>NC_090937.1:590841059-591549950 GCF_040938575.1 Ambystoma mexicanum
GGAATGCCAGTGCTTGTGGTTGCGGTAGATGTTATCAGTGGCCCTAGGTGGACGTAGGGCCACATGGGTGCACTCTATGGCACCAAGCACTTTGGGGAAGTGTGCCACCCTGTAAAAGTCCAGGACCACGGCCTGCCTTTCTGCGGGTGTTCTGGGCATGTATATGTGCCTGCGGACTGAGGGGCGTGCAGTGATGATTGCCAATACCTGGTATAGGCAACATGACTGCGTGGGCTGTGAGACTCCCTCCACTATGGCAGTTGTCTGCGGAAATGACCCAGTGGTCAAAAAATGCAGTACATTGAGCACCTTCTCCAGGGGCTCAATGCATGGGAGCACAGGGTGGGTGATGTGAGTTCCTCCTCCCACTCCATGACCAGCTCTAGGATGATATGATGTGGACACCTATACCTGACATCGACCTGGTCATCAGGCATCCCAAAAAGGCTGGTCCTGGCCAAAAAAATGCATGGCCTGGCTATTCTCCTCCTCCTGCGGTGTCCCACGATCATTGCTGCGAGGAATGGGACATTCATCGTAGCTGTATATGATTGTTTCTTGTTTGCACGCACTTTTATGCTGCATGGGGGTGCTTCAGCCTGCTTTCGTGTGGCGGACGTATTTGTGCATGTGCATGTGTTTTGACGTGTGCAGGTTTTCCCTATTCGATTCCATGAATACGTGTTGTTCACTAGTGTGTGGGCGTTGCGTGTGTTTCCCAGTGGTACTTTCCACGTTACACCTACATTTTCACACGTTGTTCACAATTCCCCGTGTTTGGCCCCCTTTTTAGGTGTGTGCGCAAGAAGTTGTGCGCTTTCCCCGTTCCTGTTGCGCACGCGTTTGGAAAGTCGCAGTGATGTGTAAGGTAAGCGTGGATTTGGCGCACATCCCGGAAAAAACTTGCGCAGGGCCTTCCATGAATTGCAAGCGTGCGATTCGCATGCGTTCGCTAGCTTTTTCACTCTTGCGCCAGTTTGCACAACAAATTTCGGCGCACATTTACTCCATGATTTACCCCCAAAGTGCGGTGAGGAATGGGTCAGATGTGTTTGTTAATAAGGGGGATGCCTTCCCATTCACGTGACTAAGCAAATTAGAGAATGGGTAGCTAAGGGGGCGGTGCCTTCCGTTAGAGTGAGTGGCTGCTGTTGGAGGCACAGTCAGTATGTTGGGGTGATGCCCTCTTACTTCATTCTGAGTTGCATTTCTCACAAAAAAGATGCCTTGTATTCATGTTCCCTGTGCATTTCCTTTTGCAGATTTGTGTGTGTGTGTGAAGATGGGAGATGTGTTGTATGGTGCTGGGTGTGAATGCAGGTGCTAGGGAATGCATGAGAGAATGTTGGTGTGTCTGAGCGAATGTTTGGTTGTGAGTGCAGGAATGCCTATCACTCAAGGTTCCAGGAGTTGTCAGTTGGAGAGGCCTAGCCTGGGTGATGGGACCCAGTGGCTCATGCGTACCATCTTAAGTGTAACCAGAATAAAGCTTACTTATGGAACCTGACAGATGTGTCCAAGGAACTTACTTTTCTACACATTGAATTTCAAGGTTTTATTTTTATGATGTATTACTCACAGTAATGTCCCAGCAACTGAAGTGTTTTCCTTGAATTTCAAGGTTTTTTTTATACCATTCATAATTGACATTAATATAGACAATTGGGCTAATGAAAAAGATGTATCATTTGTAGAAAGGGATATACAGTTACAATTCTGAATGTAGAAATGACGGCATTCTCTTTAAAATAACCACACAAAAAATGCAGTCATTTCTACATTTGAAAATGTTCTCGTGACATTTTGTAAGGATACAGTGGAAAGTAAAAAAAAAAAAAACTGTACAACCACATTCCCCCAAATAAACATGTTGTTAAAAAACTTTGTTTACATATGTACGTAACTTGTTTTATGTATTTACATTTATATGTACTGTTGATAAATAGACATGTATTAAATTGTTACAGTAACTGTTCTTATAATGTTTTAATGGTTTTACAGCCGCAGCTGTCAAAATACATGCTCAACTAAATGCACCAACAACTCGGGGCGAGGGGGTCTACTCGTGGCTCCCACATAGGATAATCTCAGCTATAATAAAATACATAACGATATGTCATTTTCATTTTAACACACATTGTTGTGAAACAGTCAGTTATCAGTTACAGGTCTTTGATCCATATTTACAGTATGTGTTTTTATTGTTTATTTTTATAGCTCAAAAGTTGGCCCTGAAAAAGACTGTTTTGTAGGATAAGAAAAAAAGAGGTAGGAACTTGGAAGGGAAAAACACTAGGATTCCCACATATAACAAAAGTCTAAAAAAAGAACATTTTTCTTTCTCGCATTTTATATTTTGTACATTCTTTTAGATTTTTTCCCTAAAGAATGAGGTAAAAAAAAAAAGAACTCTTCAAAATATAAATAGAGGTGGCAATTGGCTGTATGTTCTAAAAGAGCCTTGCCCAAAGCGTCTAGGGAGCCACCTGCCATCTTGATTGTAATGTAACAGGTTTTGCACATCACGATAAAATTAGAAAGATCAGGTGCAGGCAGGATGGACTTGGGTTGGGTGTTAATCAGTGTAAAATAGTTGGTAATCGAATTGGAAATCTGTAGCACAGATGACAAATACTGCAGTGCTGATATTGCTTCATGTGCTTTGACCTTATGTTTCACATGAGCTTTGTTATAGGATACATCCACTTCATCCCAATGAATACGGACAAGATGTTGAATGAACATGGATGTGCCCAAGCTTTGCGAGGGCTTGTTTGAAGGTACAATCCTCACTACAGAAATTACACATAATCACCTTGATCTCCTTTTTGCTGTGTTGGTTCTTTAGGTGGCAATATGCCAACTGTCAGGTACATTTTTTGGTGCACATTGCTTCCTCCATGCCTCCATGGCAGTTAAACTGAACCACTCACACCACCTCATCATCATTGTTAGTCGTATTGATATTGAAATGCAGGACCATGGAGGAAAAATAAAAACTGTAAAAATACACAACAAAAAAGGACTCTGCCACTTAACATCGCAAACATTTTACAAAACAATATAACTAGCTAAAATAACAAAAATGGACAAACTACAAAGCACAAAACAAAGGACAAATGTATAGGAAGAAGAAATGTAAAAAAGGAATGAATACTGCTTTTAAAAGTTTCTGAAGGCTCACACTGAAGTTCACCCACCAGGAAACAAATATCAATGAAACAAGAAAAAGTTGTATGGGAGAGGGTTATGACTGCGGATATGTGATATAGCCAACCGGAATGTGTTTTCCATACAGGCAGGTAAACCCAAGCGCAATGACGTGTTCACACCTAAATTATCGACCAATCACATGTGTCAATGTGGAGTTGCGCATGCACATGGCAGTAGTCGTGTCAATGGAAGACCAAATCACTTTTAAAGCTTTGTTAATGTGGCTATGCGGCTTTGCAACTGTTTTTAACTGCCAATTGCATTATGGGCTGCAGTACCCTTCTAGCTGTGTCAACGAACAAGCCAATGACACCGGGATGTTATCAGCGCCTACAATCATGCCATTTGATGAGCTGTATGTTTGCAAAATGACTCAATAGGACATTGAGCTTCTTCAACGCGGCTAAGGATATTTGCGCCTGATGCACCAGACAATCATATCACGCGCTGCTGCTCTGCACCTACACATGATTCTTGTCTGCGTCAACAAACTGTCCAATCACAAGTTGCAATGTATTAAAATGTGTCTATGCTCATGCCCTAGGAGCAGTTCTGCAGGGGCAAAAGTACCCAATCAGCACGTATGACAGTGTCTCACCGCGAATAATCACTCCACCGACCAAAACATAAGTTTATATTGATCATTGCTATTAGTGTTTTTTAGTAAAAGGTTATCCAAGTAACTGCAAGAACTTTTAGCACAACCCTTTCATTATTGTTCCTTTTTACTTTTTTAAAACTTTTTTTTACCCACTTTTCAACTAATCCTCATTTCCATTGTTTTGTGATTTGTTTACTTTTTTTCTTTTTTTTAAGCTTTTTCATTTGTTTGTGGTATTGTCTTTTTAGTGTTGTCATTTTTGTTATTTCAAATTATCCTCCCCTGTGGGACATTCCAAAATGTCCAACCATAATAGCAGCAGCAGCGATGACGATGTCACCTAGGTCCCTACTAAGTCACCACCAAGGAAGAAAGCAACTGGAATGATAACCTTCGCAGACAGTTGGCGATACTTCGAGGTGAAAGAACACTGTCCTAAAAATGAGGCGCAGGATGTACTATACACATTGTGCAAGAAACCACTAAGACGTGGTCCTTCTAATGTTCTGTCACAAAGCTTGGGAACATCAATCAGGATAAATCATGTGGCACAAGTCCACTGGGAATATGTGGATAATGCGGATCGGAAATCGCACTTGCACCAGAAAATAATAAAGCTCAGGTCTCATGCATTACGTGCACGGAAATCAGCACCTACTCCAGCACCAGCATCCATCAGTGCGACATCCAGACACTAAATGAAGCCTCAACTTCTGCAGCAGTGTCAACAACACTTACTGCAATTTTACCAGCTCTCATTCTCTCAGTGACGAGAGTCCTGTGTGAACGATGCCAAGAATGGGTAGCCGAGGGAGCTGCCACTGTTAAGGAGTGGGAGAAGTTAATAAGTTGATATCTCAACATCAGATTCACTACTGTCTAAAATCTCCCCAAATGTTTTTTTGTACCTGCGCTTACAATGTAACATAGAGCCTCTCCAATAGTTACTGCTTGTATTAGCAGCACAAGCAGAAACCTGTGACTCATTGGCTGATGCTGAAGCCACAGCTAGAAATAATAATATAAAACAAATATACAGATCTGTGTGTACATATGTGCATTGCACATATACGCATATTATAATTATCAAATGGCTTGCCTAATAGCTTCATGTCTTCTTTCTTGAATATTACTAACTGTTAAACACAATGAAATGTATTTCATAACTAAATAAAAACAAGAGTATTGATGTTTTTTTTCATAATGGTACTAAGTGAATACTTAATGTATTCTTAGTAAACAACCAATAAAAGGTTGTATTTATTAATCATGCAACAGAGGAAAAAAAAACTTCTTGTTGGAGAGAAAAAAAACATGTATTCACTTATTTAAAATATTTAACAATACATACATATACATATTGAAAGGAACTCATGGTGGCAACAGTAAAGACAGTGTAAGGGAGGGAGGGTCTACCCAGGCTCCCCTTCATTCCTAACAATGCTCATGATATACTCATTCTGCGGTTGACCGCGCACCTCTGGCCAAGGTGTGAGGTTACAATTGAATGACCCATAACTGTGCATGGCCTATGAGCCGCGAGACTCCATTTTGTGTTAACTATTAACTCAATTTTTCTAGTAGGCCGCATGTAAACTCTGAATACAGGCCTGCACCTCTCCCCTTCATTCTCTGTGCACAGCCAGCATGCCAACCAACCACCTCCTCCCCTCAGCCATCTCTGCGGCTGTCCTGTTCTCACAGAAGTTTGGGTGCAAAGTGTAACAAGCTAAACACTGTATCTCTCTTCTTCCTTTTATAACATTGCACTGTGTGTGACCGGGCCAAAGCCTGGTCCTGCAAAACAAAAACCATCTCCACAAACTCACCTCAGCACAAGCAGACCCCTTCTAAAGAAATATATACCACAAGCTCATTAAGTCCACACTTCTTTGATGTAACAGTTGCATGCCCCTCGCCCGTGTGCCCCCCTGATTTGCCCCATAGCACTAATCCCATGTAGCCATATATTCTACTTTTACTAACAAAGAGTAAAAAACCCACAGTAGATCCAACGAGATACTTGATTAATATGTTTTTGAAATACTGTGTTAGATAAGGCACCTGGACCCATGTACTCTTATTTTATTGTTCAGGTCAAAAGTCTAATGATATATATATTCTGTATTGAGATTTATGAATAATGCTAAGATATGTGTGGCCAAAAGGCCGAACCCTGGTCCTGGAAAAAAAATCAATCTCCACAAACCCACCTCAGCACTAGCAGACCCCTTTTAAAAAAATATAGACCACAAGCTCCTTAAGTCTACACTTCTTTGATGTAACAGTTGCATGCCCCTCGCCTGTGTGACACCCTGATTTGCCCCCATAGCACTAATCCCATGTAGCCATATATTCTTCTTTTACTAACAAAGAGCAAAACACCCGCAGTAGATCCAAGGAGATACTTGATTAATATGTTTTTGAAATACTGTGTTAGATAAGGCACCTGGCCCCATGTACTCTTACTTGCATTTTTCAGGTCAAAAGTCTAATGATATATATATTCTGTATTGAGATTTATGAATAATGCTAAGATATGTGTGGCCAAAAGGGCAAATGTTAGCTAGAATGAATTACAGCGATGTGGTCATCGCCTGACCCCGCACCTCTCCCAGATGAGCCCAGCTGACCCGCATGCTCCAAGAAGAGACATACCAACCAGTCCCCTTTGCCCAACAAAAATTACTTATTGTATCCCTTACAGTACACGTCATAGATGTAGAATTGTAGAATAATGTGTATCTCTCGTTGTTTGGGCAGAGCGCTCACGGAGTAGCAGAGTCCTCTGCGTACCCCATTTTAACTTTGTATAAAGTCTTATCTTTTACCTCACTTGCACTTGGTCCTGGTCTCATTCCCTACTGGGGTGTTTCCATTAGTGTCTCTCATTTGGTTATTTCACTGTAATTGTAGGGAATGCCAACTTTCACCAGACACAAGTGATCACAGTTCAACAGAAACAAAGCACAGTTACTGGAGAACTCAATACACAAAAAACAGATTTGTAATCAATGAGACAGTTTTAGATGGCTACTGGCAAAGGCTTCCTTCCGCCTTCAGAAGCCAATTTTCTTCTCAGCCTCGATGTTGAGAATTTGATATTATCTTGGAACACTAGAGGTTTTAGTCACATATTTGAGGTGGAGGGTTGGTCGTAAAGTTGGATATCTTCATGCTCGTTGTCATGCAAGAGACTTGGCTTATGGAGGAAATTCAATTTGACGGTCGCACCACCCTTCAACAGATAGCTACTAAAGGACTGCGTGGCCGCTCCAAAGGCGGGCTTTTATTGTCAGCGAAACAACACTGAAAATTAGTTGACATTATAGATAGCACTCCTAATATACAAGTAGCTATGCTTACATATGGTAAGTGGAAGATTTTGGTTGTAAATGCTTATGAACCTCCAAATTGCATTAACACTCTAGCCAATGTAAAAGTTGTTAAAAAGTGGCTCAAAAGTTACTCCCACTGTTATCCCATGTGGCTAATGGGTGAGTTTAACGCAAAAATAATCATTAACTCATTTGACCCCACGATAGATAATCTTTCGTCCCCAGTGAACAAATTGAAATCGAATCATCAAGGGAAGCCTTGGGCTAACCTACTCGAAAGATATGAGTTTACCATGCTGCTAAAGGGCTTTTGCCCAGGTGATGCATCAAGTATTGACCTTGTTCTTGTCAATTAGGTAGGGCTTTCCTTGATTAGAGATATGGGTGTAGTACCAAGAGAGGAGAGCAATCACTTTCCTCTGTCTGTTTTATTAAAACCATTAGGGGTTGCATGCCTCTCCTCCGCTTTTTATCTGAATGGTTATATCTTCCTGAACAATGCTCAAAATCGCATTTGTTGGAATGGGAGTTATGTATTTAAAGACAATGCTATTGTTCAAGAGTTATTGACTGTGTTTATTGACCAGTTTTATGAGTTGAGCTTGGCTGAGCCAGATGGCTATGTACCTGCATTTACTAATATGATGACAAAACTTGTTGCAATTTGCTTGAGTAAGCGTAAGTACAAAACGCTGTATGAGCGGACTAATATGTCGGTTGACAAAACACCTCAATATGATAATAAAATAGCTGTAGCAAAAAAAAAAGACCTCAATATGATAATAAAATAGCTATAGCAACAAAAAAAATATGTGCTACAAATTTGCAGCAATAATGTTTCCAGCCTTAGGGATTAATACAAACACGCTGACTTCCTCTCATGTTAAAGCGATTAAGCGTTCGTATAGATCTTGGCTCAAAGCGTATAAACTATCAAGTGAAAATAATTCTACAGAAATATGGCAGGTAATACGATCTGCAAAAAAAACATGATCTCCCGATCATTTGCGTTACTGAATTAGACTGGGAAAAGTATATTCCGTCCACCTGGGGCACTATAGATAATGCTACTGAAAAGGTAAAGTTCCCTGAACATACCCGTGTGTGTCGGGCTTATCTGCATGATATCTATACGTGATCACCCACATACTAATCTGCGGAGACCTGAACGCAATTTGTGGCCCCTCAAAGTGGAAGGACAAGACCAAAAAACGAAAATACATCAGCGCTCAAAAGGGGGGAAAAATTGTCAAGATTGATGAAGGACAGAGATCTCCATCAAGTGAAAAAGGATGCAACTAAAGATGTGACCACCATTCCAACATGGGAACGCGAAGACCGAGCCGCTGACTTGGACTACATCTACGTGTCGAATGACTTGCTCCATTTTATTAAACCCTATGATGTTATAAGGACTGTGAAAAGTGATCACAATCTCCTGGAACCGACTTTTAAACATAAAGCCACCACATGGGCCTCCGCAATGACAGCAGAAGTCAAAACAAATAACGCGGGGAACAGACTGCGATTGAAATCAAAAGACATTACTACAGTCACAAAGAACTATATTTCCGGAAGAGCATCAGGAAACGGATCAGTAAAATCGATGGACTACAGACCACTATTAGTCCCATGCAGCAGCAAGACATCTGGCAACAACAACAGAAACCTAAGAAATCACACTTATGATTCTATTTTGGTAGAGAAACAAAAGGTGATGAGACGCTTAAAGCATCAAACTGCAGTCTAACAACTTGGGCCTAAAAGCCAAGGCCGCCATAGCTATAAAGGAACACAAATCCTGGGCACCCACACATAGGCATACACTTTTGCAGCAGGACACAGAGAAAATGCTAAGAGTCCTCAGTGGGAAAAAATCCAAAGCTTTCTGGGCCTAAAACCCTCCATGGCACCTAACATAGATACACAACTCAACGGCGTGAGTGAGCACATTTGGAAAACACACTTTTCCGCCCTCTATGCGGAGCCGATACTGCCACCGCCGGCTAGGATAAAGAGCGAGGTTGCTACTACATGGGTTTGCGAGTACAAGGCTACAGTCATCTTGTAGAAGATAAGAAAATTAAACAGATCCAGGGCTCCTGGCCCTGATGGGTCAACTAATGTACTGCTCATGGAACATCCTCATGAATGGTCCCTTTTCATATAAGCACTCTTCAGTGACATTTCCAAAGGTAAGACACTACGGGACTCGTAGGAATTAGCAAGAATAGTCCCCTTTTGTTGGAGACATTTACAGCTTGGACGCTACGAGTTAATGCAATTGATCCATTTTAGACAGGATTTGTCAAAACAGTGGGAACCTCCGTAAACATCATGCTGTTGAGCATACTGAAAGACAAGTCCCATACAACTAAAGCCCAGATCTTCCTAGCATTCGTGGGCTTGTCCAAGCTTTCGACCAAGTTGATCGTGAACTACTGTGGTCTAAGCTGGACACCCATGGATGCCCTGATGAAATAATGGGTCCCTTGAAAGCACTCCACACAGGAACTCAGATCAAAGTCTGCCTAAATTGTGCAGGGCTCTTATCCTCTCCTATTGCAACCCAGGGAGGAGTCAAGCAGGGGTGCCCTATGGCTCCGGCAATTTACAACTTTTTCACCTTGCACATCGAGCAATTTGAGCCTGCCTTGAGATCCTTCCTGCCATCAATTGGAGGGGCGAAAGTGACACATCTGCTTTATGCGGATGACCTTATATTGATCGACCAAACAAAATCATCTGGGGATAAACCAACTGAAGACAAAAACAATGAGCTTCCAACGAGGAAATCAAAGGAAAAAGCCTTTTGAATGGATGGTAGATTCAAACCCAATAGAAAAAGTTGAAACTTTCAAATATTTGGGTATCACTACAAATAACAGGCTAGTAGAGACACCACTCCTTGAAGACCTACTTGCAAAGGCCAAATTGCTCGCAAGTAAAGCGAAGCTCGTGGATAAAAAATGTGGCCAATTTTCACAGATGGGAGCCCTAAAATTCTATAAGGGGGAAATTGTTCCCTCCCTAACATACGGAGTGGAAGGCATCCTGGATATTCCGGCAGAGATTTGGGGAACACTTGAAGCCATTGTATGGAAAGAGATCTTAACTTTTCCTAATTCAACTCAAATTGTTGTGATCCGGAGAGAATGATCTTTAGTTTCACTCCATGCAACCGTAGACTGGAAAAGGCTTGCTCTCTTCAGAAAAACAATCATCCCAAACAGACCATTGGTCCCGGAGATCATTGATAGTGAAATAAAGAAAGAAACATTGCCAAGACTAGCCAAAAGTGTAAGCAACATCAAGACCCTCTTGGCCGATCTTGGTTCCACTGAAGAAGACTTAATTGCAAACTCAACAAATGTCAAAAATAAACTGTTCCTTCTCAAATAGATGAAGCCCCTGGATCAGGCCAATGTTTTTAAACTGGTTAAAGATGTGCCTCAGATCCTGTTAAAACTTAACAAGCCTCAGTCCTACCTGCTAAAATTCCCTAACCATTTTTTTAGGGCCACTTTCATGAGATTACATCTGAACTTAATCCCAACAAACTAAATACTTGAGATTAGAGGGCTCAGCCAAACTTACAGTTGCAGATTTTGTATGAGCACAGTCACAGTGGAGACATTTAAACACGTGGGGATTGGATGGCCCGGTCTGATTAAAAAACACAATACATTTCTTACACCCCTTTTTTGTACGGCTCAAACTTGGGACGACGAATAGAGATGGCCCTGACGAGTGGACAGAAAACATCTTGGGTCATCGGGGTAGTCCTGTTTATCAGGAATATTTACCCTCAATCTCAACCGATCACTCGAACTATAGGAACGGAAACCAGAGTAACTGTGGAATCAAACGTGAGAATGTCAGGAAACATGAAATATGAAACGAGGGCAGAGCGAAGGGCTGTTGTGTTTATGTTTTTGTAAAAATTGCAAATGCAATTAAATCAAATAAATAAAAAAAAATATCTATAATATTATTATTGTTCTGAATAATTCCAGAGCGGCTGGCCCCAATGGGGTTTGTAATAACCTGATGAAGACCTCTCCTGGCAGTTGGGCGGAGGCACTGTTTAATGAAATTGGTCTGAGAGGTGTACTCCCAATTACTTGGAAGAAGAGTAGTATGTTGCCGGTATATAAAAAGGGAGCATGGCATAACCCAGCAAACTACTGTTTATTGGCCATGCCCGACATACTGGCAAAATTCTTCACTAGATTCTTATTGGGTGAACTTAATGCCTGTATCTGTGAACGTAAGATCTTGCCACCAAATCAGACTGGGTTTATCAAAAAATCGAATACTATGCACAATATAATCCTACTCACAACTGCTGTGGAATATTCCTGGAAGTCCCGTGATTCTAATATGTGTGCTACATATATAGATTTTAGTGCAGCCTTTGACTCAATAAACAGGAACAGACTCTGGGCTAAACTAATTAAACAGAAAATTCCTTCAGGCCTACTTAAAATGTTAATGTTGTTATACTAAGGGACTACTGTGTAAGTATGCCTAAATGCAACAGGGAAACTCTCCAAATCATTCCCTACTTTTTTCGGTGTCAAACAAGGATGCATAGTCACAGCTACACTTTTAAATTTGTATTTGGCAGATCTTGCAGAAAATATGATAAGTACAGACACCTGCCCTGCTAAAGTAGGATCTATGTCTTTTAATTGGTTGGCATATGCAAATGATCTCCATACTCCATATGGCGTCCAGATGTCCTTTAATACCTTGAATGTTTATGCAAAAGCTAATAATTTAAAGGTTAATGTAGAGAAGAGCAAAACCATGGTGTTTGCAAATAATTGTGCATGTCGTAAAACATATCCGTTGAAACTTGACGGAAACATCCTTGAACACGTTGAGATATAAAAATATATTTCCTGTATATTGATGATCAACTCTCCTGGCAGCCACACAGGTCTGAAATAAAATGTAAATGATTGAAAGTGGTTAAAACCATGAGTTGTTTTATTGGTAGGAATATGGGATACTCAATTAAGACAGTTTTACTGCTGTACACAGCCAGAGTTAAATCCATTATGCTCTATGGAGTTGAGATTTGCGGATACAATTATATAACCAAACTCCAAAAGTTCAAAGCCCTTATTCTCTGTAAAATGTTTCGTCTACCACAGTGTATATCTATTCAGTATATATTGCTTGAATTCGAAATAAATAGCATTGCTACAGATGTGAACTTCAGATCTACTATGCGTTTTGCAAAACTGTTTTCTTTGGATAATCATACACTTGGTGTCCAGATTTTGGCCACATTTAACATTGTTGAAAATTGTTGAAAATTGTTTGAATTTAGGCCCTATTGGTAGAACGATGGCATAATGAACAACTGCAAAGTTTGGTGAGGTTTGGTCCAGGGGGGGCAAAGTTATAGGGGGGGTCCCAAAACTTCTTTTCTTCCATAGACTGAATGGGGAAAAAACTTTGCTCATGTCTACAGCCCAAACTGCTGGACGGATTTTCACCAAATTTGGACCAGGAGCACCGGCTTGGTCCCAAAAGCGTGCTTTTGCAAATTTGGTGAAAATCCGTCCAGCAGTTTTTTTAAAATGACCAAAAGGTAAGTGATATCTATGTTCGGTCCGCGGACACACTTCCCTGTTCTGATTGGCTGGGCGATGCGTGTCATGTCCGCGGACATTGGATGTGCTCGCTGATTGGGTGGTTGAGAGCGTGTGGTGCGTCAGATTTTCTGGGCACGCCCGCCATCTTTTATTCATGGATATCTGCGGACAGCGCGGTGAAACGGTGGAAAAATACTATTTAGTCAAGTGTGTTGGTATGTAAGACTGTTTGGGGGTGGTGGGGGAGTAAGAGATGGCTTAAATGTTGTATTTATTTAGGTGGCAGGCACCCCTGTTGTGTTTTTTCTGACCGCAGACAAGACGTGTGTCCTGAAATGTTTGTAAATAAACGAAATGGGGGTGTCCTGAAGACACTACACCTGTCCGTATGGTTCGTAGGCAAGTTGAAACTGTTCTAAGAACACATCAAGTGTCCTGGGAAGTTTGTCAATAAACAAAATGGGGGTGTCCTGAGGATGCTATGCCTGTCCGTATTGTCCGTAGGCAAGTTGAAATTGTTCTAAGAACACATGAAGTGTCCTGGGATGTTCGTAAATAAAAAAATGGGGGTGATCTGAAGACACTATGCCTGTCTGTATTGTTTGCAAGCAAGTTGAAACTGTCCTAAGAACACACGCGGTGTCCTGAAATGTTCGTAAATAAATGAAATGGGTGTGTCCTGAGGACGCTATGCCTGTCCGTATTGTTCGCAGGCAAGTTGAAACTGTTCTAAGAACACAGGCGGTGTCCTGAAATTTTCGTAAATAAACAAAATGGGGGTGTCCTGAGGACGCTGGCCGTATTGTTCGTGGGCAAGTTGAAATTGTCCTAAGAACTCATCAAGTGTTCTGGGATGTTCGAAAATAAACAAAATGGGGGTGTCCTGAGGACACTATAAATGTCTGTACTGTTCGTAGGCAAGTTGAAACTGTTCTAAGAACACATCAAGTGTCCTGGGATGTTCATAAATAAAAAAATGGGGGTGTTCTGAGGACGCTATACCTGTCCGTATTGTCCGTAGGTAAGTTGAAACTGTTCTTAGAACATATGCGGTATGCTGAAATGTTCGTAAATAAATGAAATGGGTGTGCCCTGAGGACGCTATGCCTGTCCGTATTGTTCACAGGCAAGTTGAAACTGTTCTAAGAACACAGGCGGTGTCCTGAAATGTTCCTAAATAAATTAATTGGGGGTGTCCTGAGGACGCTGTCCGTATTATTCGTGGGCAAGTTGACATTGTTCTAAGAACTCATCAATTGTCCTGGGATGTTCATAAATAAACAAAATGGGGGTGTCCTGAGGATGCTATACCTGTCCGTACTGTTCGTAGGCAAGTTGAAACAGTTCTAAGAACACATCAAGTGTCCTGGGATGTTCGTAAACAAACAAAATGGGGGTGTCCTGAGGATGCTATACCTGTCCGTATTGTCTGTAGGCAAGTTGAAACTGTTCTTAGAACACACACGGTGTCCTGAAATGTTCGTAAATAAACGAAATGGGTGTGCCCTGAGGACGTTATGCCTGTCCGTATTGTTCACAGGCAAGTTGAAACTGTTCTAAGAACACAGGCGGTGTCCTGAAATGTTTCTAAATAAATGAAATGGGGGTGTCCTGAGGACGCTGTCCGTATTGTTCGTGGGCAAGTTGAAATTGTTCTAAGAACTCATCAAGTGTCCTGGGATTTTCGTAAATAAACAAAATGGGGGTGTCCTGAGGACGCTATACCTGTCCGTACTGTTCGTAGGCAAGTTGAAACGGTTCTAAGAACACATCAAGTGTCCTGGGATGTTCGTAAATAAACAAAATGGGGGTGTCCTGAGGACGCTATACCTGTCCGTATTGTCCGTAGGCAGGTTGAAACTGTTCTAAGAACACACGCAGTGTTCTGAAATGTTCGTAAATAAACAAAATGGGGGTGTCCTGAGGACACTATACCTGTCCGTACTGTTCGTAGGCAACTTGAAATTGTTCTAAGAACACTCATATTGTTCACGGACATTAAAAGTGCCCATATGGCATAGTTAAAATGTTTGATTCTATGGGTGTGGTCTATGGGTGTGATATGCTGCGGAGGTTGTGGCCAGGGCCTAGCGTCTTGGTGCGTGGCTGTATGGTTCACGGGCAAGTTGAAACTGTTCTAAGAACACAGGCGGTGTCCTGAAATGTTCCTAAATAAATTAAATGGGGGTGTCCTGAGGACGCTGTCCGTATGGCCATGCACCCAAGACTCTAGGCCATGACCACAACCACTGCAGCATATCACACCCATAGTGGCTTATAACTTTGGCACCCAAGAACAAATTTATAAGCAATGATGTTATAAGCTAGTATGGGTGTGATGTGCTGTGGTGGTTGAGGGCAGGGCCTATAGTCTTCGGTGCATGGCTTAAGGCCATGCACCGACGACTATATTTATAAGCACTGAAGTTATAAGCCACTATGGGAGTAATATGCTGTAGTGGTTGTGGCTAGGGCCTAGAGTCGTGGGTGCATGGCCAAGACCAAATTTATAAGCACTGAAGTTATAAGCTACTATGGGTGTGATATGCTGCGGTGGTTGTGGCCATGGCCTAGAGTCTTGGGTGCATGGTCAAGACCACATTTATAAGCGCCAAAGTTATAAGCCACTATGGGTGTGATTTGCTGTGGTGGTTGTGGCCAGGGCCTAGAGTCTTGGGTGCATGGCCAAGACCAGATTTATAAGCACCGAAGTTACAAGCCACTATGGGTGTGATTTGCTGCAATGGTTTTACTTATACTTACTATTTGGTTTAGTAACTGGAGTACATATATTAATTGTTAATTTCTGTGATAAAAGAAAAGATCATGTTAGTATTGGTAGTTTGTAACAACTTATAACATTGATTAATCAACAGTTATTTTATTTTTTGACCCTCAAATTTAATAGATTACAAACCAGTGTACTGTGCAATTTGCTCAGTTTCTGTGTTTGTTGCTAAAATCATTGGGTCTGTGGGAAAAATAAATCCAAATTGGATTAAAAAAAACTTTTTTTTGTTATGCTATAGTCTATTTGTTTGTTTATTTTCAGTGTTCACTTGTTGTTTCTGGCTAATGCTCTATATGTTGGCCTGTTGCAGATTTTTGGAGCAGTTAGATACCTGTTGGCATATTCTAACTATGTATTTATTGTTATAGTGAAGTGGCATTGATTTATCTGTTTGGATATTGTAAAATCTAGGGGCAGTTAGATACCAGTTGGTGTATTCTAACTGTCTATATTTTGTTATAATGTAGTGGTATTGATTTATCTGTTTGGTTATTGAAAATCTTGGGGCAGTTAGATACCAGTTGGTGTATTGTAACTCTTTATTTTTTATATAATTCAGTGGTATTCATTTATTTGTTTAGTTGCTGTAGAATCTTGGGGCAGTTAGATACTTGGTGGCATATTCTAACAGTTCATAGTTTTTTAATTGAAGTTTTGTTAATCTTTAAGTACAGATTAGTTAATAAATTTTGGTTTTAAGAAGATTATATAAGCGTTTGTCAGATTTGTTGGTAATCTAGCTTTAGAGTAATGGTACTATCATTACATTCAAACTATCCACATTTCTTTTTATATATGCAGTATAGTGACCTGCATTGGTTGTGGCTCCTGTGTGGTAGATTATATCTATTGTTGTGAAGGATTTCTTACCAAGTGATACTTGTCCATGTGTTTGTATTAGTATGGTGGAGCGATTACCGAATTACAGGTAGTACATAATCTACCATGGCTTGCATTTTGTACAAGTTGCTGAAATGGAACGGATTCACAATTGGGTATGGATACATACACAAAGCGCTCATTGGGGATTTGCTCTTGTGTCACATTGTTGCAGAGAGTGCATGTATGTTTCAACATGTATGAAATCTGGAAGATTTCATTTATAGGTATGTTTTTGTTTTCCAGTACTTGTAGTAGGTACATTCGAAATTATTGTGGATCTTCCTGTGAGTTTATAGTCACCATTCCAGCACAGTAGTCCAATTGTTGTCTTATTCCATGAACACTATACGTGTTGTCAGGATTGTTTGTTGCGTTTCTATGGAGTACTAACATTTGCAAACACAATTGGTCTGTACTGTGTAAGTAAATGTTGTCAACAATTGGTGGTAATTGAAATAGAATATTCATTGCTACATTTGCGTAGCAACTTACACCAGTTATATTTGAACATTTAAATGGACCAGATAAGTCTGTGTCCAAGTCATTTTTTCAGAATGTGTGTTGTTTCTTTGAAGAAGTACTTGACTTACTTTGAGTAATAGGTTCTTCTTTGGTTGTGGTAATTGATGAAGTATTAGTTTCTTTTACTCTCTTTGGAGGATTTGCAGTGACATCCTGTTCCATTTCTGTTTGATTTAGTTTTTTTTTTACAATGTTTTACTTTTTGTGGAACAGGATACGTTTTTAGATGTGGGGTGTATAGTGAACAAAGTCTATTGTATTCTAAAATGCAAGGAATATCAGCGTTTACTTTACTTGCATCATAGTCGATTAGAAATAAACCATCAAGTGTAGGTAAGTGTGATAGTGCTACGTAGCTCATGCCTTCTTTAAAGACTGTGTTACCAAGATCTATCAATGCTTTGTCTAGGGTAAGACCTTTTGATTTATGAATGGTGACTGCGTATGCAAGAGTTAGAGAAAATTGTTCTCTGCATACATACATGTCTTTGAAGAGAAGGAATCGAGCTGTTGAGCGTCCTATCCTTTCCACTTCTGAAAGTTTGTCAAAGAGAATATTGACAAACTGAATGTTGTTGTCATTTGGGTATGTTTGTAAGCCAACATCTGTACCCAGTGCTCCATTAACTAGTCCTTGATCCACGTTAAGGTTACGTTTAAGCATTACTCTACAGTTTAAGGATACTTTTAATATTTTTTCCAACCCAGCTGTGTTGGAGATTAATTTTCTAAACTATCTAGTCTTGTTGTGGCTTGCTCACACATGGGTAGTGTCATACCATCCACGTCTAGTTTGTCTGTGGAGCTAATTTAAATTATTGGTTGCATTTCTTTTTTCAACATTGTTTCATTGAATTTCGAACAGCTTGCAAGAGTTGGCATTAAGGCCATACAATTGATATTTTTGTGTGCTAATTTTTCCATAACATCCGTAGCACATGCATTATCACCATAAAGTACATGAATGTGCTGGGTTTTCAATATTGTTTGTGCTTCTTGAGATAGTATACCAACTCTAATACTTTTTAAGATGTTGGCATAAGTGAGATCTGCAGATTGCTGCATGTTTTCTGTTAATTCTCTGTATTGGAAATGTTGCCAAAGGTTGACATTTCCAATGCTGCCAACAGTTTTACGGCAGAGTTTGTGTCCTAAGGTTTTAAAAATAGGCTCACCTTTAACTGGTGTCAATTGAGGAAGATCTCCGAAAACAATAATGCGTTTTCCTCCAAAGAGCTCTTCGTAGTTTGTTTTGAGTACTTCTTGTAATCTGAGGTGAATCAAAGCCAACATTAGGTTGGAGACCATGCTCACATCATCCATTAGTAGCATTTTCATTTGTTTTAATACTCTGAGTAGTTCCATTGCAGCTTCTGTAGAAAGTTTTAATAGTCTAATGTGTTTTGGTGTTCTACTGGCAGGAGTAGTAATCAGTGTAAAGTGACACCGCCTATGTTGTAGGCAGCTAAATCTGTGGGGGCAGTGACAACAGCTGACAGTTTGTTGTTTGTCAATTGTTGAAGGAATTTGCTGATGATTTTGATTAAGACTGTTTTGCCAGAACCAGCTTCACCACTGACGTACAGTAGTATAGGTTTGTAATTTTGGCAGGTGCATTCTTTATTTTCATGTTGTATACCATGTGCAATTTCTTTTGTTACTTCTTGAAAAATGCTACGCTGCTCATTGTTTAGTTTTGATTCTAGTATAGTTAAGTCTTCTTTATCTTCATACTGACACATGGTGTTTTCTACTTCTGTCATAGCTAGTTCTGCCTCATTTGCTATTAGTGTAACGCTCACCAGATTCCCGCAGAGGCGCCGGTCTTGACTGGGCGAATACCGTATCTTCAAAGGTGATGTATAACACACGGTTGGCTCTTTGGGCTGGACCTCTGTGCACTGTATGTCTGACTCGAAGAGTAAGATGTCTGCAGATAGAAAATATGGGATTAATGAACTGGGGTTATTGGGTGTCTCTCTCTTCTTCCCCTTCTCTTCTCCTGTAGAACCCCAAAGGTTAACGCTCTCACCTTAGGTAAGTGAAGGCCGAGCTCTCCATCTGCCTCGGGGCAGGGTGCCGTAACCAGTTTCTTCACTGGATAAGGGTGCAGGCCTCTTGACCTCAGAGGACTGCTGTCCGTCGTTTACTGCATGAACGGTAAGTTCTGAGTATTTCAAATGTCTTTAAAAGTCTTTTGTAATGATGTCTCTTATTTTGCAGGGTTCCGGCGATGGCGGATGACGGGCTGAAGTGAGTTGAGGATGGAACCCGTGTGAGGAATAGAAGCGCCTGGAAGCACGTAAGTAAGCGCTTGTTGCCTGCTTCACGATGCGCACTAACTGTCCTTTTATCTTGCAGGTACAAGTTCGGAGCTGCTGAAGGGTGCCGGAATACCCACTGGGTTCGGCGTGGGAAGGAGTACTGGCACGTGAGTAATAAAGTTACCCAATGTCTTTAAACGCACCTTCTTTTGTCTTTCAGATGCGGGATGCAGCGCCGAAGGCCTCCAGAGCGTGCGAAGAGTTGGTAAGCTTTTGTCTTTCAGATGCCGGAATGCAGTGCGAAGACCTCCGGAGCACGTGAAGAGTAGGTAAGCCTTTGTCTTTCAGATGCCGGAATGCAGCGCAAGGCGTTGGTGACAGCCGATGGACCAGGTAAGAGAAGCGCTGTCACTGAACACCATAATGCTAACCTGTTCTTTCTTGTCTTTGTAGGTGTTGCTGAAGACTGGATTCAGGATGGTAAGCCTTTTTCCCTTAGGCCCAGGATCAGATGCAGAAGACACGATGAGCGTTCTGCTGCAGAGGATGCAGAATAACGCAAAGCAAGATTCATCCATCGGGTGTGGTTTAAATAGCCTCCTGTAGTGCTTAGGTGTCTCCTTCCACAGCCTCGCCTAGATAAGAAAAGAGTTCCTGCTTTCCAGAAGAGTTCCAGTGTTCTGAACCTAGGGAGTGGCTCCTGCCCCACCCAACAGGAAAAGTAGTCCCAAACAGAAGAGGATTAGAGGCTCAACTGGCAGGTAAGTAAGCAGCATGGTCTGCTGCAGGTAAATCCACCCAAGCATTATGAGCCCGGCGCTTCCAGCGCTGGGACTGGGCATATTTATGAGCCTGGTGCCACTGGCGCCAGGACAGGGTCCAAAAGGTCCCAATTGGGACTGGTTGGCACTCGGAACCTGGGTTATGGGTCTGCTTCCAAGGGAGTTGGGTAAGTCCTGACCTTTTGGAAGCAGAGATCATGACAGCACCCCCCCTCAAGGCCCCTCCCAAACCGGGCTTCTCCGGGGTTTTGGGTTTGTCAGGAAATGTTCGATGGAATGTTTTGATTAGACGAGGAGCGTGGACATATTCTGCAGGTTCCCAGGATCTTTCTTGGGGGCCGTATCCTTTCCAGTCAATTAGGTAAAATAGTTTAGATTTGGAGATCTTGGAGTCCAGGATGCTTTTGACTTCAAACTCGAGTTCTCCATCAACTAGGATAGGTTTTGGAGATTTAGTTAGTCGGGTTTGAGGTTTCACGGGTTTTAATAGAGAGACATGGAAGACCGGATGTATCTTCATGTGAGGGGGTAAGTCCAACTTGACCGCTACTGGGTTTACTATGGTCTACTGGGTTTACTATGGTAGTGATGGAATAGGGACCAAGGTATCTTGGGTTGAATGTGCGTGGTCCTTTTAGAGGTAGATATTTAGTGGATAACCAGACTTGATCTCCTACTTGATATTGGGGGGCTTCCGTCCGATGTTGATCTGCTCCTTTCTTGTATTGTTCCTTAGCCCTTTGAAGGTGAGAAACGGCTTCCTTAAAGGCTTGGGTGATTGTAGAATGCAAGTAGTCTACTGCTGGTGTTCCAAGATCTTGGAGTGGATCCAACTCCGAGGTTCGAGGGTGACTGCCGTATAGAAGAAAACATGGGGTTTTCCCAGTTCCTGAGTGGACAGAGTTATTGTAGGCATATTCGGCTATCCAAAGGATATCTTTCCAAGTTTTTTCAGTTTGTTGCAGCATGCAGCGTAAATACTGTTCCAGAGTTTGATTGGTCCTCTCGGTTTGTCCGTCGGTTTGAGGGTGGTGACTGGTCGATAGTCTCACATCAATTTGAGCCGACCGACAGCAACTTCGCCAAAAATGAGAAATGAATTGACTACCTCGATCCGAAATTAGAACTGAAGGAAAACCGTGCAGTCGGATGATGTTTTCGAGAAATTCTCGGGCCAGAGTTGTTGCTGTTGGCAAGCCTTTGAGTGGAATGAAATGCGCCATCTTGGAGAATAAGTCCACGATTACTAGGATCGTATTGTATCCAGAGCATGGAGGTAGATCGGTGATGAAGTCCATAGAAAGCGTATGCCAAGGGCGAGGTGGGATGTCAATAGGGCGTAAGAGCCCGGCTGGTTTTTCCTTTTGACTCTTGTTTGGGGCGCATACTCCACAGGACATTATAAAGTTTCTGATATCTTTTTTCCAAGACGGCCACCAGAAGTAGCGTTTGATCTTTTCTGAGGTTTTGGCCATACCGGGATGTCCTTCCATTAAGGAATCGTGATAACAAGAGATTACCTTTTTCTGTAAATCTGTGCTGGGCAGGTATAATCGTTCTTGGAAATACAATAAGTTGTCCTTCACTGCAAAGTCCTTTCCCTCCAGATGCCAATTCTGTATGTCTGCTGGAGTTACCAGTTGCCTGGCTTTATCCTTAACTTCCTCTATGGATTCTGTGGCGATTACACCCAGAATTCTTTGTTCGGGAATGATAGGTACAGGTTTAGGGTTGATCAAGTGTTCTTCCACTCCCATCCGGGAAAGGGTATCAGCTTTACCGTTTTTTGTACCAGGTCGATAGGTTATGATGAAGTCAAACTCGGCAAAGAATAGTGCCCAACGGAGTTGTCTAGAGGATTGGGCTTTTGCGGTTTTCAAATATTGCAGGTTTCGGTGATCCGTAATCACAGTAACGGTGTGTCGGGCCCCCAGAAGATAATGCCGCCAAGCCTTAAAGGCAGACTTGATAGCCAGAAGTTCCTTATCAGTAATAGTGTAATTGATTTCAGGAGGCGAGAATTTGCGGGACCAAAATGCCACGGGATGCAACTGATTGGTTACTGGGTCCTTTTGTGATAGAACTGCCCCCATGGCAAGGCTCGAAGCATCAGTTTCAACGATGTAGGGGAGTTCGGGGCGAGGATGTTTTAAAATTGGTGCAGAGATCAATTTAGTCTTCAAATTCTGGAAAGCTTGCTCCGCCTCGGTAGACCATTCAAAGCGTTTGTTTTTCTTTAACAAGGCGGTGATGGGCTGGACTATTCGAGAGAATTCGGGGATAAACCTGCGGTAAAAGTTAGCGAAGCCTAACATGCTTTGAACACGTTTTACGGAGGATGGTGATGGCCATTTGAGAATTGCATCGACCTTCTTTGAATCCATACGCACTTCGCTAGGTGATAATATGAATCCCAAGAACTCAACTTCAGTCACGTTGAAAACACATTTTTCCAACTTGGCGAAAAGTTTGTGTTGACGCAATCTCTCGAGGACCATTTTCACGTGTTTCCGATGTTCAGATTCCGATGAAGAATAAACGAGGATGTCGTCAATGTAAACAACAACACTCACATCTATGAGCTCTCTGAGGACATCGTTCATAAAATATTGAAAGGCGGCCGGGGCATTGCAAAGTCCGAAGGGCATGACCTGATATTCAAATAGCCCATACTTGGTGCGGAAGGCCGTCTTCCATTCATCGCCCTCTTTTACTCGTACCAAGTGGTAGGCTCCTCTCAGATCCAGCTTTGTATATATGCATGCTTTTCTGACTTGGTCCAGCAGTTCAGGGATCAAAGGTAACGGATATCTATTCTTAACGGTGATCTGGTTCAGGGGACGATAATCTATACAAGTTCTAAGGTCCCCTTCTTTTTTCGGAACGAAGAACAAAGCTGAAGAAGCAGGGGACTTGGAAGGACGAATAAACCCATTCGCTAGGTATTGATCCAGGTATTGTCGGAGGTGAAGGTTCTCAGGCTCGGTGAGGGCATAAATTCTACTACAAGGAGGAGTAGATCCAGGTATCAGGTCTATCTGGCAGTCATAAGACCTATGAGGAGGTAGAGAGTTAGCCTGATCCTTCCGGAAAACATCTTGGAATTCTAGATATTCGGGAGGTAACTGGGGAGTCTCCGAAGAAATTGCTGCCAGTGCAACACCAGGTGGAGGGTGACAAGTAGAGACACATTCTGGAAACTGAACCGTTCTTGCTCGCCAATCGATCTGAGGATTGTGTTTCTCTAACCAAGGTATTCCTAGAATAATCTGGAACTGAAGGGCCTTGATCACATCGAACACGATTTTCTCATGGTGTCCATCTTGACTTACTAGCGTCACTTCTTGAGTGGTATGCGTTACTGGTCCGGAGGCTATCTCCGTACCATCCACCGTAGTAATGACGTCCTTTACAGCCTTGGGACAAAGAGTTAGATTCATCCTCAGAACCATTTCATGATCCACATAATTGCCGATGGCACCGCTGTCGACGTAAGCTTCAATCGCATGTAATCGATCCGGATGATCAGGGTTAATGAGGACCATAGGTATCACGAAATGCGAGGTCACGGAACTGGTTTTAACGCTCGGCAAGAGGACCTCTATTCTTGTCGGGCAAGGTCGTTTCCCTGCTCAGAGTTTGTGACCTTGGTAACTGCAGCTCCTACTGCCTTCTTGGCTGGTTTCACCGGACATTCTCGAAGAAAGTGCCCTGAGTTTCCACAATAGAGGCATAATTGCAACTGTTTTCTCCTTTCCCGCTCCTTTTGTGTTAGTGGTCCTTTCAGGCCCCCTATTTGCATGGGTTCCCCGGAGTCTACTCCTTTGGAAGGAGTTGGTGGTTTGGAAAATACTCGAGCATCAAACTTGGAACGATCGGCCTTCCTGTTCTGCAGTCTGTGATCTATTTGAACGACTAAGTCTATATAGTCCGAAGAGTCTTGCGGGGGATTCACTACTTGGGCTAACACATCTTTGAGCTCTCCACGTAGACCTCTATAAAACAGCGTAATCCTTTTGTCCTCAGGCCATTGAGTTTCCACTATCAGTCTGTTGAAAGACGCAATATAAGCCAAAAGGTCTTGATTACCCTGTCGCAACGAAAGAAGCTCATTGTCCAAGGCCTGCCCCTGTGACTGTCTTGCGAACAGTTTTTCCATACTGAGCTGAAAAGCTTGAAAATCATGGAGAACCGGATCATCTTGATTAACTAGAGGGATCGACCAGTCTGCCACATTGCCACTAAGGTACGAAAGCACGAAAGCTACTTTAGCTTGATCAGTTGGAAAGGCTGCTGGCCGGCATAAGAAATGCAACCGGCACTGATTAATAAATACTGCAAACCTCTTTGGGTCTCCAGAAAATCGCTCGGGCGGAGCCAGAGGTACATTCCCAGGTAGGTTGATTTGCACTGGATTCATAGAGGATGTTGAAGGAAGATTTGCCCCTGATGCGGGTAATGGGGTCTGTCCGGCTTGTGACTGTAGCAATTGTCTAGCGAGATCGTCTGTTCGCTCCTTGGAAATAATCAGTTCCCTTCTTAGAGCGTTCGTTTCCTGACGGGCTGCATGCAGTTCTGCTCTTAGTTCCCCAAGTAACTGGGCTAGCTGGTCGGTATTCGAGGTTTCCATAGCGCATGGGCGGGAGTTTTGCGGTAGGCTTTGCGTTCTGTAACGCTCACCTGATTCCCGCAGAGGCGCCGGTCTTGACTGGGCGAATACCGTATCTTCAAAGGTGATGTGTAACACACGGTTGGCTCTTTGGGCTGGACCTCTGTGCACTGTATGTCTGACTCGAAGAGTAAGATGTCTGCAGATAGAAAATATGGGATTAATGAACTGGGGTTATTGGGTGTCTCTTTCTTCTTCCCCTTCTCTTCTCCTGTAGAACCCCAAAGGTTAACGCTCTCACATTAGGTAAGTGAACGCCGAGCTCTCCATCTGCCTCGGGGCAGGGTGCCGTAACCAGTTTCTTCACTGGATAAGGGTGCAGGCCTCTTGACCTCAGAGGACTGCTGTCCGTCGTTTACTGCACGAACGGTAAGTTCCGAGTATTTCAAATGTCTTTAAAAGTCTTTTGTAATGATGTCTCTTATTTTGCAGGGTTCCGGCGTTGGCGGATGACGGGCTGAAGTGAGTTGAGGATGGAACCCGTGTGAGGAATAGAAGCGCCTGGAAGCCCGTAAGTAAGCCCTTGTTGCCTGCTTCACGATGCGCACTAACTGTCCTTTTATCTTGCAGGTACAAGTTCGGAGCTGCTGAAGGGTGCCGGAATACCCACTGGGTTCGGCGTGGGAAGGACTACTGGCACGTGAGTAATAAAGTTACCCAATGTCTTTAAATGCACCTTCTTTTGTCTTTCAGATGCGGGATGCAGCGCCGAAGGCCTCCGGAGCGTGCGAAGAGTTGGTAAGCTTTTGTCTTTCAGATGCCGGAATGCAGTGCGAAGACCTCCAGAGCACGTAAAGAGTAGGTAAGCCTTTGTCTTTCAGATGCCGGAATGTAGCGCGAGGCGTTGGTGACAGCCGATGGACCAGGTAAGAGAAGCGCTGTCACTGAACACCATAATGCTAACCTGTTCTTTCTTGTCTTTATAGGTGTTGCTGAAGACTGGATTCAGGATGGTAAGCCTTTTTCCCTTAGGCCCAGGATCAGATGCAGAAGACACGATGAGCGTTCTGCTGCAGAGGATGCAGAATAATGCAAAGCAAGATTCATCCATCGGGTGTGGTTTAAATAGCCTCCTGTAGTGCTTAGGTGTCTCCTTCCACAGCCTCGCCTAGGTAAGAAAAGAGTTCCTGCTTTCCAGAAGAGTTCCAGTGTTCTGAACCTAAGAAGTGGCTCCTGCCCCACCCAACAGGAAAAGTAGTCCCAAACAGAAGAGGATTAGAGGCTCAACTGGCAGGTAAGTAAGCAGCATGGTCTGCTGCAGGTAAGTCCACCCAAGCATTATGAGCCCGGCGCTTCCAGCGCTGGGACTGGGCATATTTATGAGCCTGGTGCCACTGGCGCCAGGACAGGGTCCAAAAGGTCCCAATTGGGACTGGTTGGCACTCGGAACCTGGGTTATGGGCCTGCTTCCAAGGGAGTTGGGTAAGTCCTGACCTTTTGGAAGCAGAGATCATGACAATTAGTGGCTGTCCTAGTGGTTCTTGGCTTCCTGTTACAGAATGTTGACTACTGTCAGGAGTGTCCTTATCTAGTTGGGCCTGGAGTTCTTCTTCGTGTTGCTGTTCTTTGTGCAACATTGTTTTGTAGTGTGTAAAATTTACATCGGTTATAGTGCTTTCATTTGCTTTGAATGCATCTTCGTGGGAGTCATAGTTATCTAGTATTTCTTCTTCTTTTCTCCATGGTTTAAAGGGTTGTAGCAGGGACATGTACTATAGTTCTGTATGTTGAGGAGTCTTTAATGACAATTTCATATGATTAATTAAACTTGGTTTGGTGAGTTTTACTAAGCTGCCTTCACAATTTGTCACTCTGTATCTACCTTTTTTTTCATCGGGTTTTATATTATTTTTGTGTGTGAAGTTTTGGGCTATGTGGTATAGACACATGGTTTCCAAAGTGGTACTTCTGTTTGGGTAGTATGTGTCCAGCAAATTGTTTTTCAAAATGTCTTGGCTGTTGGGATCATTTTTGGCTATTGTTTCTATGTCGTTGTATAATTTGAGAACTCTTTTTCTAGATTGAGCAGGAACAAGACTTAGCCATACTATATTTTCAATTTTTCCATACAAAGCAGTACCCTTTAAACGATCTGCTGCTTCATAGGAGCCACATTCTCTATGGGAGAGCATGTTTATGCCCAAGCTGTACAATTTCTGAGACAGTGTTTTGTCTGATGGCAGGCCATTCCAGAGGTCTTGAAGCTCTGTTTTCTCTGCTTTGGTTAAGTATGCTGTAACATGTGTGCAACTGCAGTGGAATTCTCTGCAATGTACTGCACATCTATGTTTGCATTCCAAAAGAGGGCAATGATTGCATTGTAATCATTGATATATTTTTCTTCTTCTGTTCTTTTTATGTAATATGTATGTTTAGGTGATTTACCTTTAACACTATGTCTAACTGAAGACATGAAGTTGTTTACTTGACCTGTTTTTGTAACTCTTCTATGGAAACCAAAGCGGCATTTGGTGTAGTATTTCCCTTTGTTTTTGTATTTGCGACGACAATATTTGCCACATTTGTGTCTTTGAAATTGTAAAATGTGTGCATGAAGATCACAATGTGTTGCTTCTGATGGAATTTCACAAGTGACATATTTTTTGATAAACTGTAACACAGTGGCATCGTTGTCTTGACCAAATTTAGGGGCATCTTTAACCCATAAAAGCATGTGGATATGTGGTGCTCTCCCTGGACGCTCTCCCTGGACGAATCCTAACCAGGACTTTTAGAATAGTACAGTTTATAGACTAGATTTCTTATAGTTGAATGATGTGTTGATATCTTTTTGATATCATGGAAAGTGGTTTCACAAGTAGGTCCTGTAATGCAGGCCAATGAATGTCCTTGTAGTCCTGTGTACTTGCACACCGGACAGGTATCCATATTTTGCAGTAATTTAATTTTGATTTTGTCTTTACTTTTTACATATTTATTGAGGAATTGGCATAAAGATTTGAAACATTGTTTGGGAATGTTACACATTGACGTGCATGGCCATTTGTACACTAGACGTTCTGATTCAGTTTAATGTAGGGGTAATTCTACGTTTTCAGGGCATATTTTTGTAAGGAGTACCTCTTGTTCCATTATGGTATTATTCACTTTTTCATAACCTCGACCACTGTTATGTATGGCAATTGTTTTTGTTTGCTTTTGTTTGTACGCTTCTTCAGTAAAATATGGTTCTGTGCTCGTAGTGTGATTTCATTCACCTCCGCAGATACTTAAGAAGTTCTTTCTGTTGAAATTTCGCTTATTGAGAAGTCTTTTTTGTAATTTAGTTATTAGTTTTGTTAGTGGTTTCATTTTGTTTAACAGAAAAATAAACTTTCTTTTGAGAAGAATTGCACTGTCCATCAACGCTTCTAAGATTCATTTCCTACGATAGGTTTTAAGCATTGAACCTGATTTCTCTCCTATTTTTATAAGATTTTGAAGGACTTTGTGACGGTACATTTTGGCTTAAATACTTTTCTTGGTATGCTTACTTTGAACTATATCAAAATTTGAAGAAGTAGTTTTATCTGTAGTGATAGCTGATTTTATGTTAATTGTTTTTTGGTTTGTTTTACATTTTGATATAGTAGGCAAAGTTTGTGTACTGAAACTTCTTGTGTTTCACTAAATGACTGTATTAGCTGTTTTGTTTCAACTTTTTTTTACAAATTCTGCTAGAGATGGATGCTTATGTTGGACACTTTTATTTTCATTTGTTCTACTTTTGCGTTGCTTTCTACGGACTTGACTTTTGGTAGGCATTGTTTAGGGTCTGTTGAAAAAAATAAAGAAGATATGGGTTGGGGTGTTCTGGAATGTATGTGTGCTGTGTGCATGAGTTTTTGAGTAAGATGATAAAGATCGCGGAGTGGGCTGCAGAGTGGTAGTGCAGACTGTGCAGACCGGAGTCTTTCCACAGTGGACACTGTTTACCCAGCTCCCTCATCTCTTCAAAAGGTCTTTCCTGCCGCGGAGCGGCCGCGGAGTGGGCTGCAGAGTGGTAGTGCAGACTGTGCAGACCGGAGTCTTTCCACAGTGGACACTGTTTACCCAGCTCCCTCATCTCTTCAAAAGGTCTTTCCTGCCGCGGAGCGGCCGCGGAGTGGGCTGCAGAGTGGTAGTGCAGACTGTGCAGACCGGAGTCTTTCCACAGTGGACACTGTTTACCCAGCTCCCTCATCTCTTCAAAAGGTCTTTCCTGCCGCGGAGCGGCCGCGGAGTGGGCTGCAGAGTGGTAGTGCAGACTGTGCAGACCGGAGTCTTTCCACAGTGGACACTGTTTACCCAGCTCCCTCATCTCTTCAAAAGGTCTTTCCTGCCGCGGAGCGGCCGCGGAGTGGGCTGCAGAGTGGTAGTGCAGACTGTGCAGACCGTGTCATGACCGCGGCATCGGGTTCCACCACTGACTGCCCGGACAGTATGAGTAATTACATCGAGGAGGCAGACATTGTTCCCCCGAAGAAGACACCTCCAGGCATAGAAAATCTGCTACAGCGACCGGAGGCCTTAGCCTCAACCACAGCCTCAGACACAGACCACTCAAGTCCGTGGCCCGGACTGCCCCCATCGAACAGCCCCAGACCGGGCACAGGTACGGCACCTCTTCCCCTTCCTAATTTTGAAAATTGTCTCCCCATTCCCATCCCCACCTCTGTAAGTGTGTCTCCCAGTACCCGACCTATGTTCGTGTTTGTGCCTTCAACCTCCCCTTTGTGTTCTTCCGTCCCGTTGCCGCCTCCCCTCCCCCCCCTTCCCTCCGCTCCTCCCGTTCCCTCCCCTTCATTACCATCGTCTCTATCCGTTCCCCTAACCCCCTCTCCTCTAACCTCCCGTACCTGTGCGCCGGCGGTTTCGGAGGCAGAAATTAGTTGCCGCGTTCTCCGTCCATTGAAGGAAACGCCAGCAACGAGATCGAGTTTGAAGAGGAGGGGTGAACGGCAGGCAGCGCCGAAACGGGTGCCGAAAAGAACAATAACCTCAACTCAGCTGGATTCGCTCGAGGAAAACAACGCTAAAAGCGCGAGGCTGTCGTTCAATCAGATCAATTGCAGCACACTTACTGATGTTGCTGCGATATCCGCTGTAACGGTAGCAGCTTCAAGAGTGGATTTAAACCATCAGCCGACAGATCCTCCTACCCAAGAAGAGGGCGTGCACCAAACAAACGAACGGACACGCTACGAGATTACATCCCCGCAGGTCGACTGTGCTTACCAAAAAGAAAGCACCTCTGAATCTGAAAAACCTAAGGGAAAGAGTAATAAGAGAACGGGACAACTGCCCGTAATTACAGAAACACATAATCCGAAATGTAATTCACCCGCAAAAGAGGTCAGCGAGGAAATAGTTTGTGCCGCCCAAATACACACGGCCAAAAACCTGGAAGTGCGGGTGAGTTCCGCAGAGGATAATCTTTTAAAATTATACGACGCAAACAGTAAAACCAAAGAGTCTAAAGGGAGAAGCCAGCTTCAAAACCCAGCTGTACTGGATCCTACATCTTGTAAACTGAAAGAAGTGATTGAAGTCTTAACTGACTCAACCACCCCAAATGGGAATATTGAAACACCAGAGGTAACACACCCACAAATGGTAATTTTACCGACAAAGAGAAAAGAAAAACATGGATTTCATAACGATGACTCACTTAAAATACCTTCATTGATCTCAACGAAAATTCAGCGACACACTCATAACAAGGTTAGAAGGAGACAGACCTCAAAACCCAAGGTCCCCTCAAATAAGAAAATGGGCCCAATGAATGGGCAAACTAAGCCTTGTACAGCGTCACTTCTAAATGATTTTTTTAAGAAAAAAATGGAAAGGCGATCTCATTTTCAACGAGATCTCTCGGATAACGAAATTTTAGAAAGCCTTACTTACTTAGAGACAGAATCATCAAAGGCAAGAGGCACCTCCGAGGACCCATTGGAAAACTTGGATCCACTGGGAGATACTGTAACCAGGACTGTATTAACGGGTGCCTCACCCCTCAGATGGCACTACTCGAACAAAACGGCATCCCTAAACACAAACGATGAACAGCAAGAAGGTTTAGGTGAAAAACCCAACCAAGAAAGACACCTTGATAATATCGAAGGGGAAAACTCAAGCCGCGAAGGCAGGGGACAGGATCAACAGTCAAGTACCAATTTGATAGAGACCTTACTTAATCAAAGCTGTCACGCTACGGAGCAAAAAAACACTGTGACAAACAGTGATGGAAATCCGGAACAGCACCCTGCCTCTACACAATCATCTAAGTCAAAATGCTTCGTCCAGACTACCGTGACGAACTCAAACATCTTCACTAGGGAAATGTCCCCTGAGCCAACAGAAATACCTCCAACGATCAACACGCCCACTGTAACGGACAGCTTAAGTAGAACCGCGCATTTCTCTCCCCAGCACCTGGTCCACCAGAAGTCGGACTTATCTTCCATAATGTCAACAGTAACAGTGGCACTGGCTCCGTTCTCTAAGCTATATGAGAGCATTAACGACACACTTCGAGACCAGGTGACCATGTTATCCATAATGCAGTCGAAACTGCAATATTTGGAAGGGTTCATCCTGGGACGCCAAGGTCTGGAAGTTGGTGAAAGTACTTATGGGAAAAGACACTCCGAACGCGAACTTCTTAACCACCTGACAGACGAACATCAGCCTGTCAAAGAAAGCGCAAATCGACAGCTGCAACATCCGAAGGGTAACGTAGATACTCTGCTCATCACTTCAAACGAACCCGACGGAGTGTTAACCGCACAAGACCCTGAAACTGAGACTTCAATTAACAATCCGGCGAGAGAGCCTTTAGACGCCATCATAGCCATACTGGAGGAAGACGACGTCCGCTCTGCGCTTAATCAATTTATTGCTACAGAAGCAGAGGTGGAACAAGCGCCCAATCCCTTCTCTTACATAAAAAGAGTAGAAAGTACAAAAAAACCCAATAAAGGCTTGGAAAAGATTACTAAGAAATTCACGTACGGAATTTTTAACCAGCAAAAATCCATAGTGAGCCAAACTCCCTCAAGGAGCTCTAAGTCCCAAGTTCAGAACACCCCTTCCAATGAGAGGGAGAAGAAAAAAGACGCACCTAATAAAACAAAGGAGATAAAAAAAATACACCAGAAACATACGACGGAAAAGGGTTCAACTCATCCAAAAGAATCTGTGCCCGTCCTCATGGTTGAGGATGAATTGGATTGGAGTATTCAGACAGTCGATGAAAACGGATCCGAAAATCGCCAAAAAAACCAAGCGAAGAGGAAAGCAACTGAACCAATTTCTGAAATTTCTAACAACGAACCACCAAAGAAAGTACAAATTGTTGACAATCCTGTCCCGTCGCCAAAATCCTTGAGGAAAACTCAAAACTTTAAAAAATTGGAGGCAGAGAGGAACGCAAAGTCGAGGATAAATACTAAGGCTGAGATAAGAGTGGATCAGACACGCAGTGAAGAACCAAACATTTGGAAAAGGAATAGACCCCAAATCGCATCTCCACTTATTCGGAAACGGGAGGTTAGACCTGATCAGAGAAAGTACTCCAAACCCTTAAGAGAAACGGAAAAAAAAATCTCAGACTCATACTCACGCTTCATTTCGGATGAGAACGAGAGGAGAAAAGAGGTGAGAAGACCCCCCTTGGAAAGCACGCAGAAAACCGCAGCAAAGCGTATTGTTAGCGATTTTACTCTCAGGTTGAAAAACATTAACCCAAGACAGGATGACCTGACCCTGAACAGAACGAACATTATTAGAATCCTAAGCAAACTCACCAGTTTGAAAAACATCCAAAACAAAGACCTGTGGATAGTCGAACCAAGCACTTCAGGCAGAACAGACTATTCATATATCCATCTTGACTCCGAAAGTATCAAACTGCGCCTACTGAAAGAAGCGAAAAACCTTCTGGAAGGGGGCTTCGAATTAGCGGACATTGGGAACTCAAACACCCAAATAGAGAAAAAAGCCAAACCTTACGGAGAAGTAAATAATGGAAATGAACTCTCTCAACAGAATAGGGAAAACCGTGTACGATACATTAGTCGGATGCCCCATGCCTGCCCGGACCAGAATACTCAACCAACAAATAATCAGAGAACTCAGAGGTCTAATCGAGAGGAGAACGGAAAACTGGGGAGAAACTACGTAGCAGAAAACAATCAAGAATGGACCCAGGGGCGAGGCAAAGAACACCAAGATCGAACACGAAAAGACCTGACACTGAGGAGCTGTGGAACACCAAGGGAGAACAAAACCACGGCGTGGGCTCGGCAAAAATCCGAGACCAACCGTAGGCAAAACCATTAGCAACGATGGTTGGAAAAGAAGAGTGGCCTTGATACACCCAAAAAGAAGACCTCAAACAAGATTTCCGACTCACCGCAACCACTAAGATTGGGATGCTGGAATACAAGGGGCTTTTCGCATCTTACCAAAAGGACAGACGTTAACCTGGGCATCTTCGACGTCCTTTGTCTCCAAGAGACGTGGCTGACCGCGAAACCTCAATTGGATGGCTACGAACTAATCTTCAAGAGGGCTAAGAAAGGAGTAACAGGGCGCCCATCCGCGGGACTCATAACCGCAATCAAAATTGGAACAGGACTTGAAGCCTACGAAATTCCATCGACACTGCACTGGATCCAAGCTGTAATCTTGACAAGAAAGCCTTCAGTAAATGAACATCAAGGGATTACTTTGCTCCTAATAAATGTATATTGGAACCCGGTGACGACAACAAATGAAGACTTTACCAAAGAATTTCATAGCCTCTGGGAAGAAACCCAAATAAATTGGCCGGACCGTAGCATAATTATTAATGGAGATTTCAACGCAATTTGCGATGGTATCGGTACACCAACAAAGCAGACGTGCCAAAAGACCCCAGCTCGGGAAAGAGGGATTCTCCTTGACAAGATAATGGCTGACAGGGACATGCACAACCTCCACTGGATTCGTTCCAAACCAAACTTGGCGATCCCGTCATGGCAAAGGGGTGATCAAAAGGGGACAATAGATCACATCTTTGTATCAAGAGAAACTTTGCCAAAGATCCACACCTTTAAGGTAATTCGTACAGTGTTCAGCGACCATAACCTCTTAATCTTAGAAGGTTGGGTGTCACGACCTAAATTAATCAAGAGTTCTCTGCCACTCGAGTCCTCAGAGAGAGGTAAAAGGGTGAAGATCTCACAAAAGGGACTACAGCAACTTGAAGCGCAATATGTAAGATCTGGAACAAAAACCACGTCACAAGGCCTAAGGGACGTGAACGTTCTGGACTACATTCCCTTGTTAACCAGATTCCAGAGGAACCCAACCAAAACATCTAAACCACAGAAGGGACATCACCACTTCTACAACAAAGATCTGGTAACGAAAAGGTTGGAACACAGAAGGTGGAAGAAACATTATCAGAAGTTCCCCTCTACTGAGAACAAGGAACAATGGCTAAAGGCGGTGCAAGAATATAGAAGCTGGTTGGTCCACTACCGCTACAAACTTTATTCGAATGATTCAGAACAAATGTTGATTGCGGTTTGTGGAAACAAACCAAAAGAATTCTGGAACCTGATCAAAGGGACTCAAAGCAACGCTAATGACAACATCCAGAACAACGTGGGCGAAGCACAATGGATCGAGCATTTCTCGAAATTGTTTGCTCCAATCGTAGACGAGATTAACACCTACTCGCCTACTAGAAAAAGTTGCCACACGGACTCAACGTGGAATATCCCTGTTGACAAAGAGTCAATTCTGAACAAGCTTACAAAACTGAACAACTCCAGGGCGCCGGGGCCTGACGGCATTAGCAATTTAGAACTTAAAAAACACCCAGAACTATGGGCAAGCTTTATGAGCAAGATCTTTACGAATTGCAATCAGTCAAAAGACATCCCTCCAACATGGAAAAAGGCGAACATTGTGCCAATCTTCAAAAGAGGCGCAACTGACGACCCGAACCACTATAGACCAATTGCTCTTTTGGACGTCATGGGAAAAGTGTTTGCGTCCTTTGCACTGGACGATTTTCAACAATGGGTTCATTCCTCCAAATCTATGGATCCCTTCCAGAATGGATTTGTGAGGAACTCAGGGACAACTACTAACATCTTGCTTATGAGCGCCCTGAAAGCTAAAGCGCTACAAGGTGGTCTTCCGATCTACGTCGCCTTTATTGACCTGGTACAAGCATTTGACCAGGTCAATAGACAGCGTCTTTGGTCGAAATTAGAAGCAAAAGGGTGCCCGGCCTCAATCTTAGACCCTATAAAGGCCTTGCATCAAGGAACCTCTATTCAAGTCCGGCTCAGTGCCGAAGGAAACTTATCCGAAAAGATAATGACAGCCAGAGGAGTGAAACAGGGTTGCCCCTTGGCCCCCTCTTTATACAACGCATACATCGCAGACTACGGGGAATCTAGTCTGGCAATCAGACATTTTCCACCAGCACTGGGCGGAGAGAAGATCAATCGTCTATTATACGCTGACGACATTATCCTGATGGATAGGACGCCTATTGGTCTTCAGCGTCAGTTGGATAACCTGGTAGCATATATGTCAAAAAATAATCTACGATTAAATAAAGAAAAAACTAAAGTACTCATTCTGGGGAAACCACCAAAAAAGTTCCAAAACTGCTCCTGGTATTGTGAGGGCAAGAAACTGGAAACAGTGCAGGCTTTCAAATACCTGGGAATTATACTTAGCAACGAGAAAAATGAAAAGACCACGCTAGATACACTTTGGACAAAGTTGAAAAATCTCACAGCCCAAGCTAAGGCAGTGGATAGAAGACACGGACGCTTCTCGCTAATTCCCACTCTGAGGTTCTATAAGGCTAAGGTGATACCCGCACTGATATATGGCATAGATGCTATGCCTTCGGTTCCGAACTCAATTTGGTTGAAATACGAAGGCTACTTCTGGCGAAGTGTCTTGGGCCTAGCGCCATCCACTCCTATGCCATTAATAAGGAGGGAACTCTGTATCTCATCACTCCTGGCAGTTAAGATGAGAGCATCGCTGATGCTATATCGCAAAGTTATTAACAAGCCGGAAGTAAGAGTGCTAGAACTTATCCGCAAAGAATTGACAGAAGGAGACACCCGGATGCTTGCGGAGTGGGAACAAGCAAACCTAGCACTCCTGAAAGAATTGGACTCATCGTTGGAAACTCTAATCCAAAACCCGAACAGAGTGGTGGCAAAACTGTTCGAAGCGGACTGGATCCACACACAAGAACTGGCAACTGACCACTTACTAACAGCCGGTTTGCCTAACGCTCCCATGAAGCTAAATGCAGTCCGAGGATACCTCCACAAATTCCCGGATAAGAGACTCAGTCGCCTATTCTTACGATTTAAACTGAACCTATTGAAAACCAATGAGATCTTGGTAATCCGTAAGCAAGCGCAAACGAACTTATGCCGTTTCTGTAAATCAACTGAGCATGTTGAAACCTTAAAGCATCTAATAATGGATTGCATAGGTTTGGTGTCAGAAAGATCCCGCTTCCTCACGGACCCATTGAAACATTATGCAACATTAGACCAGGAGAACCTCTGGTCATTACTGAACAATGGGAACAATAAGAGATGCGTGATAGGCGTAAGCTTGTTTCTTAAATCACTGAATTTGCAATGAGGGAAAATTGTAAGGATGGCCATGCCGCCCTCAAACGGTGAACTACGTTTGGATTCTATGATTCTATGTATGGATAGAGCCCTGCGATCATTTCCATTACCAAAAAAGAAACCTGGTGAAGGGAAAACATGATTGGATCCAATACACATAGCTAAATGGAGCCGAGGCCACTCTACTCTACAAACTTCATAAACTGTAAATAGGAGTTCACATGAGTTCCCGTTTTGTAAAAATTGTAATACAATTAAATCAAAACAATAAAAAAAAAAAAAAATAATAAAGATGATAAAGATGTATGTAATGGTGTGTGATTGTGCATTGGGAACTACAACTAGTAGGGATAGGTATTCTTGAATTTATGTGTTGCTAAACTGGGGTTCAGATGACAAAAAAAAGTAAGCTAGTGGTGTGGAAAAGTACAAATAGTAAATCTAATGTATACAATTAAAACCGTTGTTTTTTCTATAATATGAAAATTGTAGCGGTTCAGTTGGGTAATTTGTGTGTCCAGAAATAGGAATTTGTGGGCCTTTCTGGCTGTAAATCGCTGTTTAAGACATGGAGATTTTTGGACAAAATGGTACACAATCTCTATTTTTAGGCACAGAAATCGCTTGTATTAACGTTATAGTATGTTTGAGTAATAATACAAATATTATGGTGATATTCTACTTACTTTATTTCTTAAAATAACAGGTAACTTTTTAGTTCTTCTTTGTTCTTCGAATTCGGCTGCTTCTTTTCAGGAGACTGGTCTTCACTGCAATTGTAAAAGCTTCAAATTAGTAACTTTGTTTGTATATAGCGCTGTTTTTAATTTACATATTGATTTTTTTTAATTTAAATCCTCAGTGCCTTCTTTAAAACCATTAAACTAATTTATTTACATAACATACATTGCATCAGTTCAGTACATATGATATATTCTTAATGAACAAATTGTATTGAATGACTAACTGTAGCAAAAAAAATATCTTTGCTATGTCTTTTGAAATTTATAATATACCAGTGAATACCACTATTTCTGTAACTAAGCTGTTCTAGGTAATATCGCCTCAATGTCATGTCTAAATTAAAGTAATTAAGTAAATACATAAATAAAAACAAAAAAATATGAAACTGTATAAGTATTTTTATAAAGATTTAAACATAGATTGTGCTTGCATGCAATTTTGTTTGAATATATGTAGTCTATATATTTCATTTATAAAATGTTAGTTTAACATGATTTGAGTGTGTGTGTATAAAGAAAGTAAATAGTATAAAGGTTTATAAGTGATAGTTGATTTTAGGAAATTGAAAAAATACAGTAAATTAATTTTACAGATTACACAAGCTAAAAGTCTGTTTGAAAATGTGTTTATCTACTGTACAGAAAATATGCATACCTGAAGTTTGTGTTCATGCATATGGATATGCATGGAGCTGCAAATAGAAATCGTGGAGACTTGTACAGTATTTCTGGTAGATGGTGCTTGCCAATGATATGAGACTTGTACTCAGAGAGATTCACAGTACATTTGCAGTGCTGATCTATGATGATGCAGTTAGATGTAGAGGTCTTGAATGTGATTGGTGCATGGTCATGTGACTTCTTAGCTACATCCAATGAAGGAATGGCAGAGAGAGTGAAGTGGAAATGGTAGAAGGGCTGTTCATGTTACAATATGTCCACGGACATGGCGGTAGTTCGCAGACATCGGGAGTTACATCCAGGGATTTTTGGGTTCAGAAGTCATGCAAATGAGAATGAGTACTAAAAGGGATTGGTCAGGAAAGTTTAGTGGGTGTGTTGTGCCAGAAGAGAGTTTCTCATATACTGTTTTTGCTGAGAGAACAACAGATAGCTATGTCTGTGTATTTTTGGAAAAGATTGTATGGATTTTGGGGGATTCATGGATATATTGGTTGAAGGTGCATGCAGAAAGCTGTGGAGTAGCTGTAGATCTTGGATTCCCACATGTGGAAGTACACTGGCATGGAGTACGTGGAATGAAGTGGTTGGATTTGCTACCTCTCTGTGCTACTTTGGAGACAGATCAACATCCAGACATAATTGTAATTCATTGTGGAGGGAACAGTTTAGGACATGTGACTGGAATGTTTTTGCAATTTGCTATGAAAGAAGGACTTGGGAAAGTTATGGACATGTTTCCTAATTCTCAAGTGATATTTTCACGGATTGCGCAGAAACAAATGTGGCTTCGTTCTTCTTCATTTGGTCCACAAATGGAAAAAGCAAGGCGCAATGTTAATAAAGCTGTTTGTGCTTTTCTAAAAGATGTTGGCATGTCTTCTTTTCACAATGAAAATATTCTGTTTCGTAGTACAAACATTTTTCGCAAAGATGGAGTCCATCTTACTTATGGTGGTAATCAGATTTTTCTGAGAAATGTACAAAATGCATTGCAACCTTTTTTGGAATTACAACATCCATTTTGAAGTAGGTGTTAAGCATTTATAATTTTTGACTTACAAACACCCCCCAAAGGCTCTTTTCAGAGCCACCACTTCCTCCCAGAGAAAATTGCAATGTTTGTGATGGGGTAGCAACCCAATATTCGCGAACTGTCCGCAGACTTCTAAAAATACAAAGGCCCCTGCTTCATTTATTTTCACTTCTATTTTTTAACTGTGAAAGGCGGCTCTAAAAAGAGCCTTATTTTTTTTTGATTTTTGATATTTTGTATTTCTTTTGGTTTTTTATACACAACACACTAGGAGAGGAGGGGAAGGAAGGTAAAGGGGGGAAACAAACCACAGGGATAAGAAAGGGCAAACTGAGAGAGGAAGATGTAGAGTGGGTTTTATTTGGGTAGTGAGCAGATCTTCTCGTGCTCTGAGGCGATAGTCTCAAAAGCACTACGAAGTCGCTCCCCCCTGCAGAGTACTGTGTCACAGTACATACATACAACTGTGACCCTCGAAAGGTAAGGGTCATCAGCATTCTGTATGGCCTGTGAGGCAGCTTGAGGAAGACGCTGTCCAACAGAGGTGGTCCTTGTGGTGACAGGGTCAGAAACAGAGGATGAAGTAGATGAAATCAACCTGCTACGTTCTTCGCAAGGTACAACCCTGCGAATAGCCCCAGAGTGAAATGACCACAGGTGTCGCTTCATAGTAGTGGTCCCAAAGCTGCACTTACCGTGCTTCCCGCGACTGAGTATCATTTTGCACTCATTGCAGGTAACACGGTTCGCACGAGCCTTAGGAACATTCCCATGAATGGTAAATAACCGCCACACCCAAGACTCACGCCTAGTGTGGGTAGTAGGGTTTTCCTCTACCTCATTCTCATAATCCTCTTCTTCCTCCTCCGCATCCTCACTCCTGTTCCCCTCTTCAGGCCCTTGGGGAGGTGGTGGTGGTGGAGGGGGTGGGGGTGGTGCTGAAGCAGGTGCAGCACCAGGTGGCAGTTCAGCAGCCAGGGATGCATCAAAGACGCGATGGAAATCTGCAGTTGGCAGCAAAAATCGCTGTGTTTCGAAGAATAGCCAGAAACACAATGAGAATAAGCTCTAGGGCGTGGTCTTTTATAGGGGTGCTTGTGCGCGGTCCGCGGACATGCGCGCTGTCCGCGGACACATCGAATACAAAAAAAAGTTTGAAAAGTTTCAAAAGTTATGTAGAAACTCAGAATTACAATGTGGGACTTGTGCCATGGTGAGATTTTATTGAAAAATATTATGGATTAAATGAAAATGTACTTTTAATTTGTTCGGGGACCCGGACAGTGTCCGCATTCAGAACACGCGATCAGCGTGGGCGCGGTCATATGATCCGTTCGCGAACAAGTCCGCGAAGGAAGCGCATGTCCGCAGGACACCAAATGCACGGAGATTGGCTAGCGCATGCGCCTTGATGTTCTACGGACACTGTTCGGGTCCTGAACTAATTAAAATTGCACCGCACGTGAAACAAACATTTCAGGACACTGCGTGTGTTCTTAGAACAGTTTAAACTTGCCAGCAAACAGTAAGGACAGATATAGTGTTCTTCAGGACATGTTCAATTTCGTTTATGTACGAACATTTCAGGACACCAATTGTGTTCTTAGAACATTTTCAACTTGCTAGGGAACTGTACGGACAGGTATAGTGTTCTTTAAGACACCTCCATTTTCGTTTAATTACGAACAATTCAGGACACCGCGTGTGTTCTTAGAACAGTTTGAACTTGCTAGCGAACACTACGAACAGGTACAGTGTTCTTCAGGACACCTCCATTTTCGTTTACGTACGAACATTTCAGGACACCAATTGTGTTCTTAGAAGAGTTTAAACTTGATAGCGGACACTACGGACAGATATAGTGTTCTTTAGGACACTTTAATAATTTTTTTTACGAACATTTCAGGACACCGCGTGTGTTCTTAGAATAGTTTCATCTTGCTAGCGAACAGTACGAACAGGTATAGTGTTCTTCAGGACACCTCCATTTCCGTTTATTTATGAACATTTCAGAACACCTGCACTGTCCGTGGACACCTACATTGTATTAAAAAAAAAAACGAAACTATTTACAACACAATATAAAAATTAAACTTTATTTAACATATATTAATAATTTATGACAGAGAAGGTGAGGCAGAAACAGAAACAAAAACAGGAGAATTAGGGGTTTTAACATGATTGTTATTAGATAAAGAAGGGATGGAAGTCTCATCAAAACGTTTTGGGCTATAGAGAGGGTTTGGGGATAATTGACTGGGATATGGTGAGGAGGGACACGTACATGTGGGGCAATGGTACAATGTTTTTGGTTTACAATGATCTTCCACAAAAGTTTTCAAATTATTAAAATTAGTCAACAATAAATCAATTCCTATACTGTGAAAAGTGTTATCCATAACAAGTTTTTCTGAAGTATTTTCTATTTTGGTATGCTGTGTACAAAAAAAATATATATATGTTAAAAGCATACAAAATAATAATAATAATTAAATGGTTTATATTATAAAGTGTTTACCATTAGTTTCACTATCTTGTGACATTTCTTCATGTGGGAAATGCTCCTCTAGCCATTCCAGAGTACTAGACATTTCTGTGAGAGAAAAAAAACAAGATAATATATTTTTTTTATCTAATACAGAAAGTTTATAAATATATTAATACAATTAAGTACACTTACTATTTCAGGTGAGATATGTCCTATGTACTCAGTGGGTCTGCTCTTGTTCTCAGTTCTGTTGTGTTTGTGAGGTAATTATGCTGGAAGCCAATTTATTTTCTTGTGGTATATTCCATTTTAGAACATAGTGCATTTAAATGAATGGCTAGTGAGTTGTATATATGGGTTACATTTCTTATGTATTAGTACATATAATGTGTTTGTGTGCTTCTTTTTGATTTTGTTAAATGTTCCTATGTTATGATATAACAATCAAACAAACCCCCCCAGAGTTTTTAGGTAGGGGTACTGTTCTTCGAACATGTCCGCGAACATTAAATGAGTTTGCGGTCATCAAGTACAGTAGAAGAGATTCAGTCAGTTCCATATGATATGGATATAAAGTCAAATTCATTATTGTTAAGTTGCACTACTAAAAACCTATGAAATTCAGTGAAAAAACTTTGTTAAAGGGATGTTATGGTTAAGTTGCGCTACTAAAAACCTATGAAATTCAGTGAAAAAACTTTGTTAAAGGGACGTTATGGTTCCAAGTAAAACTGAAAAACCCTTGAAATTCGCCAGTTATGGTAAGCTAAGCAACCATAACTCGCGCCACCACCGTGCATTGCTAAGACTAACACCCACGACATCAAAGATGACATCACAAATGTCATTGATGACATCACTGATGACATCACATGTCTGGCTCACTCTTTTTTCTTTTGCTGACATATCTAGGCCACATGGTTTTCTTCAGTAACAGTCAGAAACTAAAAGTTTTATTTTATTTGTAGACATATCCTTCAAGTAGGTTCTTAAAGTAATTCCCTTAGAGTCCAGTCACATCATATGAAACATATACATAGTGGAAGACACAAGCTTGAAAGACAGTAATCCTTTTTGTGCATAAAGATATTCAATAGACTTATGAGCACTTTCTGATAGTTCTGTTGTTTTTTTATGGCTGTACTTTCCCTGTATATGGTCATATTTGTATACATTGTACTCACACTACTTTCCTTAGGGTCCAATCACATCAAGTGATACAAATACATAGGGTAAATAGCAGCTTTGAAACAGCAATCATTTATTTGCATGAAAATAATCAGTTAGATTGTGAATTGTTTCTGCTACTACTTGTACTTTTTTGCTAACTTCACTTTCCCTGTATATACCCATATTGGTATGTGTTCTTGTCTCTTTGTGTTTTGTCTATAGTAATGCAATTATGTAATACATGGGTTTTATTAGCTACTTATTACATATTTCACAGTTCACAAAAATCTATTAAGAAAACAATTATCATTTCATTATTCAACATATTAACATTACGAATATTATACCTTCATTTTGTACGCTGCACACAATGCTATGTTTCTGCATGAGTAGCTTAGTATACTAGATAGAACCCCATAATAGAATGCTATTTATATCAATGCATCGTTCAATGCACTAATTAGGGTATGATGTTTATTGCAATGATCCTTGACACTTTTTTCGCATCATTATAATAAGAATCCCTTGTACACATATTTCATGAAAAGTACATACACATGTGATATCATCAGTGATGTCATCAATGACATTTGTGATGTCATCTTTGATGTTGTGGGTGTTAGTCTTAGCAGTGCACGGTTGTGGCGCGAGTTATGGTTGCTTAGCTTACCATAACTGGCGAATTTCAAGGGTTTTTCGGTTTTACTTGGAACCATAACGTCCCTTTAACAAAGTTTTTTCACTGAATTTCATAGGTTTTTAGTAGCGCAACTTAACCATAACGTTCCTTTAACAAAGTTTTTTCACTGAATATATATATACATATATGTTAAGTGCACATAAATTAATGCTTAATAATTTGGTTATATAGATAAGTGTCTACCATTAGTTTCACTATCTTCAGACATTTCACCATGTGGGAAATTCTCCTCAAGCCATTCTAAAGTATTTGACATTTATGTGAGAAAAAAAAATATATTACTTTTAATTATTTAATATAAACATTTTAGAAATATATAAGAAAAAAAAGTTTACTTACTAGATTTTGGTAAGTTGTCTTCTCACTGTTCTGTAGATCTGCTGCTGCTCCTAGTTGTGCAGTTTCTGTGAGGTAATTATGTTAGAAGCATACCTTTCTTGTTTTGGTATATTCCATTTTACTATATATGGTATTTAAATGGATGTTTGATGTGTTAGATATATGAGTTCAACTTATTATTTATTACTATATATAATGTGTTTGTGTGTTGGTTTTTCAACTTGTACAGTGTTCATATGGCATGATATAACCATTTATGATACCCCTGAGTTTTTGGGTAGTATTGGTGTTGTCCGCGCCCATCCGCGGACATGCGCATAGTCCGCGAACATCAAAATCACTAGCTGGGGGTTCAGTATGTTCTATGTTACATGTATATAAAATCAGGGATATTATGGTTAAGTTGTCCTACTAAAAACCTATGATATTCAGCAAAAAAACTTTGTTAAAGGGACATTATGGTTAAGTTGCGCTACTAAAAACCTATCAAAATTAATTAAAAAAACTTTGTTAAATGGACATGATGGTTCAAAGTAAAACTGAAAAACCCCTGAAATTCGCCAGTTATGGAAAACTAAGCAACCATAACTCGCGCCACCGTACACTGCTAACATTAACAACAGGACATCAAAGATGACATCACAATGGGTCACTCTGAATTTTTTTGCAAAGTTTGGTGAGGTTTGTCCAGGGGGGGCAAAGTTATAATGGGGGTCCCAAAACTTCTTTTTTTCCCATACACTGAATGGGGAAACAACTTTGCTCATGCCTACAGCCCAAACCGTTGGACGGATTTTCACCAAATTTAGACCAAGAGTAGCGGCTTGGTCCCGAAAGTGTGCTTTTGCACATTTGGTGAAAATCCACCCAGTAGTTCTTTAAAAAATGACCAAAAAGTAGGTCATAAAAATTAGTGATATCTGTGTTCGGTCCGCGGAGACACTTCCCTGTTTGCTCTGTAGACATGCAACGTGTTCGCTGATTGGACGACGTAGAGCGTGAAGCGCGTCAGATTTTTGGTAGCGCCCGCCATCTTGGATTCGCGGACGTCCGCCGACAGCGCGGTGAATCTTGGTTTAAAAATTGTATTTAGTAGAGTGTGTTGGTGTGTACGAGTGTTTGGGGAGTTTATATATTTGAGAGTTTAAATGGATCAGGTAGTTCTGTATCTGATTGATTTTTTTTTAGTTTGTCTTCCTTCTTTGACGAAGTACCTGGTTTACTTTCCGTAATTGGTTCTTTTATGTTTGTGGTATTTGATGAAGTTTTAGTTTCTTTTACTCTCTTTGGAGGATTTGCAGTGACATCCTGTTGCATTTCTATTGATTTAGTTTTCTTTTAGAATGTTTTACTTTTTGTGGAACAGAATATGTGTTTAGATGGGGGGTGTATAGTGAGCGAAGTCTAATGTATTCTAAAATGCAAGGAATATCAGCGTTTACTTTACTTGCATCAAAGTTGATTAGAAATAGACTGTCAAGTGTACGTATTGGTGATAGTGCTACGTAGCTCATGCCTTCTTTAAAGACTGTGTTACCAATGTCTATCATTGCTTTGGCTAGGGTAAGACCTTGTGATTTATGAATGGTGACTGCATATGCAAGAGTTAGAGAAAATTGTTCCCTGCGTACATACATGTCTTTGAAGAGAAGGAATCGAGCTGTTGAGCATCCTATCCTTTTCACTTCTGGAAGTTTGTCAAAGAGAATATTGACAAACTGAATTTTGTTGCCACATGGGTATGTTTGAAAGCCAACAACTGTACCCAGTGCTCCATTAACTAGTCCTTGGTCCACGTCAAGGTTACATTTAAGCATTACTCTGCAATTAAAGGTTAATTTTAATATCTTTTCCAACCAAGCTTTGTTGGAGATTGAATTTTCTAAACTATTTAGTCTTGTTGTAGCTTGCTAATACATGGGTAGTGTCATACCATGTATATCTAGTTTGTCTGTGGCGCTAATTTCCATTATTGGTTGCATTTCTTTATTTAACATTGTTTCATTAAATTTGAAACAGCTTGCAAGAGTTTTCATTAAGGACATAAAATTGACATTTTAATGGGCTAATTGTTCCATAACATCTGTACCACATGCATCATCGCCATAAAGTGCATGAATGTGTCGGGTTGTCAATATTGCTTGGGCTTCTTTAGATAGTATACCAACTCTAATACTTTTTAAGATGTTGGCATAAGTGAGATCTACAGATTGCCGCATGTTTTCTGTTAATTCTCTGTATTTGAAATGTTTCCAAAGGTTGACATTTTCTATGCTGCCAACAGTTTTATGGCAGGGTTTGTGACCTAATGTTTTAAAAATAGGCTCACCTTTTACTGGTGTCAATTGAAGAATATCTCCGAAAACAATAATGTGTTTTCCTGCAAATAGCTCTTCATAGTTTGTTTTGAGTACTTCTTGTAATCTGAGGTGAATCAAAGCCAACATTAGCTTAGACACCATGCTCACTTCATCCATTAGTAGCATTTTCATTTGTTTTAATACTCTGCCTAGTAACATTGCAGCTTCTGTAGAAAGTTTGTAATAGTCTGATTTGTTTTGGTGTTCTACTGGCAGGAGTAGTAATCGGTGTTAAATGACACCACCTATGTTGTAGGCAGCTAAACCTGTGGGGGCAGTGACAACAACTGACAGTTTGTTGTTTGTCAACTGTTGAAGGAATTTACTGATGATTTTGATTAGGAATGTTTTGCCAGAACCAGCTTCACCACTGACGTACAGTAGTATAGGTTTGTAATTTTTTGCAGGTGCATTCTTTGTTTTCATGTTGTACACCATGTGCAATTTCTTTTGTTACTACTTGAAAAAGGCTACGTTGCTCATTGTTTAGTTTTGATTGTAGTATAGTTAAGTCTTCTTTATCTTCATACTGACACATGGTGTTTTCTACTTCTGTCATAGCTAATTCTGCCTCATTTGTTATTAGTGGTTTTCCCAGTGGTTCTTGGCTTCCTGTTACAGAAGGTTGACTACTGTCAGGAGTGTCCTTATTTAGTTGGGCCTGGAGTTCTTCCTCGTGTTGCTGTTCATTGTGCAAAATTGTTTTGTACTGTGTAAAGTTTACATCAGTTATAGTGCTTTCATTTGCTTTGAAAACGTCTTCATATGAGTCATAGTTATCTAGTATTTCTTCTTCTTTTCTCCATGGTTTAAAGAGTTGTAGCAGGGACATGTAATATAGTTCTGTATGTTGAGGAGTCTTTAATGACAATTTGATATGATAAATTAAATTTGGTTTGCTGAGTTTTACTAAGCTGCCTTCACAGTTTGTCACTCTGTATTTACCTTTTTTTTTCATTGGGTTTTATATTATTTTTGTATGTGAAGTTTTGGGCTATGTGGCATAGACACATGGTTTCCAAAGTATTACTTCTGTTTGGGTAGTATGTGTCCAATAAATTGTTTTTTTAAATGTCTTGACTGTTGGGATCATGTTTGGCTATTGTTTCTATATCTTCGTATGATTTTAGAACTCTTTTTCTAGATTTAGCTGGGCCAAGACTTAGCCATACTATATTTTCAGATTTACCATACAATGCAGTACCAGTTAAACGTCCAGCTGCTTCATAGGATCCACATTCTCTATGAGAGAGCATTTTAATGCCCAAGCTATATAATTTCTGACAAAGAAAAATATTCCACACTAAGGAACTGCGCCACAGTGGTATTGATAATTCACAAAATCTTTTAATAATTATGGTGCCCTTTTGGATAACACGTGTTTCGACTCACTAGTGTCTTTCTCAAATCAGGGCTGATAACAGAACTGCAAATAGTTCATGAAGTACACATTTCCAAACATCATAGTGAACGGTAGAACAAATATCAAAACAGTTCATGAGATCAAATGAGCAAATTAAAGTGTAATCACAGAAAAATAGAGAGGGGGGACGGGGAGGAAGTTGAAGGTAAGTAGAAAAAGAACAGATAGTCGAAAATAAAAAATGGAAAAATGAGGGTACCACAAAGGTAAAAACAAACCATTAGTAGACACTCTTAATTGGGTCTTTAAGTCTTGTAAACACAATGTCATGTATCCTTTAAATAAGTGGTATGGAATGAATACTAGAGTGCCATCTAGGTTAAGCACTCACCTCGGTCTGCAAATAAGTGGTGTCTTTGAACCTAGAGTTGTCGAAATATTGTTATGGGATTGATAGATACTTATAGTAACTGTAATTGAAGTTGTTTGCCATTTTAGTGCCAGTGTGTTTTTCATAGATGTGTTTTAAAATAAATAATTATATATCTTTACACCCAAGCTCTGATCCGTGTCTGCTTGTTCTACTGTGTAAATTGCCCTATCTTGTATACTCCACATACTGCCTAACTAATCTTGAGAGAAGTCTGACTGCTCAGCCACAGCTACCAGGTAAATCTGGGTGGTGCGGACTGCTACCAATTGGGTTTACTGCTAACTCCTGTAGTCTTAAACTTTTTGCAGTGGTCCCAGAGGGAACTGCACAGGTTTCTGCCTAACAGGGGGCAACAGCAGGGAGACACTGGGCATGAGCTGGGGTGGGGGGAACAGGAGAGAGACACGGGGCATGAGTGTTGGGTGGTGGGCAACAGCAGGGAGACACGGGGCATGACCGGGGGGTGGAAGGCAACAAGAGAGAGACACGGGGCATGAGAGGGTGGTGGGGGGTAACAGGAGAGAGATACGGGGCATGAGCAGGGGGTGGGGGGCAACAGCAGGGAGACACGGGGAATGAGTGGGGGCTGGAGGAACAGGAGAGAGACACGGGGCATGAGCGGGGGTGGCGGGAACAGGAGAGAGACACGGGGCATGAGCGGGGGTGGGGGACAACAGCAGGGAGACACGGGGCATGACCAGGGGGTGGGGGGAAACAGGAGAGAGACACGGGGCATGAGTGGGAGGTGGGGGGCAACAGCAGGGAGACATGGGGCATGACCGGGGGGTGGAAGGCAACAGGAGAGAAACACGGGGCATGAGAGGAGGTTGGGGGTATCAGGAGAGAGACACGGGGCATGAGCAGGAGGTGGGGGGCAACAGCAGGGAGACACAGGGCATGAGCGGGGGGTGGGGGTAACAGGAGATAGACATGGGGCATGACCAGGGGGTGGGGGGCAACAGCAGGGAGACACGGGGCATGACCGGGGGGTGGAAGGCAACATGAGAGAGACACGGGGCATGAGAGGAGCGTGGGGGGTAACAGGAGAGAGACATGGGGCATGAGCAGGGGGTGGGGGGCAACAGCAGGGAGACACGGGGCATGAGCGGGGGTTGGGGGGAACACGAGGGAGACACGTGCATGAGAGGGGGTGGGGGTAACAGGAGAGAGACACGGGGCATGACCGGGGGTTGGGGGGCAACAGCAGGGAGACACGGGGCAGGAGGGGGGGTGGGGGGTAACAGGTGAGAGACACGGGGCATGAGCAGGGGGTGGGGGGCAACAGCAGGGAGACACGGGGCATGACCGGGGGTGGGGGGACACAGGAGAGAGACACGGGGCATGAGAGGGGGCGGGGGGTAACAGGATAGAGACAAGGGGCATGAGCAGGGGTGGGGGGCAACAGCAGGGAGACACGGGGCATGAGCGGGTAGTGGGGGGAACACAAGGGAGACATGGGGCTTGAGACGGGGGTTGGGGGTAACAGGAGAGATACACAGGCATGATGGGAGTGGGGGGCAACAGCAGGGAGACATGGGGCATGAGAGGGGGTGGGGGCAACAGCAGGGAGACACGGGCATGAGCGGAGGGTGGGGGGTAACAAGGGAGAGACATGGGGCATGAGCGGGGGTGGGGGGGCAAAAGCATGGTGACACAGGGCATGACCAGGGAGTGGGGGGCAACAGGAGAGAGACACAGGGCATGAGAGGGGGATGGGGGTAACAGGAGAGAGACATGGGGCATGAGCAGGGGGTGGGGCAACAGCACGGAGACACAGGGCATGACCAGGGGGTGGGGGGTAACAGGAGAGAGACACGGGGCATGAGCGGGGGGTGGGGGGCAACAGCAGGGAGACACGGAGCTTGAGAGGGGGTGGGGGGTAACAGGAGAGAGACACGGGGCATGAGTGGGGGGTGGGGGGCAACAGCAGGGAGACACGGGGCATGACCAGGGGGTGGGGGGCAACAGGAGAGAGACACGGGGCATGAGAGGGGGTGGGGGTAACAGGAGAGAGACACGGGCATCAGAAGGGGGTGGGGACAAGAGCAGGGAGACACGGGGCATGAGCGGGGGGTGGGGGGCAACAGCAGGGAGACACTGGGTATGAGCGGGGGGTGGGGGTTAACAGGAGAGAGACACGGGGCATGAGGGTGGGTGGGAGTAACAGGAGAGAGACACGGGGCATGAGACGGAGGTGGGGCAGCAACAGGAGAGAGACACGGGGCATGAGCGGGGGGTGGGGGACAACAGCAGGGAGACACGGGGCATGAGCAGGGGGTGGGGGGAACAGGAAAGAGACACGGGGCATGAGCGTGGGGTGGGTTCAACAGCAGGGAGACACGGGGCATGGACCGGGGGGTGGGGGGAAACAGGAGAGAGACACGGGGCATGAGCGGGGGTGGCGGGAACAGGAGAGAGACACGGGGCATGAGCGGGGGTGGGGGGCAACAGCAGGGAGACACGGGGCATGACCGTGGGGTGGGGGGAAACAGGAGAGAGACACGGGGCATGAGTGGGAGGTGGGGGGCAACAGCAGGGAGACATGGGGCATGACCGGGGGGTGGAAGGCAACAGGAGAGAGACACGGGGCATGAGAGGGGGTTGGGAGGTAACAGGAGAGAGACACGGGGCATGAGCAGGGGGTGGGGGGCAACAGCAGGGAGACACGGGGCATGAGCGGGGGGTGGGGGTAACAGGAGAGAGACATGGGGCATGACCGGGGGGTGGGGGGCAACAGCAGGGAGACACAGGGCATGACCGGGGGGTGGAAGGCAACATGAGAGAGACACGGGGCATGAGAGGGGAGTGGGGGGTAACAGGAGAGAGACACGGGGCATGAGCAGGGGGTGGGGGGCAACAGCAGGGAGACACGGGGCATGAGCGGGGCATGGGGGGAACACGAGGGAGACACAGGCATGAGAGGGGGTGGGGGTAACAGGAGAGAGACACGGGGCATGACCGGGGGTTGGGGGGCAACAGCAGGGAGACACGGGGCATGAGCGGGGGGTGGGGGGGAACAGGTGAGAGACACGGGGCATGAGCAGGGGGTGGGGGGCAACAGCAGGGAGACACGGGGCATGACCGGGGTGGGGGGCAACAGGAGAGAGACACGGGGCATGAGAGGAGGCGGGGGGAAACAGGAGAGAGACACGGGGCATGAGCGGGGGTGGGGGGCAACAGCAGGGAGACACGGGGCATGAGCGGGGAGTGGGGGGAACACAAGGGAGACATGGGGCATGAGAGGGGGGTTGGGGGTAACAGGAGAGAGACACGGGCATGACGGGGGTGGGGGGGCAACAGCAGGGAGACATGGGGCATGAGAGGGGGTGGGGGCAACAGCAGGGAGACACGGGTCATGACCGGGGTGTGGGGGGCAACAGCAGGGAGACACGGGCATGAGCGGAGGGTGGGGGGGTAACAGGGGAGAGACATGGGGCATGAGCGGGGCGTGGGGGGAGCAAAAGCATGGTGACACAGGGCATGGCCGGGGAGTGGGGGGCAACAGGAGAGAGACACAGGGCATGAGAGGGGGATGGGGGTAACAGGAGAGAGACATGGGGCATGAGCAGGGGGTGGGGGCAACAGCACGGAGACACAGGGCATGACCGGGGGGTGGGGGGTAACAGGAGAGAGACACGGGGCATGAGCGGGGGGTGGGGGGCAACAGCAGGGAGACACGGAGCTTGAGAGGGGGGTGGGGGTAATGGGAGAGAGACACGGGGCATGAGTGGGGGGTGGGGGGCAACAGCAGGGAGACATGGGGCATGACCAGGGGGTGGGGGGCAACAGGAGAGAGACACAGGGCATGAGAGGCGGTGGGGGGTAACAGGAGAGAGACACGGGGCATCAGAGGGGGGTGGGGGGCAAGAGCAGGGAGACACGGGGCATGAGCAGGGGGTGGGGGGCAACAGCAGGGAGACACTGGGTATGAGCGGGGGGTGGGGGTAACAGGAGAAAGACACGGGGCATGAGGGTGGGTGGGGGCAACAGGAGAGAGACACGGGGCATGAGAGGGAGGTGGGGCGGCAACAGGAGAGAGACACAGGGCATGAGCGGGGGGTGGGGGACAACAGCAGGGAGACACGGGGCATGAGAGGGGGGTGGGGGGAACAGGAAAGAGACACGGGGCATGAGCGTGGGGTGGGTTCAACAGCAGGGAGACACGGGGCATGGACCGGGGGGTGGGGGGAACAGGAGAGAGACACGGGGCATGAGAGGGGGGCAACAGCAGGGAGACACGGGGCATGAGCGGGGAGGAACACGAGGGAAACACGGGGCATGAGTGGGGGTTGGGGTCAACAGCAGAGAGACATGGGGCATGACCGGGGGTGGGGGGTAACAGGAGAGAGACACGGGGCATGAGCGGGGGTGGGGGCAACAGCAGGGAGACACGGGGCATGAGCTGGGGGTGGAGGGCAACAGCAGGGAGACACGGGGCATGACTGGGGGGTGGGGGGCAACAGCAGGGAGACACAGGGAATGACCGGGGGTAGGGGGCAACAGGAGAGAGACACAGGGCATCTGAGGAGTGTGGGGGGTAACAGGAGAGAGACACAGGGCACGAGAGGGGGTGGGGGGTAACAGGAGAGAGACACGGGGCATGAGCGGGGGGTGGGGGCAACAGCAGGGAGACATGGGGCATGAGCGGAGGGTGGGGGCAACAGCAGGGAGACACGGGGCATGAGTAGGGGGTGGGGGCAACAGGAGAGAGACACGGGGCATGAGCGGGGTGTGGGGGGCAACAGGAGAGAGTCACGGGCATGAGAGGGGGGTGGGGGGCAAGAGCAGGGAGACACAGGGCATGAGCGGGGGAGGGGGGCAACAGCAGGGAGACACTGGGCATGAGCGGGCATGGGGGGTAACAGTGGAGAGACACGGGGCATGACCGGGGGGTGGGGGGCAACAGGAGAGAGACACGGGGCATGAGAAGGGGGTGGGGGGTAACAGGAGAGAGACACGGGAATGAGAGGGGGTGGGGGGCAACTGCAGGGAGACACGGCGCATGAGTAGGGGGTGGGGGGAACACGAGCGAGACAAGGGGCATGAGCGGGGGATGGGGGTAAAAGGGGAGAGACACGGGGCATGACCGGGGGGTGGGGGGCAACAGGAGAGAGACACGGGGCATGAGAAGGGGGTGGGGGTAACAGGAGAGAGACACGGGGAATGAGAGGGGGTGGGGGGCAACAGCAGGGAGACACGGCGCATGAGCAGGGGGTGGGGGGAACACGAGCGAGACAAGGGGCATGAGCGGGGGATGGGGGTAACAGGAGAGAGACACGGGGCATGAGCGCCGGGTGGGGGGTAACAGGAGAGAGACACGGGGCATGAGCGGGGGGTGGGGGGCAAGAGCAGGGAGACACGGGGCATGAGCAGGGGTGGGGGCAACAGCAGGGAGACACTGGGCATGAGCGGGGGTGGGGGTAACAGAGGAGAGACACGGGGCATGACCGGGGGTGGGGGGCAACAGGAGAGAGACACGGGGCATGAGAGGGGGGTGGGGTAACAGGAGAGAGACACGGGGCGTGAGAGGGGGGTAGGGGTAACAGGAGAGAGACAAGGGGCATGAGAGGGGAGTGGGAGGGTAACAGGAGAGAGACACGGGGCATGAGCAGGGGGTGGGGGCAACAGCATGGAGACACGGGGCATGAGCGGGGGATGGGGGAACAGGAGAGAGATCATGGGGCATGAGCGGGGGGCAACAGCAGGGAGACACGGGGCATGACCAGGTGGTGGGGGGCAACAGGAGGGAGACACAGGGCATGAGAGGGGGTGGGGGTAACAGGAGAGAGACACAGGGCATCAGAGGGGGTGGGGGGCAAGAGCAGGGAGACACGGGGCATGAGTGGGGGGGTGGGGGGCAACAGCAGGGAGACACTGGGTATGAGCGGGGGTGGGGGGTAACAGGGGAGAGACACGGGGCATGACCGGGGGGTGGGGGGCAACAGAAGAGAGACACGGGGCATGAGCAGGGGGTGGGGGACAACAGCAGGGAGACACGGGGCATGAGCGGGGGGTGGGGAGAACAGGAGAGAGACACGGGGCATGAGCGTGGGGTGGGAGGGCAACAGCAGGGAGACACCGGGCATGAGCGGGGGGTGGGGGGAACACGAGGGAGACACGGGGCATGAGCGGGTGTGGGGGTCATCAGCAGGGAGACACAGGGCATGACCGGGGCGGGGAGTAACAGGAGAGAGACACGGGGCATGAGTGGGGGTGGGGAGCAACAGCACGGCGACACGGGGCATGAGCAGGGGGTGGGGGGCAACAGCAGGGAGACACGGGGCATGACCGGGGGGTGGGGGGCAACAGCAGGGAGACACAGGGAATGACCGGGGGGTGGAGGGCAACAGGAGAGAGACACAGGGCATCTGAAGGGTGTGGGGGTAACAGGAGAGAGACACGGGGCATGAGAGGGGGTTGGGTTGTAAGAGGAGAGAGACACGGGGCATAAGAGGTGGTGGGGGTAACAGGAGAGAGACACGGGGCATGAGCGTGGGGTGGGGGGCAACAGCAGGGAGACATGGGGCATGAGCAGAGGGTGGGGGGCAACAGCAGGGAGACACGGGGCATGAGCAGGGGGTGGGGGCAACAGGAGAGAGACACAGGGCATGAGCGGGGGGTGGGGGCAACAGGAGATAGACACAGGGCATGAGCAGGGGGTGGGGGCAAGAGCAGGGAGACACTGGGCATGAGGGTGGGTGGGGGTAACAGGAGAGAGACACAGGGCATGAGAGGGAGGTGGGGCGGCAACAGAAGAGAGATACGGGGCATGAGCAGGGGGTTGGGGACAACAGCAGGGAGACACGGGGCTTGAGCGGGGGGTGGGGAGAACAGGAGAGAGACACGGGGCATGAGCGTGGGGTGGGGGGGCAACAGCAGGGAGACACTGGGCATGAGCGGGGGGTGGGGGGAACACGAGGGAGACACGGGGCATGAGCGGGTGTGGGGGTCAACAGCAGGGAGACACAGGGCATGACCGGGGCGGGGAGTAACAGGAGAGAGACACGGGGCATGAGTGGGGGTGGGCAGCAATAGCACAGCGACACGGGGCATGAGCGGGGGGTGGGGGGCAACAGCAGGGAGACACGGGGCATGACCGGGGGGTGGGGGGCAACAGCAGGGAGACACAGGGAATGACCGGGGGGTGGGGGGCAACAGGAGAGAGACACAGGGCATCTGAAGGGTGTGGGGGGTAAGAGGAGAGAGACACGGGGCATGAGAGGGGGGTGGGGGGTAAGAGGAGAGAGACACAGGGCATAAGAGGTGGTGGGGGTAACAGGAGAGAGACACGGGGCATGAGCGGGGGTTGGGGGGCAACAGCAGGCAGACATGGGGCATGAGCAGAGGGTGTGGGGCAACAGCAGGGAGACACGGGTCATGAGCAGGGGGTGGAGGCAACAGGAGAGAGACACAGGGCATGACCGGGGGGTGGGGGCAACAGGAGAGAGACACGGGGCATGAGCAGGGGGTGGGGGGCAAGAGCAGGGAGACACTGGGCATGAGGGTGGGTGGGGGTAACAGGAGAGAGACACGGGGCATGAGAGGGAGGTGGGGCGGCAACAGGAGAGAGACACGGGGCATGAGCGGGGGGTGGGGGACAACAGCACTGAGACACGAGGCATGACCGGGGGGTGGGGGGGAAACAGGAGAGAGACACGGGGCATGAGAGAGGGGTGGGGGGCAACAGCAGGGAGACACGGGGCAAGAGCAAGGGGTGGGGAGAACACGAGGGAGACACGGGGCATGAGTGGGGGTGGGGGTCAACAGCAGGGAGACATGGGGCATGACCGGGGGTGGGGGGTAACAGGAGAGAGACACGGGGCATGAGCGGGAGGTGGGGCGGCAACAGGAGAGAGACACGGGGTATGAGCGGGGGGTGGGGGCCACAGCAGGGAGACACGGGGCATGAGCTGGGGGTGGGGGGCAACAGCAGGGAGACACGGGGCATGACTGATGGGTGGGGGCAACAGCAGGGAGACACAGGGAATGACCGGGGGGTAGGGGGCAACAGGAGAGAGACACAGGGCATCTGAGGAGTGTGGGGGTAACAGGAGAGAGACACAGGGCATGAGCTGGGTGTGGGGGGCAACAGCAGGGAGACACGGGGCATGACTGGGGGGTGGGGGGCAACAGCAGGGAGACACGGGGAATGACCGGGGGTAGGGGGCAACAGGAGAGAGACACAGGGCATCTGAGGAGTATGGGGGGTAACAGGAGAGAGACACAGGGCATGAGAGGGGGTGGGGGGTAACAGGAGAGAGACACGGGGCATGAGCGGGGGGTGGGGGCAACAGCAGGGAGACATGGGGCATGAGCGGAGGGTGGGGGCAACAGCAGGGAGACACGGGGCATGAGCAGGGGGTGGGGGCAACAGGAGAGAGACACGGGGCATGAGCGGGGTGTGGGGGGCAACAGGAGAGAGACACGGGCATGAGAGGGGGGTGGGGGGCAAGAGCAGGGAGACACAGGGCATGAGCGGGGGGTGGGGGGCAACAGCAGGGAGACACTGGGCATGAGCGGGCGTGGGGGGTAACAGGAGAGAGACACAGGGCATGAGAAGGGGGTGGGGGGTAACAGTAGAGAGACACGGGGAATGAGAGGGGGTGGGGGGCAACAGCAGGGAGACACGGCGCATGAGCAGGGGGTGGCGGGAACACGAGCGAGACAAGGGGCATGAGCGGGGGATAGGGGGTAACAGGAGAGAGACACGGGGCATGAGCGGGGGGTGGGGGCAACAGGAGAGAGACACGGGGCATGAGCCAGGGGTGGGGGGCGACAGGAGAGAGATACAGGGCATGAGCAGGGGGTGGGGGGCAAGAGCAGGGAGACACTGGGCATAAGCGGGGTTGGGGGGTAGCAGGGGAGAGACACGGGGCATGACCGGGGGTGGGGGGCAACAGGAGAGAGACACAGGGCATGAGAAGGGGGTGGGGGGTAACAGGAGAGAGACACTGGGTATGAGAGGGGGGTGGGGGGCAACAGCAGGGAGACACGGCGCATGAGCGGGGGGTGGGGGGAACATGAGGGAGACACGGGGCATGAGCGGGGGGTGGGGGGTAACAGGAGAGAGACACGGGACATGAGCGGGGGGTGGGGGCAACAGGATAGAGAGACGGGGCATGAGCCGGGGGTGGGGGGCAACAGGAGGGAGACACGGGGCATGAGCGCGGGGTGGGGGTAACAGGAGAGAGACACGGGGCATGAGCGGGGGAGTGGGGGGCAAGAGCAGGGAGACCCGGGGCATGAACGGGTGGTGGGGGGCAACAGCAGGGAGACACTAGGAATGAGCAGGGGTGAGGGGTAACAGGGGAGAGACATGGGGCATGAGAGGGGGGTGGGGGGCAACAGGAGAGAGACACGGGGCATGAGAGGGGGGTGGGGGTAACAGGAGAGAGACACGGGCATGAGAGGGGGGTGGGGGTAACAGGAGAGAGACATGGGGCATGAGAGTGGGGTGGGGGGTAACAGGAGAGAGACACGGGGCATGAGCGGGGGGTGGGGGGCAACAGCATGGAGACACGGGGCATGAGTGGGGGGTGGGGGGAACAGAAGAGAGATCATGGGGAATGAGCGGGGGGTGGGGGGCAACAGCAGGGAGACATGGGGCATGAGAGGGGGGTGAGGTAACAGGAGAGAGACACAGGGCATCAGAGGGGGTGGGGGGCAAGAGCAGGGAGACACGGGACATGAGCGAGGAGTGGGGGGCAACAGCAGGGAGACACGGGGCATGAGGGTGGGTGGGGGTAATAGGAGAGAGACACGGGGCATGAGAGGGAGGTGGGGCGGCAACAGAAGAGAGACACGGGGCATGAGCAGGGGGTGGGGGACAACAGCAGGGAGACACGAGGCATGAGCGGGGGGTGGGGTGAACAGGAGAGAGACACGGGGTATGAGCGTGGGGTGGGGGGCAACAGCAGGGAGACACCGGGCATGAGCGGGGGGTGGGGGGAACACGAGGGAGACACGGGGCATGAGCGGGTGTGCGGGTCAACAGCAGGGAGACACAGGGCATGACCGGGGCGGGGAGTAACAGGAGAGAGACACGGGGCATGAGTGGGGGTGGGGAGTAACAGCACGGAGACACAGGGCATGAGAGGGGGTGGGGGGTAACAGGAGGGAGACACGGGGCATGAGCGGGGGGTGGGGGGCAACAGCAGGGAGACATGGGGCATGAGCAGAGGGTGGGGGGCAACAGCAGGGAGATACGGGGCATGAGCAGGGGGTGGGGGCAACAGGAGAGAGACACAGGGCATGAGCGGGGGTGGGGGGCAACAGGAGAGAGACACGGGGCATGAGCAGGAGGTGGGGGGCAAGAGCAGGGAGACACTGGGCATGAGCAGGGGAAATGGGTAACAGGGGAGAGACACGGGGCATGACCGGGGGTGGGGGGCAACAGGAGAGAGACACGGGGCATGAGAAGGGGGTGAGGGGTAACAGGAGAGAGACATTGGGTATGAGAGTGGGGTGGGGGGCAACAGCAGGGAGACACGGCGCATGAGCGGGGGTTGGGGGGTACATGAGGGAGACACGGGGCATGAGCGGGGGTGGGGGCAATAGGATAGAGACACGGGGCATGAGCCGGGGGTGGGGGGCAACAGGAGGGAGACACGGGGCATGAGCGCGGGGTGGGGGGTAACAGGAGAGAGACACGGGGCATGAGCGGGGGGTGGGGGGCAAGAGCAGGGAGACACAGGGCATGAACGGGGGGGCAACAGCAGGGAGACACTGGGCATGAGCAGGGGTGAGGGGTAACAGGGGAGAGACACGGGGCATGACAGGGGGGTGGTGGGCAACAGGAGAGAGACACGGGGCATGAGGGGGTGTGGGGGTAACCGGAGAGAGACACAGGTCATGAGAGGGGGGTGGGGGTAACAGGAGAGAGACATGGGGCATGAGAGTGGGGTGGGGGGGTAACAGGAGAGAGACACGGGGCATGAGCGGGGGGTGGGGGGCAACAGCATGGAGACACGGGGCATGAGTGGGGGGTGAGGGGAACAGGAGAGAGATCATGGGGAATGAGTGGGGGGTGGGGGGCAACAGCAGGGAGATACGGGGCATGACCGGGTGATGGGGGGGAAAAGGAGAGAGATACGGGGCATGAGAGGGGTTGGGGGTAACAGGAGAGAGACACGGGGTATGAGATGGGGGCAACAGCAGGGAGACACGGGGCATGAGCGGGGGGTCGGGAGAACACGAGGGAGACACAGGGCATGAGCCGGGGGTGGGGGGTAACAGGAGAGAGACACGGGGCATGAGCGAGGGGTGGGGGCAACAGCAGGGAGACACGGGGCATGACCGGGGGGTCGGGGGCAACAGGAGAGAGACACAGAGCATGAGAGAGGGGGTCACAGGAGAGAGACACGGGGAATGAGCAGGTATTGGGGTGGCAACAGCAGGGAGACACGGGGCATGACCAGGGGGTGGGGAATAACAGGAGAGGGACACGGGGCATGAGCGGGGGTAGGGGGCAACAGCAGGGAGACACGGGGCATGACTGGGGGTGGGGGGCAACAGGAGAGAGACACGGGGCATGAGAGGGGGGTGGGGAGTAACAGGAGAGAGACACGGAGCATGAGAGGGGCGTGGGGGGTAACAGGAGAGAGACACAGGGCATGAGAGGGGGTGGGGGTAACAGGAGAGAGACTCTGGGCATGAGCGGGGGTGGGGGGCAACAGCAGGGAGACACGGGGCATGAGCAGAGGGTGGAGGGCAACTGCAGGGAGGCACGGGGCATGAGAGGGGGGTGGGGGGTATTAGGAGAGAGACACGGGGCAAGAGTGGGGGGTTGGGGCAACAGGAGAGAGACACGGGGCATGAGCGGGTGGCAACAGGAGAGAGACACGGGGCATGTGCCGGGGGGTGGAGAGTAATAGGAGAGAGACACGGGGCATGAGCGGGGGGTGGGGGGCAACAGCAGGGAGACACAGGACATGAGCGGGGGGTGAGGGGCAATAGCAGGGAGACACTGGACATGACCAGGGGGGTGGGGGGAACAGGAGAGAGACACACAGCATGAGCGGAGGGTGGGGGGCAACAGCAGGGAGTCAAGGGGCATGATCCGGGGGTGGGGGCAACAGGAGAGAGACACGGGGCATGAGCAGGGGGTGGGGGGCAACAGCAGGGAGACACGGGGCATGACCGGTGGTAGGGGGCAACAGGAGAGAGACACAGGGCATGAGAGGGGGTGGGGGGTTACAGGAGAGAGACACGGGGCATGAGCAGGGGGTGGGGGGCAACTGCAGGGAGACACAGGGCATGACCGTGGGGTGGGGGATTACAGGAGAGAGAGTCAAATGGCCTTAGTGGGGGTTGGGGGGCAACAGCAAGGAGACATGGGGAATGACCGGGGGTGTGGGGAAACAGGAGAGAGACACAGGGCATGAGAGGTGGTAACAGGATAGAGACACGGGGCATGAGCGGGTGGTGGGGGGTAACAGCAGGGAGACACGGGGCATGACCGGGGGTGGGGGGCAACAGGAGAGAGACACAGGGCATGAGAGGGGGTGGGGGTAACAAGAGAGAGACACGGGGCATGAGAGGGAGGTGGGGGTAACAGGAGAGAGACACTTGGCATGAGCGGGGGGTGGGGGGCAACAGCAGTTAGACACGGGGCATGAGCGGGGGTGGGGGGCAACAGCAGGGAGACACAGGGCATGAGCGGAGGGTGGGGGGCAACAGCAGGGAGACACGGGGCATGAGCGGGGGGTGGGGGGAACATGAGGGAGACACGGGGCATGAGCAGGGGGTGGGGATAATAGGAGAGAGACACGGGGCATGAGCAGGGGGTGGGGGTAACAGGAGAGAGACACGGGGCATGAGCGGGGGGTGGGGTCTACAGCAGGGAGACACGGGGCATGAGCGGGGGTGCGGGCAACAGGAGAGAGACATGGGGCATGAGCGGGGGGTTGGGGGAACATGAGGGAGACACGGAGCATGAGCAGGGGGTGGGGGTAACAGGAGAGAGACAAGGTGCATGAGCAGGGGGTGGGGGTAACAGGAGAGAGACACGGGGCATGAGCGGGGGGTGGGGTCTACAGCAAGGAGTCACAGGGCATGACCAGGGGGTGGGGGGGCACCAGCAGGGAGACACGGGGCATGAGTGGGGGTGGGGCAGCAGGGAGACATGGGGCATTAGCGGGGGGTTGGGGGAAATATGAGGGAGACACGGGGCATGAGTGGGGGGTGGGGGTAACAGGAGAGAGACGCGGGGGTGGGGGGCAACAGCAGGGAGACACTGGGCATGAGCGGGGGGTGGGGGCAACAGGAGTGAGACACGGGGCATGAGCGAGGGGTGGGGGCAACATCAGGGAGACACAGGGCATGAGCGGGGGGTGGGGGGGAACACGAGGGAGACACGGGGCATGAGTGGGGGGGCAACAGGAGAGAGACACAGGGCATAAGCGGGGGGCAACAGGAGGGAGACACGGGGCATGACCGGGGGTGGGGGGCAACAGGAGGGGGACACGGGGCATGAGCGAGGGGTGGGGGGCAACAGCAGGGAGAAACGGGGCTTGAGCAGGGGGTGGGGGAACACGAGGGAGACACGGGGCATGAGCAAGCGTTGGGGGGAACACGAGGGAGACACGGGGCATGAGGGGCAACAAGAGGGAGACACGGGGCATGAGCAGGGGGTGGGGGGTAACAAGAGAGAGACACGGGCATGAGAGGGAGGTGGGGGTAACAGTAGAGAGACACTTGGCATGAGCGGGGGGTGGGGGCAACAGCAGTTAGACACGGGGCATGAGCGGGGTGGGGGGCAACAGCAGGGAGACACAGGGCATGAGCGGAGGGTGGGGGGCAACAGCAGGGAGACACGGGGCATGAGCGGGGGGTGGGGGAACATGAGGGAGACACGGGGCATGAGCAGGGGGTGGGGGTAATAGGAGAGAGACACGGGGCATGAGCAGGGGGTGGGGGTAACAGGAGAGAGACACGAGGCATGAGCGGGGGGTGGGGTCTACAGCAGGGAGACACGGGGCATGAGCGGGGGTGCGGGCAACAGGAGAGAGACACGGGGCATGAGCGGTGGGTGGGGGGAACATGAGGGAGACACGGGGCATGAGCAGGGGGTGGGGGTAACAGGAGAGAGACAAGGTGCATGAGCAGGGGGTGGGGGTAACAGGAGAGAGACACGGGGCATGAGCGGGGGGTGGGGTCTACAGCAGGGAGTCACAGGGCATGACCAGGAGGTGGGGGGGCAACAGCAGGGAGACATGGGGCATGAGTGGGGGCGGGGCAGCAGGGAGACACGGGGCATTAGCGGGGGGTTGGGGGAAACACGAGGGAGACACGGGGCATGAGTGGGGGGTGGGGGTAACAGGAGAGAGACGCGGGGGGCAACAGCAGGGAGACACTGGGCATGAGCGGGGGGTGGGGGTCAACAGCAGGGAGACACGGGGCATGAGCGGGGGTGGGGGGACCATAAGGGAGACACGGGGCATGAGCGGGGGGTGGGGGCAACAGGAGCGAGACACGGGGCATGAGCGAGGGGTGGGGGGCAACATCAGGGAGACACAGGGCATGAGCGGGGGGTGGGGGGGAACACGAGGGAGACACGGGGCATGAGCGGGGGGTGGGGGGGCAACAGGAGAGAGACACGGGGCATGAGCGGGGGGCAACAGGAGGGAGACACGGGGCATTACCGGGGGTGGGGGGCAACAGGAGGGGGACACGGGGCATGAGCGAGGGGTGGGGGGCAACATCAGGGAGAAACGGGGCTTGAGCAGGGGGTGGGGGAACACGAGGGAGACACGGGGCATGAGCAAGCATTGGGGGGAACACGAGGGAGACACGGGGCATGAGGGGCAACAAGAGGGAGACACAGGGCATGAGCAGGGGGTGGGGGTAACAGGAGAGAGACACGGGGCATGAGCGGGGGTTGGGGGGCAACAGGAGGGAGACACGGGGCATGAGCGGGGGGTGGAGGGGAACAGGAGGGAGACATGGGGCATGAACGGGGAGTGGGGGGTAACAGGAGAGAGACCCAGGGCATTCGCAGGGGCTGGGGAGCAACAGGAGGGAGACATGGGGCATGAGCAGGGGGTGGGGGGAACAGGAGGGAGACACGGGGCATGAGCAGGGGGTGCGGGGGAACAGGGGAGACACGGGGCATGAGCAGGGGTTGGGGGGACCAGGAGTGAGACACGGGGCATGAGCGGGGGGTTGGGGGAATAGGGGAGACAAGGGGCATGAGCGGGGGGTGGGGGGAAATGGGAGGGAGACAGAGGGCATGAGCGGGGGTGGGGGGAAACAAGAGAGAGACACGGGCATGAGCAGGGGTGGGGGGTACAGGAGAAAGACACATTAATGAGCGGAGGGTGGTGGGAAACAAGAGAGAGACACGGGTAATGAGCGGGGGATGGGGGGAACACGAGGGAGAAACGGGCATGAGCGGAGGTGGGGGTACAGGAGGGAGACAAGGGTAATGCGTGCGGGGTACAGGAGGGAGACACTGTGCATGATCGGGGGGTGTGGGGGTACAGGAGGGAGACACAGGTAATGAGCAGGGGTTGGTGGGGGGTACAGGAGCAGCCTGGGACATTCAGGAAGTGTAATCCATATGAGCCTCACACAGCCCCATTGGAGGCCCCACTGTCCTCTGATCTTATTGCATCGAAATTTTCGCTTGTTACATTGTGATAATCACTTGTGAAGTCTGAAGTCACACAGAGCTTGTTACGTTGTGATATTCACTTGTGAAGTCTGAAGTCACCACACAGCTTGCCACAAATGCCAATATACGAACAATAAACTAAGATGGCGGGCGTCTCTGAAAATAAGACGCACTGCACGCTTTACTACAGCCAATGGGAGAGCACGCCAGATGTCCGCGGACATCACGCAAGTCGCTTGTCCAATCCCTGTCCTGTCCGCGGAGCGAACAGGGAAGTGTGTCCGCGAAGCGGACACAGATGTCACACATTTTTTTCACTTACATTTTTGTCTTTTTTTGAAAAACTACTGGATGGATTTACACCAAATTAAAAAAAAAAACACACTTTCGGGACCAAGCCGCCGCTCCTGCTGCAAATTTGATGTAAATCAGTCCAGTGGTTTGGGCTGTAGGCGTGAGCAAAGTTTTTTCCCATTATCTCTATGGGAAAAAAAAAAGTTTTGGGACCCCCCCTATAACTTTGCCCACCCTGGACCAAACCTCACCAAACTTTGCAATTCAGAGTAGGCCATATACTTTTTTTGCTAAGTTTGGTAAGGATTCTTCCAGGGGGAGCAAAGTTATAAGCCGCCCAAAAAGTGCTCTTACTATGGAAACAGCAACTTAACCCTAACTACATGGCCACTACCGTGGCCATGTAATATATACACACATACATTCTCTTGGAACTACTTCTAACATTGAAACGAAACACAACTCAAAACCGTTGACATGGCAATATGGCAATATGTGTGTTTTTTGTGCCAAAATGTTGTTTAAAATGTTGGCCTAAAAATGTGATTCAGAAGTTTCAAGCAATTCAAAAGGAATACAATTTGATGGTAAAAGTGTGCTATAAATCATTTTTATTCAAGTCTGTTAACGCATTGTACACTTGTTCTTTCCTCAGATTGTCTTTTAAAACACAGAAAGCCTTGCAAAATGTGCCAGTTTTTTCAAAATGGTTGATCTAATCTTGGGACTAAACGTATTAAAAGTTGTTCCGCATGTTATCTTACTTTGCTTTTTCTCTGTAATATTTTTTGCAATTAGAAGTTATTTCCTATCAGAGATCCACATTGTGTAATGATCTAGTAACCATTTTCTTTGGGAATCTCCTTTACAAACAATCTCTCTGAATTCTATGAAATAATCTGTTTTCTTGTACAGTTCCTTTTTATTGAGGTAGCACATTTCAACACTTGCACTAAGAACTGTGGTCTAATACTGCCACCAATCTAACTTCATCACGACATGTAAACTTTAACTTTTTGTCCATTATGCATAATCCATTATCCTGTACACATCTTCTAGATGTGTCATAATACTTATTTATACACATTCTTGAACACACAAACTGAATGTCACATCGATCTACTCCAAAACTGCCAGTTAGCCTGGAGAGTAGAAGACAATCTTGCTAGCTGTTTCTGTCATTCCAGCCAGGTGCTGGTATGCTTGAAACAGCAGCAAAAAAGGTCCCAGCTACCAAAAATGTCAAACCATTGTACATTTGCTGATGCATATAATCAATTTTAATCTGTTTAAATTATCGAAGAAAGCTTACATTGGTGCTCTAATGTGTTTCAGAAAATAGTTCAAGTACTTTATTAAAAAGTATCTAAAACATTTTAATCACAGAGCTATTTTAAAAGTATGGAATTTAAAAAGCTTGTTACAGCTTTATAGGGTAATTCATAGAATTTCGCACAAAAGTGGCGCACTCGGCTGGCGCACAGTGGCGCGTGCGAATCTCTGCGCCAGCCGCGTGCGCTAAAATCGATTTCCGCGCACAGCGTATTCATGGATTTTAGCCTCCAAAACCAGCCGTGGTGCAGAGTGGCGCAGCGACCCTGCAGCAGCACCAGTTACACCCCCAAGAACGCCCTCGCGCATCAAAATTCCCAATTCAACGCAAAGGGCTGCGCTAACCCTGGACCAGTTTACAGGGCTGCGAAACAGCAAACGCCAAGTGCGAGTGGGGTACGTGTATTACTGGGGTTCGCGGGAAGTTTCACACGCGATTTCAGCAGGGTACGTCTATTACAGGGTTCGCAGGAACTTTCACACGCGAAAGGGCCTGTGCGAGTGGGGTACGTGTATTATGGGGGTGCGTCCTACATGTGAATTGGCAGTGTGGGTCCTCCCAGGTGTCCCCTCTACCCCCGCCATGGCCCCTGCAGGCAGCCCACACCACAGTGGACTACCCTGCACCCCTGGTCATGTCCCTCAGGCAGCCCACCCAGCATGGGCATGCCCCCCAGCCAAGTCACATGTCACGTTGCAATATGATCACCAACTCATGTCCCCCAGCACCCCCACCCCCCAGCATTCAGGGGCACCTGCAGCAGGCCCCCACACATGTCCCCCTGCACCCCCACCTCCCAGCAGTCAGGGGCACCTGCCAGCAGGCCCCCACACATTTCCCCCTGCACCCCCATCCCCCAGCAGTCAGGGGCACCTGCCAGCAGGTCCCCACACATGTCCCCCTGCACCCCCAGCCCCCAGCAGTCAGGGGCACCTGCCAGCAGGCCCCCACACATGTTCTCCAGCACCCCCACCCCCAGCAGTCAGGGGCACCTGTCAGCAGGCCCCCACTCATGTCCCACACATGTCCCCCTGCACCCCCACCCCCCAGCAGTCAGGGGCACTTGCCAGCAGGCCCCCACTCATGTCCCACACATGTCCCCCTGCACCCCCAACCCCCAGCAGTCAGGGGCACCTGCCAGCAGGCCCCCACACATGTCCCCCTGTACCCCCACCCCCCAGCAGTCAGGGGCACCTGCCAGCAGGCCCCCACTCATGTCCCACACATGTCCCCCTGCACCCCTACACCCCAGCATTCAGAGGCACCTGCCAGCAGGTCCCCACTCATGTCCCACACATGTCCCCCTGCACCCCCACCCCCCATCATTGACAGGCACCTGCCAGGAGGCCCTGACAGCTGTCCCCCAGCCAACACGTCATCACAATCCAGATCCCTGGCTCTTATGGCCACACAAATCCCACCCCACAGCACCCCAGTCCAAACACGCAACCAAGCTTTGCATCCACTCCAAATTGAAATCCCCATTACATGATAGATCACAAATAAGCAGTATGCGCATGAGTCCAAGTCTGTGCGACCCACACAATGGCAACACATGACTGAGAAAACCCACATTGTGACATTTATGAAACCAATGAGAGAAGACCACACATTGAAGTAAGAAACAAAAATGTAATCAAGTCAAAATGAAGGGAATGAAAATGCAGCATGTCCCAAAAAATGATAAATAAAAAAAATGAGAATCCAAATGAATCCAAATGAAAATGTGTCCAAAGTCATCGTCCAACAAAGCAAATCCAAAGGGAAAGAAAAGCGTAATATCCATTGCTCCATGGTGAAGAAAAATAAAGATGAAGGAGAAAAATCCACTGTAAAACTATGTACAAATAGCAAATCCAGGGTCCATGAGCCCAATGACATGAATGAAACCTACAATGAAACCTACCTAATTACTAACTTTATACAAAAATGTGGGGCATAGTCCATGCGCCCCAAATGAAAGAAGAAAGAAATGAAACTTAACACTAATGAACTATATACAATGGTGGCGGGCAAGTCCAACGGCTCACTTGTTGATGTCATGGGCCAGGGCATCATCGAACTCCTGTTCAATGTCTTGGACGTGGGCCTGTTCTCTGGCCGCGAGGTCTCGCAGGGATAACGTCATGTCCACCTCGAACTCCCTGCGAATTCCCTCGAGGCACTCAGCCCGCCTCAGCACCCTGCGCATGGAGTTCTCCGCCCTGACCATCGTGAGCCGTGCCTGCCACTCCGCACCTATTTGCTGGCCCAACCGCTGCCACACGAAAGACACTCCCATTCCAGGGTCCTCCTGCCCTGCGGCCGATGCCTGCCCCTCTGATGTAGATTGCCCCGAGCCATGATGCCTCCCACGTTGAGCCTGCCGCTGCCTCCAACGCAACTGCCTCTGCCAGCACAACGTCATCCAGGCTGATGGAATCCATCGACGCTGTCGTGCACGTGCCCTGCTCGATGATGCCGGCACATCCTCCATCTGCTGGGGTCCAGTTGCTGTGGTGTCCACCCCTGCTGGACCTCCGACTCCCGACTGTGGCAGGGACTGGGATCCCCACCGAGCTGGCTGCGTTGGTCAGGGCAGGTCCACAGGGGGCCCTGGTGGCATCTGGGCCAGAAGACGGCATGGAGAACGACTGGCGCATAGTCTCCACCGAGGAGGAGAGGGCCGGCAGAGTGGCCGACACATGTACAAAACCCCCGACCATGGACACTCCCAACTGGGCCACGTTGGCACGCTGTTCTTCGTGATGACGTGCATGCTCCCCGCGGGAAGCACGCACGTCATCACGAATGTGACCCATGCACAATGCAACACCAATCACGACCTTCTCCATACGGCCAGGGGTCCCCTCATCCGCAGGTAGAGGAGTGTCAGATAACATGGACATCCCCCCTACCTGCGGATGGGCCTGGGATGGGGCATCCCTGCTGGTGCATGGTGGTGCAGTCACAGGGTCAGGGACAGTGACCTGCACAGGCCCCTCCACGGCGACCTGTGCTGCCTCCTTCCCCTGGTCGTGGACTGCACCACTTGCACCAGTGGTACCACCCCCACCAGGCCCCATGTGCAGCTCAGTAGCGGCCTCCTCCTCTTCTGTGGAAACCACCAACCTGAATGGCTCCACACCGTCTTCCACCATTGCATGCCCCTGTGGGGGCTAACCCACCCCTTCCGCTGCAGCCATAGTGGCAGACGCAGCCCCAGTCCCCTCACTCCCAGACGATGGTAAATTCTGGGAGAGTGACTGGGCCTTGCGTCTCCAGCGGTGGGGGCATCCCCACCGCTTTGCTCCACAGCGCCGTCTCCACCCTCTTCATCACTTGCCGCTGTGTAAAGGGAGACATAGAACACAAGCATCAGGGTACTGTACAATTGTCCCCTAGACAGGAAGCAAGAGCAGATGAGTGGCACTGTCAAACATCACTTCCATCATGTCCCTCCACAACACATGGTTCAGTGCAGGCAAAACACATGCAGTAACAGGCATGGCGCATGCTATGAACATTAGCATACATGTCCAAGGGACTCTTGAAACATACAATGCTGGTTTGAAACTCACATGCATCATGGGTCATGCCTATCACATGCACACACTTCACCCCAGTTTCATCCATCTGGCCTCGTACACCCCAGACACAGTGGATACAAGGATGAGTAGGCTGCATCAGTGAATCTGAACATTGTCACAGACATGTGTCATGCATCCATGGCATTTCCAAGTCACAGACATGCAAGTCAGACACACAGACATGGGCACCATACATGTCCATGACAGCAGCACCCATCTCTCACACCCCATCCATGTCCAATAACAGAGACAGGCATGCATTAATATGTGCATTCCCCATGCTGCTCTGAATGTTGCATTGTAACACATGTACCAACCATGGCCTTTGGTCCAATGGAATCGCGTGCGTGTGCTGAGGCGCTCACGCGCTAAGGCCCTTTCCTCGAATTACACGCTGACGTGCAATTTTTTCACGTGCCAAATCACTCCGTTTCAAGCTGGCCACGCGAAAACACATGGAACACCACGCTCATGCCCTGAAGGCCATTTTCCTGCCCCCAAGAGCCCCAAGCACGCTCCCACCTGCCATCTGCTGCTGCCTGCCTGCCTGCTGCCCACGTGCCCTGCTATTTGCTGCCTGCACATCAGCCATTTGCAGGGGTGCAGTTACTGTAATCACCCCTACTGGAACTGAAGACTCCCGACTGGGATACCATCGCTCCACAGCCCAGCCCCAGGACCCAGTTGCCCACCCACACCTGCCTCTGGGGTTACCATGTCGGGCACACCACCATCTGAGACCACTGGCAACCCCCAGCCAGAGAGGCAGAGGGCCACCAGCTTCACTGCCACCAAAGTTGGTGTCCTGGTGGAGCATGTCCTGGGGCAGTATGATGCCCTCTTTGGATGTTTGCGCGCCGACAAAGAAGGACGGACCAGGATCTGGACGGACATCGTGACTGCCATCAACGTGGAGGGGGTGGCAGTCCGAAGAATCCAACATGTCAAGAAGCGGTGGGAGGACTTCAGGTCCAGGACCCTCAACAAGGCCCAGTGCCTCTTGAAGGCAGCGGATGCTTAGGGGCGCCGGGGCCACCTGTCGAAACAACAAATGAGGATCCTGGGACACATATCCCCAGCGCTCCACGTCCAGGTCCTTGAGAGGCAGACCCATCTGGAGTCGAGCGGTAAGTGTACATGCATACTGATTGTAAGCTGTGCGTGTGGTGGTGTGCCAGTAGTGTGCAGGTTGCACATGTGGTTTTGTAGGGCCATGTATGGATGTGTATGTACAGGGCCGTGAGGCTAACACATGCGAGTCCTCTCATGTGTGAGACACATGGATGGTGCATGTGTGTGTAAACTTGCATGCCAAATGCAGATGTGTGAGCACACATGCTTGAATGACTGTGTATGTAAGTTGGCATGGTTGTAGTGTCACACATGGATGTCGGCTCCAGCTGCATTTATCTGCACCGTGTACACGTGCATGTGTGTGTATTTCACAAGGGTGCAACAGTGATGCAACATGGATGCTTTGGACACTGATATGTAGAAGACTGATTGCCAGATGTGACATGGATGCCGATCTCATCACTGCGACAGTTGCTGGAGGTGTACACATGCATGGAAGTGTGGTGGCGTGTGTGCATGTCTAGTGCACTACCTGTGTTTCATGTGATGTCTGGCTCACCTTTGGCTGCTCATGCTGTTGTTGTGTATGGATGGTGCTGGCTGTTGCCATATGGCTGTGGAATTGCTCAGGTGTGTGAGTTGACATGCCATGTGTGTTGGGGATTGTGATGCCATGTCTGAAGTTTGACACTGCCACTCATGTGCAACTGGCATGTGTGTATCAGTCCATTGTACAGTGTCCTGATGCCTGTCTCCTTTCTCTCCCTGTCTGCAGCTTCAACTGATGAAGAGGGCGGAGAGGGTGCTGTGGAGCACAGCGGCGGGGATCACACCACCAGCCGGTGACGCAAGGCCCGGCTCCCCTCCCAGGTTGTGATCTCATAAGGGAGTGAGGAGTCCGGAGCCACGTCACAGGCCGCAGCTGCCGAGGGTAAGTCCAAGAGGCGGAGGTTGAAATTGGACTCCTCGGCAGCAGAAGGGGCAGCTGAGACCCCACAGGGTCCGACGAAGGAAGATGGCACAGAGTCATCCAGGTTGGTGGGGGGTTTGGTGGAGGAGGAGGCCGCACAAGGGACAGAGACGGGGTCTGGAGGTGGGGATTCCACTGGTGCCAGTGGTGCAGTGCAGGGGCAGGGACAGGAGGCAGCACAGGCCGCCGCGGAGGTGCCTGTGTGTAATCCTGTCCCCGATCCTGTGACTGCATCATCCCGCACCAGCAGGGATGCCTACATCCAGACCCGTTTTCAGGGTGGGGATCCGCTTACAACAACTGGCCTTCCTCTCCCTGTGGACGTGGCTATACGGGACCAGGTTGAGCCTGTCCTGGGTGGGGTGGCGTTGTGTCAAAGGGACATGCGAGGTGACCTGCAGTCTTTTCATGGGGAGACTGCACGTCATCTCGAATGGCTCGTTGACCATGTCAGCCTACTGGGACAGGTCACCCAGGCCGGATTCCTCCGTTTGCTGAACCTTGCTTCGACCCCCTCCTCACCTGAACCCCCTATGCACCAGTCATCCTCCGTGCCATCTTCCCACCCATGTATCAACCGGGTACCCTGTGGAGCTGCCTCTGACCGTGCAGCCAGGCTGGTGGAGGACACATCCCTGCCACAGTCAGAAGTCGGACTTCCCGCAGGGGTGGCCACCTCAACAACTGCACCCTAGCCGGAGGAGGATGTGCAGGCAGCAGGAGCAAGGGCACGGGCACAGGCACAGCAGCAGCAGCAACAAGGTGGGAGCCATGATGGCTCGGGGCCTTCGACATCGGAGGGGCAGGCATCAGCCGGAGGGCAGGAGGACCCAGGACGGGAAGTGTCTTCTGTGTGGCAGCGGTTAGGCCATGCTATAGATGCGGAGCGGCAGCGGGTGGAAGAGGCACGGCTCACGATGGTCAGGGCGGAGAACTCCATGCAAAGGGCTTTGAGGCCGGCCGAGTGCCTCGAGGCAATTCGCAGGGACCTGGAGGTACGGATGTCATCGTCCCTGGGAACCCTCGGGGCCTTAGAAGAGGACCGCATCCGGGACATCGAGCAGGAGTTCGATGATGCCCTGGCCCGGGAAAACAGGAAGTGAGCCGTCGGACTTGGCCGCTGCCATTGTATATAGTTAATTAGTGTTAGGTTTACTTTTGGTTTTCATTTCATTTGGGGCGCTTGGACAATGCCCCACCTTTTTGTATATAGTTGTTCATCAGGTAGGGTTTTTGTAGGTTTCCTTTCAATGGTTGGGCTCATGGACCCTGGATTTGTACTTTGTATATAGTTCTACACTGGATTTCACTTCATTTAAGTTTCTTTTTTACCATGGATCAATGGATGTGTCTTATTTTTACACTTTGGATTTGGTTGGACGGACACTCTTTGGACCCATTTGCTTTTGGATTGATTTGGATTCTGGTTTCACACATTTTTTTTTGAATATTTTGGACATGCAGCTTTTTCTTCATTTTTTCCATTATTGTGTGATTTTTTTTATTCATTTGATTAATTATCGAATACACATTTATTATATACTTTACTGATGTGGTCTTATCTCATTTGTTTTGTGTATGTCACAATGTTGATCTTTTCACAGTCATGTGTGACCATTGCGTGGGTCTGAGGGACATTGATTCATGGCCATGCTGGTTATGTATTTTCTATCATGACTTTGGGAATTCAATGTGGGGTGTTTGGACTGGGGTGGGATTTGGGTGGCCATGAGGGGCATGGGTCTGGAGTGTGATGACCTGTCACGGGGGACATGTGTGGGGGCCTGCTGGCTGGTGCCCCTGACTGCTGGGGGGTGGGGGTGCTCGGGGACATGTGTGGGGGCCTGCTGGCAGGTGTCCCTGACTGCTGGGGGGTGGGGGTTCAGGGGGACATGAGTGGGACATGTGTGGGGGCCTGCTGGCAGGTGCCCCTGACTGCTGGGGGGTGGGGGTGCAGGGGGACATGTGTGGGGGCCTGCTGGCAGGTGCTCCTGACTGCTGGGGGTGGGGGTGCAGAGGGACATGTGTGGGACATGTGTGGGGCCTGCTGGCAGGTGCCCCTGACTGCTGGGGGGGTGGGGGTGCTGGGGGGCATGAGTGGGACATGTGTGGGGGCCTGCTGGCAGGTGCCCCTGACTGCTGGGGGTGGGGTGCTGGGGGACATGTGTGGGGGCCTGCTGGTAGGTGCCCTGCACTGCTGGGGGGTGGGACATGTGTGGGACATGTGTGGGACATGTGTGGGGGCCTGCTGGCAGGTGCCCCTGACTGCTGGGGGGTGGGGGTGCAGGGGGACATGTGTGGGGGCCTTCTGGCAGGTGCCCCTGACTGCTGGGGGTGGGGGTGCAGGGGGACATGTGTGGGACATGAGTGGGGTCCTGCTGGCAAGTGCCCCTGACTGCTGGGGGGGTGGGGGTGTAGGGGGACATGTGTGGGACATGAGGGGGGCCTGCTGGCAGGTGTCCCTGACTGCTGGGGGGTGGGGGTGCAGGGGGACCTGAGTGGAACATGAGTGGGGTCCTGCTGGCAGGTACCCCTGACTGCTGGGGGTGGGGGTGCAGGGGGACATGTGTGGGACATGAGTGAGGGCCTGCTGGCAGGTGCCCCTGACTGCTGGGGGGTGGGGGCGCAGGGGGACATGTGTGGGACATGAGTGGGGGCCTGCTGGCAGGTGCCCCGACTGCTGGGGGGTGGGGGTGCAGGGGGATATGAGTGGGGGCCTGCTGGCAGGTGCCCCTGACTGCTGGGTGGTGGGTGTGCAGGGGGACATGAGTGGAACATGAGTGGGGGCCTGCTGGCAGGTGCCCCTGACTGCTGGGGGGTGGGGGTGCTGGGGGACCTGAGTGGGACATGAGTGGGGGCCTGCTGGTAGGTGCCCCTGACTGCTGGGGGGTGGGGGTGCAGGGGGACATGAGTGGGACATGAGTGGGGGCCTGCTGGCAGGTGCCCCTGACTGCTGGGGGGTGGGGGTGCAGGGGGACATGAGTGGGACATGTGTGGGGCCTGCTGGCAGGTGCCCCTGACTGCTGGGGGACATGTGTGGGACATGTGTGGGGGCCTGCTGGCAGGTGCCCCTGACTGCTGGGGGGTGGGGGTGCTCGGGGACATGTGTGGGGGCCTGCTGGCAGGTGCCCCTGACTGCTGGGGGGTGGGGGTGCAGGGGGACATGTGTGGGACATGAGTGGGAGCCTGCTGGCAGGTGCCCCTGACTTCTGGGGGTGGGGGTGCAGGGGGACATGAGTGGGACATGAGTGGGGGCCTGCTGGCAGGTGCCCCTGACTGCTGGGGGGTGTTGGTGCTGGGGGACATGAGTGTGACATGTGTGGGGGCCTGCTGGCAGGTGCCCCTGACTTCTGGGCGGTGGGGGTGCTGGGGACATGTGTGGGGGGCTGCTGACAGGTGCCCCTGACTGCTGGGGGTGGCGGTGCAGGGGGATATGAGTGGGGACCTGCTGGCAGGTGCCCCTGACTGCTGGGGGGTGGGGGTGCAGGGGGGCATGTGTGGGACATGAGTGGGGGCCTGCTGGCAGGTGCCCCTGACTGCTGGTGGGTGGGGGTGCAGGGGGACCTGAGTGGGACATGAGTGGGTGCCTGCTGGCAGGTGCCCCTGACTGCTGGGGGTGGGAGTGCAGGGGGACATGAGTGGGACATGAGTGGGGGCCTGCTGGCAGGTGCCCCTGACTGCTGGGGGGTGGGGGTGCAGGGGGACATGAGTGGGACATGTGTGGGGCCTGCTGGCAGGTGCCCCTGACTGCTGGGGGACATGTGTGGGACATGTGTGGGGGCCTGCTGGCAGGTGCCCCTGACTGCTGGGGGGTTGGGGTGCTGGGGGACATGTGTAGGGGCCTTCTGGCAGGTGCCCCTGACTGCTGGGGGGTGGGGGTGCAGGAGGACATGTGTGGGGGCCTGCTGGCAGGTGCCCCTGACTGCTGGGGGGTGGGGGTGCAGGGGGACATGTGTGGGACATGAGTGGGGGCCTGTTGGCAGGTGCCCCTGACTGGTGGGGGTGGGGGTGCAGGGGGACATGTGTGGGACATGAGTGGGGGCCTGCTGGCAGGTGCCCCTGACTGCTGGGGGGTGGGGGTGCAGGGGGTCATGCTTGGTGATCAGTAGTGCAAGGTGACATGTGGCTTGGCTGGGTGGCATGCCCGTGGTGGATGGGCTGCCTGCGGGACATGACCAGGGGTGCATGGTAGTCCCCTGTGGTGTGGGCTGCCTGCAGGGGCGATGGAGGGTGTAGAGGGAACACCTGGGAGGACCCACAATGCCAATTCACGTGTAGGACTCCCCGGCACCCCCGAAATACACGTACCCTGCTGAAATCGCGTGTGAGACTTCCCCAGACCCCAGGAATACACCTACCCCACTCGCACAGGGCCTATCGCGTGTGTAACTCCACGCGTACCACAGAAATACACGTACCCCACTCGCACAGGCCCTTTCGCCTGTGAAACTTCCTGCGCACCCCAGAAATACACATACCCCACTCGCACAGGCCTTTTCACGCGTGAAACTTCCCGCGCACCCCAGACATACAGGTACCCGGATCCAATCGCGTATGAAACTCAACGCGAACCCCAATTATACACGTACCCCACTCGCCCAAGGCCTATCGCATGTGAAACTTCCCGCGCACCCCCGAAATAAATGCACACGCTATTTTTCACACAGCGGGTGTCCGTGTTTGTCGCGTACCCCTTTGCACGTCATTTGTCCTAGAGGGACACAGTATGGGACATGCATCATAGCTGTATGTACGTGATTTTTGTTAGCGCACATTTTTTTCATGCGCAGGGATGCTACCGCCTACCTTCGTGTGGCGGACGTGTTTAGGCCTGTGTGCGTCTTTGCCCGTGCGCTGGTTTGCCCTATTCGATTCCATGAATACGTGCTGTAGGCGAGCGTGTGGGTGTTCCGTGCACTTGCCTCCTGTACTTCCCCCGTGACACCCACATTTTCACGAGTTGTTCCCCATTCCGCGTGTCACGCCTCCTGTTCCTCCTACTTTTGTTGTTTGCGCCGCGCTATGTGCGATTTCGCTGTGCGCTTAGTGCACGCTGTTTGGAGACGTGTGTGCCAGCGTGCGCCACGCAGAATTTTGGCGCACATCCTGGAATTTCCTCGCACACAGACTTCCATGAATCGCTGTGCGCGGGTTTCGCTGCGATTTTTCGCACTGGCACTGCGATTCGCACGCTTGCGCTGAAAATTTCAGTGCACATTAATTCCATGAATCGGCTCCTTAATTGGCTATTGCAATTGCAGTTGAAATTCTGATTTACATTGGCTCAGGCAGTAGCCATTGTGACATCACTGACTGAAGCATAAAACATGATTACACAGAAGTACTGATGTAATTTTATTATTACAGGTCATTATGACCCAGCAAGGAAACATCAGATTGTTACTTTGACAGGTCATTAGTCCAGGAAAAACTCACCTGAGGTGCTCCGTTCAGAGCACGGAGTCCCGCAGAGTTCTTTTTCTTTCCCCCTGGGCTGCCATGGAAGGGAGAAGGGACTAAATAGCCACCATTTTGTTTGTTTACTGTTTTCTTTTTTTTAATGGCTGCCATGGAAAGCGAGAGGGGGCTACGTGTAGTCCCTTCTTCGTGACCCTGGTGGCTATTTATTATTATAATTTTTTTTTCATGTTGAGAAACGATTTCAACGCCCTTTCTCAGCTCGAGACATAAATGCTATTAGTAACCCAGTAAGACGTGCTGAGGTACTAATAGAAATAGAACACTCAGAGGGGGGTGGAGGGCATTACCAGTCTATTCGCTTGGGCTTGTATCGCCCTAGGGCATTGCCAGATAAGTAATATCCCTCCTCTCGTTCTGTTGCTTCAGCAGTGATGTCACAAGACACCTGTAACAAGAGAATTATTTACAGGCTTTCATACAGGCATTTCAGTTTACTCTGCATTATATGAAAATGGTGATAGCAGAAGTTGTTCTAAATGCAGTAGCAAATATTACTTATGTCCCAGATCACTTTTATTTCAAGTTTAAAGATACTCTTGTATTGGAATTCTCATGTTATGATTTGCAAAGGATTACTTTTGCATGCAGTAAAAATCTACAGTGCTAGTATGTTATACATTTTTCATGCATCTACTATCTAATATATTCTTTTATATTCTTGATAATTTTTCACAATAGTTTACTAAAAGATACCTGCAAAATGTCTTCTTGGATGTGATGACTGCACATCTTGGAAGAGTAAAGCCTTACAAGTTTGCAAAAGCAGTTTGTGATACAGCAGCCTCTGATTCACTGCACACATACACTCTCAAAGCGAAAGGATACATCTGTGTTCTTGAGCTGATATGAGAAGCTTAGATGGAGGGTCTGATGGGTAGATCCCTTTGTAGCCCCTTGAAAGCAGTCAATGAGAGAGTGTGAGAGATATATGGGTAGACAGGGAAGTTTTCCTATATGCCCCCCACCCAATTTCTGCAGATAAACATTGCTGTTTGCAGACATTTTGCAAGCACATGCCATCCGGGCACTCTGCTAAGTGTTTTACACACTCGCCAGTGAAAGGCGACGGTCATGCTCAAGAACACTCGTGTTCAGTTGCTGGATGGTGAGTTCAACTTAAAATGAAAAAAGAATCAAGTGATTAATTTCATTCTGTGCATTGCTAAAATCAAGGACATGAACAAGAAGCCTTTGTTGTTATTATTATTATTATTATTATTATTGTTATTATTACTATTGTCATTATTATTTGTGGGTGATTGGAGAATTGCAGGTTCATTGCATGGGCGTGTATGTAAAGCAGCTCGGTACCTTACAAGCCCTTGGTTTTATATTGAGGTGGTGGTGTAGTTAGATGTTGCAATAGGAAGTGGAACCAGGTGTTACCACTGTCTCAGAGCATAGTGATGTGCATACAGTCCCAGCATGTTCAGTCTGTGCACATGTTTAGATATTTGCCATTTGGTGATCTAGTGGCTCTTCCTCCAAAAAATGTATCTATCTTATTCAGAATTACTGAAAGACATGTGGATATGTGGAAAAGATCAATGTTTTCACACACTGACAAATCAATGCTTGATTTGATTAAAGGCGTCTCTGCATTTCTTCATTACTAAAGCAGGATATAACACCATTAAAAAAACATTAGGAAAAGTGAGCCCTCCATCGAAGAACCTCACACATGCTCTCTTTACTAGTTATGTTACAGGTAACACGGAGCCTAGAAAAGGCACACAACACACCAATCAGCGCATGGTCATTCCCCTTCACCAGCCTCACATCTGCTTCTTGGATGGTTCAAAGGAGCCTTGAAAAAGAGGGCCAAATGCACAAGGCCTGACCTTTGCTCCACTCACAAGCAACAATCACTGCATCATCCTTGCCATAAAAAGGTAAGCCATCCATCCAAGAACGTCACGCATGTTCTGGTAATCAGTGCGGCGAAACACAGAGCTGAGAGATTCTAAATGTACAACGAACATGATTCATCATTCCAAAAGAAGAACCTACTCATGCAAGGTATCTTCCAAGGCGCAGACCTACTTTTAAAATGATAGTTCAGAGGACACATCACACCAACAGGGCCACGGATAGGAGGGTCCACAGCCTTCCTCGGATCAGCTTATTACTTGCCCTGATTATAAAGAACTGATGAGCAGCTACAGCGCCAAGGAAAAGAGAAGCCGGGGCCTGACCAGTGACCAAATACAGTCCCATTTTCCCAGGTACTCAATAAAACAAAAGGCACAACATTAACAGGGCCAAACAAAAGAGGCTTGAGGGCTGAGCCTGCTGTGAAGCCTAAGCCCTGATTTCCCTGGCCCTGATTATAAGGAAGCCCACATGAACAGGGCCAGAAAAAATAGCCACAGTGTGCTTGCTCCTTTAGCGTGTTTGCTTTCCTGCACTGTGCCTGTTCAGTGATAACCCGTGGCTATTATCCATCAAAGGAAAGCAAAGTGGCAACGCGCTGGTCTTGGAAACAAAACTGTGCAGAGCAACACAGGTACACATCTCAGATCAGTGCTTAGAAACCAAACTCGGGAATTAAGTGGATTATAACGAACCAATAAAATAAATAAATCTAAAAATATATATATTAAGCACATTAATTGGGTATGTCGTTTATAACATAGCTCCAAAATAATCTTGACTGACTGAAATGAGTCAGAACAGTCTCGACACAAAATCAGTCTCATGGATTCAGGTTGTTGTTTATTTTTTAAACTCCATACTGCCTCGTCTAGGCATTACTTCCCATGGTACAGTAACAGTATGATTCGCTACCACGACACATCCATTCCTATCCACCAAAGAGGGCTGCCGCTGGATTTGAAAACACCTAAATAAACTTACCTGCAGATTTTTCGGAAATGCACATATTTTTCCGTGCATCAGCATGCATTAACGCGGGAAGGGTGGTAAAAAACATAATCATGAGGATATGGCATATGATGGTGACTACTGCATGCGGGATTCGTGGTAAAAAAAAAAAAGTAGCACTGGTGAAGAGAATTCGAGTGTCTCACTTCAAACGGAGAGCTCGAAGTTCTCTTCTGCTAAGCTCGTCGTAGTTGTTTTCCCGACTTGCCCCTGATGGGTATAAGGGCCCGCGGCCCATGCTCTAGAGAAAGCGCCTTGGCAATGCGCAGACACCAATCCAGCTGCAGAAGCCCATTCCTACTCGGGTTTGAAAGGTCCTGCCAAGAACCCATAGGAGAGATGGGGCCCCAGCACTTCACTCCTCCGAGCGGACGTAAGTGTCCCTGCCCAGCAAGATCCTAGTGAACCAGATGGTAAATTCACATCGCTCTCCAGGCAGCAGCTGGACTTTCCCGGCCACCTTCTGGCCGCACTCAATGTAAATGTGGGCATCACAGTGCTGGACTCTTCTTCTGCCAGTACTACAATTACCTTTACGTTCAAAGGAAGCACACAGTGGTTCAGATCGACTTCATTTATAGACACAAACTAGGTAATCAGGCGCACATTCACACAGGCACGTGCATGTGTCCGAATGCCATGTTATCACGTGTCAAGGTTGTTTGCAAAGTCTTGCAGAAAGGAAGGATCTTACGGTGCTCACGCATGCCATTCTTTCAAGGTTATGAGAAGAACGTTGCTACGCACTGTGCTCCAGAGGGACTGGATCTCCGACCTCCATGTTGTATTATTAGTCCAAGCTGCATTAGAGGTGTTATTGTGTCAGATGCTTTTTGCACATTTCAGGACAGGCGACGTCTCGGTGGAGGCGCAATTAGCTTGCAGCCGCCATCCCTTCCTCCCTGGCTGTTTCTCTGTGTCTGTTAATATGAGCGTGGGAAAAGAGGCGCTTGTTTAGGAAGGCTCATATGTATGTATACGGGTAATGCATACAGGTTTAGACTTTGACTTTTGAAGATGTTTTATTATTTTTTGCTGAATGGGCAGCGCGAGCATATTGCGCTCCAGGGCACCATCGTGATTAGTTGTTCATCGCTCAGGTCACTCCCATTCAAATGAACTAGATCCCAAAAGTATCCTATGCCTTGATGGTGTGTGCCATCCTTGAAACATTAGCAGGTTACGGAGCTAGGGGCGCTGGATTCAATGGACGTTTTATTTTGGTATTAGTACACTTGGGAATTCATGAAATCAAGTTTCACATAAACACAGTTTAATTTCGGCATTCTTCCTTGTTATCACGTTTTTATTCTGTCTGAGTTACGTTTAAACTTAGTCGAATACTGAATATGATTTCACTGCTGGTTTTAACATGTGCCCAAAATCTATAGTAGACATGACATTGCTCATCCCCACTCATACAACAACGTTGCCTGATTTCTATTTTGAGTGCACGTTTCCGTAGAAACTATTACGCACTCATCAGAAAATATTAATAAAAGAGTGTGCATCATTTTCTATCGGAACGGATACTGTTCTGTAGGAGTATAAGGATGGGTAGTGGTTTCTAATCACCTACTCAGCCGCACACTACTACTTAACCCGCACAATCTCAGCCATAAAGGTGGAACAGGCACAGCCCGATAGGTGTACCTCCTTCCCCAGTAACGTGGGCAGAGGTCAAGCTATTCACTTCAAGAGGGATGTGAGCTTGCAAAGAAGTATTAAAAACAATTGTACTTTTGTACCAAAATAAAGGAAATTTCCATTTAAGGTTATGTACAAAATGAGACACTAATTAAACAAAACATGCAAACATATTTCTAAATCACCAATAACCCCAATAACCCCCACCCACCAATAAGGAAAAATACATATAAGCACACTTTGAGGTGAAAAGGCCACCCTGGGGTTGAAGAGAAGGGGTAGACAGGCACTAGTTTCCACAGCAATGTTCAAGTTCAAAGACATATTTTCAAAAGATATTGATCACAGTGGCTGGATGCCACCTGTGAGTGAGGAATAACTTGAGCTTCTTTCATTTTTAACATAATATGATACGGGAAAAACTGTCTCTGAAATTGAGGACTATTAATCTGTGACTGAATGACTTATTTAGCCGGAGTACAAGGATTTAGTAGTAACTAAACAGCCTACAAAGCCCTCACACATCAACAAACCAATACAGCTAAACGATATACCTCATTCATTTGTTGTGGTAATGTGGGCCGAAGGAAGGCATACTATCATAAGGGATATGTATATGAGTCAGTAGCAACCCAAACAACAATAGTTCAGCGTTCCAAAATAAATAAAAGAATTTCAAATCAAGGTTCTATAAAAACATGTACTTTAATTAAACCAATCAATGATACACTTAACTATTGAAAACTCTATAAAAACCCACCCCTGTAAAAGAAGACACAAAATGCAGAAAAGAAATGTATAAGGACTCTGGGAAAATAGGAAATACATGCAACAATGTTTTCAAAAGCATATGTCTTGATTGAAAAATTTGAACAAGTGTCTTTACCAGTCTCTAGTGATCCAAAGGTGGAACAGGGAGGCAGGATGTCTAGAGAGTACCTGATTCCAATGTAAGGCTGTTCGACAGTGTCAAACAAGGCTTTGAAATTATGTAGATTGAACCATGTGTGTGTGTGTGCAGAGTCATACTGGGTAAAGCGGCAAGCTGAGGTCGAGTTGGTTTGAAGTTGGCACTTGGTGCAGTTCAGATGCAGCATTCAAGCGAATCAGTGAGGATGACTCACCAGGGTCAGTTTGAAGGTCGAGCTGGTCAGAGATGTTGGCAATTTCTGGTTCCAGTCAATGAGTGGTGAGATGCTCCAGCGGTATGATTGAAGGTCTGGTAACACAATGTTCGAAGAGGTAGCGGTTTGAAGTCATCCACAACTGCAACCTGGTTGCATTAGCTGGACAGGTGACATGCTCAGCTTAACACGATGAGTCAGTGAGCCAGTTTGTTTTATGCAAAACATAAGTTGTTAAAATTACGAGAAAGATGCAAAAGTTGCATCAGCAGGTCGCCATGGTTCGAGTTTGGCTAAGACAGCTCGACTGTGCTTTGAAAGGTTTGTTGCAATTAAAACAGGGATACTGGCTGTTCTAGCTTATGCAATGCTGTGAGACCCACTGCAGGGAGTTCTAGGACAAGGTGAGCCTTTCTCATTCTCTGCTCTCCCAGCCCATGGAGGTATACAATAGAGTGGCAGAACTTGTGTTGCAGCAAGAGTCACCCCCAATATGCCAAGTGATTGAATTAGGAGCAGAGCCTGCCACTTCCCTGAGCAGTCCTCTTTCACCTCAACAGCTGAGAGCTGCAGAAAAATCAACTCTCCCAAAAGGGTTCCAAATGAATTCTGTTTTAAGTGCTGGATGGTCCAAAAGTGAACCAAAGAAAAGGTGGGCGACCTTTTAAATGATGCTTTTGCCATAGAATAGAATTAAAGGGGGTTCTGGTTGGCAGAGCACCATTTCCGATGTAGAATTGCTTGCATCATTTTAGTATTTCGTACAAATCACTAAGTCAGGGCTTCTACACTTGCCAGATGGCAATACCTCACGTAATCAGACCCCACTTTCATAATGATTCATGCTGAAAAGTACAGTGTACATATGTACCTCTGCTAAGCTGTCTATTTGAATCTTTGCATTCCTATCAACAGCCTGATGCAACCCAAAGTTCAAGCAGCCAGGGTTTGCCCTTAATGAGTTACAGAGATGATCCATAATTATATAACGGTGTGATACCAGAGCTAGGGCCAGATTAAACTCTAATCTTTAGTTTTTACATTGTGGAACCTACACTTATGCTACCTGAAACCTTTTGGTGTCAGAAAATTGACAGCACAATTTCTAGTATCTCATTTAAGTTACATATGTGTGTTTGCATTTAGGAATGTGTTTCTCCTAAAACACCCATTTGGGCCCAGACCCAAATATCACACCTTTTGATTTCTCTGGGAAGGCTTTCCACCATCAACAAAGGACAGGATATCCCCCACCCCCCAATCCCAGGGTGTTAGCTGGGAACTATTCTTTCAAATGCAAGCCCAAACAGGACAATTGAGTGCTCACGCCAGGGTTATGTAGGGTATTTTGTGGAGATTTGGGGCCTGACGGTATTTTATTACCGCCGAAAAATAACTTAGCAATAATCACTCTTTGTATTCAGATTTGGCCATGTGCAACAATAATACAATGGACATGCATTATTTCAGCACCCAGACCTGCATATTTGGTATACGTGGTTGGTGGTATTTTGGTGAGCATAATTCCCTTGTTTTATTTGTGGCCCCAATGTCCAGAATCCCTTATCTTTGCTTAGATTTTTCGTGTGATCACTAGAGAGACCTCAGACCTGCATTCTAGGAATACCACATTTTCCAGTGATAGTGTTGGTGTGCCACCATGGGCGAACTCACTGACTTATTTACGACAGAGAGCTATATGTGGTAGTCTTGTGGTAATTTCCACTACCTTATATACGGTAGGGAGCTATGTTCAGAGAGTCTCTCTTCCCGTTGGCTCATGTACCTCCAACAAGCTATGCTACAGTCACTCACAATTATTCATACTGATTTTGACATGCACACATCTGTCTTAAAATGACCATTGCACTGTTTAAAAATCTCCCCACATCATCAGCATTGTAATGGTAAACAATAAACATCACCCGTCTGTTTTCAAATATTTTTCTGTATTATAAAAGTTGTATTTAAAAACGATCTCATTCTTTACAGAAATAAAATGGTACAGTCAAAGCATTGTCTGTGACACTCTGCAAAGATAGTGGCGGAGAACAGAACTCAAATTGCAACATTAGCACTTGATTAAGACACGCACAGGAATCCTACACTGACTGCATATTACCGTACACACTCAGCTCCCACACTTCTCATTACCTTATCTTTTTAGTTGTTCTCTTTGTGAATGTGGCTCTCTTGGATTAACTCCAGCAAAAAGGAACGCTTGCCTTCTCAAACCGGGGTCATTGCCTGGAATTCTCAGCTTTTGCAGATAGGAATGCCTCAGCCAGTGGAAAGGTCCTTCTTCCAGCTCTCCCCAATCTCGACTGCAGCAGGACACAGGAATCTGCATTCAGTCAGGAGCCCCACAGCCAGGTCTTCTCCCCAATAGTGCAGAAAGATGTCTGCCTGTCTTTTTCCCTGATACTGCCCACTAAAACTTTCCTCTCAGCCCTCTGTATGACGTGTCCCAATGAAATCCATCATCTCTCATCCTCCTACTCTTCAACAATAGCTTCGCTTATACATTTGCAATTGTTGCAAATCTGACTTCCTTCTTCCTGCAGTTACTGTGCACAAAAACACGGAGAATCAGGCAGAGAAGAGAAGAAAAAAAAATCTGCACACGCATTTAAATGGTTTTCAGAGTATGCCTAATTCTGCAGTGGAGAACACATTTTATTAGTGGGTTATGTTAAATAAGGTTTTATTAGTCAGGTTAATTGTTAATAGGTTAGCTGTTAATTTTCAAATGTGTCTCTAGCAATATAGGCATTTCAGGTGAAAAATAGTGTGCATTTTTAAATGAGCACGTGTGCTTTTAACTGTAAAAATAGATTTGCATCTTATATGTTAAAATCGTTCTTGACTGAATAGCCTGTCTTTCCTTGTTAATCTGGCAACCCATATAGCAATGCACCGCACCCTTGTGGTGGTGCTGCAAAAAAATTGTGCTACTTGTGCAGTATTGCTGTACTCTGTACTGTAACACGCCAAATATCCTTACATATACCCTCCTTTTGTTTTTAGAACTTGGCTATAATCCAAGCCAATTCCTAAAAACAACTTGTTCTATTTTTTTTTACAATATAGCAATCCAACAAAATGAATATTCATGTGCATCAATGAAAATTTGCAATCAACATTTCATCTGAGTCCATCAGTTCATAAAATGTTCCACATTTGCCTTCTCAGTGGAAGTGGCATTACTTTAAGTTTAAATTTTCCAAGTCAATTAAAAACAATGAAATAAAACAACTAACTAAAACAAATAAGTAATATAACAAGTTAAAATAAATAATTAAAATAATAAATACGTGGAACTTCATATGCCGGAACTTTTGTTTTGTCTCTTTTGGTATGTCCCGACCAGCGATGTTATTCGGTTCATTCGAGTATTCTTTCATCTTGGCAATCTTGAATCCACAGTAGTCATCTCTTTTGGCATTCCGGTTATTTTGTCTTCACCTCCACCTGGAGGCAGGCATCTTTTGGTCTTCATCCAGGGGACTCCAGGACTCCATCGTCTCCCGTGGCCTCTGATCCCGGAACCTCCGACCAAATAATGTTAATTGTCTAAATCAAAATAGAAAATAAACAGATTAAGTACATAGCACAATACTAACTTCATCCTTTTGCCAAAAATAAAACATGCTTGATAAAAATATTTCGTTTATATTTTTTTCTGTTTTTTTTTTTCTGAAATCAAATACAAGTTAAAAGAAAACAAGCATATATAAAACAGCATTCAATATTTAATACACTTTCTCTCTGCACACCAACCACGAGCTTCCGTTATGTGTGCATTTATTTATTTATTTATTTATTTATTTATTTATTTATTTATTTATATTATATATTTTTACATATATTACAGTGTTTATGTGCCATCATAACAATCAACTTTTTTTTAACTTCTTTGTCACTGCCTCCTGATTGTACCCATTTATTTTCTCAAGGGACTTTATCTGTCTCTACATGCTCAAGCTGCCTGATCTCATGTCTGGGATGGCATGGTTTAATTTGATTTACATGGACAAACTGCTCTATTGCTGTTTCACCTTCATTTTTCAAAATTTTATACACTACAGGAGAAACCTTATCTATAATTCGAAATGGCCCCTGCCAGGCTGCTAGAAATTTAGAATTTTTCTGTTTACTTTTTCCAAAATGAAACTTGTACACCTGATCCCCTACATTGTATTCCTTTACTGATGTCTTTTTGTCATAATATGACTTAGCACTGTCAGCAGCCCTTTCCAGATTTCTCTGCACAAAAGCAAATGCATGTTGCAAATGCCTCCTCAGTTCATCAATATATTCATGAACCGTGGATGCACTCACTAGAGTTTGCTCATGTGTTCTGTATAGTAGGTGTTGTGGTAACACCATTTTCCTACCTGTCAAGACCTCATGGGGGCTAACACCTGTTGCTTTGGCAGGAGTCGACCTGATTGCCATCAGAACCAACGGTAAACGTAAATCCCAGCTGGAACCTGCTTCTGCCACAAATTTCTTTAAAATATCCACAACAGACCTATTGCTTCTTTCAACTGTACCTGAAGACGCCGCTCGATATGCGATATGTAGTTTCCTTTTCACACCTAGTATTTGCCATACCTTACTCATTAGAGTACTTGTGAAATTACTTCCTCTGTCTGACTCAATTCTTTGTGGCAACCCAAACCTTGAGAACACATGGTTCACCAGCAATGTGGCTGCTGTTTGCGCACTACAATCTGGTGCAGGAACGCATTCAATCCACTTTGACATCAAACATACCACACTCAAAATATAACGGTGTCCCCTGCTCGACCTTTTTAAAGGACCTACATAGTCTATTTGCAAATCTGACCATGGGAGAGTTATGCCTCTTTTCATCAATGGTGCTCTATGCATTGGTGAAGCAGGTTTAAATTGGGCGCATACTAGACATCCTCTAGTATATAATTCCACATCTTGGGACATATGTGGCCAGTAAGCATAATCTTTTAGTATTTCTAATGTTTTTTGTGAACCTCTATGGCCTGCAGTTATGGCATCGTGTGCATGGTGTAGCATTAGTCCTCTGAATGAAAGGGGTACTACCCACTGTATTTGCCCTGTTATGGACTCTCTAATCATGAGTCCATCCTGTAATCTAATTCGCGTTTTGTTCTTTAATAACACCCTCAACTCTTCTTTTCCCATACAATCATTTTCTGTTAAAGGATTTTGTTCAGGATCTATCAAATGATTATAATAGATTCCCAAAATTTGATCATTCTTTTGTGCCTCAATCAAATCTTGGTCTGGCGTGTCATGACTCCACTGCACCACCGGTTGATCTACCTCCTTTGGTGCTTTAGAACGTGTGACTGCATCAATTTGTATTTCACCCATTAAATAATCAATAGGTAGCAATTCTCCCATCACAGCCCCAATCTTAGCCAGATGGTCTGCCTTATCATTTCCCTCCTTATCCTCTCCTGGTGTTTTTAAATGCCCACAAATTTTTCTCCAGTATATTGTTAAATTATTTTCTGACACCAATTTGTCTATGGCTTGTATCATTTTTCCATGTTTAAGTGGTTTTTTGTTGTATGTAACCATGCCTCTTGCTTTACAACCAGGCAAATACTCCACAAAGCTATTCCGTGCATAGTCAGAATCAGTCACCAGGACAATTTCACTGAACTTTTTATCAACTGCAGTAGCAATTGCTTTATAGATGGCTGCCAATTCCGCCACCTGACTGCTCCTATCTCCAATCCTCATCCCTATACTAGGAACGCCTTCACATTTCAACCAGACATTTCCTATTCCTGCCACTAATTGTTTATTACTGTCATTTTCAATGTGAAAAGCACAACCATCCACATATACAGTTGGCAAATCCTTGCATGTTTTTTCATCAAAAGCTTTGTGTGGTGATTGTTCAAATTCCTGTAAACTAGCTTCCACTTCCATTTCATTTGGTATTTGTTCAGCTGCACAGTCATGTAAGTCAGCTAACCCTTGAGCAATTGGGCTCTTTTTATTTTGTCCATATCTTACTTCTACGGGAAAACCTTGTAATGCCAGCGTCCATGAAGTGATTCTGGATTGCGCTAGATTGCCTGATCTAATTCTTTTACTCTCTAAAAATTGCAAAGGTTGATGATTTGTTTCAATAATCACCTTTTCTCCCTGAACAATGGGGCGAAAATGTTGTAGCGCCCACACAGTGGTTAATAGGGCCTTCTCACATTCATTAAATTTCATTTCAACTTGGGAAAATGCCTTACTTGCATATGCAATGGTTTTGTGATTCAAATCGTGTTTTTGTGATAACACTGCTGACATACAATGTTCAGAAAAGCCTCTTTCTATAAAGAAATCCCTGTCCTTTATGGGGTATGCTAAACATGGTGCCTTTACAAGACATTCCTTCAATCTAGCCACTGCATCAGACTGCTCTCTTTCCCATCTCCAGGGAGTATTTAGTTTAAGCAGTTTAGTCAATGGTTGAGTGATTTCTGCATAATTCTCAATGAACTTTCTGTTATAGCCTGTCATCCCTAATAAACTTTTTACTCCTTTCACATTTTTAGGATCTTTTAATCTTTGTATGGCCTCTATTTTCTTCCTTTGTGGATTTAGCCCATGTTCAGTCACTTCATGCCCTAGAAAGTTCACTTTTTTCTTGCACCATTGTGCTTTTTGCAAAGATACTTTGGCGCCTGCTTTCTGCAATTGGCCAAGCACATGTCTTATTTCATCAAAATGGCTTTTAAGGTTTTCATTTTTTATCAGGACATCATCCACATAAACTATTGTTCCTCTTTCCGCTGCATCCGGCATGGCCTTTCTCAAAAATATGCCAAATTCACTCCCACTATTGATGTACCCGAACGGAGCTCTAAGCCAGGCATATTGAGTCCTGTCAAATGTAAAGGAAAATAAGTGTTGTATCTCCTCTGCCAATGGCACACACCAATATCCAGAGGTGAGATCTAACGTGGTAAATACATTTGAACCATGTATCTGAGCTAGGCCCTGATCAATGAATGGTAGTGGCCATCTAGATACTGGTACTCTTTTATTTAACTCTCTTAAGTCTGCACACAGCCGCCATTGACCATTTGGCTTTAACACACCTAAAATAGGCGTATTGGATGTGCTATGAATGGGCCTAATTATTCCCCGTGATTCCAAATTTTTAATAATCTCTGCCAATGATTCTAAACATGCCAGCGGTAGTCTATACTGGCGTACAAACACTGGATTTCTGCTACAACCTTCTGGTAGTGTGGCCACATGTAAATCAGTTAAACCACAATCATAAGCATCTTTTTCAAATACATCCTTAAACTCCATAAATATTTCCCTCAGGTCGTTTCGATCCCCATCGCTGTCACATGCATCCGCTAAGGAGATCTGCTCTTCTACCATTCTGGAAAATTCTGGAAACTCTTCTGGTAAAGGAATCTCAGCGCTTTCCTCTAACTGTGTGGCTGTGTCTTTTTGTAGAGCTGCCACTTTTAAATATTTTGGCATATCAGCTTCCACTTCAATGGGCTGATTTCCTGTTTCATTTTCATTTAAATTAAATATTATGCAATCCTCTTGATGGCAGCACACTGTCTCATTTGAATCATAAGGATACACAGAATGAATTTTAAATATTCCTTTGGGCTGAGAGTCCAGGTGTTCTGGCAACTCGCCCTTGGCATCTACATATTTTTCAGGAATATTCCCAATCACCATGTTATTTAAATCTGCCGTATAATGTGATTTTTGTATGGCCATTCCTAATGGGGAGTTTTCCTCTAAAGGAATATCCTGACAACCTTTATTATTTACCATGATTTTTACAGATCCCTCACCAATGTCTACCAATGGAATGTATTCATAATCCAGGCCTTGCTGTTTTATGGATTCATTCAGGCATACAATTGCATCAGAGCCTTTCATCTGCTGCCCATTTTTGCATTTCAGTGTTATTGCAAACTGTTTTGTAAATGCAGGAATAATAGTATCTTTCCTTATTTGTAATTCGATGGCATAAGGAACCAGTTGTGCACAATGATAAGCCCTTCTTTTGTCTTCAAATTCAGGTGCCGGACCACCTAGGCGTGACCATATTTTTTGATTAAGGAAATCTAATACCATACACATTCTGTGCATGATGTCATTGCCCATGTAAAATTCATTTTGTGCTCCATTCACTATCCATACATTATGGTAAATTGTTTTCTGCCCAATGCTAATTTTAAGCATGCATCTGCCTGCAATTCGGTTTTCAAAGTCTGGACTGTCCAACCCAGAAACAAATTGGTTTTTAATCCTAAATTTCGGGATTTCTTCCCTCTCCATAATTTTTTGCAACAATTTCTCATTAATGAAACTCCTTTCATGTTCAAGCGCTAAAGTGGCTTTTATTGTTTTAAGATAATCATTTATACCAACGTGAACCCATGGTTGCTCATCTTCCATGTGTATTTCTGCCAGAGTGGTGATGTGTTTTTCTGAATCTGTTTTAGGAACAGTATTCTGTTTGCATGTATTCTCTTTTAAATAGAAACGTAATGTGTGCTCATCTATACCAGTCTGCCAATCTTTCCTTGGGTCCAAGTATATTTGTACAGGTAGTTTTTCATTGTCGCTCTGATCTTTGTCTTGACACATTAATATAACAGTGACACTAGGTATGCAGCTATTCTGGAGATATACCTCCACAGCATCATTTGTTTTGGCAACGGTGTGACATTCATTTATATTGCTGTTTTGTGATTTTAGTTTCTTAGGCCTCAATGGTTTTTTGGTTAAGGACCACAGCACTCCATTCACCCCATCTATGAGAGGAGACAATCTTTTCAGGCAATCTGTCCCCATCAGAAATGGAATTTCACAAATAGATGTGATCAATACCTCTTGTTTCATTCTGTGCTTTCCTATTTTTATGTCAACCTCAGTTACACCTATGATGGGCACCTCCTCCCCATTAAAGTTATGCACTGGGCCTTGATTTGCCTTCACTGTGATCTGACTCTGTGGAGGCCTCCCTTCATTGATACTCTTTACCAGCTCCTTGGACATAATTGTGGCCTGTGCGCCAGTGTCAATCATAGCGAAGGTGTGGCATTTTTCTTCTACAGTGATGGGTGCATAATATCTGTCCTCAACTTCCTCTAATACACATAAGAAATGTGAATTCTTACTGATTTCAGGGCTCACTTTCTCAGGTCTTTTTCACTTTTGGCTAAGCACATTGGTAAATGAAAAGACATTTTTCCCTCCTTTTTACCCATTTCTGTGCGAGATATTTTATTCATTTCTCCATGATCAGAAGTTTTTTGGAGTGTGGCCACTGTTCGCCCATCCATCTGGGTAACATCAGAGACCACATTACAACCTTCCAACTGAACATGTGTAACAACATCATTCAGCAATTTGTCATTTTTTAATTCTGTGCATTTGTGATCATTTAGTGTAATACCAGCCCTTTCAGCCTCTTCAAAAATATGTGGCTCAAAGAATTTTTCAGGTGATTGACTTGTACCCTCCTTGTGAGTATTTCCTTTTTCTGTCCGTGTTTAGTCATTGTTTTGCTTGCCCAGGGAAGGAGCTATGGCATCCCCACTTACTCCCTGTTCACTGGTATTCCCCATGCATGAGTCATTTTTCTTAAATCTGTCCCTTTGTTCTTTTGGAATTCCTAATGTTTCTTTTTCATTTGTGCAAATCTTTACTGTTTTATTTAGCTCTAAGTTAAACCGTACCTCTTTTTTAGAAGTATTTGCACTTTCTATCACAATTTCATTTACTGGTACTTTCATTTTTAATCCATTAGTCACCTCAGAGTTGTTATGCAAAATTATATCAGAGCAATCTGTCATTTTGGCACTGCGATTATCATGAGTACTTAGTCACTTTTCGGAAGCCCCCCGGTCATTGCTATGGCCATCAGCCCCCTCTTTGGAAGGTTGTTTTTGCGCTGTATAGAGCTTTCCTATTTGCTCAGCTAACATTTTCACTTGGGCCTCAAGGCACTGGAACCTTTCCATCTCTCTAGGATCCTCTTTCTGTGGCCTAGGTCGATATTGGTTGTTTTCCCCCTGATTGGATCTATTTTGATACCTCTCAGGTGATTGATGTCGGTTGGGATGGTTTCTGAACTCTTGATTCATTTGTGGAGGGGAGCGGGTTGCACCCATCCTTTGATTATAGTCCCCTGGTGGGGAATCATTGTACTGGCGTGGACTGTAGTTCACGTTTTGCCTCATGTCCTGTCTCTCAGATTGTGGGTACTGGCCCCTAAGTTGATTTCCATTATCAGTAAATCGATCCACATATCGGGGCCTATCCTGATTGCCATATATCATGGTGCTGGGATCAAATCTGCTCTGTGTCCCCAATGACTGGTAGGGACCATCATTTCTTTGATCTTGATTTTGTCTCTGGTTATTGTTCATACCTGCCATATCAGACCGGTATCTTACCCGGGGTCTATCCCCTAAGTACCTAGGGCTGATGTAGCTCTCTCTATTACTAGGATCATGTGTTTGGAACATTGGTACAGGAAATGGCGATCTTTGTTGATTACCCCTTTGTTCAGGTGTCACATTATTTTTACCTTGACTTTGAGCAGACTCAAGGGACATTTTGGCTGACCTGATTTCCATTACTGTGGCTGAGGGTTCTTTAGATTTATGCCTGGTATCTTTCATTTTATCACTTTCTCTACCCTGACAATAGAGTACCTCATATAGCTTTGTGCTTTGATGTACAATCTATTCAAGGGACTTGTCACGGTCAAATTCACGGACCAATTGGGATATGATGTCTTTCTGTAGCCCATAGAAGTATGCAGTTTTAAACTCATTGGAATTTGAGTCAAAAGATACATCAAAGCGAGAGAATGCTCTTTTTAAGTCTTGTAAAAATTGGCGGGGGGATGTATTAGGTCCAGCAGTAATTGTGTACGCGACTTTCTTTGCCTCCTGCAATGACTGAAAAGGGGAAAAATGACGCCTAATTTCTTTTTCAAACTCCAGCCATGTCATATTCTGCTGTTCATTTAATCCCCTTATGATGCTGGCCGTCGGGGCATCTAAAGTTAAATGGAAATATTGTCTGTACTGTTCCCTAGGTATCTGGAGTGCTTTAAAAATGTCATGCACCGCTTCTAAGTGATCCTCAATGCAGCATTCACCTCCCTTTTTAAATGGTTTGATCAGGGCTTTAACGGATTTCATTATTTTTATGAGGCTACTTGTTGCAATGCATGCAATTGCACTATTTTGTGATTCAATCCTGTTTTCAGGTGTATGAGATTGGTGGCTGCCCCCAATGGGAGTATCAAATCCCCCAAGGGCGCTGCAACCAAGTTCAGTCACCGGCCCAGTCACTGGGGCACTAGCTCTTTGGGCAGAGCTAGAATTCACCTCCACTCCATTGAATGTGGTACCCTGCCGCCTCTCTTGGGACCTGGGAATGCACATTTGCTGTTCTACGTCCTTACACTTTTTAAGGAGTCTGGTTGCTTCATTCTGCAAATAATTATTTTCATCGCTCATTTTATTAATCGCCTCCTGCATGTCGCACATTTGCATTTGGCATTCATTGAACTCTTTATTTCTTTTGTCTCTTTCTTGAATCATTTTAATCATTTCTTGTTCTGCACTCTGGAGATCACCTTCTTTTTCACAATGTTCTTTTTGTAAAATCTGCATTTCTGAAACAACCTCATCTTTATCCTGCCTAATGTGATCCACTAAGGCTTTTAAGTGTGTCAATTCTTGCTCACTATCTTCAAATTGTTTCTTGCTTTTGGATAACTGAGTATCAAAGTCTCTGCATTTTAATTGCATGTCTTTTTGGCATACATCCAATTCTGCTCTCAACATTTCCTGATTTTTACTTGCCCCATCTAATTCAGTCTTTAACCTGTTAATTAGCTGAGTATCATTCTCTTGCATTCGCAGGGACTTGTTTAAAATAAACCATATTTTGCCGCATAGCCGTATTAAACAGTCTTTCTCTGCACTTTTATCGGCTGCATTCAATAATCTTGTAAGGCAGACCTGAATTATGCTGCCTTCTGCAAAAATATTGTCTAGTTTTTCTTTCTGCACCTCACCCTGAATGCGGTTACTCCATTCTAACGTGCTATTCGAAGACCAATTCCCATGTGCAAATAACTTTGCCTCTAAATATTGCACTAGATCTGAGAATGTGGTTTCCCTTTGTGACATTCTGAAATTCGTTTTTAGTGGCACACTGCTATTATAAAATGGGTTCCCTTTAATGTGCAAATGGCAGTGTGAGACACGCTTGCCACGCCCAGTAGGTACTCTATGATCACTTTCCCGGCCTGCAACGCACCATAAATATGTAGGGTATTTTGTGGAGATTTGGGGCCTGACGGTATTTTATTACCGCCGAAAAATAACTTAGCAATAATCACTCTTTGTATTCAGATTTGGCCATGTGCAACAATAATACAATGGACATGCATTATTTCAGCACCCAGACCTGCATATTTGGTATACGTGGTTGGTGGTATTTTGGTGAGCATAATTCCCTTGTTTTATTTGTGGCCCCAATGTCCAGAATCCCTTATCTTTGCTTAGATTTTTCGTGTGATCACTAGAGAGACCTCAGACCTGCATTCTAGGAATACCACATTTTCCAGTGATAGTGTTGGTGTGCCACCATGGGCGAACTCACTGACTTATTTACGACAGAGAGCTATATGTGGTAGTCTTGTGGTAATTTCCACTACCTTATATACGGTAGGGAGCTATGTTCAGAGAGTCTCTCTTCCCGTTGGCTCATGTACATCCAACAAGCTATGCTACAGTCACTCACAATTATTCATACTGATTTTGACATGCACACATCTGTCTTAAAATGACCATTGCACTGTTTAAAAATCTCCCCACATCATCAGCATTGTAATGGTAAACAATAAACATCACCCGTCTGTTTTCAAATATTTTTCTGTATTATAAAAGTTGTATTTAAAAACGATCTCATTCTTTACAGAAATAAAATGGTACAGTCAAAGCATTGTCTGTGACACTCTGCAAAGATAGTGGCGGAGAACAGAACTCAAATTGCAACATTAGCACTTGATTAAGACACGCACAGGAATCCTACACTGACTGCATATTACCGTACACACTCAGCTCCCACACTTCTCATTACCTTATCTTTTTAGTTGTTCTCTTTGTGAATGTGGCTCTCTTGGATTAACTCCAGCAAAAAGGAACGCTTGCCTTCTCAAACCGGGGTCATTGCCTGGAATTCTCAGCTTTTGCAGATAGGAATGCCTCAGCCAGTGGAAAGGTCCTTCTTTCAGCTCTCCCCAATCTCGACTGCAGCAGGACACAGGAATCTGCATTCAGTCAGGAGCCCCACAGCCAGGTCTTCTCCCCAATAGTGCAGAAAGATGTCTGCCTGTCTTTTTCCCTGATACTGCCCACTAAAACTTTCCTCTCAGCCCTCTGTATGACGTGTCCCAATGAAATCCATCATCTCTCATCCTCCTACTCTTCAACAATAGCTTCGCTTATACATTTGCAATTGTTGCAAATCTGACTTGCTTCTTCCTGCAGTTACTGTGCACAAAAACACGGAGAATCAGGCAGAGAAGAGAAGAAAAAAAAATCTGCACACGCATTTAAATGGTTTTCAGAGTATGCCTAATTCTGCAGTGGAGAACACATTTTATTAGTGGGTTATGTTAAATAAGGTTTTATTAGTCAGGTTAATTGTTAATAGGTTAGCTGTTAATTTTCAAATGTGTCTCTAGCAATATAGGCATTTCAGGTGAAAAATAGTGTGCATTTTTAAATGAGCACGTGTGCTTTTAACTGTAAAAATAGATTTGCATCTTATATGTTAAAATCGTTTTTGACTGAATAGCCTGTCTTTCCTTGTTAATCTGGCAACCCATATAGCAATGCACCGCACCCTTGTGGTGGTGCTGCAAAAAAATTGTGCTACTTGTGCAGTATTGCTGTACTCTGTACTGTAACACGCCAAATATCCTTACAGTTATATTTACCATTACCTTTTGATGCACTGCAGATAGAGGCGAGGCATAGTTAGGGGAGTCAGGAGAGAATAACCATTCCACTGAAGTATCTCACCATCTAGGATTCAACAGGGCCTCTGACACTTCCAGTGCCCCCTCCCCATTTCCTTCAGATAAAATACTCTGGGATTGGCATTCCCAGACAAAATACTCAAAACACAGCAGCCAGGTCTGTAACCCTTAAAGAAGACTAGACGTGGACACATCGATAGTGGCAGATTGCCCACTTAAGGGGTTGAGACCATCTCTTCTGTTGAATCATCTCTGAACTTCAGAAGAAGGATTTCACCTCAAACTTTGTTTGGGGAGCTATTTGGTTTCTAGTTATTTTTGTAAACTGCAACCAGGGCTTCATTTACAGGTATATATAATTTGGATCAAAGTTTAAGGAGAGTCCACGTGTGTTCAGAATTTGGGTTCCAGCTGGCTGTTTGCAGGAATGCAAAGGGAAGTTGCCTAGGGTGTTAGTAGACACTGCCAGCAGCTATACATGCCTACAATCAGCAGAACTGAAGGTCTGTGCAAGCCATATGTCTGGTTCTAAAAAGCTGTTTAAAAGGCATGAATCCTACTGACATTCTTTGGCATCTTTTTGGACAATTGAAAATCAAATAATTCAAGGGAAGGGCAATGGTTCCCCTTTGACAAATGACTGGTACCACCCAATGCCACTAAAGAACACCCTCACCTGAGTCTCATTGTTAGTAATGTCCCAATCCTGGACTACTTGCACTTTTGCTTGTTTCTTATCACCACCAGCCTGTTCTGTGTAAGGAAAAGTACCCCCAACAATAGCAGCACAATAGCAGCACAATAGAAGCACAGCACACGTTGTCACAACTAGACATTCACATCCTTCCTGAGAAAGAGAAGTATGATCAACTGTGAAGAGAAAAGATCATCCAACTACATATCTACAGACTCATCCAAACTGCTCACGCAAATACCTGATGAGTTCAAGCTTTATAATTCTGCAGAGGCATTTTTTGCATCTTTAATACCCAGCATACAGACGAGCGCAAATGCAAAATGGCTATAAGTCATCAGATGGAAGTGGATTCAGTTGGCTAACCACACCAAACAGGCGTTCAACATAATAGTTTTACAAAGGTAGCGTGTATGGGGTTGCTGGTGGTACTCTCGTTCAGATTGGAATTGCCATTGTATTTCGGTGCTGGACTGCCCCTGGGCAGGGCAAAGACTGATATGCAAATGGATATTTCCCATCTGTGAAAGGCACAGTGAGTAAAAGCAGTGGCTGCGAACTCTCAAGTGGTTAATAACCACTGAACAGGTTATCATGTCTGTTCTTGCGAGAGAGGGGCGCCCGCTACCTTTGTAAAACTATTTGTTAAGGAACCTGGGATTGGTAACCCTAGGTCTCCTGGGGGCAACCAGACGTGGTCTCCCTCTCACTGTGCTTAGAGAGGCATCAGCTTCACCTCACTGATGATCCCCAACAAGGGTGAAACACGTGTATGGGGTTGCTGGTGGTACTCTCGTTCAGATTGGAATTGCCATTGTATTTCGGTGCTGGACTGCCCCTGGGCAGGACAGAGACTGATATGCAAATGGATATTTCCCATCTGTGAAAGGCACAGTGAGTAAAAGCAGTGGCTGCGAACTCTCAAGTGGTTAATAACCACTGAACAGGTTATCATGTCTGTTCTTGCGAGAGAGGGGCGCCCGCTACCTTTGTAAAACTAGGCGTTCAACATAATAAGAGTGGAAGTGAGGGCCCTTAGATTGATGACACTGCAGAATAGGTATGTGCTGGATCTACTGACATCCATGGAAGGAGGTGTTTGCAACAAGATCAGGAGTTCATGTTGCACATTCTTACCTTCCGAAGATGCTGAAAATAGGACACTGTCACACGTCATCAAAGCAGTGCATGAACTGGGTGAGAAAATGAAAAAAAGAAGCAGATTGGTTCTCACTGGCCTTCAGCTGTACCTGATCATGGCTCGGAACATTGGTGAAAATGCTGGTGCCCATCATCGTGTTCATCTTGGTAACCTTCTTCACGTGCAAATTGGGTCGCCGGTGTTGTGCCAAAGCAGTCCCATCCATAATAGTGCAAAGATGATGGTTTCTAGTGGTGGTCCTAAAGTACCTTGTTATACAAAGGAAATAGAAGTGCAAACTGACCACCCTGTTCACCACATGGTCCCAATCCCTGTTGTAGACATAGTGGACCAATTGTATTACACAACCATTGTCCCTCCGCCTGACCCTGAAAATTAAAAGGATGTAAGGGTTGCTGGGGAAGGGGATTTCATTTACATAACGTACACATAAGGAGTATGCGTAAGCAGGAGAAAGTTTGAGACATGTGTGTAGGGCCTTGATCCCGATAAAGGGAACAACCACATATGAAGAAGCAGTGAGACAAGAAAATGAGAGTGAATATGCATACAAATGTGTTACTGTAGAAGTAACAAAAGGGGGGAATTTTGGGATGGAAATGAGTCTATCCCATCCCCCTAGACGCTTTAAGGTGAGGCAAATCCCATATGAGATTGTGTAGTGAACAAGGGGGAGAGAACCGCACTATGAAACTTGGAGCAGATATAATATAACACGAATAATAGACGCATAACCTTAGAAGGTGCATAGAATGAAATGCCACGTTGTAAATAGGGCAGAGGCACAGGTTTGCATGTCTGTGCTGCACCAGTCTAGTTCCATTAAAGGATTTGACTAGGCCCAGATCATTAAGGCAGAACAAGTCTGCACCACAGGTTCTCACAGAAGCTCTCTTCCCCCTTGCCCCTGTCACACATACTTAGTACCATTGGGAGGAATGCACCCTACAAGAGTGTGAGACAACACCAGGCTCCATTCATTACAACCAAGCTGCCAGCAGGCGCTTAAGACCCACTCAGCCAACCCAGAACCAGAGCCCACTCCACTCACCCGACCCCCACACCCCTGCATTTCATGATAGCGAGCGACCCCCAGCCCCTAGCAAAAACCAAGTGACCATGAAAGATCAAAGCATGCACATCTGGTTCACCCCTCAGCATCAAATATATCCTTTATAACGTGAGGTATAGGAAGGAATAAATTATAGATCAAAACGAGGGTGGAACCATTCCCCAGGCCTCCCAGGCGCATGCCACTGTGATGTAGTAGTAGGCTTAGCGTATTATTATAGTTTTCTCAATGTAACTTATGAGAGGCCTGACCTTCACTCCAGGGAGAGATGAGCCCAGCTGACCCACGTGTGAATCGACAGACGGCTGAAGAAATGCACCAATTGTAGCCTAGCATCCCCTATGGAGCAGGATCATATATAATGTCTTACCAATCATCTGTGCAGGTTCAGACCCTATATGTGATGTCATCAGTGAAGCTGTGGCCTCTCTCAAAAGGCACTAACAATCTTTCTGGAGTCTGAATGTTCTCGAGCAGCAGATGATGTTGCTGATATTTTGTATTCTGCACAATTAAACCTTGTTATCCTTGCAAGCTATCTCTTGCATTCATTCTGTTGTGAGCATGAAAAGGGACTTGCCTTCATTGCACATTGTGTTGCTCACATAGGTGGGCAGCAGAATAAAGACCTTGGCAGGGTATATTGAAATGATATGATAGGTTATTTGTAACGCGCTTAATACCTAGGGGTTTCTAAGCGCAGACGCGGGGATTGAACCTGTGTTGCGTCCATGTTGTCTTGCTTCCAAGGCAAGCACATTGCCCCTGAGCTATCCTCCTGTGACGAATTTGAATGAGTTGAACAGACATTAACAGACAAGGTTATTGCTAGACATAATTTCTTACAGATTTAAACGTTGTAATGGTAAATGGGTGAGTAGCAGGGGATAAAAATCGGGTTCAGTTGCATAGAGAGTAGGCGACAAGTCATTGACACTTGGTTATTTATACTATAAATAATTGTTGTATGTGAATTGTTTAATAATTTTAACGACCATGCTATGCATGCTAATATTGAGGATGGTAGACAATGGACTTAAGTATAAAAAAGTGGTGGAAGTTAAAATGTATGCAGGAAAAAATCATTTAGGATGTAATGAGCGTAATCTAACCAAAATTAGTAGGCAATTTGAAGGGACAGAAATGAAAGCCGGACACAAAATTGTCATGTTTTTGGTTACAAACCTGTATTCAACTTACATGGGTTGGGAACATGCCTCCTAACCTTGCACTAAAGAGGAGTCTCCCTATCTAAAATGCAAAAGCTATGGGATCTGTCTTTGTCAGGATGTCAGAAATCAACAGCCATCCCTGTGTCAAAACCTGGTATTGTCAAAAAGTGGTCGTAAAGGAAAATATAGAATGGCTCCAACATAAATGTTCTATAAGATGAAAATACCTTGGATCCAGAGGGTGGTTCCTTTCCCCTGGTTTCTTCAATGGAATGGCAATATCTCTTATTCTAACAGTTATTTGTTTCTATCCTTGACCCCCAACAATTGTGTACGGTATAGCGTTCTATAGTGATCTTTCTTTAACACAAGATCTTTCTTTGTCTAACAAACACTGTCCTTCTTTAACATTTCTTGTAGGTTTGCAATTTGCCTAGTATCCTCCCGTGCCAGGACTCTTTCTGCACTTTCAGCCAGAACTTCTTTTATATCGATTGCACTTGCACGTTGAATGTCACAAGGCCTAGTAGGACCATAATTGTATATTTACTGTTTTCCCATTGTTATTACTTGCCTGTTCCCTCCCCACTTTTTTTTGCACCACAACACACGATACTGTTGTATAAGCACCTAACAAATGCTCAATAAAAAAATGAATTGCTTCCAGCTGCCTGGCATACTTCCCTGGCAGGATTTATGTGATTAAACCGCCTGGTATCCTGCTCTTGCCAGGACTTATTATGTGTTACAGTTCCTCTTTATATCCAGAATTGTATGTACGGTTCTTGGTTTGGTATATCTGTCTGTTTCAATGTTCGTTCAAGTTTTTCCCCACACTTGCATTTCATGTATTATTGGTGTTTGGGCCTGTGCTCTGCCGTCTTTGAAACAATCTTCTTATTGTTTCTGTCTTGGCAATTGTGTAATGTTAGAATTGTCACTGTCACAGTCACTGAAACTCTCTGGGTTCCCCACTGGCTTTGCTGCAGTCCAATGATCTTGTGATTAATATGAAGGAAAAAAATGAAATGTATGTGTTTTGGCCGGTGTAACCCAAAACTAACCACAATGTAGACAACTGAAGGTGCTATAGAGAGTGTCACAAACGATGTATACCTGGGATTTGATATCACTGCTAAAGCTAGAGGTACTGATTTAGTTGATGGCTTTGATCAAACTATTGGCTCAAACGACTTCAGGTTATAGCTTACTGGGAGTCATTCAGGCATATACACAGAAATGCTCTTCGAGTGGTGTATGCACTTGAGGTTGGTATTGACAATCAGGATGATTGGATTAATAAACTTGAAGGGGAGGTGTGGCATAGAGTGTTGGTCTTATCTTAAGGGATGCCTATAGAGGTGATTAGGTTAGAACTGGGCCTGACCTCATTGTCCTGTAGAATTAAACTTAATAGAGGTAATTTATACATTAAAGCCTTAATAGATTTTAATAACTTTAAAACTTTAATGAGGCATTCCTTAGAACAATAGTGTGGATTCCAAATTGGGATGAGGGGCGTAGTGTACTCATGCAGGATCAAAAGAAGCATGTTGGATTGTTGAATTTTGCGATTGGTGTATGAATAATGAAAACTAAAAAGTTGAAGTACTTTTGGTAAAATGCCATTTTTCTATCTGAGACCGCAGGGATATTTATGGCAATTCCCATGCACAGTCTATTGGAGAATTGTTCTCCAACTTAGGTTGAATAAACTGAGAGCGAGGTTTGTGTGTTGGTGTTGGTATAATAAACGATACTGTTGATTGTGTAAACAGAAATACAAGTTGCAAAGTGCAAGGCAAGTTCTGACTGAATGCGAGTCGATGATTGACAAAATACACTTTACATGGAACATTTTGTTAATGAATTGAGTGAAATCAGGAGGGATGAATTATGGTTTAGATGCTTATCGGGTTATCAATTGCCACTCAAGCTTGCCACAATTAGGTTATGGCAAGTTGTTGAAAAGAAATGAAATACAACTGTGCTATTTGCAGATATAACATCAAGGAGGCAAACTAAAAAATGGGTTTAGTATGATAAGTAGAACCCAAATAGCATCAAATTTTGAAATCTTGCTTCCTCAATGGATGGAAGTTAAAAAAAATCATGTATGAAATATGTAAATGAAGGACGTCAAGGAGGTCATTGTAATAAGAATCTGCCATCTGAAAGCCTTTTCATAAGAATGGATTTAATCATAGCAATAAGTAGTCGTCTGAATGTACTTTAATGCAGTTTACATATATGTATTGGTGGTCGGTCAAAAGGGCGAAAAAAAAATCTCAAACAACAAAAATCTCCGAAAAAAAAGACAGAAAAAAAAATATCGAATTTATTATTTTTTTTTATATATGTATTTTTTGGGTCAGGTAAGTAAAAAAAGGGGTTAAAATAAAAAAAATAGAAAAAAAGGGGGTTTGGGGGGAACCCCCCATTTCGAAAAAAAAATGTCATAAAAAAAATTCGATATTATTTTTTCGGCATTTTTTTTCGAGATTTTTTTTTCGAGATTTATAAGTTCGGTATTATGACCATAAACCATGTGTATTATATGCTTGCAATTGTTTTTGTACAAATGTGTGAACAATTGATTAAACTAAAACACACTAATAAAAATGAATAAAACGTAATATATGTTGTATATTTCTGTATGCATCTTTTATCATATAGTTTTTGTGCTATCGGTTTTAGTATGGGTGTATTTGTAAACAATGTTCTGAGTATTTGAAAAGTATATATTTTTATTTTGAAATATTTATTGTAATTAATTATTGAGTTCTGAACAGCTTTTAATTAAGCTGTCAGTTGATAGTCCCAGCAGAGTTACCTGCTTGCACTATACCGTTTTACCATTGAGCATTTAAGAAAGTGAGTACTGATAAGCAGAGATCACTTTTTTGGGTCACATTACCAGCCTCATTTAAGCAAAGATAAAGCTAATCACAGGATAAACTTCGCACACAGATGGCATCCTTTCACAATCTATTATTATTTTGTTTTTGATTTATTTATATCCAGCTTGTCTGGTCAAATCGTAAAAAAATGTTTTCGCAACAGCACACAGGTTTTGCCAAGGTTGGGACTCCACATATAATATATTTCAATGCTTTCTGAATTCAAATTGAAGGACATGCAAAGCCTCTATGTGAAAATACCTCTTAGTAAAGGTCTCAAGAGCAAAAAAAACGATTTAGATTGACCAATTTTGTTTTGATTGGAAAACAGGCATTGTGAAGGTCTTTTTCACTTGAGATCTTTAAAATGCTGTTTCCTTTATTTTAAAAATATTTAGGGGGTTTCACCCACCAAGCACCCCATTGTTCCACCCTGCCCCCACACTCCATCATCCGCCACCCCCTGCTTCCCATTACCCCAAACCAAAAGACATACATAGACACAACACACACCCACCAACACACACACAGCCACACACTTTCCTGTTCTCCTGGTGCTGTGCTTTCGGGTCCCGACCTGCCTGTCAGCCCCTTTGCGAACTCATGTGTAACAGGGGTGTGCCGGTTCGATTTAGAAAGACCGCTCTGTGTGGTCACGGAGCAGTCTTTCCAAATCTGTCTTTTACTGAAAAGATCTTTCAAAAAAGATATTTTCATTTAGGACCGATGCAAAGCTTTACACACAGTTTGATTACTGTCTACATCCTCTGTTAGCTTCTTTCAACACAACCATTTCCTCAGTCATCTTGATCACAAGAATGTTGCTTCCTTTGATCCTTCTACCTCCTCCTCATGACACATTTGGTTTGTCCCCTGTGTGTAATGATTTCATTTCTGTAACCCTTCTCCCGAGCCCAGGTGTCTCATTAATTTACAAGTCACAACATCTATCATCAATTCCTTCATGTTTTCTCATCTTGACTAATTAGTTTCTTTGTTAAGATACTATTCTCAGCACTTTCAGTTTTTAATGATTGAATTCGCTTAAACTCCAAATACCCTCCTCCTTCATGGATGTTTTGCTTAACTAACTGAAATTAATGTGCTCCCTTATAGGTTCAGTGGTTAATTCAAGTTTCTATCTAAAAAGACCTTTGTGAGGATAGAGCTAATGTTTTCACATTTAACAAGAAAAATGCATAGCAACAGAACCTTTGAAATTCAGTGAAAAAAATCTTGGTTAAGGGAGAGTTAAGGTGATCAGATATAATGCAACAAACCCCCTGGAATCCATGTAAGCTTCCAAAGATAAGCGCAGGATACGCTCAAACAAAAGGATATAAAAGATGTACGAACTACGGAAAAGAGCAGCGCTCTCACAAAAGCGAGTAACAGAGATCTAGAATCAGGATAGACACTCCAAAGAAAAAGACCTGTGAGAAGGAAGTTATCCTGCTAGGCTCACGGGAACCACAAAGAAGCGATATGGAATTAGAAGCAGGGGAACAAACGCCCGTGTGGACAAATGCAGCCACTTTTGACTTCAGAAAATGGGTGCATGCTGCAGATCGTAGACTCTCAGGGCAGAGGAGGGCCGTAAGAGAACAAAGCATCACAAAGAAAAAGAAGTGATGCAAGCAAAAGCTTAAGGGTTAGACTTGTTGGTGGCGCACAACTGCAAAAATAAATATGAAATTGCAAGAAGAAATATTCCAAGAGAACAGCAAAACAAGCACTACAGTACAAAAAATCCTGATAAATGAGTCGGCTTACCCCTGATGAATTTCCTGTTGCAATGGTTTTTAATAGTGAGAAGTGGACTGAAAAACATAGTGCTAGAGAGGTGTGAGCAATGAACGTCAGTTATACAATGTTTGGCCAGAGTATGTGGTCCATGTGTTCATGTATTTTAGGAGCACAATGAATTGCTTACACTTGAGAAACTACAGAAGCTAACCACTGTTCATTTTGTAGCATTGTTGCATGTGATATTTATGGTTTCCACAACTAAATTAATTAACAAATATTTTTTTGATACTATCTAATAATATCGATATTTAAAATTTCACACTGAATGCAAAAGATAATCCAGTAAATGATCGGATTGCAGTGCAGTCTAGTGCTAGAACCCAAGGGCACATTATAGTGAAAAATATGGCGTGACGTTTGAGGGGTTGCCCTTGCAGGTTGGTTCCCTCAAGTCTCCAATACACTTTATCAGAGTTCAGGGAAGATTACCATTGGGTACTGGGAGGAGGAAGAAGGATGTGAGGGTAATGACATGGATTACTATTGGGTCATGGGATGAGGAAGAGTGTTGTGGGGGTAAAGGTGAGATTATTATTGGGTACTGGGAAGAGGAAGATGGATTGAGGGGGTATATACAAGATTACTATTGGGTATTGGGCGAGGAAGAAAGATGTGGGGTATATGTAAGATTACTATTAAGTACTGGGATGAGGAAGAGGGATGTAGGAGTTCAGATAGGATTTCTAAATTCGTACTGTGATAAAGAATAGGAAGGTGTGTTAATGTCTAAATATGAAGAGCAATATGGAGGGGAACAACGTGATGTTAGTTAGGATGTGTTTTAAAGCAAGGGTGCATAGCAGGAGAGTGTCTGATTTTTGGTTTTCTCCTTCTTGCATTTCTTCGATTGTATTCTGATGACATATTGGCTTCTGTAGTTGTGCTGGCTTCTTTAGAAAGTACATTTCTTCTCCAGATAAAATTGTCTCTTCAACATCTTAAGTTTGAAGGTAATGAAATAATTGAGGGGTGGTAACCCCTCAATTATTTCATCGTGTGAGTGAAGTTCCTTGAGTATGTCAGTGATGTGGTCTCATTTCTGAGGAGGACTGCAGAATGTGGAAGGCTTTACATTGAGCCACAAAAGAGGTGCAAGGTCCAGATATTTGGCTGTACCTCTATTCCTGTGGAAGAGCACCAGAGCTTCAGCTGTGCTTCTGAAGTCTGAGATCAGAATGTAGCATTTGATGATGCCGAGGAGTGAATGATTCTATCATGCACAATCTGTCTTTTCTCTGATATGAGCTTTCAGCGAGAGGTCACAGTAGATGGTGATTACAGCAGTCTTAGAAATTAGGGAGTGTTATAGGGTAAATAATTAATTTCCCTCTCTCTAAGACAGCCCAGGACATGTGTTTGGAGTGTTTGGGGGTGACTACTGTGTAAACTGTTTCAAAAGGGACTATTTCCAGATTGGTGTTTGACATCAATGCTTGTGAGAGGCAGTGCTTCAGTTTGAGAATGTCATTTTACTGTTAACCTTAAGCTAGAGCTGGGTCTAATGCACTTACAGTTGGATTCTAATGTTGAGAACAGAATATAATACTCAGTACATGAAAAAGAGAGAATGTGGAAATTTGTGGTCCTCTCCTGGTGTTTCTACATCATTAGAATCTGCATTAGCCCATCAGGACATATTGATTAATGTTAGTGTGTTAAGATTGGAACCAGAGGAAGCCTAAAATTGAAGGGAAAGTACAGTTTGATGGTTGCCATTGCTAATGGAGGATCAGTATGCAAGTGTATCATTGAACATGATGATGGTGCAGAGGACAGTATTTAAGAATTGTTTCAGATTGTTTAATGAAAAGTATGGGTTTATATACTGCAAACGCACCCCTGCTTTGACACCTATCTTTTTTCTAATTGTTCCTTCAAAGAATATGTCTATTGAACGATTCTTCGGACATTCTGCCAGGATCTTGACAGCATGCTTTTGCAAATGTACCTATTTTTTCTTGCTACCTATTTTTTTTGCTGCAAGAGTTTTACGATGTCCTTCAAATAGCATACTTGGTAATATGTTTTGGTCAGTGCACACAAAGGACTCAGTTCTACATAGCCAGAAAATTGGACAGAAAGAGCCAGTCAAGTGGATTCTCCTGATTCTCTGGTTGAATCGTTGTCAAGCCTGAGAATCTAGACGGATCCATTTTACCAATGTCTGTTACAACTTCATTCAGTGAATCTGTTGAGACTGCCTAAGGAAGAAGGAGAATGGAACCTGAGAGTTAAGTAAAACAGGCCTTTATTGGGAGGCAGTACCAGTGTCAGCGCTCTCTCAGGGGAGAATAGCGACAGCTGGGAGGGCAGTGCAGGGAGGAGGAACATTGAATAATAGACAAAGTCATTGAGAATTGGCAGTATCATCCGATCAGGACATAATACACTTGGCTCTGGCTGAGACAATGCTCTGGCTCATTTCAAAAGTAGGAGCTTTTTTGAAACAGTTGAAAGAATGATCTACCTACCTGGCCTCGCTTGGCCTTGCTCCAGGTCTGAAGTCGGGAGCCAGTCGGGAGCCAGTTGGTCATTGTCCCCAGAACATTGGGGAGTCTTGACTCATACAAGGGGCTGATCATTCAGGGACCATTTATCACTGCCTTCTATGACTATGAGGTTGCAGTAAACACTATTGGCCTCATTACGACCCTGGCGGAAAGGGGTTTGCGGCAGCGTTAGCTGCGCCAACCCCTTTCCGCCAATTACGAGTTCCCTTTCCGCCATGGCGGTTTTTACACCTGCTTTTAGCGGGTGTAAAAAACCATGGCGGTAAGGAACTTGGTGTTAATTACGCCACCGTAATTTACGGTGGCGTAATTAACGCCTTCCCCACTCCCATTATGCCCTATGGGGCAAAAATGGGAATGGGGAAGGGTAAATGGGGATTGGGGATTTACCGCCCCGCCAAGGTCGGAATGGGGCGGTAAATCCCCTTACCGCCATGACGTAAACGTAGTTAGCGCCATGGCGGTAAAGTCACGGCCCTGGCGGTAACTTACCGCCAGGGTCGTGATGAGGCCATATGTTGCACTCTGCAATGTGAGAGTCTCTTTTGTTTTTCGGTTGAACTCCTTTGTTCTCACCCATTCGCCTGCTGTTAAACGGAATTGCCAAGCAGCTTTTCTGTGGTCATAGTACTGTTTGTTGGTCACTCGCTTGAATCTGAGAATTTGTAGTATTGCTTCAATGTCAATGTTGTTAGGTTTGGGGTCTGAGTTGAATGCATGCTGCTCTGACTCCCATGAGTAGTTCCACTCCATTGGTTGCTTGTGTGATCAGCCTGTATTCATTGAATTTCTCTTTCAATAATTTCCTTCACATAAGGCAACTAGATGCATACTTCCTTTTATGAAGTGGTTCATTATTTGAACACCAGCTTTAAAGTAAGGTGGTAGGGAGCTGTGCAAAGATGATCTTAAGCCAGGATCCATTAGACTAGTTTGCATCTCCTCCATTACAAATTGTACCCCAATGTCATTGATAACATCTTCAGGTTTGTCTTAGTGGTCAAACATTGCATAGAGAAACTTGATTACTTTTTAAATTTATTTTTATTTTTATTGGTTTATTCAAACCTTTAAAAAACAAACAAACAGTACACACAGTACAATCACTTCCTCCCTCCATTTATCTTTCCCTTTTTCTTTTAGTACTCAAAAATCGTCAAAGTTTGTTTACACTCGTGCAACACGTGTGCCACCTCCAGCAGGAATCTCCGGATTGCCTACACCCAGCTTTCGTTCTCAGTATCTAGGCTACTTTTTAACATTCGCAGAAAATGTATTAGAGCAAATGAAACTGCTCTGTTATTCCCCTCAAAAAGTGCTATCCACCAGTCTTCTGCACTCATAAATTGATGCTCATTGATCATTTGTCCAAAGTTTCTCTCTCTTTGTTGCTCAAACGCCGAGCATACCTTTACTCGATGTTTAAGGGTCTCATTACTCTTTTTGCAGAATCTGCACACAAGGTCGATGTTTGCAAATTTCGCCCAAGTAGCCAGACGCTCTTTTGTTAGAAGCAAGTTCATTCTAAAGCGCATATACAGTGCTCTTGAGTACTGGTCTGGAAAAGATGTTAAATATGAGTGTCACTGGCTATAAGCTTTTGCTTCTCCCGGTACCTCACACAATAGTTTTGTTTTTGCTCTTAAATCACAAGTTTTTGTCCAATCAGTTCTCCAGATTTTCCTTTTTACCGAGTCTGGATTCTCCAGTAACGTTGGAAGGCTGATGTCGTACTCCTTTAAAGGAGCCTGGCAAAGTAGATTCCATTCAAATAGTGTAGTGTATACTTTGTCGTTGTTTGGTTTGTGTAGCACTTGAAATTGAGGCACCAGATATTTAGCCATCGTTTTTCTGAACAAGCTCAATAGGTTCCAGGTAACTCTTGCTTTGATTGATATGAGCCCAAGCTCGTACCGTAGACATGTCGTAGAGGTACCCTTAGGAAGCTGCAGGATGCGAGTCCAAAAAATATTTTCTAAAGAGTTCCACAGGGTCTCTGCACAGCCAAACGCGTTTTCCTCACCATATATTAGCGCCGGTACCGCTTTTTGCTAAAAAAACAGAATAATAGGTTTTAACGAGAATTTGCCAAATCTTTTGTTAATTAATTGAGCTTGGCACGCCAGCTGCCGGCATTTGCGTTTCACGGCGACCGACCACGGCTCATCACTTCTGCTGGCACTGATCTTCATGCCTAAGTAGGTAGAACTCTTTACAGTTTGTAGACCCTCGTTTGCAAGCCGCCAGCGAATCTTCTGTTTTTGGCCCCTGCCTCCCTGTAATTTCTCAAAGACCAATATTTCACTTTTTTCTTTGTTAATTTTGAGTCCATTGTCTGTTGCCTAGCGGTTAAGACAGTTCAGTTTTCGCTGGAGCCCAATAGGGGACAAGTCTACCAAGATAAGGTCATCTGCGTAAACCAAATAGTCAATTGGATACCCTTGAAGTTTTGGAGGAAACGTGACTACACCATTAAATGCTTGCTTTATGTCTGAAATGAAAAGGTTAAAGATGCTTGCTGCCAACAGGCAGCCTTGTTTCACACCTTTGTGTGTACCGATGGCAGCAGACAGCGTACCTTTCTCGTCCTTGATTACTCATGTTCAGGTGTAGTCATCAAAACCAAGGTTTATATTGCTTGTGCTTCTAGGGTTTAGAAAGGGTCCACAATGTCCATTGCAAGTTTCTGTGATGCACTTCGAGGAAGGAGGGTTGATTGGGTCTTATTTGCTTTGTCTCTTATCTCACATGGTTGGCATTTGCTTACAATGTCCTCTTCTTCGGGTAGTATAGCGGGCCACCAATATTGCCATCTAATGCAGGACCTAGTCCTGTTTCCACCTAATTGACTTTCAGGGGCAAGTTAGATACTGACTTCTTTGGTGGTACAAAGTGTCTAGTGAATGAGCTGGTCACCACCTAGGATGCAATCTGAGTTATTGTATCCTTTGCGGATACTCAGGTAGTCCTCAGGTGATGGAGCTCCCCCTGTCTCAAAATTCAAAGCTCAGTCGCATCTGGGTCCGCTTTCTCAGCTTTTTGTCAATCTGTTTTATTGATCCCAGGCAGGATGGAAACTATAATGGAATGTTATCTAGTGTCTGGAAATTCTGGAGGATTTGGATAATCTGAGAGGTTATCCCCTGGGAACCAGGACAGTCAAACTGCAACTATGTTTTCCTTTCTTTCTTTAGTTCTTATTTTGGGGGGAAATGACCATAAAAGAATACAATTTATACAGTTAAGAAGTTAAAACACAAAGACCCCTTTACAATAATTGAATGAGGGGTAAATACGTGGTTTAAATGTTCGTACAACCCATGTCTAATGCATACAATCCAAGAATGACTGGTGTTTTATGTACAAGCAAATATAAAATACATGTTGTACATGTGCATATTCAATTTAATTTAAAAACAAATTTCCATTTTAAAAGTAAGGCTTAAAAAGGAGTAGTAATCTGCATAAGTAAGACCTCATTTCATTGCAGCAAGAGTGGTACTTATTGTTCTTATGCACACCTAGGTCCACATAGGTTTGAGCCATTTACATCTCTCAAAGTTGAACAGAGAACACCAGAATATAAAATGCAGGTCATCTTCAACAGTGGTGACACAAACAGGGCATAAAAGAGAGGATTCCTTGACCCATTTCTCTATAAACTGGGTAATCGGAAGAAAGCATAACCAGAATTTGATTAAAATGGCTAAAATCTATTTGGCTGCCAATTTTCATGCATTACAGGTGTCCAGAGTGTTTTTCAGCACCCATTCAGTAAAGTGATTCTTGATATTGGTTTTAAATAGGGGTCCAAACTTGGTGGCTATAACCATACATCTTCAAGACCAATGTTTACTAGCATAGTTTTGACATGTTTGAACCACAGCAGTGACTTTCTGCAAGACCGATGTAGTACCTGGACAAGGCCTTCCCTGTAAAGTGTGAGCACTTCTGAATTCCATATGTGTAGCCAATATAGCACAGGTTTTAACATAATATCATATTTTATTTCTAAAAGGCCATGTAATATCTATGTTTTATATAGATTCATTTTCACCATCCATGGCGCATCCTCACATATGCAGCTGATAGTCTTTTCATGGTGAAAATGTAAATATGGGGGTTTTGGTATGTATTGATGGCAATTTGGACCCCATGTTAAAGTCTTAACATGTTTTAAGGCCCAGCATCTACTCAGGCACTCTTTCTATAACAAAAAAAAGATAAAAACAATTAAATTGCTTTTAAATTGCATGTCATGTCTGATTCCGGCCTCTAACAGGTTATTTAACCAATGCTGATGGCTGCTGTCTTGTTCGTAACATGAATTTGTTGCTCCTGAGCAATCCTCAGTTCAGATAATCTAAGTGTCTTGGAGGCAAATACAATGCTCACCTCCATCACATCTTGAATTTCACTTAAATCACTCCCTTCGGCTTTCACTGTTCACATTGATTATTATCATTGTGTAGGGAAAGGAATATTTTGAGTACAGAGGGCTTGTTCGTGTCAATTTTTACATTCCCTAACTCCTTCTGGCATTGATCTGAAATTTCCAATTAGGTCTTGTCTGAAAATCCATTGATGCACTTCAAATAGTAGTCTGCCATTCCAAGTAATGTTCTCAGGTGACATTGGATTCATTTGGTGGTGGTACTTCCACAATGGTGTTGATTAGGTTTTTTGGGGTTTAATACCTTCTTGGCTGCTGATGTGCCCGACGTATCTGACATCAGGGACATCAATCTAGCACTTTTCCAGCTTCAGGGTTAGCACTTTCTTCATAAATATGTTTAGCAGTCTGTAGAGATGACCTTCTTTCTTTTTCCCAGTGATGAGGATATTATCTTGGAAGGAAAATACTATTTTGAGGAATTGAAAGAGATGTTGCATTGGTTTTTGGAATACGGCTGTGGCTGAGGCAATATTGAAAGGCACACACCGATATCCATATCCTCCAAGTGGTCTCACAAATGAAGTGAGCAGTCTACATACATTGGATAATTCTATCTGATTGTAGGCTGATGAGACATCTAGAATTTTTAAAACATTTGATGGTACAATGGTGGATAATAGTTGGTTTGCATTTGGTAGGTTGTAGTGTAACCAAACGTTTGCATTTAGGCAATAGAGATCAACACAACTACTTATGGTGTTATTCATTTTCTACCCAATTACTATGGGTGACAACCACTCAGATGATTCAACTGGTTTGTTGATGTGTATTTGTAAATCCTTTCTAATTCTGTTTTGAGTTCATTCCTTGTTCTGGTTGGTACGGGCCTGATTTGGTGTATGACAAGTGTTGCCTCTTGGTTGAAAAATAATTTGTTTTTGAACCCTTTGAGAATGTCATTCTCATTGTTGAACACATCTGGGTAGTCTACCATGTTTAGATTGTCTGATGAAACTCTGAGAATGGGGCGTGACTCGCCTGTATGGAGTTTGACCCAAAGAGCAGTTTGCAAATCCCAGCAAACTGCTGGTGAAACTTTACTTGTGACACACAGCTTGTAGAATGTGGCCCTGCTATAGACCATCATTTTCATGCATTTGCAGGATATTACTTTTATGGGGATTTTGCTATATGTTGTAGGCATGAGTCTCATGGGGAGTAGGGATTGTAGGTCTACTTCTGGTTCATGCTAAAAAAAGTGTGGGCCTCTTCCATTGTAAAGTGTGGGCCTTTTCCATTGTATCTTGTGATCCTGAGCCTGTTAACATGTCCAACATGGTGTTGTCAATCTGAAGATGGTACCATAGTTCACTCTTTGTTTTAGTAGACACAATTAACAAGTAATCAGGATTATCACTTTCCTTCAAAAGATTCAATGTGACCATTGTTGTTTTTTCTCTATAATTGCAACATACTCGATCATAGTGGCAGATGGTACCACATTTGATGTATTATGCCACCACAGAAGTACAGTCTTTGTCCCCGTTTAGGTGTGTATTTCTTCTGCATCATTTACATCCTGGTGACTGAGCATTTCCTTGTTCAGTCCGTCCATGTGCAAGTACATGTTTTTTTGGATTTGTGTTTCTGGTCTGGGGTATTTGTGCCCCTTCGGTGACCGCAGTGATGTCTTCTTCCAGTAAAATGGTGGGATGTAGCATTGCTTTTATTTATATAGTATATATTTAATTGTTTTGTTTGCTTTAATGCATTTGGAAAAAAGCACCATGGTAATAGCAATATCTATGGCTTGGTTGAGAATGGGGCCCTTGGCTTGCCACAGCTTTTGCTCAGTGTTGGATCTGCTGTATGAATAATGATTTGTTCTCTAATGTAGTAATCCAGATAGCTAGTGAACTTTTAGGTGGTGATCAAACCTCATAAGTCTGCAATGTACTCTCTACCAATTCACTTTTGCATTGCTAGCACAGAAAGTCATGATACCTTTCTTGGTCCACGCTTGTTTTATTCCCAAAGAGTTTTTTCTATTTTTATTTTTTTCAAACTGAGTCAAATCTTCTCTTGTTGCTATTTGTAGCTGTGTCTCCTCCTTCTTCTGAGACCTCTGGTGAGCTAGGCTTTGGAATCGTCTTAGCACATCTGCACCTATGCACTTGAATAGTGCTGCTTCACTACAGGTCATCATTGAATTTGGAACCCCTGGTGGCTCACTGGTACACTTGGAATCTATCTATCCCCGCTCCCATGGGATTAGCTTGTCGGCAGGGGTTCACAAGACTGGGGTCGGGGGCAGAGACTTCTGCATTATCTTAAGTCCAAGTTGGATCCAAGGTTTCAGGGAATATTGCAAAGTCATCCAGGAGATTGTGTTTACTACCAGTGTGGGGACAGACATGGTGGGTTGTGTTCACCTGTAGGCTTATAATTGGGTTGGTATCTTTACAGAGATGGCAGCTGAACGATGCACTGTGGTAAAGTCTTGTTATGTGGATTCACATGTTACCTTTAGAAATGTTAGTTTGACTGGGAAATTCTTTGTACTTTGCTCAGCTATGGGATATTGTGTCATAATAAGTCCCTTTGATGGAAGGGTATTCCGGTGGAGTTGTTGTCACATGTTTGTGATTTCAGAGGCTAATATAATGTCATTTCCATGACCTTTGTGACATCAAATTGTGTTTTCACCAGGGCCATAGAATGGGGCACATGAAAATGGCACCCTCCAGGAAGAGGCCTTTGCATGGCCATGTTGCAGGGTCCTGTTTTCTGCTGCACCCCTGCTCCTTGTGTCCTGCAGTAGACCAACAGGAACATAGTGATATTAACTGCCCTCACCTCTTGTGCCCTTCTGTGGCATCCTCATCACCAAACTGTTGAGACTGCATCAGGAAGGAGGAGAGTGGAACATGGTAGGCAAGTAGAAAAGGCCTTTATTTGGAGACACCACCATTGTGGGATCTGTCTATGGGTGAGTTGCGGCAACGGCTGGGTTCATACGTTCACATTCTGTTTGTGTTGATCATGTTCTTTTACCACGCCAGTGTCGCTGGCATTATAGGGCTTACAGGGCTTTATATGGCTCCAAAACCCACTAGACATTCTCAGTACAACAATTGCTATCATGTGCAAATGCCTGGCATTGTGACTGCCATTGCAAATGCTTTCTAGTGGTAAAAAAAACAATAACAAATCATCCACAGGGATGAAGACTCTACATTGCATTGGCATTTGATCATTTATATCCTGCAAATAGGGTTGCGCATTTCCGAAATGGTGTGGTAAACCAAGCAGGACACTCTGATTCAGGGTTTTCTCACAGTAATCCCTCATTGTACATTGCATGAACTCCTCACACACCTGGGCGGCGACAGTAATGTTACAAAATGGCTTAATCTTCATTCAAAACAGAATCATCCAGTTAGCATTTAACATGTTGTGTACATTTAGCCACCTCTGGGCCATTGTATTCAATATATAAAAGATGGATCTAAGGGTCACCCTGTGGTCTCAACTGCAGACATGTCATTCATCTGTGATGTAGCTTGCTACCATTGCATTTTCGTATTCTTCTGCTGATAACTTTTGCAATAGAGTCATCCGTGTTATTTGTGAGACTGTCATGCAGTGTACGCTATACAGAGTACATGGAACCTGATTAAATTCAATATTAGTATACTGAAAAGAGTATCATGTTATATTTGAAGGGGAAATGTTAATAAACATTCTTGAATGTTCAGGCTCCCATAACTGAGAAATAAGAATATGCTGTTATGCATATATTTGTGATTTGATTGTGCAAAGTGGTAACAAGTGTGCTGTTTGCTGTGGAGGACTGAGTATGAACCTCGGTTGGATTGCCTTTTCTACGTTGCAGTTTGGAATCCATAGTCGGCAAGAGCAAGTGCTCTTTGCTTGAGTGGCAGATGGCAAAACTCGGCGAGTATTTTGGACTGCTGGGGACAAGTAATTATAAGTATAATTTAATAGCGAGATTCTTATCGAGTCACTTTATTATCTGGACTTTGTGCTTTGGACACTTCCCTGCTCCTTTGTGCTCATGCACGGTTTTGTGCTTATTTTTTTTTCTCTGTGCAGAGCTGTGTGTGACGTGTTTAGCCCGCCCCCTGCTCTCAGCAAGCCTTGAAAACCCCAGGTGCACGCGCACCCGCATGCGCACCTGAAAGTGCTTACAAGTGTGCTGTTTGCTGTTAGCTGTTAGCTTTTGGCTTTTGCTACTTAATATACTGAGATATAGCATTACGCTACTTATGGTAAGAATTCTTTGTAGTCCAGTAACGTTTCGAGAAGTAATTGGCGAACTAAGAACCTTTCTCCTCACTGTAGTATTCATAATGGAAAAGGGGAGTGGGCATTTTAATATTCCTGTAATTATATCTTGATTTGTTTTGTTTTTAGTTATATTGAACTAGTCCTTCCTTTATCTGACATATCTTAGATCTCGATTTGCGGCTGGACTCTGCTCATTGGGGATTGCTGTATCAAATACATGCACTATACATTAGTCCCTGGTATGCTGGATAGAAATTATATAGCTAACCCTTTGGCCCCAGCTTTGGTTACTCCTAAGTCATCGACTTGGAGTATTCAATTATTGGGGATAAAGAGGTCTCTTAAAGACCTTCATTCCTGCTCCTCTTTGGCTGACATCAGATCCTTTTGTGCCCCGGGGTTTTGGAAACTCTTATGCCGGTGCAATTACCCCCAGTTGACATACATATTCCATCGGTTGAAATTGTCAGTGCCATCGTGGAGGTGGTTGGAATGAGAAGCGACCAGCCGGCTTGTGTGAGTACACCAACCGACTCCCTTGTAAGTGCGGGTGCCCTGATGCTTCCGGCACTACAAGCGGACATGGTCCCATATTTGTCTACCCTACACCCTCCCCCGGCATCTAATAAGTCGGATATACTGCAAGATCAAGGTCCGACGAAACTAATAACAAGTGAACCACCTGAATGCCAGGCAGATACTAATGATAATATCATAACTACACCTATTGCAAAACGAATTACAATTATTGAGCCACCTTCGAAAGACACAGCAAGTTGCAGTCTCCCTCCCCGAAGATGCCTGCAAATTGTGATCTTTCTCAATCTCCTATGATGTTTTCACCAACAGCCTCGAGTCATCAGTTTTGTCTTTGTCTTTCCTCCAGCTGACCCCTAGACGGATGTCTGCTACTCCAGGGGCCCCCTGTAGACCTGCCAATGGCACTTTTTCCGTGGGTTTAGAAATTACCTTGCAATCAATGAATGCGGCCTTATTTTTGTTAACTAAACTGTACGAGTCCCTGGACACAAAATTGAATGCCCATCACTTTTTACTGGCTCAACTTAATAGTTGCCAGGGGCAGATACAAGCCCATTGTATGCACTGCAAAGCCCATCCGGTGTAGACTAAATATCTAGTGGCTGAACCGGTGTCACAGTTGTAGCGGCCTGCTTATGCACAAGATGTTTTACTTATTGATTGCTCCCATTGTCAGCAATTTCAACTGCTGCAAACCCAAGAGAAAGATCCCACCCCAAGCCTCTGGAACTGCCTAATCTAACAACCTGTACGAATGATTTAACAAAGGCCTCCATTGCTTGTACTTCAAGCAATCAGGATGGTACACTTTGCCAAGTAGGGCAGCCTTGCCAAAAGAAAAAGAAAGGCTAAAGTTAGGACTATTGCATGTGTAGATAGTAGTACCCTCAGTATCATCTTGGCGGAAACTGATGATGGGTCTTTCCAGGAAAAGTTGAGAAATGAAAATACTGCTGCCCAAAATTGTACAATTTTTGATGCTAAAAAGGTTAAGGTGGCCCCGAGGCATTAAAAATTAAGACCAAAAATATTAAATCTAGTGCAGTGAACAAGCCTACGGGTGTCCAAAGATTCATTGTCAAATTAACCTTACCTAAAATTGGGGCTTCTGTGGCGCGTGCAGCCATAGCTAATAAATACCGACATAAAGCATCTCAGAGATTAGTCCAACCATTGAAACCCCAAACTCAAACTACAGATCTAGCTTATGAACCATTGGACTCTCTCATTAAAATGGTGATGGAGAGAAAGGTGGAGACTGCTATTAAATTCAGTACTGAAATACAGCAGCCCGATGTAGTCTATGTGCCCAGTGTAGCCATGCACAATTGTGTATTGGTTTCCCACACATGTGACAATAATGGATCTTTGGAGCCTAAAGGCTTGCTCTTGAAGCGAGACAATACCAGAGCAAAGCTGGAGACCTGGAGGGAGGAAATTGATAAAACCTTGCAGCGTCTTTTATCATAAGGCATGAACCAGGCATCCTAAACATATGATGACACAGTTAATTCTGTAAGCCGGCAGCAGCCTTATCCAAATTATGATCTTAATCGACAGTCGGTAATGAATATCTTGGTGGAAATTCCGGCCCTAGAAGATGTGGTCTCGAGTGATATTGACCAAATTGAATTTCTGCATGATTATGACCTTACTGTTGTTGAGCTATAGATCAGCCCTGGTGAGAAACACCTTATGGCAGGCCTGTCATGAACTTTATCATCTGGGTTTCCTGCTGCTTAATCCCCCTACTTTAGAGCAGCAGTGAGTCACAGGGTGGGATAAAATACCTCCCCCCCCCCTTATCTATAGCTATTACCCGACTATATGTGAAAATCCTGGATGTTAAACAGAAGCAACGTTACCTCCCTAACCTGGAGACAAAATGTGCTGGCCTCTTGGAACACTAGAAGTTTTAAACTTGTAACTAATATTGCGAATAACCTCTTGGAGGAATAGGATATTGTAGCCACCCAAGAGATTTGGCTTTATAAGCTACCTCTTTGGGATTCTCACACAGTTGCCCTAATACCTGCCATACCCCCAATTCGAGGTCGCCCTATGGCTGGACTAATGGTGGTGGTTAAATCCTCCTCCAATTTAACACTTGAACCATGGGCTTCCCTGAATAGTTTTCTTCAAATGGTTAGGATTCTGTAACTGCGGTAATCAATTCCTGCTGGAACCATGATAGCATTTCACTAATGCAGGGGCGGCATATGGATAGGCTCAATGGATGTGTAAAGGGGGACATCCCTGCTATTTATACCTGGTGTAGAGGGAAGCAGGTGGCCCTAATTGACATATTTTTATGGGTAGTAGTCTGTTTAACTGTGTACGCGAGTTGCATGTTGTCAAACAAACCTTTAGCGATCATGATATTCTGGAGGTTAGTTTGTTGTGGTTTAATCCGCCAAGGGTAACAAATCTGTCATTAGCCACAGGGATGAAGTTAAATAATAAGCTTCGTTGGACTCCTGCTTCCCTGCAAAATGTTAGCGGTAAACTGGCAATACAGGCTAACCCATCCATGGGTGGGGTAGGCTGCTCCCTATATGTAGATATTATGCAAACATTCGCAATAGAGAGAAAGCTATCTATTAAATCAGGGAAAACACATTTCCATGTGTATGAATCGGAACTGGCAGCCCGTAAATCTCTTTATAGAGCTAATAAAAGAGCTGCAAGCCTACTCTCTGGTCCGAGTAGGATATCATGATTAAGAACTCTCAAATCTCAGTACAAGAACTGGTTGAAGGCTGGGAAAGCTCTACTCTTTCAGCACGATGCAGAATTAATGTTAGAGGCTTTCGCTAATAAGAAGTCGGCTAGAATCTGGACACTTTTGTATACCGCCTATGTTGGTTTGCAGATGGATGCACAAGTAAATATGGTCCCAGAAGAAACATGGGCCAGTTTTTTCTAAAACAATGTATGCCATGACCACGTTGGATAATGCCTCTGTTATGCATTATACCTTGCAGTGTGACCAATTATGTTTTGACCTAGATTACCTTCTTTTTTTCATTTCTAAGTTGTCATCTTCTAAAGCCCAGGGCCCCGATGAGCTATCCAATTATATGATCAAGCAAAATCTTATGGCTTTGGCCCATATATTGTTGACCATCTTTATCCAAACAGTCAGGACTGGCATGCTACCCCCCTCTTGGAGAAAGTCAATTTTCATACTGATCTACAAGAGGAAATAGAGCTAGCCCTTCGAACTATAGATCAATTACTCTTCTGGACACTCCGGGCAAGCTCTTTGCGACAATTATTTTGCAAGATCTAAATTTATGGCTGTGTAGCTCTCAACGATGGGATCCCAACAAGACCGGCTTCTTGCCTGCTGTGAGTACAGCAATACATTTGCATACTTTACAGGCGATAAAAGGTAATGAATTGAATAAAAAGCAGCTGGTCTATTTGGCCTTTATTGATTTTCAGACCGCGTTTGACTCAGTATGTACAGTCTAATTGTTTAACAAACTGCATAAGGTGGCCTATCCAGACTATCTTCTTTATTGGATCAGAGAGCTACACTCCCAGACCTCATTCCAGATTAGGCTTTCATTAGATGGCAATCTATCGGAACCTATGCTAACTTGTAGAGGATTAAAACAGGGTTGCCTGTTGGCATGCACCTTGTTTAACTTCTTTGTTTTCGATAGGCCTCAGGAATTTATAGGACTTGTTTCTGATTCCCCGACATTGCGGGGGTTTCGGTCCCCTGGTTGTTTTACGACAATGAACTGGTGTTGCTGGCGAAGTCTCCCAGGGGGCTGAATGCCCTTCTTACACAATTGGGAATTTATGTTGAAAACAACCTATTGACAATAAATCAGTCTAAGTGTAAAGCCATGATCTGAGATGTAAATCGTAGAGGGGCACGGAAGGCTTTCTCTTTGCTCTTGCAAAACAACAATTTAGAAGTGGTTCGGGAATCCAAATATCTGGGAATAATCATGAGTAGCCACCCTAGGGATCTCCCTTACCATGACCTGGACTGAAAATTGAAGACAGGTATTGCTCAAGCTCATGTTATCCAGGGCCGGTATGGCAAATTTTCACTTGTGCCTGCGATTACCTTTTTTAAACAAAAGGTAACGTCAATTCTTACCTATTGTTCTGAGACAGGAGATTGCCTAACCAAATCCTCCTGGCAGAAGTTAGAAGCTTGTTTTTGGAGGGCTATCCTGGGTTTGCCGCAGAGAGTTTCTATTTGTTCAATTCAACATGAAATGGGCATGACTTCTCTGTATGCAGCATATTGCTGGAATGTGGTTACCCTTTCTAGGAAGTACTTAATGGCCACACATTCACCTACAACCTTACCCGCCTTGGCTAAATATGTGCTAGCTACACATTATGTTAAAATGGTGGCATGGATAGAGAGTGCCAGGAAGATCTTAGACCAATTAGGGATGTCTGTAAACACTTTTAGTGCCAACCCAAATAAGGTTAAGAGCAAACTTTGGTTACAGGATTGGATTAGGACAAGGGAGAGATGTCAGCTTCTCAAATTATTCAAGGTGCAGCCTTTTGCTGTGAAACAATTAAATGATGCCGAGCAATATGCGTTCAAATTCCCAGACCCTATATTAAGAACACTGTATATGAGATTAAGATTTAATTTGTGGCATACTAGAGAGATCCTGTGTTTTAGAAATATGAGTGATGGCAATTATTGTCGTTTCTGCTCTGAGGTCACAAAAATAGAAACCCTGGAGCACCCGATTGCTGAATGTCCGGTATTATTGTCAATGAGAGTGACATTTTTTAAATATATACTACCAGAATATGGAATGCTGGACGCAGATATGCTCTGGAAATTACTATATAATAGCTCCAACTTTACAGTGAGTGTAGCCATGATAAATTTCGTCCAATCTCTTAATTTGTTGGAGCAGCGCAATTGATTCATTTTACCTGTATGTCCTGTATGGAAATGACCTCTGATGTTATATTCTATTTACACTCTGGAATAACATTAGATGTAAAAAAAAAACAAAGCTAGTTGATCGATAATAATTTGCACAAGCAATAGTTTCAAGTAATGAAAACATATTTTAACCCTTTTTTGATAAGGAGTACGTTTTGGAGTATAAATTAATTAAGCTCTATGACTTTTTACCCTCTGTATGTATTGATTCTTTTTCTTTTGCCCTAATATGGTAGAACCAACATGCTAAAGACCATGAATGATATGATGTGAATATGTGATGCTGTTGCATTGATATAATAGGAGCTGTTGTAAATAGGAATTGAAGAGAACGAATGGAAATAGATGTATTTTGTTATATTATTTTTTGAACTTTTATTACATTTGAAAGGTGGATTTTCAGCTAAACCAAATAAAACAAAAAAAAAGAAATGTGATTGTGCAATAGTAACATCAACTTTGCTACTTTTACAGACAAGAGGAGGATTGCATGAAGCCCTATATACAAAACGTTTACAAAGAACCGTCTCATAACTAACACTATTGTTATCAATACTCATTACAAAATATGCTAGAGGTTATGCAGTAATGCTAAATAAACCGTGACAAACAAATGTCCGTAAAAAAACACAGCAAATGCTTTATTTCTCTATGCTATATGTACAAGAACAACAGTCTAATGCAAAACATAATTTGTAACAACAATATACAACTGTGTGAGCAATTGATACATTGGTATGACAACATTGTAAAACACTTAGGACATTGGATTTCAAAGAACAGTATATTTGAACTATATGTACAGAATGATTTGGCACTTCAAATTCAACATAACACTCGCACGTTTCATATCATCTAGCTTCTTTGTAAAGCGTTCATTTTAAATGCACACAGTTTGACTCTTCCTGTACCATGGCCTGATGAAAAATGTGACATATGATATTTCGAGCTGTCTTCTGTTCGAGAAGTCGGTGATCGTCATAAGACAGATGAGCAAGCATTGTCATTACCAGAATGAATTATTCATTTCTTAATAGGAGGTCATACTTCTGGACCTTGGAATCCCTTGAGATAATGTGCAGCATTTACCATTGTTAGAATAAATCTATTGCGTGCAGCTACCAATTATTAAATCTGATGAATTCGCATTTAATATTTATTTTGCTGAGCCGGCAAGGTATCCTAAATGATTCAGAAACCACAAATCATCGTATTCATAAGACATCCAATTCTTCCTGAACTGTAGTGCTCATCCCCTGTGCCTGCCATATGCCAGGAGGTGCATTTCAAGATGGACACTATTACACAAAATTGATTTCAGGGCTTCAGTGCTGAGTTTCCTGTTTACTTAGGTGATCAATGTCGAAAGCGGATAGTATCACATGCCTGGAGAAACAGTCACGAGCAATATTGTATTCTTTAGATAAGTGTATTTAAAGGTTTTTGTCTTTGAAGTCCTTGAACTATATCAAAGGACATTTGAATGCAGTTATTTGCAATGAGTTGCCGTTATGGAGAGATTTTGTCAGTACATGGTGTCGATGTGCACATTTGAAAAATCATTTTCCAAGGTGAACGTGTGTAAAACAAAACAGTCGTCACATAGTGGGCCTGATTTACTAAAACGTTTTATAATGGCACAATCCCAGTGAAACATGATTTGCAAATCAGGCCCATTGTGTCTCGAGCAATCCATGAAATAGAATTTGGATATGAACACTTTTCTCTCCAAAGGCCCCGTTCATGAATTCAAAGTTTGAGCAGAACAGCAGGCCAATGAAATGGTCACTGGTTCCCATAGGACTCTCCTTGCAGGCATCTGATTTACAGAAGAAGCATGAGAGGACTGAGAAGGACGTGTTGCATGTGCAAGTGCGCTACAGCCTGCCCTCCCGCCTATACCACAGTGCCGGCCAAACCCCTAGATGTGCATTGGCTGACTGATCCCACGTGGATGGGGGTCTGGAGTCTACCACGTTCCTTTGTAGGATATTTCAGAGATGGGCTTTAAAGAACACGTCACAGCAAATACTATTTGAACATTTCACAGGTAGAATAGGTAAAACAATAAAGAAATGTTCAAGCTCCATTTCCGAAAGGGGCGACATATTGAAGAGGAAAGAGGCCTGCAGCTGGTGTGCCTCACAACTGTGAACGTACATGTGCATATACATTTACATCTGCAGTTAGGGCCGGCATTAGGGCTGGGCCAGCCGGGCGACCGTCCGGGGCGCCAATAGCCCCTCGCCACACCAGCTCGGGGGAATTTCAAGGTCTCCCTTGAGCTAGCATGGTGGGAGATGAAGCGGCAGGTGCCCAATCGAAATTAAATGCAGCCCACTGTCAAGAGCAAAGCACATTTAATAACAATAGGGCTTACAAATATGTCTTTTTCTGTGTTGGCTAGCAGATGCAAAGATGTAGTACTCTATTGTAGATGTCATTGGTTTTGTGGAAGGCATATTATGCTTTAAATGAAACCCATGATAAATTATGATCAGGTTGAAATGACTTGGGGAGAATGAATTAACCCATAGTTAAGCTAGTATTGTTCAATAATCGATGGTTGCTGCTTAAGATTACTGTGAGACTTGTTAGTAGTAGGTGTGTCTGATTTATTTCCCCACCAACATAACTATGTGAAATTCTGAACACGTATCAAGTCACGTTTTTTGATTGCACCTTCCATTTCACAGATCACATTTCCAGACAGTTTTCGTTGTGCAACACAATAATTACACAAACACATATGCATTTAGTTAATGTTCATGAACTTCACAAACATATGCAGTCGTTCAGAGAAGCATAGCTCCATGTGTGAAGTTTATTACAAGCTAAAGTACATTTAGGGGGAAAAAAAGCCCACATAACGCAATTTGAATCCCATTTTCACATTTAGATTCCTTCCAAAATATACTTTAAAAAACTTCGCCAAATATTAATTACATGTGTTTTAGTATGATACAAATGTGATTATCACATAGCAGACCACAGGATGCATCCAGATCCTTCCGGTCATGAGGATACTGTCAAACATCATTCCCAGGGAAGTCATGAGAGAAAACCGCAATTGGAAGTGATATACTCTGCGCCCAGCTGTCTGCAGGGCAGGGCATGCTCAATTCTATGATCTATTTCTAAAACTGTAAGTGATTTGCGCAAAATAATTTCAGCAAACAGTGTTTCTCTGCAGCCACTTCCATCAGTTAAAGGTTACCGGAAATTGATTGCCGGTTACACTTGTTTGCAATGGTAAATAAAAGCACAATGTATAGTGATATGCATAATTTGTTATTTATATTGTACTTTGAATAAAGTGTTTTACACAGAACATTTTACATGCAAATATTATAACCCAACTGAAGTAGGTATTCATTTATCAACCGTGGAAGGATGAAAGGCTGGAATTAGAACCTCTGACCTGCAGATCACACACAGATCATAGAAGTGAGTGCTCAACCCACTAAACTACCTTACCGGCATAACCACGTATGCATACTGATCACACACAGATCATAGAAGTGAGTGCTCAACCCACTAAACTACCTTACCGGCATAACCACGTATGCATACTGAAACGCCTGAAAAAACTCCATTGGTGGCCATTTGATGGATCCTGGAAAAATGGTTACGTCTTCTAGAAGTTGCAAAGTTTTGTGGCAAACTTCAAGAAGTGTGTGAACAGAAGTCACAATACTTCTCACAGCTCAATCCATAACCAATTAGGACACCTGTAAGTGGGATGCTATTTTTGGGGACAGGTGCTAATTTGCAAAAGTGTTGTCTTTGAGTGCGGAAGTAAGAAGAGTCAAAGGAGCTGTGTCTGCAGAGACATATGGCCTGATTTCACAAGTGTTTTACAGTGGCACAATCCCATTGAAAAGGGCTTGTAAATCAGGCCCAAAGAGTGGGATTTGGTGCTCTCCAGTTCAACGGAAAAGAAGGGCCCAAAGTAAACATGGGCAGTGAAGATTGGTCAGCTACCCTGCAGCTCTATTTTGATGAGTGAGTCTGAATGTAGCAATTTCAGTGCTGGATTCTGCTAGTTGGAATGACTCACCACCTGTCAATGTGGGTATGGCTTAATAGTTAGGGTCGAATATTGATCGCCAAGGAATACACAATTAGAGCTTTTCCTCCCTGAAATGTGACGGGTTTGGGACATGAAAATGTTGAGAGCAAGGATTCTAACTATGCGGGCTGGTGTCCACAGGGAGAAAAGGGCAGTTTAAAGTAACATGAAAGCAGTTTTAGTGATTGATAATTAGAGTGTCTTCACATGATATGATATGATATGATATTGTATTTGCATCGCGCTCGTACACAAGTGTTTCATTTTGAATAATGTTTTTGCTTGTTCGAAGGCCACAGAGCATGCACACAAATAAATAGAGAGGTGCAGTGTGCCAGTTACTGCTTGATGAATGGATATGTTCACGTTGGTAGTGAGTAGGGAGATAGCAAAAGAGTCAGGAGCACGATGATGAAATGAGTTTCTACCTTAATTGATCACAGAAGCAATGGGTACATTAGCTCCCCTGAAACAGTTTGCTGCTTCAGACAAAAAAAAAAAAATTGAATAGATAGTTCACCCCTGCTCTGTGAACACTCGAGAACATCAACAGGAAACTGGAACAAGTCTTCAAGAAAATGTTCAATAAACAAGGTTTGGCATCATATCAATGAAAGATACAACACAAAAGAAATAGCTATACTAAAGGCAAAGTAGCTGCACTTCACAGAGTTGTCAGATGGGCAACACATGCGCAGAGACATTGAAAGTCATAAATGAATTGAAAAACACAAAGATATGTGAATACACCCCCACCAAAACACCATCACAGGAGCTGCGCAACAACATTGCAAGTCATTTAAAAAGTGGAGATGATCAAACAGACCATTGAAGGATTGAACAGACCGCAAATGTAAACCAATGGCTGAAAGCAATACACCTACAGCAGCCCCACCCTTTTTCAGTAATATTAAACCGTCACAGACCGGGAATTCACACACTTAGTGAAGGCAAGAAAGCAGGCTTGCTAATAGACCCTGAACTACAAGCATTTTTAAGGACAGTGTCACCAAAGAAATAAGGCCTACCCTCTACCATACACTTTTGATCTAAACATAGGCTCATGGAGTTATACTCTGAGACTTCAAAGCTGCCCTTGACAAATCACACCACTCAAAAAAATCAACAAAAATCCATAAGGCCCTACAAACCACCCCATTTCTGAAATAGTGCATCTGTCTAAAATTCTCAAGGCCTGCATATGTAGCCTAATCTTTGATCATGTGGAGTCTTTGAAAATCCGGGACCATGCCCAAGTAGTCTTCAAACTTATGAGAGGAGCGTAAATCATATTCCAAACTATACGGGTGGCTTATATACTAAAACCGACATCATGTCAGCTCTGCTTTTGTTCTTAATTTGATTTGATTTTGAGGTTTGTAACGTGTGAATCAATGAGCAAGAATTCACTGCAGCTAGTCGCATATTTAACACAAGCGGAGCATTGTGCAGAGATAAAGAAAAAGGATTTAGATAAAGAGGAACATTTTCAAATAACTGTGGACGATTATGAGAGAATTGGAGTATTAGAGGTGGGATGGGAGATTATTGCAAAGGTGAGAGCCCACCACAGAAAAATGACAATCACGGCTTGTGGTAGAATGGGAACATGGGAATGTTAAAATGTGTGCTTATTAATGAAGAGACTGAATCCTGAGAAAGTTCAGGAAAATGTAAGGGGAGGATGGATCTTTTTTGCAAACTATTATTGAAATCATTAGCAAGCAAAGCCGATGGAAACCGTTTTTCAGAGGACCTCGGAGGATTGAGAAATGTATTAACAATTGAGAAAGCTTGGCAGGCTTGTTGATAGGTGAGTTGAACCGAAATCGTAGGAAGGTATTTTTAGTTGTTGTGATTGTTTTTTATATACCGTGATGCTGTGCGCACTACACTTAGATGAGAAGTGGATCTCGATTTCTGCCACTGTTTCAGTGATATGCTCAGCTTCTGACACACACCACTACTCTGAATGACTCTGTTCCTCACAGATAGAAGAGACCCTACATGGATAGCTATTTATACATTGAAACCACTCAGCATTGCATGTGGAGATTACATATATGATCTTTAAACTTTAAATGAAGAAGAACAACACAAATGTCAACTTCCCAAGATAATTCAGGAGAATGTTTGGAAACAGCTGACCTGTCATATGCGATTAATAGTTCTAGAAGCCTGCACACATTACATTCAGTGAACTGTTTAGAACGACGTGCTATCAAACAGAAGCAATGTGCTTGGTATTTTCTTTTTGCAACAAAACAGGTGCAATGAGCAATGAGCCACACACAGGCAGAGGCAACTTTTAGAAACTCTGCAATTCCAAAGTTGATAATGGATCACATATTTTGCAGAATGTTGCTGGTGACAGATGCGATTTATGATAACATTTCCACAATGAATCCATCTATACTTTATTTGATTTAATGGTATACTTTCAATAGTTGAAGGGATCTGTTTTTAAACCCAGTAATCATTGCATGCTAACACAGAAAATTCATCATCACGTATCTCAGATAAAACAAAATCAGCAAACATATAAATCACTCCAGAAATGAGTATTCTCTGAGCAGGTATGCTATTGTAGGAAGAGGTAAAATACTATTAGATCCTTAGAGCTCGACAAGTACCAAAGCCAGCTGCTTGTCATGCAGCTTGCTTCTAATGATGCAGAGTCTATTTGAATATGCTAGTCACACACACACAAACATGAGACAATGCATCAAAAGATGCTAAACCCAGACCGTGTTGTGTTCCTAACTATTAAATGTGAATTATTAAGATTTATAGGAAACATAGATCATGGCCACCTGAGAAATAGGAAGCCACCTGAAGGTTAACAGCGCCTCCCGGCCTGGTGTTATGTATAGATACTCTCAGGTCCTGCATATTTCTTGTAGGGTAGAAATGTGTAGAGAGGCACAGGGATTATTCATTTCTTCAAATGAACTAATGGCTGTGGTTGCTTTCCGTCTAAATGGCAGTATGTTGAGAATGATACATATTAATGCCATGCGGCAGAACTCAGGCACACTGCACAATCTCCAACAGCTGGCAAGAATAGCAGTCAGAGCTCAACGTTAAGAGAATGCAAAACTATGAGTTATTGTATGTGAGATCTCAATGCAAGAATGGAGAATGGCAAGACATGCATGATAACATATGAGAGAGGAGGTTAGCTTGTGACATTTGTGTTCTGAGCCATTGATTCGCTGCTACGATGGTTACAATGTGCAAATACTACATAACATTAAAGTTTGTATCTCCCCAAGCCTCTGGCAAATCCCACAAACAGCACCAGAGGCAAAAATGTTGTAGCTCTTTATAACCTAGTCAGTCTAGAAGAGTGGTACACTGAGCAAATGTTTGAAATCTGTAGCAGAATTGAAAGTGATCGCAATGCATTATCCCTTAAAAGGAGAGAATATTTTGAAATTTAAAAACAATACATTAAAAAAAAGCAGATACGGTATCCAATGACATTGTGAACCAATAAGAGCAAATTGGACTCCCCATTTAGATGAGTGCTTTATGGAATGGCTCCAACAAACAAAAGCACAGGATTTCACTCTGAGAATAATAGCTATCTTCACTAAAGTACACTAATATTATTGGGCTATTGCAAAGTGTAGTTGATGTCAACAATTTTTTGTTGGGTTACAAGAAGGAGACTGCACAAACAAGAGGCTTAGCGAATCAGAACATTAATAAGAGGCTTGATAAAGATGTGGCAAAATTGCCTAACTGCAATATGTATTGACAGGAGGTGTTTGTTCAACATAATACATACATAATACTAAAAAGCAGGCGTTAAAGTACCAACCCGCAAAGGGACCTCGTAGTAAGGCGGTAAGGGATTAACGGTACCGGTGCCGTTACCGGTACCGGTAAACCCTTACCACACTACGTGTAATGAGGCCCATTGCCTCATGTATTGATTATTTCCAATCACGAAGAATAATGTTTTAATCTTATATTGTATACAATATGTTACTTTGATTTCTGAATAAATACCTTTGCCTATTTCCTATTCATGATATTGTCAGGCTAATCGGAGCAGAAATAACAATAGAAACACCAATTTTAGCTGAAAGCTACTGGACCTGCACAACATTGTCAGAGGTAAATCCAATCCACCTTTGCCGTGACCCTGTATCTTTGCCTCATTGCACTTTACAACTTGTGTGAAGACTGGGGCAGGGTTAGTTTATGCATTGTCTTTGCTAGCGATTAATTAAAATATGCTCTGAAGATGTTCCTTGCTGTTTGTTGTTGTCACAGGATTTGGCAGGGCTCACCAGCAGCCAATAATGACTTCCAAACAAATCCCACTGAATCTACCAAAACAATTGATGGTGTCTGGAACATTCGGTTGGAAAATAAAAGGACAAGGTCACTCTGAGGTGTCTTTGTTGCTCTTATTAGGTTTTAAGGCAGGAGTGCATCAGTCATGGCTACAGCATTTGTTTTAGAGTAGATTTGGTGGCTATGGAGATGTTTAGTGGTCTTTCCTGAAAGCATACGTTGTGTGTGGTTTCAGTCCCTATTTTCCCCGATTGGTCTACATGTTTATTTCCCTTATAGACTGTACCCCAAATGATGTTCCCTGTTCTTTCTCCTCTTCCTTTTCTCCATTATGTCATGCCACACATTTTTTTACAAAATATCCCTTTCTTTTTTTTTATTTTTTATTATTTGCTTCTATCAATTCAATGATTTTGCAAAGACTAAGAGCAATTGTGTCAGTGTTTCTTTTTCTTTTTTTTTCCAAGCCTGAAACAGCTTTAAGATTGAAGTTTCCCATCTTGCACTCTGAGTTTTGGATTCAGGTTTCCAATTCAGTTAGACCTTTAAATGGTTGTTGCCTGGGTGCTCATCAGATTTAAGGGAGCAAGCCTCTAGGGCATTCCTTAATATTTTGGCAGTTGCTAATGCCCAAGTTGTCCTAGATCCGCACATCAATCAATTCCACCAAACTTCTTCTTCGTACTGGAAATTGGGATCGATCAGCGGTCTCAGGTACGCTTTTCTCCATTTTATCGTTTTGGGACAATGTAACAGGAGGTGCTTTATTGTTTCAGGTTCATGTTCCATTTTGCATAGGCGACAGAGATTTGTTTTTGATTTAAGCGAGATTGCAGGAAGGTAGATCTTAAAACCTTGTCCGGGAATCTTTTTAGGACTTCATTCGGCGAATGTAATTTTTTTGGTTGAAAGTTCAAGTGAGTGAGGAGTTTGTTCTTTCCTGCTAATGTAAGAGTCTCTATCCAGTCCAGTTGGTCCATTTTGCGTTTGATTTTCGTGGGGTTTTGGATTAATTCATCTTCGCTGCATCCACTGTTGGCCAGGACTGCTCGCTGCTTGGCAGCCCAGATGGTAAGAGGCTTGCTCCTTCCTTCAGCTATTTCAGATTTGATTATATTGTATAACAGTGGTGAGTCCTGCATTAATATTTTCCTGAAAAGCGCCATTTCCCCTGCTTCGATTGTTGCTTTCAAGGACAGAGTTCCCAATTCTCTTCTGATGATCGAGATGGCGGTGGAACTTGGAAGCTGAAGGTCTTTGCACCAAAAATATGCTTCCAGCTTTGGCCAAATTGCGGGCAGGATCACTGGCATTGCCTCACATCCATAAGTCAAGCTCGGTATGACTTTGCCTTTATAGAATTTTATTGCTGGGAGAATCGAAAAACGGCCATATTTTCTGTCGATTATTCTTGCCTGCGTGGTGAGTTTTCGGGTCTTGTCCCATAGATGTTGTTGCATCGAAGATTCTGAGTTGTCCAAAATCACCCCCAAGTATTTGAAGAGTTTTACCACTTCTATGGACGAGTTTTCGATGTGCCATCTGTAAATTTTTGAGTTCTTTCTTGGCGGCTGACCGAGTATCAATATTTTTGTTTTCTCCTTGTTTATTTCTAAGTTGTTGTTTGCTATGTATTTTGCCAAATTCTCAAGCTGCCTTTGAAGTCCAATTTCAGTTTGATCGAGGAGAATGATGTCGTCGGCATATAATAGGCGAGTCACAAGTGTGTCTCCGATTTTCGGAGGAAAAGTTGTTATCGATTCGCTGTTTTCTTTAAGGTCGCAAAGGAAGGAGATGAATAGAACCGGGCCAGGGCACAGCCCTGTTTCACCCCTCTGAGGGTCGAGATTTCTTCAGAGAGCTTGCCTGCCTGGTCCAACTTGACCCTGATTGATGTCTTGTCATGAAAGGCCTTTATTGGGTCAAGAATGTTGTTTGGTCACTTCCATTTGTCTAGTTTTCACCATAGTAAAGTTCTATCTATTCGGTCAAAAGCTTGGCTGAGATCTATGAAAGCCACATATACTTTCCCCGGTCTTGACGTAAGTATGGCCTTTATGACACTTAACATTATGATGTTGGCTGTGGTACTCAAATTTTTCATAAACCCTGTTTGGAATGGGTCTCGGCACGGGGCTGTTTTTGCCCAAGATTGAAAACTTTTTAGGAGGAATGATCCGTAGAGTTTGCCAATTGTGTCCAAGAGCGCAATTGGACGGTAGTTTCTTGTGTCAGTTCTATCTCCTTTTTTGTATATTGGGGCGATCACTGCAGTGCGCCAGGAGTTTGGAATCGATCTTGTGGTGCAGCATTTTTCAAATACCTGCCCAATGAAATTCGCCCACTCCTCTGGATGGTTTTTCAAGTCTATATTAGTGATTCCATCCGGTCCCAGAGCTCTGGAGGATTTCAGATGCTCGATGGCCAGTACAATGTCTTCTTCATTTGAAAAATCTTCCCAGGTAATAGATCTTGCCTCAGGATTGGGAATTTCTGTGATTTGCCTGGGAAGTTGAACAATCTTGGCAAAGTGTTGTTTCCAGGCTTCTTCCGGGACGTTGTTTAGACCATTTGTGATCGCCCCTGCTTCAGTGTTCCTTATTAGTTGCCAAAAGGCACCTGAGGTTTTATCTGCCAGTTTTCTAAGCATTTCTTCTGAGTCCTGCTGGTAGAGAAAGATTCTTCGGAAGCGTAGCCACGATTTGTACTGCTTTTGTTCCTTCAGATAGAGTTGTCTCGGTCCTTCTGAATCTGAAGATACTGCCAATTTCTTTAGCTTCCTCAGGATGCAGCGTTTCATTACCAGTTCTTTATCATAAGTGTGTAATGGTTGCTGAATAGACTTTTGGTTTAGTTTCCTGGGTAGCATGAAGGGGATCAGCAAGGGCTGATAATCAGTAGATTTTAATGACTCCCTGTTTTCCCGCAGGCAATGCGTTTTGTAGTTTCTGGACAGTTCCTCGATTCGTTTGGCAGTGAGCCTTAGGCGATTTCCTTGGGTGTTTCGTTACACTTTTTCTGGCAGTTTCATTTTGTCCTCACCTTCACTTGGACATGCAATTTTCAGGATATTGTGGTCACTTGCCTCTACCATTATGACCTCAAAGGCTGTAATTAGGGTCAACATAGCTTCTGAAACGTATATGTAGTCTATGGTCCCATTCTGGGCTCCTCTTTCCCAGGTCGGGACATAGAACGCCTGAGGGAGAGAGTGGTCAATATTACGAAGATTTCTAGAGTCCATAAGTAGTTGCCATTTTTTTCCACGAGATTCCACCTGACTTATTGGACGCAATGGAATACTTCTTGATGGTCTGATCAGGCATTTAGCATATAAATCTCTGCTTAGGATTATTAGTGGGTTGTTTTGGGTGGACATAATGTTGTCAATCTCGCTTTCGATGGTTGCGAGGAAGAGTCTGTCTGAGATGACTTGGGGGTTCCAGTAAGTTGTAATTACAGTTATCATAGAGAAGGTCGTAGAAAGGCTCTTCCTGTCCAATTGTTCCCACTTTATTAGTACTGCTAAGTGGGTTTGAGTTGCCGCCAGCTTCTTTTGAATTGAGAGGCCTGAGCCGGATCGGACTGCCACGAGAAGACCGGCTGATGGACGGCCCAAGCGACCTTTCTTGGCCAGAGAGACTGCAACTGCGAAGCCGTCAATTGTCGGAGGGGTGACGAGCCATGTTTCTTGGAGGGTAATAATGTTGAATTCTCCGAGGTTTACTGCTCCAGGTTTTGTAAGGTGAGCAAAGCCCCTGGTGTTCCAGGACATCATTTTTAGTGTTCGAAGTTGAAGATCTTGTTTCGGTCTTTGCTCTGTGAGGCTCGCTCCGTCTTTGATGGAATCCGCCTTGGCACTAGATGGTATTTGTTGCTATTTCTTTGTTTGACTTGAGGAAGTTTTCGGAAGCCATGCTAGGAGCTGTGTAATCGGTGCGAGTGTTGACAGATTGGTTTTGGCTTCTGGAGATTCCCGATTTCTTGACGTTTTTTGACTTATGTTAGACAGTTTTTGTTCGGATTTTTTTTTTCTGAATAAGACAGAGCTCTTTTCTTGGTAGGTGATCTTCCTTCTTGCCTTTCTCTTGCTCTGTATAAGTTTCTTTCTGTAGGTTTTCTGCTCGGGGAGAATCGATTTTTTGTTTTGTCTGTTTTGTCCAGTCGTTGGGGTGAATTTCTCCTTGGGGATAGAGGCCGGTTTTGCACTTTGAGCTCTGATCTTGATCTATAATGAATTTTCTCAGATGGGAGAGAGTGTTCTTTAAATTCAAAGTTCCTTCTAGTCGACCCTCTTTTTATCTCTGTGATAAAATACCCTTTTCTCAGGAGATCTACTTCTCCTTCTTTAGACCATCTGCCTTTGGCTTCTGCACTTACATGTAGATACGCCTTCGCTTTTTTGTCTTTGTGGTAAGGCTCTACTAATATCAGGTCGGTGCTCTTTAAATCTTCGAGATTTTTGATATGTTTCAAGATTTTCAAAATTGTGCCCCTATTTAAAGTTGTCTTTTCAAAGTTTTCCGGGATCTGTTCTAGTTTGAGAACTGTCGCAAGAGCGAGCCTTTGTTGTTTTGCTGTTTGTTGATTCCGGCTGCTATCTCTTGAGTGGCTTTCTCCTTTCTGTTCAATGGGTTCTCTTGGTTTTTTGTGCCAATTGAGACCATCTTTCCGACTGTTGTCCGTGTTTTTTGGTGAATTTAGTTCTGCGTAATTTCTTTTTAATGGATTTGTTCTTGTGGCGTCCGGGCCTCTATGATATCTTTGGTTTGGACTGAAATCAACGTTCTTTTGCTCACTGTTCGTCCTGCGTTTTTTGGATTTAGGGGATGTTACATAGGTTTTGTTTGTAGGCGATCTTTCCCCGTTGCCTTTTTCAGTGTGAGATGGACAGCCACTTTCAGGGGATGAATGGATAGTGATGCTCATCGACGCTTCATCTCGTAGAAAGTCTTCGACTGTGACTGGAGAGTGTGTCTGTGAGACTTCTGAGGGACTTCTGACAAAGTGGCAGACTTGGATTGGCGATTTTGGCAAAGCAGTAGGTACACTTAATTTCAAAGCCAACTTTCTGTTTTCCGCTTGAGGTGTCTGGTTTTTTCTCAGAACCTGGCCAGCGAGGCGCAGCGACGGAGGGGCTTCTGTCGTGGATTGAAGATTGAAGGTATTTTTTGCTCTTTTCAGATTGTTTGGCTGTTTTGTATGACATAATTCCATTTGAATGTGTGTTTGTCCTAATAGGGTTTTTGCAAATTGTTTCATTATATCCCCTTGCATTGACCTTTAGTCATACAAAAAAAACATGATTTTCTTTGTTATTCTCGCTCTTTTGTGAAACAAAAAAAAATCCTTTCCATTTTTATGTAACTAAATACTTCCTATTTCAGTCACCTTTGTTTGAGTGTTTAAGAATTCTGTGTGAATTCATATATCTGAGCAAGTTGGGCACTTGTCTTTTTTTGTTACTGTGTAATGTTAGTCCTTTGTAAAACGGAATTTAAATTATGAAACTGGGCAGGAACTGGAGGAGGAAGTAGAGAAATTGACTTCCCGTCGGATAAGGATGTTAATGGCTAGGTGGAGATCTTGGAAGAGAATGGTGTGCCTCTTGTGGTTATCGGCTTTTTCTTAATAACAAATGATCAGGTCGAGTCTGGTTAAGCAAAAGGATTCAAATAGGATTTAATTATAATTATAACATTAACAACACATGTTACATTTAATACATGTCAGTGATTATCACAGGTAAGTGAACCCAAAACATTCCAAACAATAAACATAACATAAACATGGATAGTCATAGTGACACTTAGTACACATTTGGAGTATAAAGCATCTCATCAGTACATCCCATTATAATTGAGAGAGAATTGTATTGGTATTGATTTAAACAACAAGGAATTAGTGCCTGGTGCATGTAACAGACACTGTGCAGGATAAAAAGTCGACACAATGTGTTTCAGCCTATTCTGATGGCTGTCAGTAAGACAGCCTTCATCAGGACAAGGAATTGCAATCTGGGCTCATACAAACTCTCCTGTGTTGGTAGTTTATAAAGATAAACAAAAAGTGCTAAGTGTGGCTCCATATCTGGGATATAATTTTGATAAGCTCAGAAAGTAGCTAGAACTATTTCCCGCGAGGGGAACTTACAGTGCCTGAATTCCTGAAGCACTTGAACTCAACAGTAGATCTGCGCCTCAAGCTGCAGTGATACCGGTCCAACCTACGTGGATACGGATTGGAGTGTTATTCTCCAATGCCAAGACCTAAAAACGGAGACAGGCTGTCACTCTGGGGCCCCTCGCTGCCTTGACTGAAGACATTGCCCTCTGAGTCCTCCCGGGGGATGATGAAGAGAACCTATCCCACTTATGAGTGGTTATCGTCCATGTGTGTCACAGATACCCACAGCCAGCACATATGTTGCCTGTTGTGTTAGATATTGGGGCATAACTCATGAAGTCTAGAGGAAGCGGGGCTGATGATGGGAGATTTCCACTGCCACATCAGGAAGCAATGGTGGTGGAACCAGAACTGATGAAAATAGAGGGTTTTCTACTGCCAAAGGAAAAGGTGCTAAAGAGGGAGGTGGGGAAGGCAGGTGGAAGAAGCAGGTCCAATGCTGCTTTTAGTTATGTTATTGTACTTGGATGCGACTGGGAAGGTCTGGCAGACATTACATGAATTAATGTATTGTATTATATTGTAGTTGTCATTTATATAGCAACTTATTCCCATTTGGATGTCCTCAACGTGCTTTGTGGTAGGAACACCCTCAGGGACGAAAGTCCAGGTATGTGAACATTCTCAATAAAACCTTTAAAGTGTGTGTGTGCCTTTGGCCAGGATTAGGAATTAGGTGGGCTGGCTAGGCTCCAGTAAACAACCTGAGAGGTAAGGCATGTGGACGTGTGCTGATGGAGCTCACAACAGAGCGCTAGTGCAGGAATATCGATATGTCCCCATCTAGACAGAAAATTGTCATAGGTTGTCGCTGTATTCTAATTACAGAGGTGTTGAGGCAAGTCTGGTGTAAGGGCAAAACCGTTACATGTCCAGCTAGACCAAATTTGTTGTTTTCATAGCTGCATTCTAAAGTGTGTGGATGGATAGCCATGCCTGCGGCAGATGTCCACCAAAGTGATGCATTTATACATACCTTAAGCTCATGTGGAGCTTACCTTTGATCTCGCTGTGTGATCCAGTTGTCTGTGTGATGAAGACAAGCTACTCACATATGTAAATTCAAGGCACTATGGACATGCTACCCTAAGTGCAAATAGACCGGCTATCTCATATCATCTTCGAAGCATGGAAGCCAGGCTGCCATCGGATCTAGAGTCCAAGGATTTTCTGGTGCAATAGACAGGCAACACTTATAGTCCTATTCTACATCTTCTAAGTTCCATAATATGCTAACATTGGGCCTCTCCTAGTGCAGTATCAAGGCTACCTGCATATATCATTATGAGTTACAGTGGCTTACTTATAGATTTTCTAATTGCAAAGGATAGATTACCTTTATATACCATCTAGCGCAATGGACGGGATCATTTCCAAGCCACGACCTAACCGTCCTGGTGGCGTGGTTGCCGTAATCTTCCCTGAGTGGGTTTCTTTCGCCATCACACCCACTCAGCCTTATCCTTCCTATGAGAGCCTGGTCTGCAAGTTGTTCATCTCTCCCTCCTTCTTCCTGACCTTTGCCACTATCTAAAGGCCCCTCAGCACAACCAACCTGTCCCTCTCAGAATGGGCTGACTTCTGCTCATCTCTCCTCATTACCACCTCCAAACTCCTTCTCTTGGGCAACTTCAACATCCATTTAGACTCTTCTATCACAGCATCCACCCTCTTCCTTGACCTCTTCACCTCACCCTCCCTCTCCATGCTCCTGTCTCGTCCACCCTGTGATGCTGGAAATGCATTCGAGGGACAGGGCCTCAACGTCCTTGTCCTGTACTCCTTTTATCATGTGTTCTCTTTTATTTTCTGCACAGGAGTCCATGTGGAACTCCTGGTAGTGCAGCTCTTCCTCTTTTTGGTCATGGTGAACAGACTATTGTGATACCCTTATGGCGCCCATGGGTGGGGGTACAACCCTGTACTCCTAATGTAGGTTTTTGGGCACCTGTGTGTGGCCCACAGAACTGGGTATGGGCTGGTGGCAGATCCATGCTGAATTTGACAGGTGGTCTGAGCATCCTCCATTTTGGGATACCCAGGCCTTGCCTTTGGAATCAGTTGATTCCTGATGGGAGACACGATAGCCCCGTGGCCTCTTGCTTTCTGTTACCTTGTTTTCCCAAAGTCCTGTGAAGACCTCACTCTGTCCCTTCCCCTGACTTGCTGTTGGGTGGAAGTACCATATATGGTATTGTGGGGAAGTCCAGGCCAGACTGGCTGGAGCCTTCCCAATGACTATATGTTATGGGTACACCCTTGGGGTGGGACCTGGGTGAATGGAGTGTGTGACCAATATACATTTCATGTTATGGGTGTCTGGTTTCTAGTGGGTGACACAATGAATGAGACAGCCACACCCAAAACTGGTATGAATGCATTGTGGAGTGCAGAATGGCTGGCTGCTTGTCCCAATCCACATTCCTTGTTGTGAGTGTCTCGATGGAGAAAAATGGCCTGAATGCACTGTGAGCCTGACTGACTGCCTGCTGAATGCCCTTCTGAATGATTGGCTACTTGAGCTTGGCTCAGCAGTGTGAATGAGAGACAGAACAGTATATCTGGGGCCTCTCACTGGAATTGTTCAGAAGCTGAAGTTGAAACTTAATGCTTAACCTTGAAGCCCAGCTGGGAGAGGAAGGCTCTGCTGCTGCTTTCCTTCGGTGCAATCTGAAAGCTGTTGTGTCTTCAAGACTGATCCAAGAGAGGACCTGGCTAGTATAGCCCTTCCTGAGCCATGAGGGAACATTGTGCACCAGCTAATCTTCAACAAGGCTCCCTGGAAGTCAGTCCTCGAAAGGCTGATGACTGGAGACGGGGACCGCAGAGGAACCTGAAGTGAAGCACCAGGACATCAAGGCCATCGACGACTACCACCGTCGACCGAGATTCGGAGGACCGTTGTATCATCGTCGACGGGAGTCGCAACGCTCCATTGCCTAAGACACTTTGAAATCAAGGACTCTCTTGCTCATCATCGTCAACCTCTTTTTCCCGCCCGAGAAAGTTAAGGTCGCCGACAAACTGAGGAGAATAAGCTAAGCTGGTGGGTTTCCCGCCACCCGAAGTCCACAAAGAAGCTGGCGAAGCTCCAAAAGCCAGCTGTGGTTGACCCGATCACTAATGCCAAACGCTGAAGGCCCAGCTCCCTTGCTACATTCTTCATATATCTGCTTTGCTGCAGCAAATTCTTGTCATCAGGGTGCACCACACACATCATCATCACAGGAAGTCCACGACTGACCGACGACGAGCACCGCAAAGGTTGAAGCTGCACCCTTGATGACAGTGTTCACCTCTTCCTCAAGGAATATCAACGATCTGTGGCTCCTGCCTTAAAGGGAGTTCACTCAAGAATGATCCGTCGACGACCCATCGAAGAACTCTCCTACACCAGGTACATTGGGGTAGTAGAACCTTTTTACAAGGAACCAAGACTATCTTAAACACTATATGGAGTGGGCTTCTTGATGCACTTTATTTACAGGTTGCCCAGGTAGGCGGATCCTCACACAGAACTGTGCCTTGGTAGCGGGACAAAGTATTCTGCCAATTGTTTACCCCAACTTGTTTTTCCTCCTATGTCTAGTGTTGGTTCACATTGTTATTAGACTTGTATGTCATTTACAACTGTCAGCAGTTGGTACATTTTAAAGGAGTCAAGAGTCAACTGTGGCACCACATAGTACATATTTATCATTTTAGTATTTCCTGAGCACAAAGTGTGTTATTGTGTGTGTATATAAATTGAACCTTATTTATATAAAGAACTGTGTTATCACTAACATAGTGGGCCTCATTACGACCCAGGCGGAAAACCATGGTGCTAATAGCACCATGGTCCATGCCACTAACTTACCGACTCTGCCATGGAGAAAGGGGGAATTACCACCCCATTACAAGGTTGGCGGGGCGGTAATTCCCCCTTCCTCCATGGCCCTTCCCCATTCCCATTTTTGCCCCATAGGGCTCAATGGGAATGGTGAAGGCGCTAAGTACGGTACTGCAAATTGCGGTACCGTACTTAGCACCAAAGTCCCTTTGCGGGTCCCTACTTTAACGGCTGGTGTAGACCAGCCGTTAAGGTTGGGTCCCGCAAAGGGACCTCGTAATCAGGTGCTAATGGGTTAACGGCGCTGCAGCCTTTTACAGCGCCGTTAGCCCATTAGTGCTAGGGTCGTAATGAGGCCCAGTGTGTGGACATTCCTTTTGGGGGCATGAGGACTACACTGTACTTAAGAACCAGCCTGCATCACCTCCTGAGAGCTAAGCCTTGATTGTTCGTCCATTGCTATCAACAATAGAGAATATTGGCTGGGGTGCTCAGTGCTTCTACTCTGCCATATGGAGTACAGATAACCCACCTTCAGTCTTTTCATACCGCACTGGGAAGGAGACACTTTGGGCCTCATTACACGGAATGCGGTAAACCATGGTGCTATCAGCACAGATTAACTCTTTAAAATATGAAGGGAACAAGCCAAACCTTCTGCAGTCTCCTCCTCCCCTTTTCCTCCCCAGGCCCTCTGCAATGCACTGGCCACACACTTACCAGTAAAACTGTGGACATCCTGAACATGCTTGCTACCCTCTCCCCCAATGCCTCCCCCACACCCTTGCCTCTTATGGCCTCCCACCATCCTTCTTCCTCTCTCTTCTCCTTCTCCCCTATCACATCTGATTAGGTACCCAGAGTTGTCTACTCTATGACGGTCTCCTCCAAAAAAGTTTCCCCTTGCTCCTCCAGAACCATCAAGGACAACATTGGACAATCTTAGCCCCGCTCTTGCTGATTTCTGCAACCACTTTTTTGCTACTGGATCTTTACCCTCCTCCCTCAAGCACTCCATTGTGTGCCTCCTTCGGAAAAAACCTTCAGCAGAACCCACTTGCCCTGCAACTACTGCCCTATTTCTATCACCCCCTTCCTTGGGAAACTTCTGGAGAAACTGGCCTTCCCCCAACTTACCCCACACACTGAACTTGTTTATGGTCTCCACGACCATCAATATCAAATCCGAGCATAAAGAGGCATGGAAACTGCTCTTCTGAACACCCATGAAGAACTGCTCGCATCACCAGATTCTAACTCTCCAGCCCTCCTCATTCTATTTGATCTCTCCTCTGCCTTTGACATGGTCAACCCCTCCATCCTCAAAAAATGGTATCTCAGAGTGGGCACTGGACTGGTTGACCTCTTTCCTAACTGACTGTCCATCCCAGATTTTTCTGGGCACCTTCTCCTCATCTACCTCCTTCTACACCTGTGGTGTCACCCAGGGATCCAACCTCTCCCCCTGGCTCTTTAACACTTACCTTGCTCTGCTAGAAAGCATAATTTCCTCCTTCTCCCCAACTTCCAGTGCTACACAGATGACACTCAACTCTTCTTCAAACTTCCTGCTGACCTTCTTGCTTCTTCCATCATCCTGGACTGCCTATCTGCCATCTAGTCTTGGTGCACTTCCAATGATCCCTGCCTACATGCCAGCACAACTGGGATACTTCCTATTGTGACCCCTGCTCCCTCTTTCTTTCCCTCACTCTGGTCATCCCTTATGGGCTCTCCCCCTTCTCCTTCATCCGATGCCAGAAACCTTAGAGTCATCTTCGACTCCTCTCTCTCTTTCCTCTCTCACATGCAGGACTTTGCCAAGAAGTCTAACTTTCAACTGTTCATTCTCAAAATAATTCTCCTTTTCTCACTTTCACCCAGAAGCTCAATGTTACCAGAGCTCTGGTTATTTTTATTCTTGACTACTGCAATAGCCTACTCCTGAATCTACCCTCTTCCTCACTACGACCCCTCCAGCTAATCCAGAATAGGGCAGCAAGATTTATTCTTGGCCTCAAGCATCGGACCGCATCTCTCCTGCCCTAAACATTCTGCACTGGCTACTGGTTGCTGCATACATTAAATTAAAGACCCTCTGCATCAACCTCAAGGCTGTCTGGGACCGGGGACCCTGCTATCAGTAATTTGCTATCACTAAATGTTTTGCCTCTAGACCTCTACGTTCCTCAGGTACCAACTCTCTGTGTGTGAAGCGTTTTGCTAAACTGAGGGCCGCAGCCTGATCTCTTCCCTCAGCTGGCTCCCTCTTGTGGAACAGCCTCCCTCTTCCTCTTCGTTTTGAGCCGGACCACCTCAAATTCCAGAAGCTCATCAAGAGTTTCCTTTTCACCTCCTTCTTCCCTTCTTCCCTCCTCTGCTAACTTCACGGTCACTCTGATTGGTGATCAGGGCCCTTGTGTGTCCTCGGAGCCCTGGCCACTCACACCCAATCGCCTCAACTACTGCCTACACACAGCACTTGCCTCAGTACCCACTGGCCTACGCCGCTGTAGGCCTGCACTTACCCACTTATTGCGGCTCAATGCTCCATAGCGTTTACTATACTTGTCACTTACATCTACTGCTCACCCACAAGCACAGACACTTCAGCACTTATCTCCCCCACTCCATCTTTCGCTGTTCTCTATCTACACTTGAACATTCTGAATACTCACAAGGCCTAGTAGGTTTGTCTTTATCCTCCAGTGTATATTTAGTTTTCAATTCCATGTTCCCTCCCTGCTGCCATGTGGGTACTTTGAAATACAATGTACTTGTTGTATAAACGCCTAATAAATGCACAATAAAATATAGTTAATAAATAAGGTGTCACCAAAATGTCCACTCCTAAATCTATTTAGGTGCAGCACATAGCTCACCCTCAATCCATCTAACCTTCACAGATCTTCTAAGTGAAACATTTGCTAACTAATCTCTTCTCGATCCGTACGTGTGCCGGTCTTCACATTTCTTAATGATAATGATAATAATGTCTTATTTATATAGCACCTTAATCCAAAGCGCTTTATATTTATGTGCCATTGACTTTGGAGTAGTTGGTGCTAAGTGTTAGAAAACATTTCTCTTTACAGCAGCTTTCCCTCCATTTTCATGGATCCCCAAACTTTTGGCTTTTTAATTTTGAATCTGACCTGAACATTGTACAGTGCAGTGAAGCCCTTAGCTTTACTACACTGACTTTTGCAAATTTGTCAAGGGAAAATTGACATGTCCTTCAGGCTGTCAGTACCGGTAAACAATGTTTGTCTCAGTTTTGTTACATTGTTGACACTTTTGATAACATTTTGTCATTGTACAATGCATCTTAAAATGCAGCACAATGGGGTACATGTTTTGTTTTACCCTAGACTAACACCCAGAGGATGTGTGGTTACTGTATGGGTGCTTAAGGGACAGGTTGGTGGCAGCAGTAACTTTTTGCTATTTTAAGTATAATTGGTCTTATCCTTACTGCGTTTACAGCGTGTGGCTACCTACTGTGGCCAGTGTCCAGACGTGGCCATGCCATGAGATCTGTCATTTGTCCCTTGGCCATCTTGTCACTAACACTTCTTCTTGGCCTACGAGGACAGGACAGCCCTTATAGGCACTTCCAGTGCCCCGCAAAGCTGAGGTTTCTTGTGGGCTACTGCAGGCCAATATGCGTTTGCTGCCAGAAAGTGGTTGGGTACTGTCTGGTCCCACTCCACAAAATGGTTTCAGTGCGTCTGAATGGTATACATGAGCTGTGCCACCAGTGGTCCTCATTGGACCACTGCTGGTGTTTTTGCTTTGTGGGCCAACTCTTTCATTGGCTAGTGTGAGTTTCTGCTCCTGGCTGGTTTTTGGATAAAAAGAGGACCCCTTCACATGTTGCAGAGAGATACTGGAAGAAACCTGAATGAGCCATATATCCTGTCCAGCTGCCAAACATGTAAGGAGACCGTGAACCCATTGGAAGAAGGCCTGGCAACCAACATCTCCTGCTGTCCTGGAAGAGCCCTGTCTTGTAGATGATCTTTCAGAAGTCCCGCAAAGGAGTTTCGACCCTTGGAATGGATGGAACATCCATTCTCAGAGTAATGAAGGAAAAGGGCATTATAGTTACTAATCAAACTAGATTAGTTGGTGGGCAATGATTTACCCACCATTGGATCTGTCGACTAGATGATGGAAATGCATGGAGAGCATCAAGCAGATGTGATAGGCTGTTTCCCCACCTCCGCAGTAAACTGAAGCTGCTTTTCTCGTCCTATATACCTCTCCTGTGGCGCCATGTACTAGTAGTACATTGTTCCCATTCCCAGCACTTGTGCAATAACTGCAGATTCTTGTTGATAGCCCTGTGGGTATGTCGCTATTTTGGCAATCATGGAAGGACATATGAAACCAGGTTTAGCTTGTACTTCCTGGTAGTGTGGGTCAGCAGAGCATATTTTTCAGCCCATTGAAAAACAACAAGATTGTACTCTTCTGCTATTGTGATAGCGCAACAGAAAAAAAGACACCTTTCAGACTACAATTTACACAAATATAATTACTTTATTCAATTTGATTAGTAGAAAAGCAATGTAATATTTAACAATTACACACATTTAGATAACGTTCCTAATATTGCTGCTAATTATATCAAAAAAGATTTAGAGCATCCCTTACATGTTCACAATAAAAACCTACGTTCACATTCCTACACCATTCAATGTATCACATGTTATTTCCACTGTTACCTAATCCTTTTCTTCATTTTTTTATCTTAAGTCTGCTTTTTGGCATTCATTCCTGAGCTTTTATTTATAACCAAGAGAGACCAAACCCCTTAGTGCTATTTTTTAATGGAAAGAAGCACGTAAGAAGCTAGTAACATTATACTTCTCTTGGTGGTAGGTCATGCTTTATACAACTGTATACAGGGTAGCTCAGGTTTGAAGATGCTAAGAAGTGGAAAAAACGGATGTGTCGTCTAGTAACAGGAAGAAAGGAAGGGTCGATTTCGAAGATCAGTTTTAGATTTCATCATTAAGCAAATGTATACATAGTGGTGGCAATTGAATAACGGAAGTATGATCTCGAAATTCGAGGCTGAAGGATCTGTACAGAGAAATCATCTTAGTATTTTAAATATGTAGTTAAGATGTGAATACAAAAACTAATTTCACAGAAAGAGAAAAAAGACTACAAGCAGGGAGATCTTGAAAGGCAGTTTATAAGAATATCTTGCCTTCTCTGGCCTTCAAACACGTGTGTATTGGCGCGTTATAAATGCCATATCATATCATATGGCAAAAATAACAGACTATGCTCTGCAACCTTTGGGTAGACTAGGCGTTCTGTGAGTCTGTTCCTGTTAGCTGGAGGGTGTCCGAACGCCTGTAGTTTGTAGTTACAGATGAACAGCTTTACATTAAAACATACTCCCCCTGCTTTCCTTTTTATAGTAAAAGTGTGGGTGACCAAAATATATCATATTAGTACCCAGCGAGGGACAATCAGATTGTTACAAACAATCTGATTGGCTCTCGCCGGGTCCCTACAAGCGCTACAAAGACTCACCTACCAACGTTTGCTGCTCGTGTCCGTTGGAGTTCCAGCTCTTTCTTTGCTAGGCTGCCGTGGAAAGGGGCAGGATGCCATAGAGAGGGACTACATATAGTCCATTTGCCCCGATCCATGGTGGCCATTTTTTTTATCTCAAATCGAGAAACTCCATTTCACACCATTTCATAACTCGAGAAAAAACACTATTAGTGCTTTGATACAATGTGCCGTTGTAGTAATACAAATAGAACCCTCGGAGGGGGGCATTAACTTGGGGCATTCCCCAACTGGTAAAGCTCCCCTCCTCGGGTTCTATTGCTTTATTAATTAAAGTTATATTCTGAAATAAGACGAATTTCAGGCAATTGGTACCATGCAAAATTGTCAGGAACATGAAAGTGTTCCACTGTGAATGTCTTACTTAGGTTAATGCAGTACTGTTGGCTTGCGGCAGATGCACATGTTTGTGTGCATGCACATACAAGGCCCAGCTGTCTGTGTGAGTGTCAGTGTTGGCCATTTTCAATAGCTAGCAGCCAGGTCTGACCCGGCATTAGGGTCTTCCCTATCCTTGGCAGCTGAAGATGTGTTGCATGGCCCTAGTTCTGTAACTTCCTCTTTGGTGGGATGAGGGTCACATGGAGCCACCCCTACTCAGCAACCATGTTGCAGTAATCCTGAATATCCTAAAACATCCTTATATTTATGAGTGTTTTTGATTTTTTAACAACTTAATGTGTTCCCCATAAGCAGAGCTTTCCACTGGGAATATGTTTAGTGTTGGCTGTTAGGTGGCACCATAACGTACTGGCATGAGATTAAGAGTTAAGAGAGGAGACTTCCCATGAAGATGGACACACATCCTGCTCGTGTTGTTTGCTTATGTGTTTGCCCAGTGCATGCCCATCTCTTTGCGAACCTTGTATCAATGTACACCCATTGCCTCCCATCGCCACACACAATCCTCTCCCTTATGCACTTTATTTCAGTATTGCCATCTAAAGCCATGTATACCTCTAAAATGGTGGGTACTGCATTTTTATGTTGATACATTATTCTTAACACGTTGTTTGCCAACACAAATATGTATAATTGCTTAGAGGTTATTTGAAGCATGAATACATACTTTTCTTGAACCTAATTCAACATGTGCGTTTCTAGCTGTGTGTCTATTTTTTTGTAAATGATAAGTGATTGGTTTGTATGTGAATGGTGGGTTAGTTTGTGATTGGATATGAATGGCGATTACGTTTCTGATTCAATGTTTTATGCATCTATGTTGGTGGATGTCAAGTGTTTTTCTTTTTTTTTCTGTTGTCTTGCTCCACCCATCGTCGTGACGTTTGCTGGCTAATGTGCGTTCTTTAGCAGTAATGCTACTGATAGCTTACAAGTGAGGTGTGATCTGAATTCAGGACGATGACATTGTCACTCTAGAAATGTGTGAATTAACTGTTCATACTCTCTAGTATTCAAAAGTGTCACTAGTGTGCGTAACCCGAGTACACAGATATTATGTGTGAGTCTTCAGTTAAAGAAATACTTGTGCATAGACTTTGCTATGCTAACCTTCTCAATGGTACAACAGTGTATTTCCAGCTTCTTTGTTGGCAGAAGGAAAATAGAAGCACATATGGGCAAGGTGCTGGTCTTGGAAGCGGAATGACGCAGAGCAACAGCGGTTCGAATCCTGGATCCTCGCTTAGAAACCAAACTCAGGTACGGTATTAGGTGCGTTATAAAAAAAAACAAATATTACACTTGAACAACATGACACCGAAGATGAGGATGTTGTGCAGGAAATCGTGTCATATACTCCACTGTGGTCTGTGTTTGGACCCCTTTGAGGCGACGTAACCCAGGAATGAGTCTAATCTCGTGTCTCATAAGGGCATGGAGTCAGGCACCCTAGATTATGATCAAATGGCACTGATTGTCCTGGGGGAGCCAATAACCATACACCTTTGCCAGCTAATCAACAGGCCAACTCACTGATATTGACACCACGTGTATAATGTATTTACGGGCACGTTTGTACATCATGCCTCCACCTTTGAGAAGGAATTTCTGCAATGGCAAGTGGCCATGTGCCAGAAGGAATCGTTTATGTGGGATTGCATTTGAGGCCTCTCAGTCATGGGCCTATGGGCTGATGATGGAAGAATATGCTGGCCACTCATGAAGAATTGCCAGCTATGTGCAAAGAAATATTCTGACTCGTGGAAATAAGTACAGCTTCCACGGATGGGTGGATGAGCAGGGCCAAGGTCAGGCATCAGTCTATGGCAGTGATTTCATCAATGTCTCAATTATTCTCTGGTCACTGTCCACAGTTTTCTAGTTGGGAGTAAACACATGAGTTTCCTGACTGAGACATTCTCTGAGTCACGCATGTCTATTTATGGCTATTATTCTTATGTGCACCTGTCCCTTCCTTGGTCTCCTAATCACTATTAGTGTAAACACATCAGTAATTTGTACTGAATATGTCTAAGTGCATGTGCATTCTTTTTGCTTCTTGGAATGCCATGTTGACTGTATGGGACACGTTTCTGCATGCGTGCACCAATGTGTGTTGTCCAGATGCTGAATAGCAATGGTTAGCAGTGGTGTGCAGCCTACGTATTGTGGTTTGGTTGACGGCTGCATGCATAAGGATCTGGACTTCCCAGGACAGTGTGTCAGGATGGATTTTTTGACAAGCCTGATTTGCTCATTGACACACATTTTAAAATGGCAGGAAATGTCCACCAGACATAAAGGGGCTTATTAGAGGGTCTCCACTAGATGGTTCCTGTCAGCCATGCTCTGATCCCTATGAACCAGCATACCTATTAGCAAAAAATGAGCATATGCATAGAAGTAATTATGCATCTCTGCGTGTGGGGGTTGCTGCAAAGAAATGGGATGCGACAAAAACAGGTAACTATCATGTTTCAACTCACATCGTGTGAGTATAGCACAGCACACACTCTTTGATCGAGGCACTGGAAACATGACATCAGAATTCCAAAATTGCGTACAAGTGTAATCATGAAACCTAGTAAAAGATTTTGCAAATATTACAGAAAAAACAAAAACATAAAGAGGAAACTCAATCAGTAGTTAAGTGTAATGACCCCTCATGGGCTGATGATGGTACCAACTCATGCATGTGATATTACTAAAGTTGGACAGTGGCTCCCCGAACTGCAATAACACAGCTGACTAACAGCTGACCCTGGGATAGACTCCGCTCAGACATGAAATGGCCAAGAGATACTTAATTTCCAACTGTTACAGAGTTATCCCTCTAGTAAATGCACAGTGGAAAGATAGCTAACGGCAAGTAGAACAAAGGGAAGTGTGCCGTGGTCCATCTGGGCAGGTCTGAAGTAGTAATAACAAAACATTCATATATATGGAAGACAACACACTTTAATTCAGAGGTTATTACCAAAACTGACTACTTAGCTAAACATAATGTGTACACTGTGCCAAACAAAGCATTTTTTTAGAATTGTTTGGGTTTATGGATCCCAATCTGGCATGTCACAAGCAGACGCAGAAGAAAGACAACACAAAAAAAGGTTCCATGGCAGTTGCAGAATCCCACAGTGAATATGACCTAAAGAGTGGGTAGGGTTTCCAGTAGGAAGTATGGCGAAGAGGGGGTAGAAAGAGAGGCATGGGCTCAACACCGACATTTCAAGGAAAATGTCACCACATGTAGTTGATGCAAACAGGAGCGTCATTGGAAAACAAATGTCCCATAGACCCCAACAAACTTTCCAGCATTCACTCCTAGATACATCACTTTTCCTGAACACGGGTGCTACCACCTTCTATGCCAGGCCTCATGAAACCCAGTGCACCAAATTATAGCCATCATTAGGACAGCTGGATAGATGATAAGCTCATCAGAACCTCATCGAAGTCTTCTGATACCCGATGATCAAGATGGTCCATTTGTGCAGTGTGTGATAAGAGGGCAATCTGTCTCATGGTTCATCAATACTGGAACTAGTAAGTCAGTCTAAAAGCTTCCCAACTGCCCCTCCATTTTCCACATTTGTGAAGGCCAATGTTATTATGATGATGCATGTTTATTTTCTTTAGTGACAACACCTCTATTCTGAAGGTTATTTGCCCAGACTAACCTGTATATTACTAGCAAAATGTACCCACTCTCCAAACAGGTTCTGTGGACAGACTTGACAACACTCACGTCAATTGTTGAAAATGAATGATCATGTAGGTTGCTGTTTCGATCCGCTTATCGCTTGATGTGCCTTGCACTGAGAATGGGCATGTGTGGCTGGCTGACATACCCCAGAGCAGACGTTGGGGGGAGGTGAGAGTTTGTGGACTACTGCATACTGGGACCTCCTATGCTCTCTCGCCACCTGTTGCCTCCCCCTGTCGTGCTGCAGTTCATTGCAGTGCATTGTGGTGCAAATGTCCCAGAAACCGTGCATTCTAGGGTTGAGGATTGTTCCTTCTATGACCACATTGATGTCTCGCCGATTTCAGACAACCGTCTCATGTGTGAAAGTGCTGGATCCGGGGAAAGGGTAGGGGTATTCAAATGTTATGTAGCCAGTCAGCTCTGTACAGTCCTAACATGTAACTATGTACAATTATGTGCTGATTGGTGAAACAGTGTGGAATTGTATAAGGAACAACGCTTCGCTAAACCACAAACCCAGAAATGTAGAATTTTGCTTGGATCCAGTGAAGAGGGTGGGGTGTTCAAATGGTATGTAGCCAATAATGTCCGGAGGGGCCTAACAGGTAACTATGCAAAATCTGGTGCAGATTAGTGAAACAGAGTGGAATTGTAGAAGGAGCAACGCTTTGCCAAGCCACAAACCCACAAACAAATTAAGTTATCCAGGGAGAGAGGTGGGGTGTCCAAATGTCATGAAGCAAGTAATGTCCAGAGGGTCCTAACAAGTAACTGCAAATCTGGTGCATATTTGTGAAACAGTGTGGAATTGTTTAAGGAACAATGCTTCGCCTTCCACAAACAAACCCACCATTTTCACATTTATGAATATAGATTGTGAATGAAATGGAGTTGGAAAACGTGCTGTTAAATGACTGCATGGAGGTGGGGAAAAAAAAGAGTCCGAACATGCTTATAATCTCTGCACTGGATTGGATGTGCTAGGAGTGCATTAGAAGCCAGCAGACAACTCCATTGTGTCTGGGAAGGGTGGAGAGGAGAGGTGCAAGGAGTGGATCATGATGACGAAGCTGATGTTCAGCTAGCCCATGAATAGCAGTCATATAGTGAAGGACTTTCCGGGGACTGCAAAAAAACGTAAACAGACATTTGCACCTTTAAGGAACAATATGCATCTTGTAAGGAGAGTGGCTACACTAGACTTCTCATTATGTCTACCCAAAAGATTGCAGCACACTTGGCATTTTAACCCACAGTACTGGAAATGTGTCTACTGTACGTTGGCATCCCACTAGCTCACATTCCTGCTTGCATCCACTTTCCGTGGTTTCTCTCTATGGTAGCATGTGTCCCCTTCCCTAGAGCTCCAAAGGAGGAGGGCACAGTTGCTCCCTTGTCACACTACCTACTGAGAACCATTACCCCTGAAGAAGCAGGTAATCATGAGCAAATTCAGGTGATCAGATTTGAGATGGTACGCATACTGTTCACATATTTATTCTCATTTCAACATTAACAGGAATGTTAGTATCAGTCAAATTCAGTCTGACCACAAGGTAAATTTAATCTGAGGTCCTCCATACTGATATTTGAGAATGTGTGTTTTACAGGGGATTGCACTCAACATATTAAGGACAAGATAGATTATTGCACAACCTCCATTGAGTTTCCTACGAGACTGTGTGCCCCCACTCATTTGTTTCCATTTTCTATCATTTAGTGGATCTGTGTGACTAGGAGTACACAGACAGTACCATCAGACCATTAGGTGGAGGCCAATATTTTTTATAAGTGCAAGAAGATTGTTTTTTTGCTGACCAATTGGGTCAGAAAGATTTGTTTGTTTTGGATATTAAGAGTGAATGACTGGTAGGAGTGAATCAGTATGAGATGAATATTAAAATAATTATTTTGTGTTTATTTGTTTTAAGTAATTGAATTTTATATTTTGATATGATAATAAAATATTTTGGAATCTAATATGTGGCATGTATTGGTATATGTAAAAAGATAAATGTGTTTATTTGGCTATTCCCTATCCCAGTGGTCCAATTATTGTGTATTGTTACTATCTTTTAGTGGGCCAGGTTTCCCTCAAATTCAGGTTTCCCCCCAATGCAATGTCTTTATAACTCAAAACCTGTACAGATAGATGACAAACAACAAACTCTGAATTCTCTCTGTTGTATTCCGACCCGCAAACCCGGTATTAGCGGCACCCTAAATAACGGTGCTGCTAATAGCGGCATAGGCCCATACACGCGCCCCTTCAATGGGCAAATACCGGCATGCCGGTAATAGGGGGAAATCCCAACCCACGCAGACATGCAAATACCGGCATCGCGAAGCCGGTAATCACGGGCTGCACAATGCCGGTCATACAGGCATCGCAGACCACCCGCAAACAGCAATCTGGATACAAGGCAACTGCCACAGGTGCACACCATCCCCACAGGTGGAGTCAATGGAGGCTGGGCCAGTATAAAATGAGCACACCCACACACCACATCCCTTCCAACACCAAAATGCTACCACTAGCTGTTGCAATCATGGCGCTGGAGGACATGCCCATACTGCTACAACTACAGCAACAACAGCAACAACAAAAACAACAACTACAGCAGCAACAACAGGCAGCACAGAGGAGATGCAGGAGGAGAAGGAGGGTGAGACAGGCCCAGCAATTCCCACCAGCGCAGACAGCAGTGCCTCGTAGGCAACCACCAATCCCTCGCACAAGACCCATCCCTTTCAACCTAACCCCTGTGCAGATCCACACCTTGTACCGGTTGGACCGTGACACCATCACCACCATAGTGGACATGATACAAAACAACATTGCCAGCCTCATTGAAATACGCACTGCAATCCCCCCGCTAGTAAAGGTGGTGTCTGTGCTACACTTCCTGGCCACAGGCACCCACCAACACACAGTGGGGCAGCTGCATGGCATTTCACAGCCACTATTTTCACGCATGTTGAACCAAGTGCTGGATGCCCTCCTGAAGCATGCAAGCAGCCACATATCCCTACCACGGACTGCCCAGGAGATAGCATACACCAAAGTAGTCTTCCATGCACTGGCAGGCATGCCCAATTGTGTCGGTGCACTCGACTGCACCCATGTGGAATTGGTAGTCCACCATGCCATAGAGGTGGTGTACCGCAATCGCAAGCAATATCACTCCATCAATGTGCAAATGGTATGTGACTCCAGCAAGATCATCACACATTGCTGTGCCCGATTTCCTGGATCAACACATGATGCCATGGTACTGCGTAACTCCACGCTACCCCATCACATGGAGCGACATGCTGGACCACGTGCCTGGCTGCTTGGTGAGTTTCACAACCGTCCCATGGCAGTGCTTCGGGGCACTGATGTGTGGGGATGCATAAGGGGTGGAATACTGCACCTGGGTGGGAAAGGGCAGGAATACTGCACCTTGGTGGGAAATGGGGGAATACTGCACCTAGGTGAGAAAGGGGGGGATACTGCACCTGGGTGGGAAAGGGGGGGATTACTGCACCTGGGTGGCAATAGCCGGTGATTGGAGAATGCATGCAGAGCTAAACACTCCTGACCTCAACCATTCAAACGGAACATGACATATCACTGCGCCACATATCACAAATAATGCATATCGATGATCATAAGAGGCACAACCAGGCCACCATGGTGATGGCAAGCAATGCATGAATGAACAGGATGGCAAATGTGGCAATGTGGTCAGTGTGACCATGCATAGTGGAGAATAAACAGCATGCATTGGGGGTTAAACATTGTTGCAATAGCACTGCATATCTGCCTCAGCATGCATGATTACACCCTGCATCATCTATTGAACGCCATCCAGACTACCACACCTCATGATAGTATAGATTGCATCTAGGTAACATTTTTGCATGCGTACAGGGACATGTACATGCCCACACCAAATAGCTGCCGCCATGACTGTGCACCCTGAAGGTGGCAGTTCAGAGTGACACACACCTATTTGTATCTGCTTGCAGGTGATGGAGGATATCCCTTGAGGCCATGGCTAATCACCCCTGTGCGGAACCCGCAGAACAGCCATGTGGAGGAGTACAATCGTGTGCACACCCATACCCGTGTTGTGATTGAGCAGATCTTTGGCCTTTTGAAGGCGCCGTTCTGTTGCCTCAGCAGGTCTGGTGGGGCACTCCTATATAGGCACGAGAAGGTGGCAAAGATCACCATGGCCTGTGTCATGCTGCACAACATGTGCATCCAGAGAAATGTTCCACTGCCACCTGACATTGACATGCATGGCCCGGGTGAGGATGATGAGGATGGACACGGAGGTGAAGTAGCCCCTTCTGCCAGTACGTGATGCACGGGATGGCCATGCTGTACGCCAAGCACTAATTCACGAATACTTCTGAAACACAGGGACTGTGAAAGACATGTGTCAGTCAGACACTGGGCTAGTGTGGACATGCACACAGGGAATGTTGGGAGTTGGGCACTGAACACCGTAACACATTAAATGGATGCACACAAACATAACAATGTCCAGCCATAGATTTCTCTAATCACAACGTGTGTATTATTTACAACAGCAAAAATGTGCCCACTCCCCCTCCTAGACCCCCCCAAAAAACTCCCAGACCCCCCCGAACAAACTCCCAGACCCCCAACAAACTCCCAGACCCCCCAACAAACTCCCACATCCCCCAACAAACACCAACACCCCAAATAGACTCCACAAGATGCACCCCTTCACCCCCAACCTTGTTTCCCACTACCATTGTCCCCCCACACTACTTCCGGGACTTCTTCCTGTCCAGAGGCGGCATTTCAGTATGCCTTGCACTCCTACGTGTGTGGCGCACTGGGCTGGTGGGGACAGATGAAGCTGGTGTGGAGGTAGTAGGTGATTCACTTGCAGGTTCCACACCTCCTGCAAGCCATGGCCGCTGCATATGAAGCAGCATTGAGGTCAGCACCTCTGTCACCGCCCCCAGGCAGTCCCCCATTAGCCGAGCTGATGCATTGACAGCAGCTGTGTTGGCTTCGATGGCCGCTTTGGTCCCCACAATTGCTGTAGCAATACCCCGTCTGGTTTCCTCCCCGTCCACTATGTACTGGCAGAGTAGGTCTAACATTGCCTCCTGTTGGGCCTCCACCATCGACAATCGTGTCTCCAGGGTTCTGGAGGGGGCTGGAGTGGTGGGTTGTGCAGTCACGTGGATGGCATTTTCGGGACTGTACTCCTCAGAGGTGGGTAGGTCACAGTCACGGAGGCAGGGATCAGCTTCACTGCAGGTGGGTGACTGCAGGTGCAGGGACTCTCCTTGGACAGGTGTGGGTGTGGCCTGCTTGCCTCCAGCGGAGTTGGTGGTGGTGGTTGCCCTCTTCTTAGGGTGTGAGGTGGATGCCCTTGCAGTTGTCTCCTGGGTTGCTTCTTCCTCATCAGTGCCTGGGGGGTAGAAGAGATGCAGGGCATCAGTGATGGTGTGACATGGCAGAGGCATGAGATGGTGCTGTTCATTATTCATTTGATCATGCTTTCATGTCTTACAGGTGTGTCACGCAGGGTATTCAGAGGGGGCATGTTAGCATTCACTGCATGGCAGGTGGCATGCCGTTGATTTTGGGTTTGTGTGATGTATCACATGGGCAAGCTCCAGGTGTGTTGGCTGTGTGTTGGTTATGGGAATTGGCACTCAGCATGAATTTCAGTGTGGTAGCGTTTGGCCCACCATCTGAATTTGGATATGGTCATGTGAGTGTTGGGACATGCATTGCCTTGCCTAGACTCTCTACCACTTCACTTGTACTACGTCATGGTCTCCCCTACAGGGATCTGCAGGGTCACTCACCTCCTTCCGCGGTTGATGCCGCACCCGCCTCCATCTCGCATAATCCCTCGATGGACTCAGGACTGATTAATCTGCTGGCCGTCTCCTCCCAGGACATCAATTTGGCAGGGGGTGGGCACTCCCGCCTGTGGCCATGGCCTCCCTCCGATTGCTGGCCATGATATTGCATACCTTAAACCGGAGGTCATCCCACCACTTCCTGCAGTCCCTCACACTGTGTGGGGTGGTACCTAAGGCTGATACCTTGTGGGCTACCTCCTGCCAGATTTGCCTCTTTTGTTGCTGCACCTCCCGCTTCTTGTCGTGGGATTGTATTGTGTCTGCATGTGCAGCAAGAGTGTCCGCTAACATGGTGAGCTCTGCATCTGAGTAACGCTGTTTACGCAGCCAGGGGGTGGTCTTCCTGGTAGCCTTTGACATTTTCTTTGGATTTCCACTGTTCTCTACGAGTATCGACTGGTGGTTTGGGAGGATGGCAATGGATTGTGTTTTTAAAGATGGCTGCCGGCCCATTTCCCATTCCTGTGCGATGACATAATTTCCGGGTGCATTTTTTGCAAACACAGTATTACCATGTTGGTATTACCGTGCCGGTATTTAGGGGTTGGTGTGTGGCGGTACCGCTATCGGCAGGTCCCACGATGCCGGTATAGGGGGGTTGGAGGGCCTTTTGCGACATGGCGGTATTGCCATTTCCGGCATGGGGAACGCGCATGCTCGCGCACTCGTAATCACCCGCTATTAGCGGGTTCATACAAGCACGGACCCACTCATTCCGGCATGCCGGTAATAAACCCGCTTTTACCGGGCTACTCGTAATGAGGCCCAATATCTTATTTATTAAAATATCACAAAATGTATAACTTTAGTATTTCACATCTCAATGATTTTATTACAACAATCAAAAGATGTTATGCAATTTAAAAATGTATGGCCTCTGTTATAAGTAAGTGCCTGGAGGTTAGTACAAATGTGCATATGCCAAACAACATTGTAACATTATATTCCAAATGTACAATGTATTATGTGATAAAAGGCCCTTTTTAAGACAATGATGTATTTGCTGACTTTGACAGCATTGGATGGATAGTGAAAACTAACTAGGCAATTTCAGTTTGTGTGAATGTTGTGCCACAGGTACATTTTCAATTAACTGTAGCAAAGGTGATAATCTCCACGACAGCGGATGTCATCTAAAACGGGTTTATTAACTGATATTCATGTTTCGGCCTTGCATCTTGGGGTGCACATTGTCCCATGTTTCCCTCAATGTTGTTTTTCTCTGTGGCCTTCATCAGGACTACAAGAGCGGCTTGTTAAAAGAGCCACTCTTCTTTTTACCCCTTGTTTTTTTCTCTGTGCTGTCGCTTTATCTTTATCTTTGTTCCTCAGGCATGATGTCTGGTTGTTATGCATTCCAAACAGGATCTCTAGGGCATCACATTATTGACAAACCTAAGTCGGTAAAGGTGGGTATGGCTGCCATTATCGCACACAATGCAGGGATTTAGATGTGTCAAGACTGATGCACTGTCATTTCCTCTAAGACCAGTGCATTCACAGATGATTCATACCTAGTGCACAGTCAAATTGAAGTGAAGGAAGTTGAAGGCAGAGGAAAAAATGTTATGCTTGAGAGATGAATAGGCTAAATTATTAGCAACTCTGATACTGTAACTGTTCTGGCAAGCAAGCAATGATTGCTGCTACATGCGTACATACTACGCAACGCCATACTTTATTATATATGGCTTTGTTAGAATATTCAGAAGTGTGATTTTCAATGCAAGTTGTAACAGAGTTACCATAACCCAAAACATAACCCATTTTTTTTTATCGATATTTCAATAAAAAACTTTTTTTATGCAAAATGGGCCACTGCTTAGGGAGAAGGAGCTAAGAAGAAGACGCAGAGCCTCAATATTTCTCAACATGTGCACTTTGCAACATGGAGGGTTTATTTCCAATTGTCAGTCATCATTTTGCCTACAGTCATCATTTTCTCTAGCTGCAGCAAATTCCCTAAGCCACCAAGAAGTGGGGCTAATTGCTGCAACTCGCCGTTCACTGTTTGAAAGTGGATAAAACAAGTAAAAACAGTGACCAATTCATCAAAGGTTTGGAGGAGATGGTATACTAACCCCACTCACTCCAATGACTGTTCCTTATTCAGAGCCAAAAGTGAAAGCCAAATACCTACCAACACCATTGTCAAAGAGAATATGCAAGTGTACATAAGCTTGGGCACAGAGAGCTTTATCACCAGTACAAAATCTTTCGAATTAGCAGCACATTTGGTGTCTATATCCATACAGTGGAGAGTGTGGAAAGGTGATGATTGCTTCTCTTTAGGCCGATCACCATTGAGAAAAAAAAAACTATAAACATAGATTCTTTTGGAGAATGAGGACCCTGTACCGGGGCATGGTGCATTGAGTGTCGGCTGATATTTCAAATGTTGAACACAAGTTCTATTCCTCTTACGCAACTAAAGCCTACCTTAATTGTCTATCTCTACCTCAACTGAGTTCTGTTTTCAGTTTCAATCTGTTGCTCAGCTAACGCCTTCTTTAATTGTCTAACCCTCGACTACAGCTGTTTCCCTCAGCTGCTCTCACAGGTTTGAGCCTCTTCCTCTGCTTAACAAAATCGATCCCAACATGGAAGCACACATGTTCGATGTATGCTATAATTCGAAAAGCTTAATTCCATCAAAACTACTAGTATTCAAACATTTTGCTTTTTTACCAGTTTAGTCTTACACAAATAAGTTTACTGGAGCATAATACAGTGAACGCAACATACTCGTGTGCTATCTGCATAGCTATACTGATTGTAACAGTGCATTCCTAGTTACTTAAAAAGTGCCCTAAAATATAACTTGTATATTTGTTAAATGTGCAATACTCCCGATTAATAGTGACTATAAATTACTTTTTCCAGGCATTAAAAAGAATCACAATATTTTACTTATCTGTGACAGGATAACTGTAGAGATGGCACCATGTATTTTCAAAATCATCCAAACCACCTCTGCCCCGGATCTCTAACTCTGCCAAATAATGTATGTAATAAAGCCAACGCATATGTTTTCTCGAAAAAATCGTCTAAATGCATCCCAATCGCTGAGGTTCCCAAACACGCAAATGTAGTGTCATTCTTAATTGCTATGATGTTTTGCTATACCGTCATTAATGGTCCTATTTAAGAAGTGCATTCTTACCTATAAAAGGATTTGGGGTTCTTATATAACACGTTTAGCAAATAGTTTCAATTAAAAATATAAGGACATTACCTTCTGTGTGTCGTATTTCCTGTTTAGAACTGCATATACATAATTAAATTGACGTGTTAACACGAGAACATTACCCTTTATGCTATGGAAGCTGTGCTAGTTCATTCCTTACCACACATGCTCTTGTGAGTAGCCAATTTCCTCATATATGTGGCATCAATTACCCTTTGCATTTGGTAAATGTGGCCAGGTACTCCATGTATGTGGTATTATTGCATTAGTACAGATCCAGCACATTTCATTCCCTCTCCTTAGTGAACAATATGCCCGCAAAGGAGATGGGACTTTTAGTTGAGCCGAATTTGTGTACTTTAGACTGAAATCAGCATGAGGGTGTTGCTATAGTGGTCCACCTCAAGCCATGTTGGATTTTGTTTTCTTGATTCTCCTCTGAGGAATGAGCCAGAGCCGTCCCTTCTTTAATCTAGGTTTATTGTGCACCACATGATAGGTGAAATTAGATTGGATTAAAAATAGATTAAATACTGTGAAAGAAGTAGAATAAGACTGGAACCACAGTAAGATGTGCTTCATTTTCAGTCTAAGACGACACTAGCACACATTGATCAGTTGATTAGCTGTTTAGAATAGTTATCGTAATGAAGGGGAAGGAGCAGGTGAGACAGAGGGCAGTATTGACAGATTGCTTTGTAGGCATGAACAATATTGTTGGTGATGATGACTACACTAATGCTAGGAAGTGTGTAAAATGTAATGATCATGTTATTGAAGACATTCGTGGCTTTAGTGTGTGTGAGATGGATGTCCTTCAAGCCTATACAGCAAACTATAAGGTAATTACAGCTGCTGTGCAAGACTGATGTTGGTCTCCATTTCAAATATACAACATGCCTTTAGTGATGTTCCCGTTAGTTATACTGTCCAAAAGTTCAATTTGGACTCAAAACATAAGACTGTCTGCAAGAGACTCTAAGCCAAGATCTTGATTAGTTTTTTGGACAGCAATGCTGTTTATAGCTGCTAACGAGCAGTGTCCTATTGTATGGTTAAAACAAGGATACTTACTCCAACAGCTGTGGCAGATCGGAAACCAGCACTGAACATGTTTTATATCCATTTGCTGGTGAAATTCCTCAATTGAGAGTTGAGAGTTTAACTGAGATGCTACTTGTTTTGAGCAACCAAAACGAATTGATAATATTATTTATGTGATAGCATTTCGATAGATTTCACATTTTGAACAGCTACTTACAAAGCAGGCCTATAGAACATTGCTTGGCACGTGTAATGCATAGTCACATAATTGTTGGTAGCGCAGTAAGCTATTCAGCAGGTCCTGATCTCCTAATAACTAATTCATTTATAAATACATACATGTCATTGATACACTTTAGTTGCAAAATAGTTAAAATAAATTACTCATAGCAACAAAACCCTTGCAATTCACTGACAACTTATTGGTTTAAGTGACCTCATGGTGATGTTTAATGTGGCAGTTGTTGGAGTGGGACCAAGCCTGATTTGCACATGGTCGTTCCCCTTCTGTAATGGCTTGGCAGTCTGAAGAATGATAGTCTGAAGGCTCGCCCACAGCAATGCCAGATGTTAGGATTAATTCCAAACTTCCTGCCATCACCTCTTTTGTTTTACATAATTCAAATGCTGGTCATTGCATTGCATCATCACTAGTCTAACAGATGGTTGTTTGCATTAAATTATCAAATCTCCGCAAAGTAAATGTTATTTTACAACCTCAATCCCTTATTTGTAGTGTTCCTTGTATTTGTATTTCCTTCTGTTTCTGAAGCCACTCTGAAAAGTTATACAATGTGAATTACAATGTGAGTCTGAGCCTCTTACTTTCTGTTAGGTAGAATGCCCATCTTGTGTGTCATTTTCCACACTTAAATAGTCCCCTAGAACTTTTGCTGCACTCTTTCTTTCTTCAGACACTCCTGAATGAGTGGGAATCTTTTGCCTCACTCACTCACTCATTCTTTTTTCTGTGAGTCTGCAAACCCTTTTTGGTTAACTTTGATGGAGTCTGCTTTCCACCATACTTGGCGTTAGCATCTGCATTTTACTATTGCAGAAAACAGCAACTTCTGTGCAGTGTTGGTTTGAGATCTTTGAGCTTCTCTTAGGTTTTATTTTATTTTCCTGTGCTAACTTAATCTTACCAGGATAGAGGGATACTATTTATCCTACCTATGCTTTTCTTTTGTGAAATCATCCTGCCCCAGTTTATGTGCGGGCTAAAAGGATACACAGTATTCCTTCTCACACTTCTCCTGTAACATTCTTGTTACAGTGGCAAGTCGATCTGAGTTTCTGGTGGCAGTGGATATTTTCTAGCAACTTTGCGTGAATTTTACATGCAGGCTGATGTTGCAGCTGTGGTAAAGGACACAGGGGTCGCCATTGACATAAAATGGTGCCTGTCTTCTCTTTTTGCCAACCCACAATGGCCTGCCCTTTCTTGAGCCTTCCTCTGCTAACATGGATTCGGGAAGCCTTGCTACTTTGTCTTTGACGGGCTCCCAGTTGAGTGGGACAGCCACCACCCAAAGTCTGAAGGTTGCATGCATGCTGATTGGCTGCATTCCTGCATAAAAGGCGAGGGTCTTGATGCTGAAGCCAGAGTCAACCACTGAAAGAAATTTTCTGAAAAAGAAAGAAAAAGAAGTATGTTGGCAGCCACCTCCAGCAACTGCCAAGTCCACTCAGTGTCCACTGCAGCTCCAGACGGTTCTTCTAAGTGACAGGGAAGATCCATAACAGAAAACATGCTCCCTTGGACTGGTGGGCCTAGCCATTCTTCAAGACCATCTGCAGTTTGAGCCATCCCACAACATGCTGTGACCTTCCAGGCCTGTAGAACCCAAATACCATGGGACCTCAGGAACTGTTGTGGTGCATCGTCTCATTGAGTGCAGTTTCAGCTTAAAACTTGTGGACGTCTTCCTGAGCCTACATAGACTCCATCCTAATCTGAGAAATCCACTTACAAGAGTTGAGTAACGAGAGAAGGAAGAAAGGCTGCCAGTCAACAGCTGTTGCTGCTCCAAAGCATATGTCACGCATCCATAACCAAGTGCCATGAAGATTATCTGCTGGGCATCCCTGTGACCGATTGTGACCATCTGCTCCAACCAAAAGTTCTTTATCCAGTCACCAAGGCCAGACCCCCCAACACCAGAGCTGCTGTCATCTTACCTTGGGGACCCGCCAGTGACATTGCTCTTCACCATAGAAGGTACTGTCTAACTCCTTGGTATTTACATGGGCAGATTTTGTGCTGCTGTTTGCTCTCTCTGAGCTCCTTCCGTCACATTGAGGTGGACAACCCAACCATGTTATCCCGTGCCCAAGGACCCCCATCCTAGTGCCTAAAGTTTGTCAGGTGGCCTATTTAGCCCCCTGAACACTTTGAATCAAAAGATGTTGCTTACTTAATCTGTGCATTTGACAACTTTGACATTGTCTGCCTTCCTTTGTTTCCCAGTGCCGCCATCTAATTTATTGAGCCTCTCTTTCCCCAGATAGGGTTGGACTTTTAAAGATAACGCTTTCCTAGAGTTGTTAAATCACCACTTTTGCTAGTTCAGTAAGTGTTGGTTGATGTATGATTTGCTAACCTAAAACTACTCTTCATCTAAAGGTCTACTGTTTGAAATGAGTATTGCTAAAGCAAATATCTACTGTAAATATCTACCTGTGTGAACTGTTTTTACTTATCTGAATTGTTTTATATTTAACATTGCAGAGTATATATAATACATATAGATATTTTTATGTAACTACTGTGTGTAAGTGTTTACTTAACTAAAAGTGTGCTCAGAGGTCTTTGCACTCAATTACATCCCTTCTCCCTCCTAAGATGAGACTGGCTGCTCAGACATTGCTACCAACATATTTGTTTGGTTCAGGTCTATACTAGGAGATGGAGTTCTGCACCCCTAAGTGTGAGTCTTCTGGAGTCCTACCACAGGTGCACTTTGGTAAAACCCCCTAACACTTTAATTATCTTGTGTCTGATTGTAAACAATCTTGAAAGAGCTAAAATAATTATTATTTTAAGTATAATAGTGTGTGATGGTGAAAAATGGTAACGTGAACATAATTTGCATGACAAGTGATGCTAATACTGAAAGCACAGTCCCTTAGTGTTTACCCTTGATTTACTCAGATGAGGTGTTTGTACACCAGGCTTTCTGCCTCTTCCATTCTCAGGCTAGAATTGGAATCCCCAAAAATGAACATTATTTGCATTGAATTTGAGTATGGCATGTACGATTATTTGTGTAGCTAATGACAGTAGAGAGACATTAATGTTTTCAGCTTGGGAGGCCATTCCCTAATTTGGTAAGACAATTTAACATACTGAACAAAAGACATGTCAGACACAGATCAAGCGCTAAATAACATCTCAGCTATTCGACTACACACCTATGCTAGGCACACTAACATTGACTTGGAGGCATCAGAAAGCACTGACAGGCCAATGCCTTGACCTGTCTCCTTCTGTGGAAAATAAATACATGAATGAAGGGAAAAATGTGGTTATCACATCTCAGATATTAGCAATTAAAAAAAAAATGTTTTAAACATCTTGGCTATTTAACTGCACAACCATGTCAGGCATTCCTGCATTTTCTGTGAAACACCTGAGGGCACTGACCTTACACTGTCACCCCCCAGTCTCACCTCCTACAGAAAACAAATTGAAGGGTCAAGAGCAAAAGGCACAGTTGTCACATCTTACTATTGCACAGAGTGGTACAATGGAACGGGCCAATACAGGCATATATTACTCACCTGCCTGACCCTACTTTAAAAACAAAAGAGAACAACTCAATTATGCATAGAAACCACAATGCCAGTGATCTCTGTTTTGGCTGTAAAACACCCAATGGCACTAACAGCACACAGAATAAATGGTGTCCGGACATTTCGGCGAAAGACATTTCGACGAAAGACATTTGGTCGACGGAATTTGGTCGAAAACCAAATGGTCGAATTTTTTTTTTATTGATATATATATATTTTTTACGTTTTAGTTTAGGGAAAAAAAGGTTTTTTTTAGAAAAATAAAAAAATAAAAATTTCGACCATTTGGTTTTCGACCAAATGGTTTCGACCAAATGTCCTGTCGACCATTTTTTTTCGACGAAATGTCTGGTAACCAGAATAAATCCCTTGGTAAAAAGGAAAGGAGACTGTTTTGACTTACAAAGCATATATCCAGCGGCAGCACACTTATGACTTCATGGCAATGACCCATTTAACACATATTTCTCAATTCTCATGTGGGAAGAGCATTGGTACAGCATTAGCTGGTAATCTCATCGTCATTCTGGCACATGCTTTTTTGTGATCTCTGCAGACTAGTACAACTCCCGGCTAAAGTGATGGTTGGATACATGATAACGATTTCCCCTTTTATCGAATACGATTTCATTAGTATGTCTACCCATCTCATCTGGTTGAATGGCACAGCTGAGTAGCCATGGTGAGATAAGTGAAATATATCTGGGGAAAACGTTGAGTGTGGTGCCTCACTTCTTGTTATCTGCAGTGTTAGGGCAAGACATGATGACGCAAGACAGCATTTTCTAAGAGAAGTCTGCAATGTAAAATAAGACATATATTCTGAAACAAATTTAGTATGCACAATTTGACTGTTCCATTGATCATTAACACAATTCACAATGCATGGCCTCTGCAGGCCGCTGTTAAACGTATTCTGTTTGTAAATTTTTGATTTTATAACGGGGAAGGATGAAGACAAATATTGGTACACAAAGCATGTTTTACCCTTCCAGAACCAAGACAATAAATTGCTTATCGTTTGTGCTTGGTGTCAAAGACAAATGCTGTCTTGGCTATTACTGTGTGCCTTAGTGAACCTGCAGTCATGAATGGAATTTGTACTGAATGAGGTTTTCAAGTGGTAATGCAAAGCAGCGGAAGAACCTGAATAGACTACTCTTTCTTTTTGCTTATTTTATTTTGCTAGCTTTGCCCTGCTAGACACACAATGTGCGCGGCTGTATATGAACGTGGACGTGGATAGATTCTTGAGTAGCTTTAAACTATTATACATTTGAAATGAAAAATAAATGAACTGCTTGAAAGCATTCAAAGTAACACACCAAGATTAAGATTAGATGGTGACATGAGAAGTGTTGCACTGTCTTGAAAGAGTTGTACAACACACCGTTGTTGCATCTTGGTCTATTCACATTACAAATCCACGATATCGAGTCACATCAAAGAGAAACAAACACGTATCCATCAACAGTAGATGGCAGAAAAAAAGGCAAACAGCTGTTTTATATTTATATTCAGAGGGCAATGTGGACTTACCCAGCTGGGAAACGGTCCTTGTAGGTCATTGGAATTGACAGCTGAAAAGATGTATAAAGAAGTAAAACATCTACATGAAGTCACAGAGCTTCTTATTTGAAATGCTTGGCAAACTGTCTTCAAAATGGGCATAAATACATCATAACACAGCTGACGGAACTAACCAGAGCAGCAGATGTTTGAATAATGAGATGTTGTTAATCTCCTGGCTATACACGGGAATCAGGGCAGAGAATACCCAATGTAAGTGCTAGAAAGTGTAGCAGTTTAGGCCATCTTTTAAATGAACATCCACCTTGTTTTTGTAAATCAGCTATTTGTTGCTTTCATAGATGCCAACTTTTGAAAAGGTGCTCAAGGTGTGAAACGGTAATGCAATCGCACAGCCCGACTGGTATGTTTTGTATGTTGGCCATAAGCAAATAGCATCATGTGACAAACTATGCAAACCATGATAACTTGAATGTGACCATTTGGAGTCCATTTTGTGATTGCCCGCTATTTTCTTTTTCTGAACGCTTTTGCAAATATATTCTGTGCTTCAGGTCTACACACGGTACGAGGCCACAACTTGAATTTGAATGCTAAACGTAGGCAGGAATGTAAAACCCTGTAGAAATACATTGTTTTTCTTAGTCTGTGAAACCATGAAGCTGTATATATGCAGTGGCTAATAACCCAGGTGCCAGCCTGTCTTGCAAACGCTATTGTAGAGAGCAATTAAATAAGAATAATATGCGACTATGGGTGCTCCTTCATGAATGATGGTATTTTCTCTGCTTCAGAACTGTCTGACCCTTAGCCCATGAGCGCAGCAACCAGATAACATTGCTGGAATGGCTCCCTGCCATAACACAATATCCTTCCCCATGTCAGTGCCCCGTGTTCCCCAAAACAGTAAGCTGTCTCTGAAAACCTCGGATAGAAATACTGAGGGGCCGATTCATGGAACAAACGTGCGCCGAAAATCCATGCGCAAGCAGGCGCAAGGGAGCGCAAGCGTGAGAAACGCAGCGCACTCGCACGTGTGCGATTCAAGGAAGACGCTGCGCGTGTTTCCCGCTGTCCGTGCGCCCAATCCAGCCATGGCGCACGCAGGCATACACGGTGTGCGCTACGCGCACAGCAAAAGCGCACATAGCGCGGCACACACAACCAAAGTGGGCGGAACAGTGGGCGTAACACGCGGAATGGGGAACAATGCATGAAAAAGAAGGCGTAACTGGGGAAGTACTGCAGGGAACTACACGGAACGCCCACACGCACGCGAACAACCCATATTCATGGATCCGAATACGGGAAACCCGTGCACGGCAAAAGACGCGCACAGGCGTCAACGCGTCCGCCACACGAAGGCAGGCGGAAGCGTCCCCGCGCACAGTATAAAAGTGCGCGCAAACAACAAACGCGTATATACAGCTACGATGAATGCCCCATTTGTCGCAGCACTGATCGTGGGACACCGCAGGAGGAGGAGAAGAGCAAGGGCACGCATTTTCGCACCACGGACAAGCCTTTTTGGGATGCCTGACGACCAGGTCTATGGCAGGTATAGGTTTCCACCCCATATCATCCTAGACCTGGTCAGTGAGTGGGAAGATGACCTTACATCCCCCACCCTTTGCTCCCAAGCATTGAGCCCCTTGGAGAAGCTGCTCAATGTCCTGCATTTTTTGGCCACTGGGTCATTTCAGCGGACTACTGCCATAGTGGGGGGGGTCTCACAGGCCACGCAGTCACGCTGCCTACAACAGGTACTGGCAATCATGACAGCGCGCCCCTCAGTCCGCAGGCACATATACATGCCCAGAACACCCGCAGAAAGGCAGGCCGTTGTCCTGGATTTTTTCAGGGTGGCACACTTCCCCAAAGTGATCGGTGCCATAGATTGCACCCATGTGGCCCTACGTCCACCTAGGGCCACTGAGCACATTTACCGAAACCGCAAGCACTGGCATTCCATCAATGTACAGGTGGTATGCGATGCAAAGGGAATCATCACCTCTGTCTATGCAAACTACCCTGGCTCCACCCATGACAGTTTCATATACAGAATGTCCGCCCTGAGCCGGGCCCTGGAAGCTGGGCAGCATGGCGACACATGGCTCCTAGGTCAGTAAAAATGCCCTTGCACATGCATGCAAGTCACACACAGACAAATACCCAAACCCTAATAATCTCAACTATTATCACCTCCCCAGGGGACAGTGCCTACCCTCTGAGCAACCACATGATGACGCCAATCCGGAACCCCACCACACCACCCCAGGTAAGATACAACGCCGCCCATATTGCAACCAGGGCCATAGTGGAGCGCACATTCGGAGTGCTCAAGTCATGTTTCCGCTCCCTTGACCGCTCTGGCGGGCAACTACTCTATGCACCACCAGTAGTATGCAGGATCATTGTGGAAGCATGTGTCCTGCACAATGTTGCAACACGGCAGGGCGTCCCGGTGGACATGGTGGTGCCCCCACATCCCCAACCACAGGCACAGGCGCTGCCCATGGGAGGGGACAGGGCACGTGGCGACGAAGCCCGGACCCAGCTTGTGGCCACATTTTTCACCTAAACTCCCACCCCTGCGGAGTGCACACAGGCCTGGCACATACCAGGTGACAATCGATGATGACAAAGAGACAGTCAACTGTCACAACCCTACCACCCTGAGATAGTTGCCATGGAAGTGCCACATCGTCTGCATCCGTAGCTACTTAAACACAAGCTATCCCGTGTGACCAAAAGGCACACATATGACATATGACATGATATGGCCTATACACAAGTATTTCAAGGTGTGATGAGGCAGGGAGGGGGGAACAAAGGAAGACAGACTACGGTACTACTAGGCCAGGTGTCATTTAGATTGTGCAGGGGTAGGGGGAAGGGAAAAGTGCAAGGGGAAGGGGGGGAGTGCAGTACAGGGGAAGTAGACCAAAAAACAAATACATAGGTCGGCTGGTGGCAACTGCAAAGGTAAGTGCAGACAAGTGCTGGGAAGGGTGGGCTGTTGGGATAGAGAGACAGTACCGCAGTGCAGGGGTTGCCAGGGAGGCAGTGCAAGTGGAGAGTGGCTGGGCCAGGGACCGAAGTCGGTGAGAGTGGCCCAGTTGCAGCTCCAGTGCAGTTCCATTGAAGAATTCCGCAAGGGAGAGGCAGAGAGAAAGCAGAAGCAAAGAGGAAGGTCTTGAGGTGCTTCCAGAACTGGAGATGGTTCCCCTCAAGTTCAAGTGAGGCAGGAAGGCTGTTCCAGAGGGAGGGCCCTGCCGCGGAGAGAGATCTACCCCCAGCTAGTTGCTCTGAGAAGCGGATGACCCTGACATGCAAGGTGTGCATCACACACACCTGCAAAACAGGCCATGGCCATCACTGTCATGTCACTCAAACCCCCCCAAACCACAACATGACATGGCAAGCAATACCCATACACCAACACAGTAACAATAAGGTACACATTGCCATGTCCTAGATCTACAGTGGCATCAGACAATGATGCCTGACCCGGAATCAGATGAAATGACAGAAAAACAAAATCTCCCACCCAAAATAAGTCATTTCCAAATGCATTACAAGAGTTGTAGACGTAACATAACAATGAATGCTTGTCTACATGCTCATTGTGCATTACAAAATCAACACTGCAGCTCATGTGTGCTGTGTCCTACTCCTGCAACACACTGCTCAGCGCACAGCACAGTGAACAGCCATTGTGTGTGATGCACACCCTGAGCATCACATCTAAGTGACAGACCACATCAAACAGCAAATTAGGCATGTACAGGATCCATAGTCGGTCACAGAACATGTGCTGCAGGGACACAGTGGGCACCAGAAGGCAAACAGTGTACACGTGGATATGCAAGGGTGGGAGTGCATGTAGTGCATCAGAGTGCAAGTGTGTGGTTCTGCAAGGACATGCACTCCACATATGCATGTGCACTCAAGTGACCATTAGTGTTCTCTACACATCACATGTGAACATTCACCATGTGTACACTCCAGCATGTCAAACCACAACTATCCCCTCGCACCTGAAAGGTAAACACAACACATGAACAGGCATTGATCAGCAGAACACAGCATGTACATGGGAAACCAACATTACAATGTCAGAGTTCCCATCACACTGCAGGGCAAGGCAACTATCAACAACAACCCCCTCCTCCCTCACAAATGACCATGACCCACTGAACAACTGCACCTGGGTCATGGAGCCTTCAAACCTCAATTCCACCTGGCCACAGGATCACCTTTACCCTTCGTCACCATCTCCCACCTTGTGTGTAAAAAGGTGCCTGCACCCTCATAATCCACACTCATATCCAAAATCACAAAATCCAATCCAGAAAAACGAACCAGAACACCCTCCAGTAGATGACTTGACGTAGCAGTACCTCACAAAGGCCAAGTACTACCACAATGATGCAACAACCAAGGTAGCACAGTAAAACAATGTCACAACAGGATGTGAAACATGTGTGGTACATGACATAGGATGATGCACCATGAACGGATGTGTACTGTCACAGGTCCCCTGTACAGGCGCGGGAGTGTCACGAAACAACCACCCCACCATGTCCCGTGTGCCTGCAAGGTCAAACTCACACAGGCCCCTGAGACCCTGGTGGGGAAGGAGGTTCAGGGATATGCAGTCAGTACAGGTGTTGACACACTGGATGACTGGAATGAGTGGCAGGAGAGGGGAGGAGGAATGACACATGAAACTAGGGAATGCACGAACATGTACTACCTGCATGAACACATACACAATCCAAACAAACTTGGACATCATTGTCATGGCCTTCTGTAGTCCAGGCTCAGGAGTGGTACGAACCAACCACCCCCTCTAGGGTTTTGGCGCCTGCAAGTTCGGGGCTTACACAGGCATCCGCAACCCCAGCGGGGAAAGAGGGTCAGGGAACGTTGCTTGGATAGGTACGGGAAGCAGGAACACCGGGTAGAGGGTACAGGGTTCAAAATTGCATAGGATTATGGGTGATTAGGGGGAAAAAACATACCAAATTGAACCACACATACATCCATGCATTAGTACACTCCCCAGCAAGCCTATGCAGAACAGTTTGAAAGAAAAACAACAAGACACTTAGCTCTGGTTTTGAGTGCTGGCCTTCTGCCTGCGCACTCTTAGGTCCGGTTACAGGAGCACTGCAATGCTGCAAAGAGAGCCACAGTCAACAACCTGTACGTGCCAATTACACAAAAACACATCACCAAACATGCCCCATAGCAACAAACTACTCTACAAACAGACAATCTGGTGTAGATGCTTCGTACCCATATATAACATCACCCCTGTGACGGGTCATACACAGTCAATGCAGTAAGTTAGCCGCCGGTGGGTGCGTGGCAAATGGAACACCAATGTGTCTCAATTCACACAACATGCAATGTTCCCTGGGTAAGTAGACAGACCCATATAGCAAGCCATGACTTCTGAGCAAGTTGCGTACCACCATGACCGAAACAAAATTGGCAGTGCATTTATCATAAAGTACATGGAAAAGATATGCACTGCACCCAAGTATGTCCCTTGCTGTATGTCCCTGTGAGCTGCCCCTTTCCATGTCTCGGAAGGCTACATGGTTGATACAAGTGCCTCAATGGACCTTGGTGTACCGGAGGGTATGTGCCACTGCCCCTGCATGTGTCCCAGACAACCTTACAATCAACAGCCATCAGTCCACCAACACATCTGAGCTGCATTGTGTGCTTCAACACCAATATTCGTCTAAGCTCACCCTCAGTGCTGTGACTAAGCCTGCATGTGCAACTCACCTGGTGCAAGCTTTGCTGTGTCGTGGCCCCCCTGTGCTGCTCACCTTGCCTGGAGTTCCTTGGAACATGTCAGCAGTTCTAGGATGTGGGTCTGCAATCCCTGTGCCTCTGCTTGTGCACACATGTGCATGTGGGCACCAACAAACGTATCCAGAATTCCGTCGTCCAATGGGCCATGTCTGCTGGCAAAGGTGCTCTGGAGGCTCATCCCCCTGCAGAAAGGGCATGAAACACATGATTAATGCTTCAAAGTCATCTGTGTGTGTCTCATCAGGCATCTCATTACTTGACCATGTCAGAGAGTCACATCACAAATCACACCATCAGTCCATCTTTCACATCCAAAGTGTGGAACACTATCTACAGCATGAATTGCAACAAGCACGTGTACAGTAAAGATATGAAACATACTACACAATGCATAGCAATTAATGTACACATTAATCATGACACACCCCATCTAGCAAAAGCTGAACAGTGGACAATAACACCAAAATCATCCCCACTAGGGGTGTCAACACAAGTCACACAGCACCAGACATGCCACAGATATGACAGTCCAAAGCCCTTGTGTAAAATTCTGTAACACCGAACCATCCTTGCGAGCCCATGGATAAGGGAGGCAGGAGTGACATATGTGAGTCAAGGAAACCAAGCAGCAAACACATACACAAGACAATCCTGAAGGGCTCAGCTGGAACAGACAGTGGATGCCTTCAAAAGCCACAAAGCACCGCACCGTCACATGAAAGCACAATAGACTAGCAATTTTAAACTAAATCAACTATTAACTAATTACACTAACAATGGAAAACCTACATTACCTAATTAAACTAACTATCAAACAGAAACTTAACTAACTAAACTAAAAGAAAAATCAAAAATGGCAACATACGACCCGGGGGGGAGGGGAGGCACCCAGGAGGGGGGAGGTACAGGGTGCTGCTCAACATCCACATGCGATGATCCTGAGCCAAAAAAAAAAACCTCCATGGGCTCAACGCCTGCACAGCCCGACCTATGTGGGAGATAGATGGTCGTCCGAGTCTGGCTCATCCTGTAAAGGAGGACGTGGCACAGTAGCCTGGCCACGCCTAGCCGCAGCTTGCCCCTCGTCGGCAGCAAGTCTGCCGGACGGGTGAGCCTGGTTCTGTGTGGCGATGTGACGTAGGTCTGCATGCAGAACCTCACGTGATACACGTGCTTCCTCTTGCAAGGTAGCACGTGTAACACAGAGTTCCTCCTGCAAGGCCTGGCTGGACAACCGCTGCACCTCCCGGCAAGCCTGTAGCTCAGCCGAGATAGTACGCTCAAGCTGTGCAAACCTCTCCTCTGCCTGCTGCCTCTGGGGCATCATAAGGACACCCAGAGTGGATCTGAGGGAAGCATACTCCTCCCTCAGGGCATCCATGTGCGCCTCTGCGTGAGCAGCAATTGCTTGACACAGAGACGACATTTCAGCCTGGCGTGCCCTGTCTGAGGCCGCCATGCCCAGCCTGAGCGAGCGGGCCATGGACCGTGCCGCCTGCTGCTGGAGAAGCACCTGCCTAGCAGGGGGGAGCACAGATCGGGCCACACGCTCCAGGCTCTCAGCGATGTTCTCCATTGCTGCCCCCTGCCGTTTAGGAATTGGCAGTCATGTCTTGCTCCCACTCAGTATACTGCGGTTGCGCGCGGCGACCGCGTTGCCGGGCTGGACCCCTGCGGGACCCAAGGACCGGGGGTCCTCGCTGTGTTGGCACCGCCCGCGGCTGCACGACTACATGTCCCCGTCGACGTGATGTCCCAGGCACATCAGTGACTGGTGTGGAGGGTGACCCTGCGTCCCGATCCACCACGGGCGGAGGAAACAAGACTGTCTGATCCCTCAGTGCAGGGGTCGCAGACAGAGGAGTTTCCACATCAGAATCACTCACCCCTGACACATGGAATTGATGCTCATCCAACTGAACATGGACGTCAGAGTCGTCATCAAGGCTGGACTCATAGGCAGCCAGAGACAAGATGGACTGCAGCACTTGGGGGTTTTCGTGGCCTACCACCCCACGACCCCAACTAGTGCCGGGTTGATGTGGTGGTACCAACCCTGTGTCTGGCATGACAACACCATCCTCCGCCTCCATTGCGTCATCACCTGAAAAATAGAGAGAAAAAAGGTCACTACACATGTCAGAAGCACACAACACACACACACACCGACAGCAAACACATCCGGCAGACATGTGACACACAACATATAACATGGCATGCATGTTGGGTCAACTTTGAATAGCTTCTGTGATCAGACCTGTTGAAAGGTGGCAGTTTCCATGGAAGTGGGTCTATGCAGTGCAGAAAATGTGTACGCCACTCACTACCTACATGTACAATGACTCGATGGTGTGTGCCAGGAAATGTGAAGGCAGTGCAATGTCAAATTCAGACATCACGTGCATTGTGCATTCAATGTGTACCATATCTAGAAGCCAAGCACCCCTCCACCCCAGTACCAAAGCAGGGATGCCTAGCATGGTATCAAAAGGCTGACCATACACCTGTGTATTGACAGGCAGTGTTGACTGGCATCAACAGCTTAATGTGTTTCAAGTGGCAACACTGCAAATGATGCTGGGACAGTAGGCAGGACACATGATGAAAACTCTGGAGGCCGCCCACGTGTGAAGAAGACACAACAAGAGTTGGACGGAGTCATTTGCCATTGAACAGGCTAAGGCCTGTGAGCCACACAGATTGTCAGAGCCTAAACATGTGTGCAACGCAGGACTGAGCCACAGTTGACATGGGAAGGCTGATGAGATGGCAGGCAATGTATGTAACCAAGGACTTGTATTACAGTGATCATCCAGTCAAGGACACATAGGGGCATGCGTGCAATGCACATGGAGCATGAATGGGCACTCATGTCCCTGCGGGACATCTGACCCATGCACAGTACAAGTGAGAAACGGCATATGTCTGGCAGATTCTAGCTGGAAGTTAGCATCTACACAGGACACATGAACAAGAAAGTACACATTGGCAAGATTGAAGCAGACCAGTGCAAAGGTGGAACTGGGGTGCAGAGTGGCGGAGGAGGGGCAAGGGAGCATGCCTACATGGAGTCCCGCATGCAGGCAGAGGAGACATGCATGACGGAAGCATTGCATTACTTACACATCAGAACCATGTACACGTCACAACACATCCCACAAGTGAAACATACACGTCCTCAACAAACACGCATCAACACTCACTGGACTGCACATCAAAGTCCAGCATCTCTCCCACTCCTTCGACCAATTCAGTTGGTATGAACTCCGCAACGAGAGCTTCATGCGGAGTGAGCTCTTCCTCCTCTGGTGCAGGCCCACCGCCAGTCACCAGAGTCAAGTTGTAATTAGAGCCTTAGTGCTGCGCTTGATGTCATTCCAACGCTTTTTGCACTCTTGCGCCATGCGCACCTCATGGCCGAATGAACTGACATGTTCCGCAACATGCTTCCAGTGGGTGTCACGTTGGGCAGCCGTAGTCTGACTATTGGCACCCACTAGCATGTCACGGCTGTGGCCCCGCACGTAGTCCACGAGGAAGTCCAGTTCCTGCTTACAGAAAGGCTTCTTCCTCGACGTGCAGGAGGTCGTGGCTGTGTGTGGGGTCCCAGCCTGTGCTGCAGGTGCAACCTTCCTCCTCTTGGACTGTGGCGCAGACCCTGGCTGGCTAATGCCGCCCTGACCAGTATGGCCAGTGGGTTCGGTGGATTGAGCCAAGGGAGTGGCAGGTGGAGGGATGACCAAAGGCCTGACTTGTGTCAGTGGCAGCTGGGTGCCCACTAATGGACCCTGCGCAGCAACATCAGCTGTGGCAGGGTCATTGACCGCAATGGTCCTGGTTGGCAGACTCACAACCGGGGTGCTGTTGGGTGCATCTGCCCCTGCACTTGCCAACAACCAGCTGTTCGGGGCAGCAGATGACATGACTGCCCCAGGGACACGTGTCTTGGTCCGAGCAGCCCAGCCTGCCCCTATGGTTTCCCCCCTGGCCTGTTGGAGATCTACCAAGAGCTCTTCAAGTGCCAACGCAGCCTGCGCTGGCAGACCCTGAGCCTGGGTGGCGGTGTCCACAGCTGCACCTGCAGATACCACTACCATTGGGCCTGTGGCAGTCGATGAAACGGACTGCCGGGTCAAACGGGTGCCAGTGCCAGATGCAGGAGCTGCATCCCCGGGAACCACAGGGGATGATGGCATGACTGCACCGACACATGGCACAACATTGTGCTCAAGTGGCGCACCCCTGCCTTTTCCCCCTCTGTGGCCGCCCTGGACACCCTGGAGTCCCCCTACTCCCTGGTCACCACGGCCACGTCCCCGACCACGCCCGCCACGAGGAGGACACCCAGCTGAGGCGCCCCTCACCTTTGGTGGCCTCCCAACCATGGCACTGATGTAGTAGTGCTGGCACAGATGGAGTGGTGCCAATGGGAGGTGTACACCACAATTGACCTGGGCAATTGGGGTGAAGGGGGTGGGAAGCAAGATGTTAACAGCCCCCTGCACCTGCAAGGCTGTATGTGAGCCCGGTGATGTGGTGACGGGTCACGCAACGCTCAGGCACCCCAAAACTGCAGTAAAACCATGCACGCAACCCTGCAGCCTACGTGCGTGGATTCAACCTCCCGCAGTACGCGGTGCCACCCAGTAACACGAATAACGCATACGCGTGGGACACGCAGGCTACTATGACATCGAAAATGGGTGCGATACACAGGGGCACCCGCAGTGGGAAAAAGAGCGTGTGCGACTCACCGTCTGACTAGCGCGATGCAGAAAAACACGCGTAGCCAATACCCCCGCCAAAAGAAGAGATACGTCCTTGATAGCTGTGAAGTTGTGATGGCGCGCGAAGCAACAGGAAGCAGCAACACACGTCGGTCTCCACGAAAGGCACGTACAGCGAACTGCTGGGCCCGCTCACCTTTAACCCGTGCTGAGGGAAACGCATGCGCGCGTCACATCACTTACGCGCATGGGCCCTTTCCTCAGATTACACGCATTACCACGCAGACGTGCAGTTTTTCACGTGCGCTGAAATGCCCATGCACGCCTGTGCGCATCACGTCACAGGGGCGCTTGCGCTTCAAGGGCCTTCTGTCCAATGAAATTGCGTATGCGTGCAGACGCGCTTACGAGCTAAGGGCCTTTCCTCGAATTACACGCTGACTTGCTGAATATTCACGTGCCAAATCACTCCGTATCAAGCTGGCCACGCGTAAGCACACGGAAGACCACGCTCCTGCCCAGAAGGCCGAACTACTGCCCCCCAGAGCCCCAAGCACTCTCCCACCTGCCATCTGCTGCTGCCTGACTGCCTGCTGCCCACGTGCCCTGCCATTTGCTGCCTGCACATCGCCAGGGGTGCTGTTGCTGTGACCACCCCTGCTGGAACCGAAGACTCCCGACTGGGATTCCATCGCTCCACAGCCCAGCTCCAGGACCCAGTTGCCCACCCACTCCTGCCTCTGGGGTTGTCATGTCGGGGCAAACACCATCTGAGACCACTGACAACCCCCGGCCAGAGAGGCAGAGGGCCACCAGCTTCAGTGCCACCGAAGTTGGTGTCCTGGTGGAGCAAGTCCTGGGGCAGTATGATGCCCTCTTCGGAAGTTCACGCGCCGACAAGGTAGAACGGACTCGGATCTGGACTGACATCGTGACTGCCATCAACGCGGAGGGGGTGGCAGTCCGCGAATTCCAACATGTCAAGAAGCGCTGGGAGGACTTCAGGTCCAGGACCCTGAACAAGGCCCGGTGCCTCTTGAAGGCAGCGGATGCCAAGGGGCGCCGGGGCCACTTGTCGGAAGAACAGATGAGGGTCCTGGAACGCATATCCCCAGCGCCCCACGTCCAGGTCCTTGAGAGGCAGACCCGTCTAGAGTCGAGCAGTAAGTGTACATGCATCCTGATTGTGAGCTGTGCGTGTGGTGATTTTTCAGTAGTGTGCAGGTTGCACATCTGTTTGTATGGGGTCGAGTATGGGTGGGGGTGTACAGGGCCGTGGGGCTAACACATGCAAGGGCTGGAATGTGTGAGACATGGATGGTGCTTGTGTGTGTAGGCTTGCATGCCAAATGCAGTTGTGTGGGCACACATGTTTGGATGAATGTGTATGTAAGTAGACATGTCCGTGATGTCACGCATGTATGTTGTTTTCAGCTGCATGTATCAGCACTGTGTACATGAGAATCTGTGTGTATTTGACAAGGGTGCAACAGTGATGCAACATGGATGCATGTGACAGCGGTATGTGGAAGCCTGATTGGCAGATGTGACATGGATGCCCATCTGAACACTGCGACACTTGGCAGAGGTGTACACATGCATGCAAGTGTGGTGGTGTGTGTACATGTGTGGTGCACTTCCTGTGTTGCATGTGATGTCTGGCTCACCTTTGCCTGCTCATGCTGTTGTATGTGTATGTATGGTGCTGGCAGTTGCAATATGGCTGTGGTATGGCTCATGTGTGCGAGTTGAAATGACATGTGTGTTGGGGATTGTGATGGCATGTCTGAGGTTTGCCAATGCCACTCATGTACATCTGTCATGTGTGTATGTGTCCTTTGTACAGTGCCCTGATGCCTGTGTTTTATTTCTCCCTGTCTGCAGTGTCAACTGATGAAAAGTGCAGAGAAGGTGCTGTGGAGCACAGCAGCGGGGATCCCACCGCCAGCCGGAGATGCAAGGCCCGGCTCCCCTCCCATGTTGTCATCTCGTCGGGGAGTGAGGAGTCCGGTGCCGCGTCCCAGGCCGCAGCTGACGGGGGGAGGTCCAAGAGGCGGAGGTTGGAGTTGGACTCCTCGGCAGCAGAAGGGGCAGCTGGGACCCCACAGGGCCCAACGGGGGAAGATGGCACAGAGTCATCCAGGTTGGTGGGGGGTTTGGTGGAGGAGGAGGCCATGCAAGCAACAGAGACGGGGTCTGGAGGTGGGGATCCCACTGGTGCTAGTGGTGCAGTGCAGGACCAGGGACAGGAGGCAGCACATGCCGCCGCGGAGGTGCCTGTGTGCAATCCTGTCCCTAATCCTGTCCCTGCATCATCTTGCACCAGCAGGGATGCCTACGTCCAGACCCGTTTTCAGGCAGGGGATGAGCAAACGACAACTGGCCTTCCTCTGCCTGCGGACCTGGCTATCCGGGTCCGGGTTGAGCCTGTCCTGACTGGTGTGGCGTTGCGTCAACGGGCCATGCGAGGTGACCTGCAGTCTTTTCATGAGGAGACTGCATGTCATCTCGAATGGCTCGTTGACCACGTCAGCCTGCTGGGACAGGTCACCCAGGCCGGATTCCTCCCTATGATGGGGTTTGCTACGACCCCCTCCTCAACTGAACCCCCTACGCGCCAGTCATCCTCCGTGCCATCTTCCCACCCATCAGTCACCTGGGTGCCCTGTGGAGCTGCCTCTGACGGTGCGGCCAGGCTGGTGGAGGAGGCATCCCTGCCACAGTCGGGAGTCGGACGTCCAGCAGGGGTGGCCACATCAACGACTGCACCCCAGCTGGCGGAGGATGTGCAGGCAGCAGGAGGCAGTGCACGGGCAGAGGCACAGCAGCAGCAGCAACGTGGTGGGAGCCATGAAGGCTCGGGGCCTTCAACATCGGAGGGGCAGGCATCGGCCGGAGGGCAGGAGGACCCAGGACAGAGAGTGTCTTCCGTGTGGCAGCGGTTGGGCCATGCCATAGATGCGGAGCGGCAGCGGGCGGAAGAGGCACGGCTCACAATGGTCAGGGCGGAGAACTCCATGCGGAGGGCCCTGAGGCGGGCCGAGTGCCTCGAGGCAATCCGCAGGGGTTTGGAGGTGGACACGTTGACGGCCCTGCGGACCCTCGGGGCCATGGAGGAGGACCGCCTCCGGGACATTGAGCAGGAGTTCGATGATGCCCTGGCCCGGGACATCCAAAAGTGAGCTGTCAAACTAGCCCGCTGCCCTTGTACATAGTTATGTAGGTAGTGTTAGGTTTCCTTTTTTTTGGGATTTATTTTGGACCTTTTGGACATTGGCCACATTTTTGTATATAGTTTATTTTATTAGTTAGGGTAGTTAGATAGGTTTCATTTCTTTTGTTGGGATAATGGACCCTGGCTTGTTCGTATGTACATAGTTCACTGTTGGATTGTATTTTTCTTTCACATTTTAACCATGGAGCAATGGCTTTCAATTTTATTTCCCATTGGATTTTGTTTTGTGGACAGTGACTTTGGACACCATTACTTTGGATTATGATTTTTGGTTTTGCTTTTTTTCACGGACATGCTTCTTTTCATTTTTGTACATTCCCATTTCTGTTTCTTTATTTTTGATTCTATTTATGTTTCCTTTAATACATATTTTTTTATCGAACTTCAATGTGTAGTATCTCATTGGTTTCATGCATATCATGATATGGGTTTTGAGATTCACTGACACCCATTGGGTGTATGTGAGGGAAATGTGTTTGTTTCGGAACTTGCAATTGGTGTTCTGTCATGTAATTGCCAATTATGAGTGGGTGGATGCAATACTCGGGTGGGTGTTTTGCATTTGGAGGCTGACCATAGGGACCAGGGATCTAGATTGTGATGACATGTTGGCTGGGGAACATGAGTTGGACATGGGTGGGTGCCTGCTGGCAGGTGCCCCACAGTGCTGGGGGGTGGGGTTGGTGGGAGACATGGGTGGGGGCCTGGTGGAGGGTGACCCTGCACTGCTGGGGGGTGGGGGTGGTTGGAGACATGGGTGGGGGCCTGCTGGCAGGTGCCCCACAGTGCTGTGGGGTGGGGGTGGTGTCAGACATGGGTGGGGGCCTGGTGGAGGGTGACCCTGCACTGCTGGGGGGTGGGGGTGGTGGGAGACATGGGTAGGGGCCTGGTGGAGGGTGACCCTGCACTGCTGGGGGGTGGGGGTGGTGGGGAACATGAGTTGGACATGGGTGGGGGCCTGCTGGCAGGTGCCCCACAGTGCTGGGGGGTGGGGGTGGTGGGAGGCATGGGTGGGGGCCTGCTGGCAGGTGCCCCACAGTGCTGTGGGGTGGGGGTGGTGGGGAACATGAGTTGGACATGGGTGGGTGCCTGCTGGCAGGTGCCCCACAGTGCTGGGGGGTGGGGGTGGTGGGAGACATGGGTGGGGGCCTGGTGGAGGGTGACCCTGCACTGGTGGGGGGTGGGGGTGGTGGGAGACATGGGTGGGGGCCTGCTGGCAGTTGCCCCACAGTGCTGGGGGTGGGGGTGGTGGGAGACATGGGTGGGGGCCTGGTGGAGGGTGAGCCTGCACTGCTGGGGGGTTGGGGTGGTGGGAGACATGGGTAGGGGCCTGGTGGAGGGTGACCCTGCACTGCTGGGGGGTGGGGGTGGTGGGAGACATGGGTGGGGGCCTGCTGGCAGGTGCCCCACAGTGCTGGGGGGTGGGGGTGGTGGGGAACATGAGTTGGACATGGGAGGGGGCCTGCTGGAGGGTGACCCTGCACTGCTGGGGGTGGGGGTGGTGGGAGACATGGGTGGGGGCCTGGTGGAGGGTGACCCTGCACTGCTGGGGGGTGGGGGTGGTGGGAGACATGGGTGGGGGCCTGGTGGAGGGTGACCCTGCACTGCTGGCGGGTGGGGGTGGTGGGAGACATGGGTGGGGGCCTGCTGGCAGGTGCCCCACAGTGCTGGGGGGTGGGGGTGGTGGGGAACATGAGTTGGACATGGGTGGGGGCCTGCTGGAGGGTGACCCTGTACTGCTGGGTGGTGGGGGTGGTGGGAGACATGGGTGGGGGCCTGGTGGAGGGTGACCCTGCACTGCTTGGGGGTGGGGGTGGTGGGAGACATGGGTGGGGGCCTGGTGGAGGGTGACCCTGCACTGCTGGGGGGTGGGGGTGGTGGGAGACATGGGTGGGGGCCTGCTGGCAGGTGACCCACAGTGCTGGGGGGTGGGGGTGGTTGGAGACATGGGTGGGGGCCTGGTGGAGGGTGACCCTGCACTGCTGGGGGGTGGGGGTGGTGGGGAACATGAGTTGGACATGGGTGGGGGCCTGCTGGCAGGTGCCCCACAGTGCTGGGGGGTGGGGGTGGTGGGAGACATGGGTGGGGGCCTGCTGGCAGGTGACCCACAGTGCTGGGGGATGGGGGTGGTGGGAGACATGGGTGGGGGCCTGGTGAAGGGTGACCCTGCACTGCTGGGGGGTGGGGGTGGTGGAGAACATGAGTTGGACATGGGTGGGGGCCTGCTGGCAGGTGCCCCACAGTGCTGGGGGGTGGGGTGGTGCGAGACATGGGTGGGGGCCTGGTGGAGGGTGACCCCACAGTGCTGGGGGGTGGGGGTGGTGGGGAACATGGGTGGGGGCCTGCTGGCAGGTGCCCCACAGTGCTGGGGGGTGAGGGGGCGGGAGACCTAGGTGGGGGCCTGCTGGCAGGTGCCCCACAGTGCTGGTGGGTGGGGTGGTGGGAGACATGGGTGTGGGCCTTCTGGCAGGTGCCCCACAGTGCTGGGGGGTGGGTGTGGTGGGGAACATGAGTTGGACATGGGTGGGGGCCTGCTGGCAGGTGCCCCACAGTGCTGGCGGGTGGGGGTGGTGCGAGACATGGGTGGGGGCCTGGTAGAGGGTGACCCCACAGTGCTGGGGGGTGGGGGTGGTGGGGAACATGGGTGGGGGCCTGCTGGCAGGTGCCCCACTGTGCTGGGGGGCGAGGGGGTGGGAGACATGGGTGGGGGCCTGCTGGCAGGTGCCCCACAGTGCTGGGGGGTGGGGGTGGTGGGGAACATGAGTTGGACATGGGTGGGGGCCTGCTGGCAGGTGCCCCACAGTGCTGGGGGGTGGGGGTGGTAGGAGACATGGGTGGGGACCTGGTGGAGGGTGACCCCACAGTGCTGGGGTGTGGGGGGGTGGGAGACATGGGTGGGGGCCTGCTGGCAGGTGCCCCACAGTGCTGGGGGGTGGGGGTGGTGGGAGACATGGGTGGGGGCCTGGTGGAGGGTGACCCTGCACTGCTGGGGGGTGGGGGTGGTGGGAGACATCGGTGGGGGCCTGGTGGAGGGTGACCCTGCACTGCTGGGGGGTGGGGGTTGTGGGAGACATGGGTGGGGGCCTGCTGGCAGGTGCCCCACAGTGCTGGGGGGTGGGGGTGGTGGGAGACATGGGTGGGGACCTGGTGGAGGGTGACCCTGCACTGCTGGGGGGTGGGGTTGGTGGGGAACATGAGTTGGACATGGGTGGGGGCCTGCTGGCAGGTGCCCCACAGTGCTGGGAGGTGGGGGTGGTGGGAGACATGGGTGGGGGCCTGGTGGAGGGTGCCCCTGGTGGCTGGGGGTGCAGGGGGACATGCATTGGTGGGCAGTAGTGCAAGTTGACATCTGGGTTGGCTGGGGGGCATGGCCATGGTGGATGGGGTGCCTGCAGGACATGTGCAGGGTAGGCCCCTGTGGTGTGAGCAACCTGCAGGGGCCGTGGAGGGTGTAGAGGGAACACCTGGGAGGACCCACACGTGCAATTCACGTGTGGTGCTCCCCGCGCACCCCTGTAATACACGTACCCTGATGGAATCGCGTGTGGAACTTCCCGCGCTCCCCTGGAATACACGTACCCTGCTGATGTTGCGTGTGAAACTTCCCCCGTACCCTGAAATACACGTACCCTGATGAAATCGCGTGTGGAACTTCCTGCGCACCCCTGTAATACACGTATCCTGATTTAATCGCGTGTGGAACTTCCCGCACACCCCTGGAATACACGTACCCTCCTGATGTCGCGTGTGAAACTTCCCCCGCACCCCGAAATACACGTACCCTGCTGAAATCGCGAGTGGAACTTCCCGCGCACCCCTGAAATACACGTACCCTGCTGATGTCGCGTGTGAAACTTCCCCCGCACCCCAAAATACACGTACCCTGATGAAATCGCGTGTGGAACTTCCCGCGCACCCCTGAAATACACGTACCCTGCTGAAATCGCATGTGGAACTTCCCGCGCACACCCGAAATACACGTTCCCTGCGGAAATCGCGTGCGGAACTTCCCCCGCACCCCGAAATACACGTACCCTGATGAAATCGTGTGTGGAACTTACTGCGCACCCCTGAAATACACGTACCCTGCTGAAATCGCGTGTGGAACTTCCCGCACACCCCTGAAATACACGTACCCTGCGGAAATCGCGTGTGGAACTTCCCGCGCACCCCTGGAATACACGTACCCTGCTGATGTTGCGTGTGAAACTTCCCCCGCACCCTGAAATACACGTACCCGGATGAAATCGTGTGTGGAACTTCCCGCGCACCCCTGAAATACACGTACCCTGCTGAAATCGCGTGTGGAACTTCCCGCGCACCCCCGAAATACACGTGCCCTGCGGAAATCGCGTGTGTAGCTTCCCGCGCACCCCTGAAATACGCGTATCCTGCTCGCACGGGGCCAATCGCGTGTGGAACTTCCCGCGCACCCCAGTGATGCACTGAGCCGCTTGCCGTGCTGGTACAGGGTTAGCGCAGCCCTTTGCGCTGGATTGGGGATTTTGATGGCTTTTCCCTGCGCAAGAGGCGTTCTTGGGGGTGTAACTGGCGCTGCTACAGGGTCGCTGCGCCACTGTGCGCCACGGCTGGTTTTGGTGGCTGGAATCCATGAATACGCTGTGCACGGAAATGGATTTTAGCGCACGCGGCTGGCGCAGGGATTCGCACGCGCACACTGTGCGCCAGCCGCGTGCGCCACTTGTGCGCTGAATTCTATGAATTACCGCCTGAATGTCTAGACTGAATGAGGTTACGTGCCTGATTGTCAATTACTGAACCCTAGCTTGTATGTCATGTCTATGGGCGGACCGAATAATGTTGTACAATGATGATGTGTTACGTATATATATTACTGCTTTATTGACGGCTCGCTCCCTCTCCTCTCACAGTGTTTGTGAGCAGACGTTGGGAGGTGTTGAGACCCAGTCGGCCGACTGAGATACTCTGAAACTAAACAAGACTTGTTTGGAAAATGAACCTCACGACTGGCGTGTCATTAGTATATGGTGATTGTGCCTTTATTCCATATATGGTCTTGCAAAAAGTCATGTGCATAGTGACATGGTTACCCAACCCACTACTCCTCCCTTCCAGCTTCATGGGTCAACCTCCAAAATTGACATATTACCATTGTTTGCTTAGAATTACATTTTTCTTAAAATGTGCATTAACTATATGAATTTGAATATGATGTGTTCAGGTGTAGAGAATCTAGATTTGAATGTGGAGAGCAACAGATAAAGTGTCATGTTCCATAACAAATTAATTTCTCACTCATATATATTTTTCACAGCACAAATAATCTTTGTACCTCTTTGAGATAAAATCCACAAGCAAATCAGGGTTTGGGAAGGGAGGAATTCATAAGAAATGCTTATCAGTACAAACACTTCATCCATCCAAGAATCACCATTTAGGTGCAAGTGCTTCACCTGCACTGCTGATGTTTCATTGTCCAGATTGTGTGTCCACAGGAGTTCAAGACTTCCTCTGACCTTTCTCCATTTTTTATTTTAAAGATGCCCTGACTGAACGCAATCCTTTGAGAGGGTAAGAACATTTTATATGTGGGCTGCTGTCATCAATTATAAACAATGCCTCACATGTTTCTTGATAGACTTTGCATCTTGTATATTTCACACTTTAGAAGCAGGCCAGACCCACAAATCTAGAGTCAGTTGGCAGCTATGTGTTTTATAATTGTCATTCTGGTGCTTTACCGTTTAATTGTATTGTATTGTATTGTTTACTTATTTATAGATCGCACCGGGCCGTCAAACATCTGGGAACTTGCAAGAATTTAGGTTACAGGTACATCAGAGATAAAGGAATAGAAATAAACAATATACAGAGAACAATTACAGGCATATAAAAGTGCATGAAGAGCAGGTGCAGCAATATACAGTTATACATTTGAGGTAAGGACATCAGTGGTCACTGGCGTGCAACCATTGTTTAACATTGGTCTTGAAGGAAGGCACAGAAGGTGAGGCTCTTAAGGAGTTTTGTATTGAGTTACAGAGTTGTGCTGCTGGGACTGGGAAGCTGGACCCTCCTGTTTTTTTAAGTTTGAAGTTGGGGATTCTAACACTGTTGGACAGAGTCTTTCTAATGGGCCGTTCAGATGTGTGTTTGGTGTATCTTTCCGTCAGATAGGCAGGTGTCTTGTTGTTTAGGCATTTCTATGTCAGGTTTAGTGTTTTAAGCTTAATTCTGTCTTTAATGGGTAGCCAGCTGGTGGATCGTCTATGATTGGAGATATGCTGCCCTCTCTGGATGCCTAAAACAGTTCTTAAAGCATTGATTTGGAGGGTTTGGAGTTTATTCGTATTGTGATTACTAGTGCCTAAGTAGAGTGTGTTGCAGTAATCCAATATTGATAGGATTAGTGCTTGTGCAATTGTAATACATGTGTCTGTGGTCAGAAATGGTTTACAAGCATGGATCAGTTTACATGTGTAACTGGTTGCAGAGGCTGTGGCATTTACTTGCTTGTTGAGTGCCAAATCCAGGTTCCTTGGCTACATTAATCTTGATACCATTGATAATGATGGAATTGTATTGGTGTGGGAGTTTACGCAGTCTATTAGGAGAGCCTATGATTAGGAGTTCGGTATTGTCATCATTAAGACATAGACCGTGGGTGGCCATCCAATTTTGTATGATTTGGTAGATTTTATTGATGAGTTATACATCTTTGTCATAGTCTCCTTGAGTAGTGATGAGGATCTGGTTGTCGTCTGCATAATTAGTGCATGAGATAACCAAATTGTCAAGTATGTCAAAGAGAGTCTTTGTAAATATATATATTTTTTTTTTAATTTGGTTTAGTTACATGTAGTAACTTTTCAAATATTTACAGCATTAATCTCAATAGTCACATTAGTCACAATGGCCCTCATTACGACCCTGGCGGAAATCGAAAAACGATGGCGGAAATGCAATACCGCCATCGAATAGCGCTCGGTGCGATTATGACCCGTCACCGTAAAGTACGATGCCATTAGCGACACCGTAGTGAACGCCAACGCTAACTGCACCAAGTACGCGCGCGTGCGCCATGCCAAACCGTAATTAGCACCATGGCGCAAGGGTACGCGAATTCCGACCCTAGCGGACATGTACTTAACGCCATCAAGCACGGCGGAAAGTACCATACCGCCATGGTGAGAAGTACGGCATCGCGAATCAACCGTAAACGGCCCCACTGAGTGCCTGTACACCGCTCCCTGGCCACATAGTACAACTCCCCGTAGGTGCAACGAAGTCACAATGCAACCAGTGAAATGTACAAGTCACCCATGCATGCCAACTAACAAAAGAATCACAAGAGGGGCCAATGGGAGCTGCAGGGCACAGATGGCACGAATACAGAAGCTATACCAATGGACATGACCTCAGTCTCCCACCAAGAAACGCACGCAAACACAGGCACCTGTGACCAGCAATATTCCGATAATCACATCATTCCACCAATCCACCTGGCTGACCGGCATCTGTTACACAAAACCTAATCCCCCGCCCCTGAGCATGACATCATTCAAACAGTCATATTGGCAGCCCTCACCCCTGACCTCACTGGGCTTCGTAGGCAAACGCGCCCAGCACAGTACCACGCAACTATACTCCGAAGCTGGAACCCAATGCAGATCTCCTCACAATACATCGCTCCCCAAATAGGAATATGCCACATCACTTGCAAAGAAGAACGCTACACGGCCCATATCAGAATAGAAATTTAATGCACAACAAATTCACCAAGCCCATACAGCCATTAGGCCATGAACTCCAAAACACATTTCACCATTGTGGGCTGCATCCGCAATAAATGACCAGCTACTTCTTGTGTGACGCCCTGTTCCTTCATGGTACACAGGGGCTACATTCTCGTACGAAAAGGCAACATGGAAGCGCCTAGAACCGCAGGGCCGTCCCAATAGGGAGGCACTAGTCCAGCTGAAAGTCCGAAATGTTGCTCCGAGCCACTAGTACTGCGTAAGGGCATGTGGCCCATTGGCGATCGTCCCATAAGATCGTAATGCTGCTCCACTGATTAACACGAAGCAGCAGGTGTCGGGAGTAAAACCCATCTGCAGGAGTGGCATACAGATGGCAGTGGCAAAAGGGGAGGAGATACCTGTCAACCAAAAGAAAAGAAAAAGAATAGAATGGCCATCAGAACTACATTCGAACAACTCACTTCAATGATCACACTAAATCCACAGCCATATGCATGCTAGCCCACTCCAAAGGATCATCACCACCCCAAAACCACTTGCGACTCATAACTATCCATATCGAGGTGAAAACACCATCACAAACGAGTGTACCTGTGCATGCGTCTGTGAAAACAGAATCCTTCAGATGGGATTGGTAACGTGCATGGACACAAGTGTCTGAAGGCGCGTCGAGACAGGGAGGGCTCAACAAGGCCAGATAGACGATGGTCCCACTATGGCAGCCCTGCATCACATAGCGCAGGGGAGGCGGACAGATTCCAAGAAGCCCTGTACATGGCAAACACTGTATCAAATCATCTGTCCATGCATCCATTCATCATTCCCTCATCCCGTAATGACAACGCCTGTTTCCATACTCACATAACATGTGAGAATTCCATTGAGTCTGTGCGTTATGCAGCCTGCAAAATCCACTGTGCCCCAGCCCGTAATTCCAGTGTTGTGAAGTAACATGTATTTGGGAACGTCCGGCCTCATCATCCACTTCGCTATTGCGCATCCCAAACTATTCATATCAATCATTGCATCCTCGCCATGGCCCCTGTCCCAAGGACACTGAACAATAGAACGTTATATTTGCAGTCAGACCTGTGGGCATCTCCTCGCCGCTAGCTGAAGACCGAAAGCGCCGCCCTTCGAATTCCTCATTTGCAACATCACGTCGAAAAGGCATCTGTGGCCGCTTGAAATCACAAATTAATCCATCTAGTGCGGCTGTGTGTGAAAATGGCAACTGCCTTCACTCACAAATGGGACGCCCCGCCCGTCGTTGAACCTCGGTGCAGTGATGCATGAGGGTCCACCGTTACTCGAGTACTACGTTCCACTGACCCTTCACAAGTCTGTTCGCGACTGCAAAGAATGCATGTGAAACAATGGGACCATAGCCGAATGAACATATCAACCAATGTTACACGGCCATCGGGTACTAATACATGATTGTAATAGCAAGATGCCATTCCTCGAATTGCAGCGTTGTGTGCGGGACATGCTCGCCCAAAGGGGAGAGCAGCTTGCACAGGTGGAATGAATCACCACAGGTGGAGGCCATACAGCCTGAAAACACATAAATTGCACACCCAGTCTCCTCCCACAACCACACCCACTCCGAAATGCTACCGGCAGGACTCGCGATGTTGGCCCTGGGGGACCTGATAGCACTGAAAGTACTCCAACTCCAAGAAGAAGACGAACACCAACTACAACCGGCCGCACGGAGGAGACGCAGGAGGAGGAGGAGGGCAAGGCAGGGCCAGCAAGGGCTGCCAGCACAGCCACTACCACCACGCAGGCAGCCCGCAATCCCACGCCTCCGAGCACATCCGTTCAACCTCACTGATGAGCAGATCCACACCCTCTACCGTTTGGACCGGGACACCATAGCCGCCATTGTGGACATGACACAGGCTGACCTTGTCAGCATGATAGATAGCCCAACCGCCATCCCACCCCTACTGAAGGTGGTGTCTGTACTCCACTTCCTGGCCACAGGCACCTACCAGCACACAGTCGGACAGTTGCATGGCATTTCTCAGCCACTGTTCTCACGGACACTATTGCAAGTGCTCGATGCCCTCCTGCAGCACGCAGACGACTACATCTCTCTACCACGCTCGGAGCAGGAAATTACCAACACAAAAGTGGGATTCCATGCACTTGGCGGCATACCGGGTTGCCTTGGTGCCATCGACTGCACCCATGTGGAATTGGTCGTCCCACATGCCATGGAGGCCCAGTACCGGAACCGAAAACAATTTCATTCTCTGAATGTACAAATGGTGTGTGACTCCAACAGGATCATTACACATTGTTGTGCCCGATTCCCTGGATCAACCCATGATTCTATGGTCTTGAGGAACTCAACAATACCACGCTACATGGAGCGACACGCAGGGAACAGATCCTGGCTACTCGGTGAGTCTCATTTCATGCATGATGATGTGGGGTATGTGATGCGGCAATGACCTGGCAGGAAGGGGGGGGGGTGCGTACCTAGCAATGGCATTCCACATAATTCGTTTATCGTCCACATACAGGTGATGCCGGATATCCACTGAAGAGATGGCTCCTCACACCAGTCCGGAACCCACGGGACCAGCATGAGGAGGACTACAACCATGCCCACTCACGTACCCGTGTAGTCATTGAACAGGCATTCGGCCTACTGAAGACCCGTTTCCGGTGCCTCCGCAGGTCTGGCGGGGCACTCCTGTACCGCCATGAGAAGGTTGCAAAGATGGTGATGGCATGTGTCATGCTACACAACATGTGCGTATGTAGAAATGTGCCCATGCCCCCTGACGCAGAACTGCAAGCACCTGAAGATGGTCATGATGAGGGTGGGGATGTGGCAGCACCTCAAGGAGTCTGCGAGGCACAGGAGGGCTGTGAAATTCGTCAGCATCTCATAGATGCATGCTTCTAGCACTCACGCCTGGTGGCTGATACATGGACACGGGACTCGTGGCACTGTGTGTGTCTGGTACATGCACAATATGGACTGTACGCCTATGATGGCCTAGTACACAAAGATCATTGTCCACACATCTCATTGGTTGATCGTGCATTGTTTATGGCATATGTGATATCATGTTGAACACCCTATCGACCCGCCACCCAAGTGAGCCCAACACACCCCCTCCACCCTCCTACCTCCCCCCCGAACACCAGTGTCCAAAGATGCTCATTGTCAGTGGGCAGTCGCTATTGCAAGCCCCCTCTGCGGGTATCAGGGGCACCCCTGCCTGTGGAGCGCAGGTTCCTCCCAGATCTACGTTGGGGGCTGCCCTGGACGGAACTTGCAACGGATGATGTCTCTGCCTGCTCACGTCCATGCATGTCCCTAAGGGTTTGTGAGAGCTCAGTGAGCACACGGCGCACTGCGGAAAGTTCGGCACATACGTCTTTGGACGTCGCATGCAGTTCCCCCCTGAGGCTCTCGGTGCTTCTCTCCATTTGGACTCTCAGGCTCTCGGTGCTACTCTCCATTTGGACTCTCAGGCTCTCGGTGCTACTCTCCATTTGTGCCCTAAGTGTCTCAGTTGATGTTTCTATGTCTGCCTTAGTGCCCCCATATCCATCGGCATGGTCCTTGAGGAGCGTGGCCAGTTGCTGCTGTTGCACGATTAACTGGTCGAGGGACTGTTGCCTGTGCTGTGCCATGGCCATTTGCGGTGGTGTCACAGAGGGGCTGTTCGCCTCATGTTGCCCTGCCACAGGGCTTGTGGGGGATGGCCAGTCGTCGTCTTGTGGGTGCCCCTGCGTGGTATCCTCATGGTGTACGGGATGGAACAGACAGTGGGATTGGGACAGGTCATGGTTGGATCTGACTTCGACATCCCCGTCTTCTGTGTCGGAGCATGCTGCCATTAATGGGGTGTCACCTATGGTGCTGCTGCCACCAGAGGCAGTACCTTCTGTGGCATCCATTGGGGGGACCTGTGGTGGTGCTGTTGTGGGCATGCTGGCTGCTGGGGTGCCTGTTGATGTTCCCTCCTGTGTGCTGCCACTTGATATGTGCTGCTGCCGTGTCTTGATGCGTGCAGCTGAGGTGGAGGGTCTTTGGCCGTCGGTCTTGGCCCTCTTTGCAGGTGTGCTGGTAGGGGTGTCCTGGAGCTCGTCGTTTGGATCGGACCCTGTGGTGGAGTAAAGGAGGGCGAGCATTATTCATGGGTCTGTGGGAATTGGAATGGCAATGTATCACATGCATTGGGGTGGTACCTGAGGGTGATTTGGGTCGGGGCCTTGGAGGTGCTTTCATTTGTGTGTGGAGTGAGGGTGCAGTTGTTTGGCAGCCTGCAGTTAGGGTGTGCCTGCTGCACGTGTAGTGGGTGTTTTTGGGGTTTTTACTTATTTATGTATTTATTGTGAGTTTTAAAGTGCGCTATCAGGCCAATGTGTGTGGACGTTCTCCTGGCCATGTGTTGCTGTTGCGCTATGTGGACACATGTGGATCACATTATTGGACATTGTGGATTTGGCATGGTTTTCTTTGGGCCACCTACCTGATTCTCCGGATGTCTGCACTCCTTTCTCCATCCCTCCGACTCCCTCTATGCTCTCCATTCCAATGGTGGAGGCACAGATTTCTTCCCAGGGGGTCAACTTGATGGGTGATTCCGATCCTCCCCCGGTGGCTGTGGCAATGTTGCGGTTGGCAGAAAGTATGCTACGGACGCGTATCCGCAGGTCGTCCCACCGCTTCCTGCATTGCTGTGGGTTGCGGGGTGCGGTCCCCACCGCACTTACCCGCTGTGCCACCAGGGCCCATATGGCCTTCTTGTTCGCAAGTGCCGTCCTGGTCATTTGCGTGGAGAAGACGGCGGCGGCATTCTCCTGGAGGGTCTCTGTAAGCACGGTGAGTTCCTCACGGGAGAAGTGGACCTGCCGCTTGCGGTCGCACGCTTTCTTCGCTTCTTTTCCCATTTTTCTTGGTTTCACTAGGGTGGATGACGGGTTGGGATGTGTCTCAGGGTGGTGTTTTTAGTGGTTGTGTGTATTTTGTGGTTTTATAGGTGTACGGCGTGTTGTTTCCCGTTCCGGGCCCATGTTTTTACTTCCGTTTCCGTATATTTACGGTCACCGTACTTTCCGGTTGGCGCTCACTGCGGTGTCCGCTATGATGGGTGGCGGTATTGCACCTAGGGCGCCGTACGGCGGCGGTGTGGGCCGTTTTGGGGTCATTTCCGCCATCGCGGACTTTGCACTTCCGCCATGCCGTGGTGCTCGTGCCCGATGGGTCGGAATGGGCCGCACTTTGCTCCATCGTGCAATGGCGGAAACGCTATTCACGCTGTGGCGGTCCGGTCAGTCACTTTCCGCCAGGGTCGTAATGAGGGCCAATGTCGCATAAAACTAATCAAAATAACTTTCTATTATATTATAGAAAGAGGGGGAGACACATGACCCCTATGGAACACCACATGTGATGGGTACTGGGTCCGCTGATGAAGAGAGCGAGAAGACTCTAATAGTTCTGCTTTCTAAGAAGGACTTTATCCAGGTAGAGGCCTCTTTGGAGAAGTTGGTGGCCGATTTGAAGTGGTTACATAAGACTTTATGGTCAACCAAATCAAATGCGGCGGATAGGTCTAAACGCAAGACAATGGAGATTTCACCTTTGTCTTTTTGGTCGTCCAATTGGTTCTTGAGATCGATAAGGGCCGACTCGGTTCCATGTCTAGGTCTGAAACCAGATTGTCGGGTGCATAGAAGGTTATTGATCTCCAGATATGATTGGACCTGGAGATATGATATGATATTTTATTTGTATCATGCTCGTACACAAGTCTTTCAGAGCGCGACTACGCAAGGGAGGGGAACAGGTGAGAACACAACACAACAACAACAACGATCTTTATAGGCCCATTGACATTAAGAACGCACAAGTGCATGGGAATGGGAAAAAGGGAAATAGTGCATGGAAGGGGGAGAGTGGAAAGTGTGAAGCAGAGGAGAGCAGATAAATAATAATAAATAAAAATAAAAATAGAAAATGGAGGACACAAACAGTGGTAGTGCAGCCAGCAAGTGGCAAGTGCTGTGTTTAAGGCAGCAGACTGGGCAAGTCTGATAAGTGCAGAAAAAGAAGAAAAATGGGGGGGGGGGCTGCAAGGGTACATATACAGTCCCCAGTGCAAGGAGTGGCCGGGAGGCAGTGCAGGAGGGTGGCAGGGTGAGTAGGTACCTGGGCCCATGGGACAGAGGGTGGCCAGGCGCACAGTGCCAAGAGAGAGCAGATCAGCAGGGGAGAGGGGGGGCAAAGGCGGAAGCAAAGAGGAAGTTCTTGAGGTTCTTCCGGAACCAGAGATGGTTTTCCTCAAATTTTAGATTGGCAGGGAAGCTGATCCAGAGGGAGGCCCCAGCCGAATATAAAGATCTACCCCAGATTTTTTCTTTGAAAAACGATTGACCCGGAGGGAGTAGGAGGTAGAGGAGCGAAGAGCTCGAGAGGGGAGGTATTTGCAGAGGGATAGCTGAAGGTATTTTGGACCCAGACCCCAGCAAGCTTTGTGAACAATGCAGAGGGTTTTGAATTTAATCCTTGCATCCACTGGGAGCCAATGGAGAGATTTCAGGGCTGGAGAGATACAATACCAGATCTTGAGGCCAAGGACAAGTCTCGCAGTCCTGTTCTGGATAAGTTGCAGAGGGCGGAGAGTAGAGGCAGGTTTATTTAGAAAGAGGTTGTTAAAATAGTCCACCATAGAGAGAACCAGAGCTTGGGAGACAGCAAGCTTCTGAGGGAAGGAGAGGAAAGGCAGAGTACCTCTGAGGAGGTGCAGTAGGAAGTTTGACTTTTTAGAGACCTCAGAGATATGGGGGGAGAAGGAAAGTGTGGAGTCAAAGATGACCCAGAGGTTCTTAGCCTCGCAGGTAGGGGTAGGAAGAGGGCCAAGGGAGGCCGGCGAGAGGGTGAGGGAGAAGGATGGAGATGGCGTGCTGAGGAGGAGGATCTCCGTCTTGCTGGCATTCAGACAAATACCATTGGCGGCACTCCAATCTTGGATGGCAGTAAGGCAGTTAGAGATGAGAAAGGGAGAGGAGGTGGCCGAGGGCAGCCGGAAAATGAGTTGAGTGTCATCAGCGTAGCACTGGAAATTTGAGCAGAAAATGGCAATGCATTGAGCGAGAGTTGCCAGGTATTGGTTGAAAAGCCAGGGTGAGAGATTAGATCCCTGGGGAACCCCACAGATAGAGAGGAAGATAGATGATAGGAAGGACTCCAGTTGGACCTGGGAGGATGATCAGAGAGGAAAGAGGTCAGCCAGGCCAGAGCCTGATCAGTGATGCCCAGGTTATCGTAGAGATGGTTGAGCAGGATGGTGTGGTTGACCATGTCAAAGGCAAAAGAGAGATCAAGAAGGATGAGGATAGAGGGAATGTTGGAGTCCAGGTTGGAGAGCACATCTTCACGGATATTCAGGAGAGCAGTTTCCGTGCTTCTGGCTGCTCTGAAGCCAGAGTGGTGGTCGTGGAGACAGCCAACAGAGTCTGAATGAAGGTTAAGCTGAGAGATGGCCAGATTTTCCAGAAGTTTACTCAGAAAGGGGGTAATGGAAATTGGGCGATAGTTAGCCAGACAGGAAGGATCAGCTGTGGGTTTCTTGAGAAGAGGATGCACAAGGGAGTGCTTCAGGGAGGAGGGGAAAGATCCTGAGGCAAAGAAGTTGTTGCAAAAATTGTCAAGGGCTGGAGCGAGGTAGTCAATATGGTCCTTGGTGGTTTTAGAGGAACAGGGATGAACATGTTTTGATGAGGCTTTGATAGATCGGACTTGTCTAGCGACCGCATCAGGGGAGAAAATAGGAAAGGAAGAGAAGGACTGTGGGGGGTGGTTAAAGGGGGGTCTGCAAGCACAGACTGAGAGGGAATGGGGGGCAGGGGAGGAGAGGGTGGACAGAATCCCACAGAGACACAGGCTTGAATGTGAGCTCTCTTCTTAGTGCGGACAGAGAGTCGGTATTGCCTTTGGAGCAGGCAACAGGCCAGTTTTACAGAGGATGAACAAGAAGCCATCCATTTCCTCACAGCTCCCCTACACCTACATTTAAGTGTAGCTTGGTCGGACTCATACCGGGAATTGCACTTGGCTTTGGGCTTCAAGCGGATCCTCATGACAGGGGCAAGAGCATCAAGACTATCAAAAATAGAAGAGCAGAGACGGGTCAGGGTTGTGTAGGGGTATGAGTCAGCCAGAGGAGGAGGAGGGGGAGAAAAGATGGCAGCGAAAGCCTCAGCTGACACACGGTTCATAGGTTGGATGTCCGAGAAAGTAAGTGGCAGTGTTGGGGTGGGGTTGGCTTGGGGGGAAGAGAGTGTGAGATGAGAGGAGAGAAGGCAGTGGTCACTCCAGGAGAGAGGAGTGGTCAGAGGGATAGAGAGGGGGAGGCCAGGGGAGATCAAGACATCAAGTGTGTGTCCTGCAGAGAGCGTCGGGCCAGAGGGGAGGATAGAGAGGGAGAGGGAATTGCAGAGGTTTCGAAAGAGCAGAGATAAGGGGCCAGGGAGAATTGGGGTGGATGTTGAGGTCACCAAGGAGGAGGAGTTGAGTGGTTGAGGCCAGGAGGGAGGAGGAGAGTTCAGCCCACTCAGAGAGAAAAGAGGTGATTTTCCTGGGGGGCCAGTATAGAGTAGCAAAATTAAGTGAGTGGCTGGGAGAGATTGAGAGCCTGCAGACAAAGCATTCAAAATAGGAGTAAATCTGAATCCAGATGATAGTGGCGGGAATCCACTCAGGAAATATCAGGGCTATGCCCCCTCCAGGTCGAGTGGATCTGGATGCAGAGAGGATCTTGTAGCCCTCAGGGAGTAGAGTGTCAAAGCTTTTGACAGAGCTGGCCATGAACCATGTCTCTGTAAGACCGAGGACATCAAGGTCCAGTTCTTCATGGAGGTGGCAGATGTCAAAGGAGTGTTTGACAACAGAGCGAGAGTTGAGAGTGGCAAGATGAAGAAGGTTGCCAGCCTTAAAGACTTTCCGGGAGGGGTACAAATTAGTGGTACACCCTGCAGAGTTGTGGAGATAGCCTGTAGAGTGGCAGAGGAGGAGGAAAAAGTAGGCAAGGTAGCCAAGGAGTGAGAAGAGGGGACAGCTGGAGATGAGAGGGTGTTGATGAGGCGAGGGAAGCGCCTACCGAAGAGGAGGAGATTGGCCTGAGGACCTTGGACCATGATAGTGCCATTGGGGTAGACATTAAGGATGGCTCTGGAGGAGTCGAAAGAAGCCATGCAGACATCCCAGCGAGAGCCACCATTAATGGGAGAGGAGGAGTCAGGGCAAAGCACAGAGATCATATGGGGGGTCCATGGATCCGGCGAAGGGACAACAAAGATGATGTCAGTGAGCGTCTGTTTGGAAGAGGCGGTGGTATAGGTATCAGGGATAGGAAGACCAGGTTTGGAGGCCAAGATATCCTTTTTAAAATTTATTTTTTCCAGACTTAGTGAGAGGGAAGGACAGTTGATAGAGAAGCAGTTGGAATAGATGGGAGAGACAGAGAGTGCCATGAGGGGAAAAAGAGTGGAGGCAGAGGGAAGAGTAAACAAGTAAAGCAGTATTGAACAGTCACTGGGCTAGCAGGTTACAATCAATGGGCAAAATTAGATGCAAAAAATGCACCGTAGTTAAATGCAAAAAAATACATTCAGGTTTGACTTTCAGCTAAATGCATAAATACACTCAGGTTTGACTTCAGCTAAATGCATAAATACACTCAGGTTTGACTTTCAGCTAAATGCAAATATACACTCAGGTTTGACTTCAGCTAAATGCAAAAATACACTCAGGTTTGACTTTCAGCTAAATGCAAAAATACACTCAGGTTTGACTTCAGCTAAATGCAAAAATACACTCAGGTTTGACTTTCAGCTAAATGGGAGACCAGTAGTTAAGGAATTTAGGGGTCGATTCATGGAGCAAACGTGCGCCGAAAATCCCAGCGCAAGCAGGCGCAAGGTGGCGCAAGCGTGAGAAATCCAGCGCACGCGCACGCGTGCGATTCAAGGAAGACGCTGCGCGTGTTTCCCGCTGTCCGTGCACGAAATCCTGCCATGGCGCACGCGGGCACACACGGCGTGCGCTATGCACACAGCAAAAGCGCACATAGCGCGGCGCACACAACCAAAGTGGGCGGAACAGTGGGCATAACACGCGGAATGGGGAATAACGTGTGAAAAAGAAGGCGTAACTGGGGAAGTACTGCAGGGAACAACACGGAACACCCACACGCACGCCAACAACCTGTATTCATGGATTCGAATACGGGAAACCCACGCACGGCAAAAGACGCACACAGGCGTCAACGCGTCCGCCACAGGAAGGCAGGCGGAAGCGTCCCCGCGCACAGTATAAACGTGCGCGCAAACAACAAACACGTATATACAGCTACGATGAATGCCCCATTTGTCGCAGCACTGATCATGGGACACCGGAGGAGGAGAATATCCAGGGCACGCATTTTCGCACCACGGACAAGCCTTTTTGCGATGCCTGACGACCAGGTCTACGTCAGGTATAGGTTTCCACCCCATATCATCCTAGACCTGGTCAGGGAGTGGAAAGATGACCTTACATCCCCCACCCTTTGCTCCCAAGCATTGAGCCCCTTGGAGAAGGTGCTCAATGTCTTGCATTTCTTGGCCACTGAGTCATTTCAGCGACTACTGCCATAGTGGGGGGGTCTCTCAGGCCATGCAGTCACGCTGCCTACACCAGGTACTGGCAATCATGACAGCGCGCCCCTCAGTCTGCAGGCACATATACATGCCCAGAACCCCCGCAGAAAGGCAGGCCATTGTCCTGGATTTTTACAGGGTGGCACACTTCCCCAAAGTGCTCGGTGCCATAGATTGCACCCATGTGGCCCTACGTCCACCTAGGGCCACTGAGCACATCTACCGAAACCGCAAGCACTGGCATTCCATCAATGTACAGGTGGTACGCGATGCAAAGGGAATCATCACCTCTGTCTATGCAAACTACCCTGGCTCCACCCATGACAATTTCATATACAGAATGTCCGCCCTGAGCCGGGCCCTGGAAGCTGGGCAGCATGGCAACACCTGGCTCCTAGGGGAGTACAAATGCCCTTGCACATGCATTCATGTCACACACACACACACACAAATACACAAACCCCAATAATCACAATCATTTACACCTCCCCAGGGGACAGTGCCTACCCTCTGAGCAACCACATGATGACACCAATCCGGAACCCCACCACACCACCTCAGGTAAGATACAACGCCGTCCATATTGCAACCAGGGCCATAGTGGAGCGCACATTCGGAGTGCTGAAGTCACGTTTCCGCTCCCTTGACCACTCTGGCAGGCAGCTACTCTATGCGCCCCCAGTAGTGTGCAGGATCTTTGTGGCAGCATGTGTCCTGCACAATGTTGCAACACGGCAGGGCGTACCGGTGGACATGGTGCCCCCACATCCCCAACCACAGGCACAGGTGCTGCCCATGGGAGGGGACAGGGCACGTGGAGAGGAAGCCTGGACCCAGCTTGTGGCCACATTTTTCATCTAAACTCCCACCCCTGCGGAGTGCACACAGGCCTGGCACATACCAGGTGACAATCGATGATGACAAAGAGACAGTCAACTGTCACAACCTTACCACCCTGAGATAGTTGCCATGGAAGTGCCACATTGTCTGCATCCCTAGCTACTTAAACACAAGCTATCCTGTGTGACCAAAAGGCACACATATGACATATGACATGACATGATATGGCATTTGTAACGTGCCTATACAGAAGTGTTTCAAGGTGCGACGAGGCAGGGAGGGGGGAACAACGATACTACTAGGCCAGGTGTCATTTAGATTGCGCAAGTGCAGGGGTAGGGGGAAGGGAAAAGTGCAAGCAGAAGGGGAGGGGGGGAGTGCAGGAGTGCAGTACAGGGTAAGTAGATGTTAGGGAGAATTCTCTGTTTAGGCTGAATTTCCTAACCTAGTGAGTCCCCCAGCAGCTTTGCTGGATTTCTGGAGTTTGTTTTTTCCATCCTGCCAAGAGTGAGACTCTTTTCTCCCACTCTTGGACATGTATGTGTGTAATTCCTTTTTGAAATGTCAATGTGTTCGATGGGCTATGGGGTCTTTTACTCCATAGGGTCTCATATGTTTTTCTATGTGTGTTACACCGCACCCTACGTGGCGTAACACGGGGGCACCCTAGCAGGTCCCCCACCATAGACTCCATACCCGGGGACTGACTACTGTCTCCCCGGGCATGTAAAGTCCCCATTGGCTTTACTAGAACTAAATTTACTAACAGAACTAGTACAAACCATCTTATTGTGGACGCACTAGTAGGGGTAATTTGTTTACTCCTGGATCTGTTACTCGAGGGGGCACTGTCCCGTCCCCCCTCGTCGAGTTTTGGCTGGTGGCAGTGGAAACTACTTGTTATGTTCGTCCCCGAACATAACCCTATGGGATTCGTCCCATTGTTGAAGATTGATACTTTTTCTCATTAATCTCTGACGTACCACCGATCTACTTATCTTAAATAAGTTTATCGAGTGGTATTTTCTGCTAGAACTCAGTTTGTAAAATGGCGTCTGTGTTCGTCTCTGTGACTCCTAAACCAAAGGTCGAGCCCTTTGTTCCACTTTTGGCGGGCTCTGTACAGTGGCATACTTCTGGCATACTTGTAACCAGCATGTCAGTAGGGTGCAATAGTGGTGATGCGGACAGTCCCCGTCTGCTCCACATGTCCACCATCCAGCAGAGCAGACATGCATCATGGAAGCATTGCATTACTTACACATCAGAACCATGTACACGTCACATGTAGTGGCAATCATGCACAACACATCCCACAAGTGAAACACACACGTCCTCAACAAACACGCATCAACACTCACTGGACTGGGCATCAAAGTCCAGCATCTCTCCCACTCCTTCGACCAATTCAGGTGGTATGAACTCTGCAACGAGTGCCTCATGCAGAGTGAGCTCTTCCTCCTCTGGTGCAGGCCCACCGCCAGTCACCAGAGTCAAGTTGTAATTAGAGGCACGCTTAGCCTTAGGGCTGCATTTGAGGTCATTCCAACGCTTTTTGCACTCTTGTGCCGTGCGCACCTCATGGCCGAATGAACTGACATGTTCCGCAACATGCTTCCAGTGGGTGTCACGGTGGGCAGCCGTATTCTGACTATTGGCACCCACTACCATGTCACGGCTGTGGCCCCGCACGTAGTCCACGAGGAAGTGCAGTTCCTGCTTGCAGAAAGGCTTCTTCCTCGACGTGCAGGAGTTTGTGGCTGTGTGTGGGGTCCCAGCCTGTGCTGCAGGTGCAACCTTCCTCCTCTTGGATTGTGGTGCAGACCCTGGCTGGCTACTGCCGCCCTGACCAGTATGGCCAGTGGGTTCGGTGAATTGAGCCAAGGGATTGGCAGGTGGAGGGACGACCAAAGGCCTGACTTGTGTCAGTGGCATCTGGGTGCCCTCTAATGGACCCTGCGCAGCAACATCCGCTGTGGCAGGGTCATTGACCACAACCGTCCTGGTAGGCAGACTCACAACCGGGGTGTTGTTGGGTGCATCTGCCCCTGCACTTGCCAACACCCGGCTGTTTGGGGCAGCAGATGACATAACTGCCCCAGGGACACGTGTCTTGGTCAGAGCAGCCCTGCGTGCCCCTGTGGTTTCCCTGCTGGCCTGTTGGAAATCTACCAAGGGCTCCTCAAGTGCCAACGCAGCCTGCGCTGGCAGACCCTGAGCCTGGGTGCCGGTGTCCACAGCTGCACCTGCAGCTACCACTACCCTTGGGCCCGTGGCAGTCGATGGAACGGACTGCCGGGTCACACGGGCGCCAGTGCCAGATGCAGAAGCTCCATCCCCCGGAACCACAGGGGGTGGTGGCATGACTGCACCGAAACATGGCACAACATTGTGCTCAAGTGGCGCACCCCTGCCTCTTCCCCCTCTGTGGCCGCCCTGGACACCCTGGAGTCCCCCTACTCCCATGTCACCACAGCCACATCCCCGACCACACCCGCCACGAGGAGTACGCCCAGCTGAGGCGCCCCTCACCTTTGGTGTCCTCCCAACCATGGCACAGATGTAGTAGTGCCGGCACAGATGGAGTAGTGCCAATGGGAGGTGTACACCACAATTGACCTGGGCAATTGGGGTGAAGGGGATGGGAAGCAAGATGTTAACAGCCCCCCTGCACCTGCAAGGCTGTATGTGACCCCGGTGATGTAGTGACAGGTCACGCAACGCTCAGGCACCCCAAAACTGCAGTAAAACCGTACACGCAACCCTGCAGCCTACGTGCGTGGAATCAACCTCCCGCAGTACGCGGTGGCACCCAGTAACACGAATAATGCGTACACGTGGGACACGCAGGCTACTATGACCTCGAAAATGGGTGCGATACACAGGGGGGCCCGCAGTGGGAAAAATAGCGCGTGCGACTCACCGTCTGACTAGCGTGATGCAGAAAAACACACGTACCCAATACCCCGCCAAAAGAAGAGATACGTCCTTGATAGCTGTGAAGTTGTGATGGCCCGCGAAACAACAAGAAGCAGCAACACACGTCGGTCTCCACGAAAGGCACGTACAGTGAACTGCTGCCCCCGCTCACCTTTAACCCGTGCTGAGGGAAACGCCCGTGCTCGTCACGTCACTTACGTGCATGGGCCCTTTCCTCGGATTACACGCATTCCCACGCGGACGTGCAGTTTTTCACGTGCACTGAAACGCCCCTGCATGCCCGCGCGCGTCACTTCACAGAGGCGCTTGCGCTTGAAGGGCCTTCGGTCCAATGAAATCGCGTATGCGTGCAGACGCGCTTACGCGCTAAGTGCTTTTCCTCCAATTACACGCTGACGTGCAGAATTTTCAAGTGCCAAATCACTCCGTATCAAGCTGGCCACGCGTAAGCACACGGAATACCACGCACCTGCCCAAAAGGCCAAATTACTGCCCCCCAGAGCCCCGAGCAGCCTCACACGAGCCATCTGCTGCTGCCTGCCTGCCTGCTGCCACCATGCCCTGCCATTTGGTTTCTGCACATCAGCCATCTGCAGGGGTCCAGTTGCTGTGTCCACCCCTGCTGGAACAGAAGACTCCCGACTGGGATACCATCGCTCCACAGCCCAGCCCCAGGACCCAGTTGCCCACCCACGCCTGCCTCGGGGGTCACCATGTCGGGGCAAACACCATCCGAGACCACTGGCGACCCTCAGCCAGAGGGGCAGAGGGCCACCAGCTTCAGTCAGAAGGAAGTTGGTGTCCTGGTGGAGCATGTCCTGGGGCATTATGATGCCCTCTTCGGATCATCACGTGCCGACAAGGAAGGACGGGACAGGATCTGGACGGACATCGTGACTGCCATCAACATGGAGGTGGTCGCAGTCAGACTATTCCATCATGTCAAGAAGCGCTGGGAGGACTTCAGGTCCAGGATACTCAACAAGGCCCGGTGCCTCTTGAAGGCAGCGGATGCTAAGAGGTGCCGGGGCCACTTGTCGGAAGATCAGATGAGGGTCCTAGAACGCATATCCCCAGTGCTCCACATCCAGGTCCTTGAGAGGCAGCCCCGTCTGGAGTCGAGCGGTAAGTGGCCAAGCATTGCTGTGTGAGACAGGGCATGTTGCAGTGTGCTGGTTGTCTGATACTTGCCTGTATGTGTGACATAGGCCATGTACGCATGTGTGTGTGCAGGGACATCATGGTCATGCATGTGAGACCAGTAATGTGTGAAGCACACGGTTGGTGTATGTGTTTAAATGCTACATGGGGAGCCCTATGCGGAATGGACACATGAGAGCATGCCAGTCTCTTTTCCTGGACATGGGTGGGGGTGAGGGATGGGTGATGATGCCATGTACATGTATGGTGTCCATGTCTGTGTGTCTGACCTGCGTGTCTGTGACTTGTGAATGCCATGGATGCATGACACATGTCTGTGTCAATGTTCAGATTCACTGATGCAGCCTAGCTATCCTTGCATCCACTGTGTCTGGGGTGTACGAGTCCAGATGGATGAAAGTACGGTGAAGTGTGTGAATGTGATAGGCATGACCCATGATGCATGTGAGTTCAAAAATAACATTGTATGTTTCAAGAGTCCCTTGGACATGTTTGCTTATGTCCATAGCATGCGCCATGCCTGTTACTGCATGTGTCTTGCCTGCACTGACACATGTGTTGTGGAGGGACATGATGGAAGTGATCTTTGACAGTGGCACTCATCTGCTATTGCTTCCTGTCTAGGGGACCATTGTACAGAACCCTGATGCTTGTGTTCTATGTCTCCCTCTACACAGCGCAAAGTAAAGAAGAGGCTGGAGACGGCGCTGTGGAGCAAAGCGGCGGGGATGCCCCCACGGCTGCAGTGGAAGGGGTGGGTGAGCCCCCACAGGGGCTAGCAACGGCGGAAGATGGGGTGGAGCCATCCAGGTTGGTGGTTTCCACAGAGGAGGAGGAGGCCGCTACTGAGCCGCACATGGGGCCTGGTGGGGGCATCCCTGCTGGTGCAAGTGGTGCAGTCCAGGGGCAGGGGCAGGAGGCAGTACAGGTCACCGTGGAGGTGCCTGTGCATGTCAATGTCCCTGACACTGTGACTGCACCACCATGCACCAGCAGGGATGCCCCATCCCAGGCCCGTACGCAGGTAGGGGGGATGTCCATGTCATCTGACTCCCCTCCACCTGCGGACGAGGGGACCCCTGGCCGTATGGAGAAGGTCCTGATTGGTGTCGCGTTGCGCACGGGTGTCATTCGTGATGAGGTGCGTGCTTCCCGGGGGGAGCACGCACGTCATCACGAAGAGCACCGTGCCAACGTGGCCCAGTTGGGAGCGGTCGTGGTCGGGGGTTTCGTACATGTGTTTGGGCACTCTGGCGACCCTCTCCTCCTCTGTGGAGGCTATGCGCCAGTCGTTCTCCATGCTGTCTTCCAGCCCAGATTCCACCAGGGCCCCCTGTGGACCTGCCCCGACCAATGCAGCCAACTCGGTGGGGATCCCATCCCTGCCACAGTCGGGAGTCGGAGGTCCAGCAGGGGTGAACACACCAGCAACTGGACCCCAGCAGATGGAGGATGTGACGGCATCATCGGGCAGGGCACGTGCACGACGGCGTCGGTGGATTCCATCAGCCTGGATGCTGTCGTGCTGGCACAGGCAGTTGCGTCGGAGGCAGCGGCAGGCTCGACGTGGGAGGCATCATGGCTCAGGGCCATCAACATCAGGGGTGCAGGCATCGGCTGGAGGGCAGGAGAACCCTGGAATGGGAGTGGCTTCTGTGTGGGAGCGGTTGGGCCAGCAGATAGGTGCGGAGCGGCAGTGGGCAGAGGAGGAACGGCTCACAATGGTCAGGGCGGAGAACTCCATGCGGAGGGCGCTGAGGCGGGCTGAGTGCCTCGAGGGTATTCGCAGGGAGTTGGAGCTGGACACTGCATTATCCCTGCAAGACCTTGGGGCCAGGGAACATGCCCGCCTCCAAGCCATTGAACAGGAGTTTGATGATGCCCTGGCCCATGACAACATCCAGTGAGCCGTTGGACTAGCCCGCTGCCCTTGTAAATAGTTATGTAGTTAGTATTAGGTTTCCTTTGCTTTTTTATTGATTTTGGACCTTTTGGACAATGGACCACATTTTTGTGTATAGTTTTTTTATTGGGTACTATTTTTAGATAGGTTTCATTTCTTCAGTTGGGATAATGGACCCTGGATTGTTTTTCTGTATATGGTTGACTGTTGGATTATGGTTTTTTTTGGGTTTTTGGATTTACACATGGAGCAATGGTTTTCGGTTTTGTTTTTCCCTTGGATGTACTTTTTTGAACTGTGACTTTGGACACCTTTCCTTTGGATTATGATTTGTGGTTTTTCATTATTTTACAGACATGCTGCTTTTTGTTTTTAATTCCCATTGTCGTATGTTTATTTTTACACCCATTTATGTTGCTTTTAATACATTTTTTTCATCAAACTTCAATGTGTAGTATCATCTCATTGGTTTCATGAATATCATGATATGAGTTTTGACATTCACTTACACCCATTGTGTATATGTGAGGGACATGTGTTCATTTACATACTTAATATTGGGGTTGTATCATGTAATTGGCATTTCTGAGTGGGTGGATGCAATACTTGGGTGGGTGTTTGGCATGTGGAGGCTGCCCATAAGGGCCAGGGATCTAGATTGTGATGATGTGTTGGCTGGGGGACATGTGTCAGGGCCTGCTGGCAGGTGCCTCACATTGCTGGGGGGTGGGGGTGCAGGGGGACATGAGTGGGACATGAATGGGGGCCTGCTGGCAGGTGCCTCGCAATGCTGGGGGGTGGGGGTGCAGGGGGACATGAGTGGGACATGAGTGGGGGCCTGCTGGCAGGTGCCTCGCAATGCTGGGGGTGGGGGTGCAGGGGGACATGAGTGGGACATGAGTGGGGGCCTGCTGGCAGGTGCCTCGCAATGCTGGAGGGTGGGGGTGCAGGGGGACATGAGTGGGACATGAATGGGGGCCTGCTGGCAGGTGCCCCGCAATGCTGGGGGGTGGGGGTGCAGGGGGAGATGAGTGGGACATGAATGGGGGCCTGCTGGCAGGTGCCTCGCAATGCTGGGGGGTGGGGGTGCAGGGGGACATGAGTGGGACATGAATGGGGGCCTGCTGGCAGGTTCCCCGCAATGCTGGGGGGTGGTGGTGCAGGGGGACATGAGTGGGACATGAATGGGGGCCTGCTGGCAGGTGCCTCGCAATGCTGAGGGGTGGGGGTGCAGGGGGACATGAGTGGGACATGAGTGGGGGCCTGCTGGCAGGTGCCTCGCAATGCTGGTGGGTGGGGGTTCAAGGGGACATGAGTGGGACATGAGTGGGGGCCTGCTGGCAGGTGCCTCGCAATGCTGGGGGGTGGGGGTGCAAGGGGACATGAGTTGGTGATCAGTAGTGCAAGGAGACATGTGCCTTTGCTGGGGGGCATGGCCATGTTGGGTGGGCTGCCTGCGGGACATGACCAGGGATGCAGGGTAGTCCCCTGTGGTGTGGGCTGCCTGCAGGGGCCATGGAGGGTGTACAGGGAACACCTGGGAGGACCCACACTGCCAAATCACGTGTGGGACTCCCCGGCACCCTCAAAATACACATACCCTGCTGAAATCGTGTGTGAAACTTCCCGCGCACCCCAGTAATACACGTACCCTTCTGAAATCGCATGTGAAACTTCCCGCGCACCCCAGTAATACACGTACTCCGCTCGCACAGGGCCAATCGCGTGTGAAACTTCCCGCGCACCCCAGTAATACACGTACCCTGCTGAAATTGCGTGTGGAACTTCCCGCGCACCCCAGTAATACACGTACCCAGCTGAAATCGCGTGTGAAACTTCCCGCGCACCCCAGTAATACACGTACCCCGCTCGCACAGGGCCAATCGTGTGTGAAACTTCCTGCGCACCCCAGTAATACACGTACCCTGCTGAAATCGCGTGTGAAACTTCCCGCGCACCCCAGTAATAAACGTACCCTGCTAAAATCGCGTGTGGAACTTCCCGCGCACCCCAGTAATACACGTACCCAGCTGAAATTGCGTGTGAAACTTCCCGCGCACCCCAGTAATACACGTACCCTGCTGAAATCGCGTGTGAAACTTCCCGTGCACACCAGTAATACATGTACCCTGCTGAAATCGCATGTGGAACTTCCCGTGCACCCCAGTAATACACGCACCCTGCTGAAATCGCGTGTGAAACTTCCCACGCACCCCAGTAATACACGTACCCCGCTCGCACAGTGCCAATCGCGTGTGAAACTTCCTGCGCACCCCAGTAATAAACGTACCCTGCTGAAATCGCGTGTGGAACTTCCTGCGCACCCCAGTAATACACGTACCCTGCTGAAATCGCGTATGAAACTTCCCGCGCACCCCAGTAATACATGTACCCCGCTTGCACAGGGCCAATCACGTGTGAAACTTCCCGCGCACCCCAGTAATACACGTACCCTGCTGAAATCTCGTGTGAAACTTCCCGCGCACCCAGTAATACACGTACCCTGCTGAAATCACTTGTGAAACTTCCCGCGCACCCCAGTAATGCATGTACCCAGCTGAAATCGCGTGTGAAACTTCCCACGCACCCCAGTAATACACGTACCCTGCTGAAATCGCGTGTGAAACTTCCCGCACACCCCAGTAATACACGTACCCTGCTGAAATTGCATGCGGAACTTCCCACGCACCCCAGTAATACACGTACCCAGCTGAAATCGCGTGTGAAACTTCCCGCGCACCCCAGTAACACACGTACCCCGCTCGCACACGGCCAATCGCGTGTGAAACTTCCCGTGCACCCCAGTAATACACGTACCCTGCTGAAATCGTGTGTGAAACTTCCCGCGCACCCCAGTAATACATGTACCCTGCTGAAATTGCGTATGAAACTTCCCGCGCACCCCAGTAATACATGTACCCCGCTCGCACAGGGCCAATCACGTGTGAAACTTCTCGCGCACCCCAGTAATACACGTACCCTGCTGAAATCTCGTGTGAAACTTCCCGCGCACCCAGTAATACACGTACCCTGCTGAAATCACTTGTGAAACTTCCCGCGCACTCCAGTAATACACGTACCCTGCTGAAATCGCGTGTGGAACTTCCCGCGCACCCCAGTAATACACGTACCCCGCTCGCACAGGGCCAATTGCGTGTGAAACTTCCTGCGCACCCCAGTAATACACGTACCCTGCTGAAATCACATGTGAAACTTCCCGCGCACCCCAGTAATGCACGTACCCTGCTGAAATCGCGTGTGAAACTTCCCGCGCACCCCAGTAATACACGTACCCTGCTAAAATCGCATGTGGAACTTCCCGTGCACCCCAGTAATATACGTACCCAGATGAAATCGAGTGCGAAACTTCCCGCGCACCCCAGTAACACACGTACCCCGCTCGCACAGGGCCAATTGCGTGTGAAACTTACCGTGCACCCCAGTAATACACGTACCCTGCTGAAATCGTGTGTGAAACTTCCCGCGCACCCCAGTAATACACGTACCCTGCTGAAATTGCGTGTGAAACTTACCGCGCACCCCAGTAATACACGTACCCCGCTCGCACAGGGCCAATCACGTGTGAAACTTCCTGCGCACCCCAGTAATACACGTACCCTGCTGAAATCTCGTGTGAAACTTCCCGTGCACCCAGTAATACACGTACCCTGCTGAAATCACATGTGAAACTTCCCGCGCACCCCAGTAATACACGTACCCTGCTGAAATCGCATGTGGAACTTCCCGCGCACCCCAGTAATACACGTACCCCGCTCGCACAGGGCTAATCGCGTGTGAAACTTCCCGCGCACCCCAGTAATACACGTACCCTGCTGAAATCGCTTTGAAACTTCCCGCGCACCCCAGTAATATACGTACCCTGCTAAAATCGCATGTGGAACTTCCCGCATACCCCAGTAATACACGTAACCTGCTCGCACAGGGCCAATCCTGTGTGAAACTTCCCGCGATCCCCAGTGATACGTGTTCCGCGCTTGTCGTGCTGGTACAGGTTTAGCGCAGCCCTTTGCACTGGATTGTGGATTTTGATGGCTTTTCCCTGCGCAAGGGGCGTACTTGGGGGCGTAACTGGCGCTGCTGCAGGGTCGCTGCACCACTGTGCGCCACGGCTGGTTTTAGTGGCTGGAATCCATGAATACGCTGTGCGCGGAAATTTATTTTAGCGCACACGGCTGGCGCAGGCATTCGCACGCGGACACTGTGCGCCAGCCGCGTGCGCCACTTGTGCGCTAAATTCTATGAATTACCCCCTTAGAGTGGTAATCAGATGGTAGAGGTGAGTATAGATAAAGCTTCAAATGAGTACATAACAGGGAGTGTTGAGAGTACTCTCAGCAAAGGAAGTACAAGTAAATCAAGAAGGACGGAACTAACCTGAACAGAAAATGATAGGAGAGTAATGGCAGTTCAATAGTCCAGGGGTAGCAGCCTTAGTGAGGGTTTGGCTGTTGCAATAATCTCATGTTGCAGCCTGTAAAGCCAACAGGGAAGTTCACAGGAACCTTAAAAAGTGGACCTTGGAAGGGGTGGGCTGGCTGAAGCCTGCCGCTTCACCATAGGCCAATATGATACTGCAGGTGATCAATAGGCAGGCAGAAAAGGCAGTTGCTGGAGGCCACAAGAAGGCTTCAGTGATAATAAAATACGACAGCCATGTTTGAAAAGCCACGAGGCCCAAGGAAAGGCTTTCTGAAGTGGCTCTCACTACAGAATGAGCATGTGGGCAGCAGACAGGAACATGTGCACAGATGGAAAATGTGCAGGATAAAAAAAGAAATGCTCCAGTGTGCTTTTTTCTGAATTTTGCAACAAAATTCAGATTTTTCGTTTTTTTGCCCAGGACAAAGTTCTATTTTGAAGATTGATGGCTGCAATGCTCCTAACTCACGTGCAAGGGGCAGGTACAGTCAGTAGATGCTCCATCCTCACGCATTGTTCAGATCACAGGCAGAGATCAAACCAACACGAGGTCCAGAGGAAAGAAAAAGCAAAAAAACAGGCGGCTCTATCAAGAATTTTAAGGAGAAACGGTACTGTCGTAATTGGCCTCTAGTTGGTCGGGGTGCTGGGGTCCAGGTTAGGCTTTTTTAGTAGTGGTTGCAGCCATGCATCTTTCAGATTGGTGGGAACAGAGCAGGATTTGAATGAGGAATTAATGAAGGTCGTGACGAAGTGAGTTAGGTCCTTTGTTGCTTCCTTTATAATGGGTGCTGTACAGGTATCTCCGAGACACTGTGAGGGTTTGAGTGATCTGATGATATTTTCTACCTCAGTAGTTGAGATTGATCTGAATTTGAATTGGTTGGGTGGTTTAGTTAGGTTGTTAGCAAGTTCTTGCAAGATGGCTACTTGGGTTGCAAGAGCGATTTTATGAAGGATGCTTTTTTTAGCTAGTATTTTATCTTGGAGCATGGCGATTTTGTTACAAAGGGCGTTTTGGATGTTGGTGCACCAAATTTTGTCATTACAGGCGATTGGGGACTATAATTCTCTGAGTATAGAGAAGATTTCCCTGTTACTTGAATTGGCTTTTTTGATCTTTTGTTGAAAGTTTCTTTTTTTGTTAGTATGATTTATGGTTTGTATCTGTCTGTGAGGGAGGTAAGGATATTTTTATTCTGAGTCAACAGGTTCTTTTTCCAGCTAGTTTCTAATTGTCTTTTTTCTTTATGAAGAGCTTTTAGGCTGCGGTAAACCACGTGTTGAGATGAGCTAGTGGTTTTCCTAACTCAGTTTTAGTGGAGCAATGATGTCTATGGCTGAATTTCTAGTATTGCTATAAAAAGCAACCAGTTCAGTGGGGTCAGCAAGGAGGTGGTTAGGATTAGTGCTAGGTTGAATTAGAGGTAAGAGGTTAGCAGTAGTTAAATTGTTTTTTGCATCTGGTTAAGGCTTGTGGAGCCACAGGCTTGACTATGTTAGTTTGGAGAGTGTCTTCGATGGTGAGCGAGATCAGGTAGTGGTCTGTCCATACACAAGGTTCAGAGGCAGTGATAGACATGGTACAGTTGATGTCTGCAACCCAATCCAGAGTGCAGCCTTTGGTGTGGGTGGTCCAGTGTTCTTAATGGTGATGCCAGCTTTGGCAATAGTGTTAGCTAGGATAGTGGCATTATGGTATTTAGGGTCATTAAGGCCCAAGTTAAGGTCACCAAGCATAATGATTTGGAATCCAGGTTTGACGTTAGTGTTCAGAAGAGACAATATGGGCCTCATTACACGGTAGGCGCCGGTATTTTACCGTGTCCGCCTTGGTGGATGGCGGAATTACCGCTCTACTCCAAGGTGAGCGGGGGCTGTAATTCCCCATTCACCAAGGCACTTCCCCATTCCCATTTTTGCCCCCATAGGGTATAATGGAAATAGGGAAGGCGCTAATTACGGTAACGCAAATTGCGGTACCGTAATTAGCTCCAAGGTCCCTTTGCGGCACCCTACTTTAACGGCTGGTAAAACCAGCCGTTAAGGTCGGGTCCCGCAAAGGGAACTCGTAGTAAGGAGGTAAGGGTTTACCGGTACCGGTGCCCTTACCGGTACCAGTAAACCCTTACCGCCTACCGTGTAATGAGGCCCTATGTCTTCTTCGAATGATCCCAGTGGGCCTGGGGGTCTGTAGATCGAATGTAGAGTGATGGTACGTGATAGGGATATCCCCAGTTTGACTGAGAGCAACTCCGCTGATGGAAGTGACATGGGTTCTGTCTCTTTGATAGCTAGGTCTGATTTGCAGTTAATAGCTAGACCACCCCCTTTGGATGTTTCACTGTCTCTTCTAATGATGGTAAAGTTGACTGGGACAGCTAGCGCAGGGGCAGGTCCTGCTGCTTTGTGGAGCCATGTCTCAGTGACAGCTGGGAAATCAAGTTGGTTGCAAGTAATGATGTCAGCGATTTCTGAGGCATGGGCAACAAGAGATCTAGCGTTGATAAGGGTTCCTGTAATTTTCAGATTTTCCTTAATGGGGCTTTTGCTAGTAGTGAAGGTGGTCAGAGGGGCACTGAGAGAGTTGGCTAAGCATTTTGTGTTAGGAGCGAATTCAGATTTGGATATGTTGTGAGAGGACCGCTTAGACAACAACTGGGTGTGCCCACTTGTGTAGGATGGAGGGGGCTTAGTGATTCTGGAGCAAAGTCTTAAGGTTCCTCCCTTCGATGGTACACAGTTGGTTAGCAGAGCGTAGTATCCACTGGGATTCTGCAGATTGTTGCGTGCAAACACCCCGATGCCAGTTTTTTTTTTTTTACTAAAGATAATGGGAGGGCGAGTGGGAGGTTGAGTGTTAAGGTTATTGGGTTTCATACCAATTGTGTTCAATTGTGGTAGGAAGGTGGTGGGTGAGAAGTACTGAGCTGTTGGTAGTTTGGTAGCCATGGATAGGTTTATACGGCCTAGAGGTGTCCCCATGGTGTTAAGAGGGAATGTGATCAAGGTAATAAGTAAGCCCGTGATGGTGATCAGGGGTAAGAGCATGACTAAGTTCAGGTACAAGGGCGCTCAGCGACACAGTAGACTGTGTGACACAATGATCTAGGTTCGCAGAGATATACTAGGTGTGGTTAGAGGTGATGACTGCAAAAAGCAAAGAAAGGACATAATGGCGAGGATAGGTACATGGTGATAGTCTAGAAGGGCAGTCGGTGCAACGTGGGCAGTTCACATGGAGCAGCATTGCAGTGGTTTAGGTGGGAACGCATGAACAAGTCTACAACACTCCCACCATAAAAAGTTATATTCAGTTATAGGACTTCTTAAACCCTCCAGCATCTGCTTGTTCATTTCTCATAATAAAATAAAATACACAGCACAATCCGACCCGGCACATTAACCGTTTACCTGAGAAAAAGAAAATACTTGCTGTGTTGTCACATATCCCCATCTGCCTCATATCTTTCATTCAAGACGCCTGTAGCCCCAGCTTTATCAGGGCTTGAACTCTGCAGCAGTTTCTAATCAACAGAGACTTGACTCTGAGTGTAAGCAAACTTGCCTTATCCCAGTGGCAGATCTGTAGGGGTGAGAAACATCTCTTGAATGCAAACACTACTCATAAAAAGTGTCCTTACCCTCATTGATTGGTACTCAATTTAGAAGCCAAGTAGGAATGAAAGACTGGCTTGTTGGTATTTGAAACTGCAACCAGCTGAACACACACACACATAGAAGCATTACATGGACTATGATTACTAGGGCAAATGACCAAAGTGCTGAAACATCTAGCTAGAGCGAGAAATATTTTATTGAAATATTTTCAGATGCTGTGATAAGTTAGCACACTGAGCAGTTGTTAGTTTTGACATATGTTATAAATTATCCATCATGGCATTTCAAATTCAGGCATGTTGCAGCAGAATACCGCTTTGATATCTGTCAACATACTTTCTATTTACTAAATCATCAGGTATGATTTCAAAAGAGCAGAGAAAAACTTAATGAAAATACAGTACAATGATACTTTTCACAATTTTCCTAACAATATATACAATGATGCAAGTTGAGACATTAATATTTACTTATTAGAATGACTAACAAGAGAACGTATCAGTACTTTTCAGCAATCTTCTTATAGCGTCCCTGCTGTTTGGATGCCTTCATCACTCTTTGAAACCTTTGGAATGTCCAGAGGAACTTTGAAACTGTTGTCAGAGGCACCATATAATGCTTGCAGGCAGGGCCTTCTTAAGCAATTTTGGGGCCCTGGGCACGGACATCTTTGGGGCCCCCCTCCACCAAACCAACAAAATGAAGTGATCAAGAATATCTGACCCCGTCCCCCAACCCCCTGACGCGATCACAACCCATAGGTTGATGTGCTGCCTCACAGCTTAAAAGTAAGCATGTTTACTCCCTTTAAGTCCCTTTACCCCTTCATTCGTGTTCTAATCAGAATGATAAACAAGTACCATTTGAAGGCCAACATTATAAGTCTACGAGGGGGTTACTTCTGTTCTAGCATAGATACAGGAGACTTTTTATCAATAGCATCCAGGAAGGTGTGCAGCCTGTAGTATTAATGCAGGGCTGTATGTAAATTCTCTCCATCATCAAGGGTATAAAAGTACCAGCATACCAAGCGGTGTGATTTAACAGATTTAATCTGGGTTTGTCGTTTGTAATTTAAAGCTTTGCATACTTCCAAACACTGGCCTGTAAAATTGTCATTTATAAATGCGCAGAAAAACCTTTGAGTTTTACAAACATGCAAAGTGTTTTTGTGTCAAATGAGCAGACTTTAAAATACGCTTGCCCGAGTCCTGCACCATATGGTCCGCTCCCTTCTGTCTACCACCCCTTCCACTCAAATGGCCTATATAAGAAGAAAGATCAAGTAATGGGCTAAACGATGCCACCAGCACGCGAGAAGGCAAACTTCACAGAAGACAGTAAAGTATTGTATGATATATTAGATGATTGGACCAGGATCACTGTATTGTCTGCTGGCAAATCAGAATACAAGCATGAATGCTTTGGTTCCAAATTTGGATACTTATTCATCTCTTGGACTAACAGTTTATGCTCATCGTTGGCGGTGATTGCCTAGGTTTTACAACACCCCATCTGAACAAACCAATTTCTAGACCTTCACCATAAGGATGACATGTTCGTTTTTATTACAACCCATATCTGGTGCAGGTGCATTACTGATAATAGCACCTGTTGTGCTGCAAGGCAAAGTACATATGCAGGCAGGTTTATAAACTCTAGACAAAGGAAAGTCTCAGCCAGCCTTACAGGAATGTGCTATTCTAATCTTGTGTAGGAACACATACCTCTGCAATGTGTGCTTAACACACTGAGCTCACTTCTGAACCATTGTGGCACTCAATTTACCAATATGCATTTCAAATTTGGCCATTGCACATGATAAACATAATTTCCACAGGAAGGAAAGAATGCTACAAGAGTTGTGCCGCAAGGAACACACAAACTATACATACCACAGTGAACACAGAAAGCATTACATGAGAACTGATCGAGGCAGAATGTGCTTGCCAAAACAGACAGGCAATAGGTTTAAAGCCTCAGAACCATGCCATAAAATATCATGATGTATGCTATTTAATTCTTGTGAACAAAGGAGCCTTACTTCTTTAAATCAGGCAGCCTTGTGGGGCCCCCTCCGAGGTGGGAGCCCTGGGCAAGTGCCCCTTTTGCCCTCCCATAAAGACGTCTCTGCTTGCAGGGAACAAATCACTTGATGAACTTTTTGGTTACAAATTGACTGTGAATCTATCGGAAGTATGCACAGTATGCACAAGACAATACCATCTATGAGAGGAAAGACAAATGTTCATTTATTACATTTCAGAAATAGGTAAAGACTGAAGAAAGTACCACATTGTCAACAATATTTGCTGAGGAACCTGATATTGGCCACATCAACCATTGCTACCTAGGCATCACATATAGCCTGACTGTAAACCACAGTGTGATACAATGTCCAGAAATGTTTCCAGAGCCAACGTGATGGTCTAGGTAATTCTTTGTGATCAAAGTTGGCCATTTCTATTAGTTACTTCACTGTGCAGCTAATACTGTTGACCAGTTTTACAGTACAAACAGTATTAAATATGCAGAATTTAGAAGACATTTTACAAACACGTCCCTCTTGGTTGGGGTCAACTCTCACAACATTCCACAAAAGGAATGAATGTCCATTTGGGAGTACATGCCACTTTTAATTGGTGAGAGAAACAATGCTATCTACCAGTCAAGGCCTGGGTGATACTCAAAATATATTTTCTTAATTATGATTCCTTAAAAACCACATATTCTAAACTGTGTGTTACAGGAGAAGATGGGCAGATGGATGGATGGATGGATGGACGGATAGATGGAAGGATAGGGCTGGTAGGATAGCTCAAGGACAACACACTTGTGAGCGCTAAGCAGCACTGGTTCAATACCCGGTCCCATGCTTATGGTCAGGAGTCCAGCATTAAGTGCAATATAAAAAAATGGATGGCTGGTGAGACACATGTAGAAGATAAGGGTTACTGATGTAACACAATGTTCGATCAAAAAGATTTCTGCCAGTTTGGCTGGAGAGACTAATGTAATGTTCCAGTAATAGTTACATTAATTTCATGTAATACTTACTCAGACGTGCAGACCGGCAGAAGAACATTACCTCTAGCTCATTCATCATATTTGACAGCATGGGAAGAGGAGAATTGGCAAGACATGCTGCACTTAAGTCCTTTTAAAGAGTGACACATTGATGTGGGGGGACTTGATACAAATAGGCATTCAACAATACATTCTCATTCTTCAGACAGCAGATGTTCTCCTGTCATGAGGGACTTGGTTGCCACTGCTGACAATGGCACTGAGTTATAATGTCGTATACATTATTCATAAGATTGGATTGGGGTACAGGAATGCTGCTATTGCCTTGAACCTGGGGATTTTCCATTTGTCTTGCTGATTTATTTTCATCAGGATACTCAGGTTTAAATATAATAAAGTTGAAAGGTATGGGTAGGTCAAACATGGTTAAGTATTGTGCGCCGCAAATGAAATTGTATGTCAAACTCTTTGATAATGGAAATCATACTGTCTGTAAAAACAAGAAAGTAAAATACAAATGTTGACAACATGCTTATCACACAATTATTTTCTGCAATATATGGGCCTCATTACACGGATGGTGGTGGACCAAGGTGCTATTAGCACCTAGGTTCATGCCGGTAAAATACCGGCACCGCCTTGGTGGAAAGAGGAATTACCGCCCTATTCCAAGGTTGGTGGGGCGGTAATTCCCCCTTCCCCCATTGCCCTTCCCCATTCCCATTTTGCCTCATAGGGCTCTATGGGAATGGGGAAGGCGCTAATTACGGCACCCCAAATTGCGGTACCGTAATTAGCTCCCTTGTCCCTTTGCAGGTTGGTTTTTAACGCCTGCAAAAAGCAGGCGTTAAATTCCCCAACCCGCAAAGGGACCTCGTAGTAGGGCGGTAAGGGTTTACCGGTACCGGTAAAATACCGGTACCGATAAACCCTTACTGCCTACCGTGTAATGAGGCCCTATGTTGGATAATTCTTAGTGAAATGCAAACTCATCAGCTGCAGATCATTGCATAGCCCAACACCTTTCAAATAAATATCCCTTCATACATCTATGCATACCTCCATCAGTACAATATTTTGTTTTGAATGTAAAACACTTAAGGTACTGATGTAGAAAATGCTTCAGTAGGTTATATTTCACCAAAATGGAGACAGTGATTTGGTACATCAACAATGTAACTTGTAAAATGGTTTCAATCAGTGAAAACAAGACACCAGACACAAACACGTATAATGAAGTGAGAACTGAGAAATGACTGTGTTTAAATGCATTGACGGGGAGTGGATCCTGCCTTTCAACAGTGGCACATGAGTTTGTAAACTCTTTGAGTGACTATTTTCCTTCAGTAGCCACACTTGTAAAAACAGGGAAGTGTCTATGGACTGTGTCATGGGAGCAGTTGAAGTTAAGTTGCCAGGGTCTGATGGACCATGCCACACGATGACCCTGACAAAAAAAGCTGTGCTGCGATGTTGAGGTAATTCAAAAGTAAACAAAACTTCCTAAAAAAACAAGGGCACACTACATTGCTATAAGGGGCAGAGCGAGAATACCATTGGTTTAGTGAGGAGCTGTGAGGGGGTGACCATTCCTTTACCCTGCCACATGCAGATGGTTTTACCTTCTGTTGCTGGTGCTGGAAAGTAGGGAGGCTAATGCTCATCATGGTGTAGAACCTTCAGTTGCAGCAATGTGGTTAACAGTGTTGGCATAACTATAAAGTCTTGAACATCAGGCAACGTTTCCTTTTGCCTTGCAATGTAGGCTTAACCTCCAGGCCCAGCACACCAGATAGTACCATTTGCAAACAAACTAAATGGGGTGGAGCCTCTGAATGTCCTTCTCTTTTGGAATGTCATTATGGCACATGTACATTAGCTGCTGTACATCTAGGAACATAGCCAATGCAGCGTTGGTGTTAGAGCTGGACAAGTTTGAGGATGTGCAGTGGTTGTTCTACCAGTGAATTTACTAAATATGGTAGGATTTCACCCTGGCTCGAGGCTACGAATTTCTTAGTTGGTAACACAAGCCCAATATTGCAAACCCTGAAGACAGCACAAATTGAGTTATTGTAACTAAATTTCTAAAAGTAACCTTAGCATTCTGACCAAATAGGGCTGTGCGGTAAGTCAGACATAGAAGGTGGACAAGAAGGCATGGTTCAACAATTTTTACTAAAGAAAAAAAGCTTCAGCTATCCCTGTAGCAATGATAATTGGTTTACCTAAGGTCAAAGAAAGCAATCAACTAGTGTTTGTCAGGCTGTCTCACAAAATGTCTGTCCTCTGTCCAAAACGTTTTTTTCCTAAACTATGTACCTACCATTAATAAACAAAATAACATAAACATGTCCTAAGTAAGTTTGATCCCACTCTATTTGGCATCTGGTGGCTGGATTCTGACCAACACCGACGTGTGTCTTTGTATCTCTTTCTCTCTTTCTCTTTCTCTCTCTCTCTCTCGCTCTCTCTCTCTCTTGTTCTCTCGCTCTTGTTCTCTCTCTCTCTTGTTCTCTCTCTCTCTTCTCTCTCTCTCTCACAATCTCTGGCCTGATGTTACAGTTCAATGTTGGGTCCTTTAAGTCTTCCTCTCTTCTTAGAGAAGTTTGCTTGGAAACACAGTGCAAGTGTTTTTATCAGTTCAAAAAGTTCAACTCCACATAGACGTAGTTACTTCTCTAAGCCTGTTCCTTGTTTGAAACAACTGTATTGAAAAGCACTGATTCATCTTATATATTCAGTCTCTTGTTCGCCCCTACTGGGTCTGCTAGCCTCCTCTGGCTTTTCACAAACATGGGCTATCATACCCTTTAGGTCGCCTCAATATGGTTTGGTGTTTACCTCCCTGTGAGGTGTTCTGTGGCTCAGCCCCTCATGGTCCATCCACCCTCTCAGATCGTCTGGTTGTCATATGGCTTCCACACCCTGCTGGGTATTTCCTGAGTCAGCCCCTTGTGGGCTATCCAACCCTTGAGGTCATTTGGCTCTTGTGATGCATTCACTCCCTCATGGGGTATTGTCTGTGTCAACCCCTCTTGGACTGCCTTTATTTGATCTATTTAATGTTTTTTATTTAACAATGCACAGTGTACAGCAGCAATTGTGTTTCTAGGCACATCAAAACAAGGAGGGGAGGTAAGGAATAGGGAAGGAGGTACACAAAAAAAACAAATCATTCTTAGAAGGTCTTGAAACATTCAGAACTTGCAAGTTCTATAGCATGAGAGCAGGGGGACAGGGGATGAATGGGGTTGCAGGGAGGGGGTAGAAGGAAAGAAACTACAGGAGACAGACAAAACACTCTGACTAGGTTGTGAGATTATTTAGAACCTACAAATGCTGAGACATGACAAAGGGGATACAGGTGGAAGCGGGGGGTGGGAGGGTGAGAGATAAAAAGCAAAAACAATTAAAAGTGCAGGAAAAGTAGGTAAACTGCATTAAGGGAGACCAAACATGTAATTATGACAGGCAGGTAAGGAACTACAGACAGGAAAAGCTTTGCCTCAAGGAATGAGGGGCTAGATCAGTCAAGCAGGCAGGAAAGACATCATATGTTTTCAAAGTCCATTAATGGTTGCAGGTGATGAATGCAAAATATAGAATGATTCAATGTCAATAAGTGGTTGCAGGTAGGACAGGTGCAAAACACAGCAAGGATGTAAGTGAAGTGTACGCACAGCAAGTTTCCAAAGTCAAATCAATATTTGCAGGTACGTCAGGTGCAAAAACACAGCAAGGATCCAAAGTCAATCAAAGGTTGCAGGTAGGTGAAGCAGAACAGGGCAGAAGGCTGAAGAAGACAAACAGGGGTGAAGGTCGGAAGAACACACATAATAAAGGGATGTGAGCTGAAGACAGGAGGGAGGAGTGTAGGGTAGTAGTGTTAAGGATTTCAATCAGGCACACACCCAGGTCTCACCTAGCATGTAGTGTGCAATTAAATACTTATTTATTGTGTCTATAAATTCAATATTCGGAATGATATACCACTCACATCACACCCTTCTCAAAATACCCCCCTAGGTCACAGTGGATCAGGAATCAGGCTAGTTTGTGAAGGTGAATATTTTTTATTTATTTAATATTCAAATCACACATACATTTTAATATATATATACATATATATGGGGCAGCAATCACCAAGAGGTGACAATACAATTCACAAATAAATAAAACAATTGAATTCACTTATAATAATGCAGAATGTAAAATGCAGGAAAAAGAACAGTTTTGGTTTGTGCACAGATATAGTTTAGGTTACTATTTCCCCCTGCAAAGTTCTTAAGGTACAAATGAGCAATCCTACACAGATGTAAGTAATCAGCAGGTATCCAGGAATGAAAGACAATGTCCAAAGTTTTAATGCAATCGTCCCTCCCCAAACAAGAAAGAAAACCGTTTTTGGAAATAGACACTTTTAAAATGACAGGTAAAAATGGCTTTGTGACACAATGCAAAGTGAGCAAAATGCTTAAATGGAGAAAAATTCTTAGGAAAGCAACAGTAAACAGGTCCTAACACACATGAGCTACAAGATAAACAACAGTATATACTTTAGATCATGATGGGAGTTGAGAAACATTTTGAAAGGGAAAAAGACACATGAAAACCTTTGCTAAATGTCAATTTGCAGCAAATTTTCACTATGCGATTTTTGATAAAAAACGGGTCAAATACACTGGTCCCCGGTTTTTGGTTGTGGATGTAGCTAAGGGTCTTAGGTATCAGTGAGAATTGAAATTTTGTTTCTATCTTTAAAATTGAAGACGTTATAAGGGTTTAAGTTAGAGACATTTTTGCAAAATAGGCACGAAAATGAAAACAGAAATTCGGTTTTAAAAATGACAGATTGGTTTCAGTACACTATATTAATGATTTTGAAAAAGAGAGTGCTACCCGCGAATCTCCACAGTTACGCGGCAAGTGTAACCCTTCACGTGGTAAATACTCTATTTCTTTCTGGGATTTACTTTTGTTGCTCAAAATCACTAATGACTTATGGTTTTGCAAAACAGATGAGAGAAAATCAGCACAAGAATACTTCTGACAATACCAGAATTCAGAAGTTGAAGATGGGATGGGTTGAGATTTGGATAAGACAATTCCAATATACTATGGGTACTGTTCTTCCTATTAATACTTACAGTACCTTGTAATTAAAATTGGACCGTCAAAGTTCTGGTCATCGGGTCAGGTCTACAGGCAGCAGGGCACCTCTGGCAGGGCGGTTCTGGTCAATTTTGGACTGCACCTCAGACTGGATTTGGATGGGCCCTTTAGTCACTGGAAACAGCAGATTAGCAGGATGTGAGTTTCAGCGGGCAAGCATTAATGGTAGCAAGCCAGACTGAATCAGTATTAAACCCCCTCAAGTTTTGATATGGTTGAATTTGGGCCTAGCTAAAAAGAGTTCAGCAATGCTAAGGCCTGGATTATGCAAAGAATTCTGGAGTCAGCTGCAAGACGAAGAGTTCTGGACAAGATGAAGAGTTCAGGAACAAGACGCTGTGGAAATCCGGATGTGTTATGCAAGCAGTCTGTTATGTGTGGTGAAGTTCCTATATTTATCCTCCTAAGTGACATCACAATGTTTATGGTGTGGGCAGAATTTCCAAACACACCCCTACAGCTGTGAGTGGCCACAGGCACTTGCCTTGTTTTGGTTGGCAGTCAGAACAGAGCTGTCATCTTTATGATGGAATTTATGAACTCCGATTAATTTTGACCAAAACCTAACTTTTGCACACATGTACACTTCCAGAATGATGTCCTTCAATAAAATCGGACACATACATTTCATATTTGATGGGCTATATTCAAATTCAATCCCCATCTCCGTGAGGGCTGTCTTTCTCATTCTATAGAATTTTTTCAATTTTATTCATAACCGTCTGGACTAATAATTTCAAATTCAGTACATCTCTGGGCGATTATTACTGGAGCATAAATATACAACCTTAGGCTTGCAACATTAATAGTTCTGCTACAATGTGGGTTTTCCTGTAACCTTCGTTCCTTAATTGATACAGGGTTCATCAATGTCTTCAAAGCAAAAGCCTAAAATTAGGTTAACATCTACCAATGTTTAGATGTATCCTCCTTCAGGTTGCACGGTTAAAGAGTTTCACACTTAACCACAAAGATTTAAACACCAAAAAGTTCATTTGAACAGAGTTTTTTTTTCTCTCCTTTGAACAAACAACAGCTGTCAGATCCCTTTGATCAGGGTGGGGTGTAGAGGGAAGCATCCTGCCCCTCCCCAGGAGAGGTCAATGCTCAGACTGTCCTTTGTTCTTGGCTCAGCCAAAAGACGAATGTCTAATGAAGTCTACTGTGCTCCATATACGAGAACCTCCAGCATCCCTTAGCCTTCCTGTAGCAAGGGAGTGTCAAACTGAAGTGTCAAACTTTCCCAGGCTGGTCACTGTCCAATCAGAATTAAGCAGTTACTTAACTCCAATACTGGGTTGCTTTAAAATTCACAATAAAGTCTTTTCTTTAACACATATAAAAATAAGCACAGTTTATAAGGGATTTGGACATTTAAAAGAATTAAGCCCTTCACAAACATGTTTTAAATAGGCGAATGTTGCAATTTCTTCAGGAAAAAGAAGTACTTTTAAACTGGGTTTGACATCTAATTTTCTTATGCAGCTGTCAGGCAGTGAGGCCTGGATTCCTTTGACTGCACTGGATGCTCGGTGGTTCAAGCACACTTTTCATTTCAATAGTTTACCTGGAAAATTCTGAAATTTGCACCAATAGAGAACTTTGAAGGTTGCCATTGATTAGGAAAACTGTATTTTAAAGTCATTTTTGGATTTTAGCCCACTTCTGTGGCCTTGCTTCATGTGACAGGTAACAGCACCCACTGGTATTCACCTGCAGGGTGTTCTGCTTTGACATCAACTTTGCCTAGGTGTGGCAGGGTATGAAGCCTTTTGTGATTTATGAACCATGCAGTTTTGCAGATTTGGCGCGCATTGGGTTTAGCGCATTCATTTTTGGCAGTTTCTTTCCCCCATTGGCAAAGGGCTGTAGTAGGATGCATTGGCATGGGTAAACATATCCCACAGTAGCAAGAGGAACACAGGCCGCTTGGAGGAAGGATTGACAGTAAAGCACTAAAAGGCAGGTGGGAGAGAAGCAGCAGGGTAGGAGAAGTGAGGATAGGAAGTTGGAGGTAACAAGTTAGAGAGAGCAGACACTCAAAGGACATATGAAGAGAGATTCTAGGATTTTTTTGCAATTCATAGGCAACTGGAGAAACCTGATATTTATCTATAGGTCAGTAACCTATAGATAAAGATCAGGAATGATGTACCCATATTCAATAGGTTATGATAACTAAGAAAAAAAAAATAAAAAAATGTCATTGAACAAACTTTGAATTCACGGCTTATATATCCTCTTAAGGCCTGACAAGAAAAAGCATCCACTTTCCAGCATCTTATACCTGAGTTCAACCTCAGGAGTATCCCAGAAGAAGAACTTTGTACCATCTTAGCTAAACTCCTGTAAAGGGGAACAGTTTCCAGTGATGGCTATTAAAGCCTGTTCTGAGCTTTTGATCAGCTCAATCACAAGGATTGTGAATGCTTCTTTTAAAGAGGGCAGGGTTCCCACTAGATTGAAGGGTTCCTGGATTACCCCCTTACTAAAGAAACCCAATCTCGACCCTAAAATTGTTGTCAATGATCGGCCCATATTCAATTCTCCCTTCATTTTGAAGATAATGGATAGACTGGTGTATGAACAACTCCTCTTCCACATAAAAGATCAGCCTATCCTGAATGAAGGCCAGTCGGGCTTTCGACCAGGTTTTAGTACCAAGTCAGCACTCTTGGAACTAAAATCCAATATGATGACAAATATTAATGAGGGCACAACAATTTTGCTGATGTCCCTGAATCGATCATCTGCATTTAATTTAGTGGATGACTCCCTCCTCCTGGTTAGTCTGCAGAAGGTAGTAAATTTTAGTGAGCAATCAAGGGACTGGATGCAGTCCTTTTTAGGGATGAGAACCATGCCGGTTTGTTGTAAGCCAGCAGAAGTGGACTCAAAAAAGATCTGTTTTTCAAACTATGCGGATGACTCGCAGTGTCTCATCCCTTAACAGGCATCTACGAGAAGGATGCTAGAGGTATATGACCTTATACACGAGTGGATGGACATGAGTGGGATGGTGCTGAATCATGGCAAGACAGAGCTTTTGATCATCGGCTCTAGACCCAGACTAATTATGAATCTTTCCACATTACGGATCATGACATTCTGACAAAGTGAAAAATAAATATGTTAGGCATGACACTCATTCAGACCTTGAGCATGTCTGCCCAGGTTAATAGCCTAGTAGCAGCATTAGCCTACTATATTAGATTGCTCTCGCATATCCGCCAATTTTGATCTCAAAAGGTCTGTGAAACAATTGCCCAAGCTATTGTCTGTGCAAAAATTGATTATTGTGGCTCCCTACTCATAGGAGTAGGTAAAACAGAACTTGCCAAACTCCAAGTGGTGCAGAATATCACCATCAGAGTGATCAAGGGTTTACGAAGGTTTGTCCATGTGTCGGAGGTGAATATTTAATTGGCTACCCATTGCAGAGAGGATAGAGCTTAGGATGCTTGGCTTACCATCACCTATAAATCTCTTGATGGTTCTTTTCCTGCTTATATCACCAAGAGACAAAAAAATTAATCAGTGGTGTGCTACCTTTGCTAAAATTGTGAACAAAACTTGCAAATTCCAAAAACATCTCTGGAACTGGCTAGAAGGGGTGCCTTTTGGGCAGTTGCTGGAAAAATGGAATACCCTACCCTCAGTACTGAGAAATTGCCCGAGACTGGAAGTATTAAAAACACACTTATTCAAATAAGGATGATTGCCTAGACCTTTTTCGATTATGAATGTTTACTACTGACTGTCTTCGGCACCCATATACCTCCGGGCCACTTTGGCTGTGCCTTATAAATAAATTAAATTAAAGTAAAGTAAACTAAAAGACGCACAACAAGGAAATATAAAGAAATAGGTAGGAGAAGTTGTAGCAAGATGAGCAGAGGTTGGGGAAACTAACGAGCATCATGAAAAAGGGCAGTTGAGCGAAGAGGGGGCAGGACAGGAGGAGGTCCAGTCTAAAGTTGAAGGGAGCACAGGACCTAAACCCATGAAAAATCAGCACCAGCAGAAACCGTGAGGGGACAGGAGAGGAGGAGCAAGCCAAGAGTGAGGACGCCGGACACACACAGGGACAACCAGTGGAATACATGAGAGAGAGGAGTAGGGGAGTAAAAAGGGGGAGCAGGACAACAGCGCAAAAGGAAACACGTGGAAGAGTGGAAGAGAGTGAGTGAGATGCAAGGGCGAAGGGCAGGGCAGAAGGAGACGTCAAAGTAAAACAGGGGTAGTAAGAGCACAGCGGCGAGTGAAGGAAGGGGAAAGAGGGAGAGGATTAGGAATAGAAAAGCAGGGAGTAAGGCGAGAGGGGCCTCCTTACCTTAAGCGATGAGAAGAGAAATGAGAAAGGAAGCAGCTGGAATGGAAAGCAGGGATGATATATATCGCAGGGAGAGATTAAAGCACTGTAGTCCAAGAGACATAGAGGGCTGGCACCACAGCACCGGCAGAACCCGGACACGCCCAAACAGGCATGGGACCTTTATGGGGGCCTTTTTAGGGACACGCTGGCAAGCCTGCCAGCTTGAAAGACAAGCTGGACTTTGAATTCCAATCAAGGCCCAAAGGCAGCCATGGAGCCCCACACCTTATAGAGTGTTGTCAGGGTGAGAACCCTGTAGGCTGCCCTGCAAATTATGGACCTGATCAATGCCCATTTACCCCACACATACTTTGGACTCTGGGTTAGAGGAAGGTGCTGTAACATTGTTAATGGGGGATTAATTGTCCCTAAAGGAGGGGCACCCTCAATGAGATCCTAGTTTCTTGAAGCATACACACCTTCCCTATTCCCAAAGTGGGTGGTTTCCCATTAGGGAAAAGGGATGAATATTTTGTTATGTTATTGTTAATTGTACCAAGCACCATTGCGACTTGTTGTGGTCCCGGGTGCCCTGGCAGATCTGAAAAGGAATCAGAGTTGGGAGGGCTTAGTTAGTGGGATTGAGAGGGAAAAACGCAAGAGAGCTTGATGTGCTGTTAGTACCTTCAGTTCAGAAAAACGGGTCACTGTGTGCTGCTTTTTTTTTAATTGGCATGGTTCAGTGTCGGAGTGTGTGTTGGTGGAGATGTGTGTGGCTGGCTTTGTTTCATGTTCAGTGTTGTGTGGTGTGTGCAGTTTGTGGTGGTTTAATATTGCGCTGCCATGTTTTAGGGTGAGTAAGCTGGATATTGGAGCATTGTTTGTGGGTCAGCGTACAGTTGCTTTACAATCATCTGGTGTGAAGCTACTCCCTTTGAAAATATTTGCCTTGGATGCCTGGGTCCAGAACAGTTGCCTGTTTTACAGCAGTGTCTGGCAGAAGGTGTTTTCTACCCTCGCAAATAAATTAAAGAGGCATGGTCACTAATGTTCTTGTCCTTTCATTTGCCAGGCTCAGCCTGTCTGGTCAGAATACACATCACCTTCCTGAACTTGGCTCACAGGAGATGACAACTGTGTGATATCAAACTCGATTTGGCTGTAATAATCAAAGGTAGTGCCATGCAACATGTCTTAACCCAGGGATAGTTTATATTTAGAGTTTAGCCAGCCTCGGCTACTTATGATCATCATAGTTTTGGTACAGGAGTACATTTTTTAAATACAAACCTTGTGCTGCAGCTGTCAAATGGGCAGCTGTGACATCTGAACCTGCTCTCTGCCACTGGTGGAGCCGGTTCTGCAAATCAGGATATTGATGCAGCAGGACACAGATACACACTATGCATTTAGCATGGAGCTTATGAAATGAGAATCAGATCAGCAGATTACCCTTTCAGAGATCGAATTACTCACATCACTTTATTGTTTAATAAAAATCAATTACGTCAGGGCTTTCACACCCTTACCATTTGGCTATTCATCACACATGTGTCTTGCACAAGCTGTCTTCAGCAATACTTACTTTCTCCTCCCTGGTGCCACCTGTTACCAAATGTGTTGTCATTGCCTTCAAGGTACGTATACTGAATTATATCTCCCACCTCCCAGCACCTCCACTACTTCCCCTCAAAAATCAAATCCATGTGATTCTCACACAAGCTTACCTCTTTGATTTTCTGCTCTTTCTGCTCCTCCTCCCAATTACCACCTGAAGGCACATGTCTCATTCACTCACTTGAACACATAGCCACTGAATTGAATCTCCCAATCACCTGAAACTCTGAAGCTTTCTGCCACAAAAACCAAGTGTGAGTCTCACACAAGCTACTCATGAGGATTCTTTGCGACTCCTCACAATGGTCAACCAATGGCACATCTTTGTTCACTTATGTCGAGTGATGGACACTGAATTGTGTATTTCAAATCTCTAAATCGTTGCTACTTCACACCAGAGAGCTCCAATCAGTGTGACTCTCCAGGGACATACCCTCAGGGATTGTTTGCTCTTCCTGATCCTCCTCCCAAATGTGACCAGATGTCATGAGTCTTGTTCATTCACTTCAAGAGAGAGACACTGAATGGTATCTCCCTAGCCCCTGAATCTCTACTACTTTCTCCCACGAAATGTACAGAAATGTGTATCTCACAAAAGCTGCCCACAGAAATTCTCTAATGCTCCTCCATGCACCTGCAAAAGAAGGCCCATTTGTAAATGCCACAGCCCACTTCTTTGCCTGAGACATTTGCTTGGGAACAGCAGCTGTCTACTCCATAATCCAATCCTTGATGATAGTCGGGCACCCTCTCATCTGGCTCCTGGTGGCCCCACAACTCATCTGCATCCTTTGCCATATTCTCTACAACTTCCAAGTTGTTTGAGGTATTATCCAGGAGCAACTCCAGTGGACTTACAACTAAAATGTCCCTATTCTCGATTTCCTTCCATTCCTCACACGAAATGTCCAACATCTTTAGCATAATGGATCTTTGAATTGCCCCTGCCTCGGGATTTCTCCTCTGCTGTCTTTGCTGGCTCAATGGAAAATGGCTCAATGAAAAACCGTGTGTTGTTGTCAAAGATTCCACCTTCTCCCAATCAATCAACTTCCCAATGACAGTGCCAAAACCTTCAACAGCCCACCTCCGCTACTCTTCCAGAACAGTCCCTTAACATCTCTCCCATTTCAGAAAATCTGATCTTGATGTAGGTGTCTGGCGCCTCCAAGGCTCAAAACGACAAGAATCACACCATTTTCCGCCAAGACCTCCACTTGATAATCAATATCACTGTCCCAGGAGAAGCCATCCTCCTCCTACACTTACAAAGCCTGCCCCAGTTACAAAAATGTTATTATCTTTTCTTTGCAAGGACGAAGACGGAAAGCAAAAACAACTAAGACAATTGACTGACTCGGGCAAATAAATGTATCCTCATAAGGTTCTCATTTTCAAGGAAAGTTCATTAGAGGATTGTTTGGTTCACACTCAAATGTCAGTTTTTTTATCTTTTACAAACAATCACAGATACAAAAGAGACAATTTATCACATGGTATTTTTTTTTTCTTTTTGGGGGCGAGGCACAATGTAAGGTAAACAAATGGAACACGTCACAGAAAACAAGACTGTGCCGAATGTCATCTAGTATTTGTTGTAAGTAGCATCACAAACATATTAAGAATATAGTGTTTTTTGGTAACACTATAGGTTTGCCGGTCTGGTAAAATTGTCAAGAGCTGAGGGTTAATCAGGCCCCCAATGGCGAAAAAAATTCCAGTATTTCCGTGACTGGTATTGCCCGTGCCGGAAAAACAAGCAATCCTCTCCATCAAGTCTTATGGGACTCCATGGAATGGTGATTTACTGCCCTTTCCGCCACCTGTAATATCAGGCAGTGGAAACTGCAGGTTCAGTTTGCCGATATCCCATTGGAATTATCGGGGGATACCGGATAACTTGTAATGAGGGCCAGCTCAGAATTATATTATTTCAAAAGTCTGCCGCTGTATTGTGAGTTTGGGTTGCTTTGCATCAAAAAGGGGCACAGGCGTCCAGTTTCAATCAAAACAACATCTAAAACCTTGGGAATAAGTGAATTTATGGTGGATACTTTTCACACTGTTGGATCTGTCTCATTGGCTATAGTATCCCTCTAAACCCTACAGCGGATCATATTCCTTTCCTTACTGGATGTGTGTGCTGACATCAACACATTGTTCTCACTGATACGCCACTTTTAAACGACAGATTTCAGATAACTGTTCAGTTAAAAATATTATAATACATTATCACTAAAATATGTTAATCCAGAGATGATTTTTTGCGGCTCATATGTCGAATAAAAAGAAAATAGCATTTAAATGCAGCAGTGACACTCCATGCTCCAAACACATACTAGATCACTGGAAAGGAATATTACATTGCAGAGAATCTAGTATACTTGAAATAACCTATTAAACTAACACATGTCAGACATTAGTTTTATGCAATAATTCATGACCTTTATTTCTTGCAAATCGTTTTAACAGAAGGTATTTGGCGAATTGGTTATAAAACTAGAAGAACTACCAGTTGCCTGAGCAAGAGAAGAGAACTCTGTAGACACATCTTCCCTCTTTCCAAAGATTCACCTTTTGTAGACAGCAGTAGTATCAAAAGCCTGTTTGAAGTTTAATGTTTCAAAACCATCTGCAGAGTCTGTGTTAACTCCACCGTAGCAGAGGGGACACATAAAACCAGCATGCTTGCTCATACAATCTAGGATTACATTTTGTAATAACATCTTGAAGCGTGTGTGAAACTGACACATTCCTCTGCCCTGGGGTTGATAAATCCCATTACATTTATAATAGAATTGATAATAAACATGTTCTGTTTCTACTAGTATTTGCACAGAGGCTGTAATTGCCAAGCGAGCCCGTTTAAGTATCTGAATGATGAACAAGATTTGCAATGACAGGTGAATGAGAAACAAGGTTTTTGCAATACTGGAATAATGCTTTTCCGCTGCTTCCGCAGATAGGGAGGAAGCCAAATTATACACGAATGATGGTCCTAACATGGAACCCGTACATCATGCACAGAAGTTAGTTATGCCTTTGATATCGTTCACTCCCTGCAATCCCTCTCTCCTGGTTATGTTTCTCCCCTCCCTAGAGATATCCCTCCATGTGATACTGTGCCAACTTGGAGGTCGTTTAGGTTCACTGAATCACTTGTATTCGAACACTGATCTATTTGGTTGTACTTTCTTATATGTGTACATTGTATTCTACAGAAAGCCATGCATTGCTGTCTTTACTCATACTTTACTACGAATACAAATGTGCTTAATTGACATTGCATGCTCTGCACTGCATGTTCGCTGCCAATGGGATACTGATGTCCACCCAAGGGACGATATTCAAGCACATAGGTCATTCTACAATTAATCAATGCCATGATTGTTAGGCAGAATCCTGTGCAGTTCCCTTAGGGAGCACTACAGAAGATTAGGACTACAGGTGAGAGCAATAAATTCCCTTTGGTATCAGTCTGTACCACAAAGATTTAGTTTGTAGCTGTGGCTGAGCAGTCAGACTTATCTCAAGAGGGAGATGAGCAATATTCAGGGTTTACACAATAGGCCTACAGCACTATGGTACAAGGAAACACTGACCAAAGCTTTGTAGTAAAAAGTAGATATATATTTATTTTATGCACTTCTAGTAAACCACCGTTACCACAGTCCTCAAGCAAGTTAAAATAAGTCAAAGAAAAATATACACACTCTCTAGTTAAATTGTAGACCAAGTGAACCAGAGTGAAAACTGAGCAAAACAGCACAGTGAAAACCACACACAAGGGATACTCTAGCAATTTCTGACAAGGGAGGGAAAGCACAAGTTATAAAGAAATATCTTCTTACACACCCTAGCAACACTTCTAATAAGTTTGTGAACCAGTTTACGCAAGGCAATGTATCAGTATAGAAACTACTTAAATGAAAACTGAGCAAAATGGCATTTCACAAAGTTTAAAAGTGGGAAGAAAGTGGTGGTTTTGAGAAGTAGGTGCACCAACACAGTTCTAGTTGACAAGCAATCTAGAGAAGGCAATTTTAACAAATTTAGCCCGAGTCATTGGGCCTGTGTCAGAGTCAGTGGTACAGGGCAAGGGACCAGGAGCAAAATGTTCTTGTAGCTGCAGTCAAGTCTTTGATTAACGATTTTAAAAAGGTGGATGCAGAAGGTGAAAGACAATGTTAAGAGAGAGGGGCAGCCAACCCAACAGGTAGGTAAAGGATTTAAAACACCTTTAGCTCTACCGCGAAGAAAGGGCGGCCTGGTGGAACAATGTACCTTTAAAATGAAGAAGTGGCTCCTGCAGTGGTGGTTGTTCCTGGCAGTTCCTGCAGTTCGGGGGATCCAGCAGAGGAAGAGAGGCTCTCGTCGTGAAGGAAGGTTGGAGCTACTGCACTACCCAGGGACGAAACCAGCCGCGGTGCTGCCCGACGAATAAAAGGTACGCTCCTTTAAATCGCTGTCCGGGTGGACTGGTGCCTGGCTATCCGGCCTCCGAGTACAAGGTACTGGCGATTCGACCAAGGCAGGTCCGGGAATGCGATTGGCAAACTGGTTGGCCCCACCAGCTCAAGGGAAGAAGGCTCTTGCAGATGATCTTCTCTCGTCATGTGGAGAAAAGTGGTGAGACGCTGCAGCAGGGCTTTACAGGTGGTTCAGTCGTTGCAGATGTCTTTGGCTTCTCTCCGCTTTGGCTTCTTAGTTCCAGTGGCAACGTCTTGCTCTTCCAGTCATCAGGACCCTGCTTTTATGCAAAAAGATCCCCATTCATACAGCCTGGCTGTCACTCACACAGTGGAGTGGTCATCTTGGCGGGAGACCCTCCAGCCTATAAGGATAGAGTGTGACAAGGGTTGTTGAGGCAACACTGTCCAGGGGTCCTGCTCCACCTCCCACACAATGGACCCACCCCAGACTCAGTGGTGCCTAAAGGAGAGCTTCTTGGCAGAAGCCTGCCAAAAGGACGAACAAAGGATCCGCGACCTGGGTTAGGAGTTTAGAGAAAGACACGATAAAGAAGTTATTTTAAAGTTCTAGCAAATAAAACCTACCAGAGTAAAGTTCATATTAAAATTCACAGGCGGTATGATAGAGGCTGTCAGAAAATGTGGTAGCCTCGAACAATGGGAAAATCCCATAGGAAAATATTTGTGGTCGAATATTTATGGTAGTAACCACTGCCACCAGCCAGAAACCTTTGAGAGAGGGACTGAAAGGTACCCTCTCGAAAATAAACATAAGGGAAAAACTATTAACTCTTTCCAATACCTCCATAGTAAGAAGGGTTGTACTGTCTTAGTTCATAAAAGTCAATTAGGACTTTCCATGCCCTCGGAGACAGTAGTCAGTCCCAGGGCATGGAGTCTATGTTTGGGGGTCGCTACAACACCCCTGTGTCACTGCATGGAGGGTGCTGTGTAACACATGTGAATAAAGATGGTTCCTATGGAGGTGAGAAAAACCCCATAGACATTAAACACAAAAATAGCCTAGAACACACATAGCAAAAATGCCTAAAAGTGGGAAAAAGAGTCTCACTCCTAGCAGGACAAAAAAACAAACCCTTCAAATCCAGCAAAGCTGCTGGGGGAATCTTTAGGTAAGGGAAATTAGCCATAGAATGAGAATTCTCCCTAACAATGATGTGTTCCGAAAAAGGCATTAAAATATATCCAATTGCATATATTCCAGATCGGACAAAAAATATGTTAACACAACCCGCTTTATACCGTCGACTTCACAAATGGAGTGAGCCATCCTCCCAAAATAAAGTGCTAGTGTTACTCTTCAAATTCAGCTTTGCAATCTATGCATTGTTTGGGTGATGTGCAGATTCCGCCCCCACACCCCCCGCCACCCATCACCGGTAATATTACAGACTGCCTTCACTTGAGAAAGCCTTGTTCTTTATTTCAAAGAGGCCGCTATGTACTGCATCACAAAGTCATGCATTCTCTCACACTCAGTGAGTGTGCTGTAGTTTACTGCAGCACTTCCAGTTCAAATACCAATCCTCTGAAAGGGTGGGAGTAGCCATGTACTTCTGAACTTGCTGCATAATCCGAAAAGCAGCAAGAAAGGCAGTCATGTGCCCTTCCATTCATTGGAACATCTGCTGCCCCTCTAGCCTACTTGACAGTCAAGTACCCCTTGGTGAACTACCCAAACTTGAATCCAGCTGTGCTCTTCTCTTAACATTTAACATATATGAAACCATGCATCTCCATGTCCCATTTGAATTAGAGCACCAGATACTGTACCAAGCCAGTTTTGGGTGGCAATAAGAAAGTTTCCAAAATATGTTCCCTTCTTAGACCTTTCTTTAATTTCTGTAAAGGAGTCTTCCTTGATAGAGGCAGGGTAATCTTATAATACAGCCAGCCCAGTTACACTATGGCCTTGCTTAACCCAGCCTAGCCAGGGAATTTGCAAAGAAGGCCTGACACTCCTTTCAGGGTTGTTGTATAAGTGTTACCTGCTATGTTAGGTCATAATGGTATCCAGTAAATCATAGTCAAAACATAATAATCTCGTAGGGGTGCACCACAACTGTAACTGGCGAGAAAGAAAGCAATATCCGTTGAATAGAGAGAAGAGGGTGGTGAGGAAACACTTTTCTGATGTAGCCACTGCTTGGCTGTGGACAATATTTGAATGTTGCAGTCAGTGAATGTTGTCCAAGCAGCCTCTATATTTAGAATTTATTGTTTTCAACGTTTTTTTTTAAATACATTTTATACATGTTTCCGGTGTTCAAAAATGTGTTTTTCAATGTGTATTCATTTTTCCTGAAGAAAATTCACACAACAGTGTTTTCCCAGATCTTACAAGAAAAGGGTTGATTTTACTGCTGCATTCCTATTAGGAACATTTCTTGTAAAGGAACATACCATAGGATAAGTATTGCACGTCCTGCAGTGTAGGCTGTGTAGTTATGGCTAAGTAGCTCAACCCATAGGAGGAACAGTATTTGGCAGCATATAACTTTGTCCCCCGTGGATGAATCCTGCTGGAACTTTGCAAGAAAAGTATATATCCTCTTCAGACCGATTCTGCAAAGTTCGGTGAGGTTTCGTTCTGTGGGGCAAAGATTTATGTGAGGTCCCAAAATGTATGGTTTTTCCCATAGAAGCAATGTAAAAATAATTTTGCTCGCGCCTACAGCCCAAACCGCTTGACGGATGTTCAACAAATTTGTGGCAGGAGCGGCGGCTTGGTCCTGAAAGTGTGCTTTTGTAAATTTGGAGCAAATCCATTCAGTATTGTTTTTTTTAAATGGCCAAAAATGATGTAAAAATATATCGGTGATATCTGGGTGTGGTCCACGGACTCACTTCCCTGTTCAGTCCGCGGAGGGGCCTCCATTTGGCCTAGAGGGTGGCGTAAGATCCACAGACATCAGACATGCCAGATCATTTGATGATGAAAAACGTGAGGTGTGCCAAATTTTTGGGAAAACACCCAGCATTTTTGATTCGCGGACAGTGCCCGTTGTCCATGAACATTGCTGTAAAAACCTTTTAAATAACACAGCATTGCACTTGTCAAACTATTGAAACCATCTCACGGGAGTTTTTTCATCGCCAAAGTCTGCAAACAGTCTGGTTGTTCGGGTACAGTCCTGTGATGTTCGCGAACATCTCAGATGTTCAGGGACATCCATGCCTATTTCTGAATTACAGGGTTAGTGAAAAGCATTTTTTTATTAGCTTATAACTTTGGCGCCGCTCAATGAAACTTCATGGAATTTTGCAAGATCAATCTAGACCTAACCCCAAAGGGTTCTGCATAGTTTGGTACTGTTCTTCCAAGAGGGAGCAAAAGTAGATGGGGGGAAATATTTCAAAGGCTTATACTTGTGTCATTTGACCAATCTGCACACAAGTTTGCAAACATTGTTTAGAACCAGATTTGAATGGTTCTGAAAAGTTTGGTGGGATTTTGTCAAGAGGGGGCAAAATTCGAGGGGGGTCTCAAATTTTTTTAGATGGATTATAACTTTGTTGCCATTTGTCAAATGTGCTCACAAGTTTGCAGAAAGATTACAGACTTAACTTGAATGTATGTGCAAATTCTGAATGGATTTAGTCAAGTGGGAGCTTAAAAAATAAAAATAAAACATGGACGGATTTGCAGAAAACTTCAAAGCATGGTTTTGCAAATGGGTCTGTGTTTTATTTTTTGAAAACTGTCAAAATGTAAGTACAAAAAATAGTGATATAACTTTGGTCCATGGTGAGTGGGCCTGGCCCTCGGCAAGGACAAATGCCTACTCTTGTTTACTTATTGTAGCATGTGGCATGGCTGAAACCCTAGTTTTAAATGGGGAAAAAAGTTTGCTTGCGACTGTAGTCCAAAGTGCTGGATGGGATTGAAGCCAACTTGTGCATCAGCAAGGACCTGAAAGCATGCTTTTGCAAATCTGTCCTGTGTTTTACGTTTTTGAAAGTGTCAAAAAGTAAGTACAAAAAATAGTAATATAACTTTTCTGCCTGGGCAGTGGGCCTGTCTACTCTGATTTGCCTATTGGGGAATGTGCCATGGCCTAATTCCATGTCCCATGGATTGTGGAGACTGGCCATGGCATCAATGAAATTGGTAATGTCATCTTTTATGCCCTTGGTGTTAGTCTTAGCAGCGCACAAAGGTGGTGTGAGTTATGGTTGCTTAGTGTACCATTAGAGTGGAATTTCTGAGGTTTTCCTGTTTTACTTGTAGCCATAATGTCCCTTTAACAAGATTTGTTCACTGACCTTCATTGGTTTTTGTCAGTGCAACTTAACAATTACGTCCCTTTAACAAAGTTTTTTCAGTGAATTTCATAGGTTTTATACACATAGGGCCTCATTACAAGGAAGGCAGTAGAGGGTTAATGTCGCCGGTAGAGCTGCCGGCGCCGTTAACCCTCTACCGCCCTCATTACGAGGTCTGCCTGCGGATCCCACTAAGGACATCTGGTAAATCCAAGCGTCCTTAGCGGCACCCGCTAGCAGACCAGGATGCTAACAACGGGCACATCGTTAACGTGCCCATTGTTAGCATCCTCCCCATCCCTGTTAAGCCCTGTGGGGGCTCAAATGGTAATGGGGATGTACCGGATTTGGGTCCCAGGAAAGGGAATTACCGGACCCTCCAAGGTCGGAATGGCCCGGTAATTCCTCATTCCTGGAATCTGGACATGGTACCCGGTATGGGGGTAGCCATGCGGCTAAAAGCAGCATGGCTACCTCCATACTCGTAATGAGGTCCATAGAGTTACACAGGCATTCCTTTTTATTTAATTGAACAAAAACCAAAGCACAGTTTAGCCAACATGTGTTTCGACCCAACAATCTTTTTCCAGGCTGAGTTATTCTTATACCGCCTTCCTTATTATATGGTGTGATAACCTAATGTTGCCGTTAACTAACTTCAGGATTTCAACAACTCTGATTTCCTTGTGATTTGTGACCCACAAATGCGAAGCAAAGTAATCATTCAGAAGCTTTTCAGCCTAGCTACAATCCAGATTGTGAATTTAGAGTTAGCAGCAACATTAGGTTATTAGTTCCAGCATTGAGGAGCCTACAGAGAAAGGATTAAATGGGTGGGTGTTACTAAAGATTTAGACGGGATGAGATAGGGAGGGCTAGATAGAGAGAGAGAGAGAAGAGAGAGAGAGATATTACTTTACATTTTTCAATTTTTTTTAGATAATTTATTTTCACGTATCCATGTGTTTTTCAGCTAATGATTACCGTAGTTACCTTCTAAGGTACCCCAGCAGCATTTTGTTGTATGTTATTTTCAATTTCTGGTGCTATACTATCGTGAGTCTTTCAGACATCTGAGGTGAATCCAATACTGCAACCCCTTCACTTTTACAGCAAGCAGGGTGCATTAGATTACCTTGTATGGACTGTGTAATCCCGGAGAGTTCAATTTTCAGACAGAACTTCAAAAATACACTAACTCTCCTGGCATCAGAGGTTGTGTCGGGCTATCTTGAGCTGCAGTTGTTGTGTCTGTTTGGTTTTCTGCCATGAATGGGGGAGCAATTTGTTTTGCTATACTCTGTACTGCTTGTGTGAGTTGTGTGAGATATTGCTTCAACTCTTACCCCAACACTGTGGCTGTTCTGTGTGCATCAGAAGCCCTCCATATTGGTGACAGTGGCATGTGCATGTGTCTACCAGTTACTATTTCATGGGGGGAGAGGTGGTGGTCCTTGCTAGGTTGTGTGCGCAGCTGAAATAGTGCTAGGGGCAGACAGTAAACCAGTTTTTCTTTAATGAATGGCACAGTTTTGATAACTTACTTTTAAGGAGGCCATTGATTTTCTCCACCATTCCATTTTCTTGTAGGTGGTAAATCGGGAACATTTTGGGTTGTATTCCTAATAATGATGTCATTTCTTTGAACAGGTAATTAACAAAATGAGTTTCATTGTTTGACCGTATTACTTCACATATCCCCCACCGGCGGAATACCTCTTTGACAATGAATTGAGCTGCACACTTTGCATCTGTGTGGGTGCAGGGACCTGCTTCTACCCATTGAGAGAAGGAATACACAACCACATTGAGATATCTGGCACAGTTAAACCTTTCACCCATGTCCGCATGATCTGTGTGCAGCTCATGGAAGGCCCCTACATGCCAGGGCAATGTACCTCACAGGGTTCTTAAAGTCATCCCTGATTTGAACACCTGACACGTTGTGCACTTAACCACCATTTTACTGAGATATTTCTAAAGGTTTGCAATAAACCAATCTTCCTAGAGATGGGCTGTTATGTGTTTTTTGAACTATGGGTGGGAAAGTGTAATTGCTCGAAGGCAATGTATAGTAGCTCTACTGGCATGACAACCTTCCCTTTGGTATCCTGTCTCCATAGCAGATTAGTGGGTGACTGTGTGCATCCTCGTTTGGTCAAAAATTCTTGTTCTGTGGCTGGGGCTCTACTCTGCAGCTCTATCACTTGAGCAATGGGCAGTGCATTGTAACTGTCTGCTTTTGGTTCAGCTCCCTTGCTCGTTGGGATGCATACTGTGGCCAAGGGATTCGAAAGCTATGCTATTTCCTTGGCTGCCGCATCTTCGGCTGCATTTCCTAAAGATATTTCATCCTCATTGTGTGTGTGCCTGCCATTTCACTATGGCTACTACAGAGAGTTCTGTAAAGTCCTTCGATTCATTAATTTAGTAGTTCTGCATGTTGTACTGGTGACCCATCTGCTCTTCTAAATCCCCTCCTTCTCCATCTTGATAGCCCAGCATGAACCATTGTGGTTACGCATGCTGATTCTGAATATATTATCACTGCACACCCTTTCTCCATGTGGAGGGCCTCAATTAACACTATTAGCTCTGCTGCTTGGGCGGAGTAGTGCATGGGCAAGTGTTTCTTTATCAATACCTCATATTCTCTGTCTTCCCTGCCTCACTACTGCTGCCCCTATGTGTTTTTCACCAGTCTCTTGGTCGATGGAAACCGACCCATCAACGAAGAACACTTTTCCTTTCTATAGGGCATTTTCACTTGCCTTGGGAATGTCACCCCTTCTCCCTTGTATGTTACACAATCATGTTCTTCCATATCTTGCACTGTGTATGGTTTCAAGAGAAATGTGGCTAGGTTCACAGTTTTGCACCTTACCACATGTATATTTGGGCTTGATAGGATGATCTCGTATGCTGACACTCTGCGTGGTCAGCATGGATTTAGATCTTTCTAATATGGCAAACAGAGAGTGTTCTATGTACAGGGTGACAGAGCACCCCGTAACAATTGTCAAACTTTTTTCAATTGCAAAGGTGGTCGCTGGAAGAGCCTGTTCGCAAGTGAAATTACATTTCATTACTGAATCAAGGGTGTCACTGTAGTAGGCCAGAGGTCTGTTGCCCATGGAGGTCTTTTGTGTCAGCACCGCTGTCATAAGTGTGCCATTGGAATGCAAGAACAGGTCAAATTCCTGCTCATAATAACGTGTGACTAGGACTGGGGCAGTGGAGATCAGTTATTTTAGGCTGCTGAATGCTGTTTGCATTTCTGCTGTCCAAATGATCTTTGTTTTTTTCCTTCCGTGTCTCTTTTAAACCTTGCAAAAGGGGTCTGGCATATGCTGCGTAATCTAGGTTGCATACCTGGCAGTATTTGCATATTCTGAGGAACTTTTGCATGTCCTTTACTGTGTTTGGTCTGAAAGAGGTGTGCACTGTTGCCGCCCTGTCTGGGATTATTTTTTTGCCATCTTTGGAGATCAATTGGACCAAGTACAGAACCTGAGCCAGACAGTATTGCAACTTTTTCTTGTCTAACTTGTACCCTTTTTGCACAAGTAGTCGGAGAAGGACAATGATATCTTTCCAACAGCTTTCTTTGTTCTCACTGCAGACTAAGAGATTGTCTACGTATTGGATGATGGTACTCATAACATGAAAATTGCTGAGAACTTCGTGCAATATTCTGTTAAATATTCTTGGGCTTTCGCAATACCTCTGGGGCACATGACAGTGTTCATACCTCCTCCCCCCGAAAGGGAAGGCTGTGAGACACTGTGTTTCTGGATCAAGGGGGACTGAAAAGAACACATTCTTTAAATCCACTACAGTGAAGTGAGTGGCATTTTTTGGAGTATTACACAAAATGGAAGCATGATTTGGGACAAGAGGGAACTCCTTCTGGACAACATAGTAAATAAAAAATGAGCATTTATATAACGCTACGAACCCTCAGGCATCTGAGCGCTGCATTTTATTATCCACGGTGTCTGGTGCTAATTTTTTGACCTCGGAAGGATGAAAGGATGAGTTTGGCCCTGCCAGGATTCAAACCTGCGTTGACAGGCTCTGCACTTATATCAAAGCAAGCGCTCTAGTCGCTTTGCTATCGGTTAAGTGCGCGGAGATCCTGGATCATATGCCAAGACCCCCCTGTCGCTTTCTTCACATGGTACACAGCTGTGTTGCATGAAGAGTTCGAGGGGACAAGTATTCCTTGCTCTAGGAGCGCTTGCAGTGTCTTTTGGATCCCTTCCTCTGCCTCTCTGGACATGGGGTATTGTTGCACTCAGGGCAATATTGCTCCTGGCTTAAGTGTTGTTTTTATCTTAGCGTGACCTGCAGGTTGCAGGTTCAAATCCCGGCAAGGCCAACTCAGCCTTTCATCCTTCCTAGGTTGATAAAAGAGTACCAAATCTGGTTGGGTGATATTGTATGTAAATATGTGCTCTGTAAAGTGCTTTTCGATTAAGGCGCTATATAACTAACACATCATTATCATTATCATTACAGGGGTCACTTCCTTAATAATCCCACATTGTGGAGGATGGTGGTCCATAAGTGGGGTGGTACTTGTTCCAAGTCTTTTTTATGTTATTGGTGTTGCTACTTTGTTGCTTATTTTATTTTCACTGTGTGATGTGTATAATGGATTTTTAGCGTGCCATTTCTCTTTTAATACTTCTGTAATATTCTGTATTTTTTTACTCTGAATAGGTCTTAACTATTTTAATGGTTGCTACAAACCTTCTGAACTGATAGACAACTCCCATTGTAATTGATTTAACTGCTCCTTCGCATGCAAATTGAATCGGAGAAGAAATCTCTGCACGCGCGTTACGTTATAGGCACAGAACTACAACTCCCTATTGTATTGTAGTTCCTACAAGCGCATTTGAATACAAGCCCACCAGCGCGGAAGGGCTTAGCCAGTCTGTGCCAGTCTGTGATGGGACGACTGAGGCTGATCTCCCGGTTCCACATTAATATGGGGATTCTGGAAGTAATGGCAGTGTTAGAAGAAGCCAGATATGTACTTGATAAATACAAAACAATCCTGGGATTGAAGGGTAGGGTAAATTTACCTTTGGCTGAAACGATGGAAGATTTGCAAGTCAGTGGCCCTCATTACGACCCAGGCGGTAAGCGGAAAATGATGCCGGTAAATGAATAACGGCATCGTTTTCCGCTAGGTCCGATTATGACCCGCGAAAGTGCCATTAGCGACATCGTAGTTTACGCTGCCGCTAACAGCACCAAGGTTGCGTGTGCACGACCCTCCATGCCGTAAATACCAGCATGGTGCAAAGCTATGCAGATCACAAACCAAGCCGACATGCCCCTAACGCCATCGCCAAGGCCGTTAAGTACCTTACAGCCATGGTGCTAATTACGCCATCGCAAACCAAGCGTAAATGGCCATGTGCAGTGTTCCCAGTTGCCACAGGTGCACAGAATCAGCACAGGTGGAGGCAATACAGACTCTCTCAGTGCAAAAAGAGCACACCCCACCCCTACCAGCCCCAGTCACACTCCACAATGATACCAATAGGACTAGCAATGTTGGGGCTGGAGGACCTGATAGCAATGCGAGTGCTACAACTGCAACAACAACAACAACAACAACAACAACAACAACAACAACAACAACAACAGGCTGCACAGAGGAGACGCAGGAGGAGAAGGAGGACAAGGCAGGGCCAGCAAGCCCCACCAGCACAGCCAGTGGCACCACGCAGGCAGCCCCCAATCCCACGCATCAGAGCCAGTCCATTCAACCTCACCGCAGAGCAGATCCACACCCTGTACCGACTGGACCGGGACACCATCACCAACATTGTGCACATGATAAACAACGACATTGTCAGCATGACAGAAACACCCACCGCCATCCCGCCCCTACTGAAGGTAGTGTCCGTGCTCCACTTCCTGGCCACAGGCACCTACCAGCACACAGTGGGCCACTTGCATGGCATATCCCAACCATTATTCTCAAGTACACTGATCCAAGTGCTCGATGCCCTCCTCAAGCACACAGACGACCACATCTCATTGCCACAGTCTGCCCAGGAGATTGCCAACACCAAAGTGGGTTTCCATGCACTAACTGGCATACCTGGTTGCATTGGTGCCATCGACTGCACCCATATTGAATTGGTGGTCCCACATGCCATGGAGGTACCATACCGCAACCGTAAACTATTTCACTCAATCAACGTGCAAATGGTCTGCGACTCCAACAGGATCTTCACACATTGTTGTGCCCGATTCCCCGGATCAACCCATGATTCAATGGTCCTTCGGAACTCCACAATACCACGCTACATGGAGCGACATGCAGGCCCAAGATCCTGCCTACTCGGTAAGTCTAATGTCATGAGCATGGAAATGCGAAGTGTGTAGGTGATCGACGTACCAATGCATATTTCACCTGGCAGAAAGGGGGGGGGAATGATGCATACGTCACGTGGCTGCGACTAGCAGTAGCCAGATCATACCCTGAGGCAGCACTCATGTCATCTGACAACTGTATACATGATGCCTGATCTAATCAGCCCTAACATGTGAATGAAAGTGTACCCCAACCATGACACAACCATCTGCAAGTGCATTGTACAAAATGTGACCACATTGACTCCAAAGGAACGCACCTACATGCACGTCACCAAACACCATCTACTGAAAGGCCTATCCCCCATAACTGCGCACAAAGGAGGCACATGTCGGACAGGAACATTAATGCACCACTACACAGACAGCAAGACCCACAAACTGTCCCCATTGACACCAGTATTGTTCCCTGAGGTCATAATGAGCCAGACAGCAATGTTGCAATCATGTGAGCTTTGACCTCACAGGACACGTGCCAGGTCACATAAAATAACGGCCTGAACGGACACAGTGGATGGGCACTCACAAGGCAATTGTCCCCCCTGCATTGTGTCTTGGCATGCAAAACAGTACATGAGAGCCATGAACATATACCGGTTGCATTGTGTGAATCCATTAGCACAACTAAATTTGGTGCAAAGTAACAGTTGAATGCAAGGCATGGTGGCACGTCATGTTCAGAAAGCAATCTCATTCCTGACACATACATTGTTGCCCATTTACAGGTGATGCAGGCTATCCCCTGAAGAGGTGGCTCCTTACACCAGTCCGGAACCCACAGAACCAGCATGAGGAGGACTTCAACCGTGCCCATGCATGTACCCGTGTGGTGATAGAGCAGGCCTTTGGCCTACTGAAGGCACGTTTCCGCTGCCTCAGCAGGTCTGGCGGGGCACTCCTTTACCGCCATGAGAAGGTTGCGAAGATCGTCATGGAATGTGTCATGCTACACAATATGTGCGTCAGACGTAACGTGCCTCTGCCCCCTGACGCAGAACTGCAACCACCTGATGATGAGGATGATGAGGGTGGGGATGGGGCAGCACCTCAAGGAGGCAGCGATGCACAGGAGGGGCGTGAAATGCGTCAGAATCTCATTGACCAATACTTCTAGCACACACAGCGTGTGCGTGTAACATGTGGACGGCACTTGGGGCACTGTGTGTGTCTGGTATATGCACACTGTAGACTGTACAACAATAAAGCACACATACACAATGAGCAATGTCCACACATTTGGTTTGTGATAAACGAAAAAGTGTATTGTGCTTCTGAAAAGGAATGACACACCCAATCCCCCCTCCCCCTCCCCCTGAACACCCCAACACACCCAATCCCCCATCCCCCTCCCCCCTGAACACCCCAACACACCAAATCCCCCCTCCCCCTCCCCCCAGAAATCCCTGCAAAGGAGTGCCAGTGCCCGTGGTGAAGTGGGTAATGTTTCAGTGGTCCACTGGGCGGGCACTATTGCCAGCCCCCTGTCCCGGAACCTGGGGCCCCCCTGCCTGTACTCCTCCAGGTCCTGGATGACCTGTGGACGGGGCTGGATGGGGCCAAACTTGCAGCTGAGGAGGTACCGGCCTGCTCGGTACGCCGTGTGTCCATGATTGTCCGTATCAGTTCACTAATCATATTCCGTACTGCGGCTAGTTCTGTGCATATGTTCGTGCTTGCTGATTGGATGGCTGCCTTGATGCTCTCAGCACACCTCTCCATGCCTGAACTGGCACCTCCACAATCAGCAACATGCTGCGTTAGGAGTGACGCCAGTTGTTCTTGCCTCGCTGATATTTGGTCCAGCACCTGCCTGAAATCAGGCCCAATGGAGGTTGCAATTGCAGGCCCAATAGGACTACTCCCCTCTTCCCCTACTCCCACTGGGCTTGGAGTGGCTGGCCATGAATATCCAGGGGATTGCCCCTGTGTGTCCTGTCCATGCAGGCTACATGGGGACAGGTGTGGGGAGGAAAGTTGGGTGTTGGGGGGACCTTCCATGTCATCATCCACATTCGCCACATCGCTGTCAGAACAGGCTGCGATGGCTGCAGTCTCCCCGACTGTACTGCTCCCCGCAGACACAATCCCCTCAGTGGGCAGCAGTGGTTGTGTGTCTGCCGTGGGTGCTATCATGTCCCTTTCCTCGGGGGGAATTGCTGCCCTGGGCTGTTTGGCAACAGGAATTTTGGCCTGCTGTGGGTTGGCCATGGGTCCAGCAGAGGTGGATGGTTGGTGGCCTCTTCCCTCTGTCCTGGGCTTCTTGGCTGGGGTGGTGCCTCTCTCGTCCCTGCCGGTGTCCGAGTGTGAGCCTGTGGTGGAGCAGAGGAGGGAAAGTGTTATTGATGGTTCAGCGGACATTGAGCAGGCATTGTGATGAGTGCCATGGTTTAGATGGATAGATGGTGGACTTTGTAGGCCGTGACATACAGGTTGTCTCCCTTTTGGGTGGGTTGAGCATGCAGGAATGTGTGTGCCTGCTGTAGAGTGTACATGCTGCATGTGTGCAGGGTGTGGGTCTTCTGCTGATGTGTTGCGTTTGCCATATGGGGCGACATTGTGATTCCCATGTAAGTGTGATTCAGGGTGTTTTGCAAGGCTGAATTGGAGGCACCTACCTGTGTCTCCTGATGTTGGGGCTCCTCTCTCCATTCCGCCGACGCCCTCAATGCACTCTATGCCGATCAATGAGGCACATGTCTCCTCCCATGGCTGCATCTTCAGTGGGGAGTCTGCTCCACCGCCAGTTGCCAGTCCCAAGTTGCGGTTTGCTGACAGTATGCCCCTTACTCGGAGCCGGAGGTCATCCCACCTTTTGCGGCACTGTCTGGCGGTGCGTGGGGTGGTACCTACGGCACTGACGCGTTGTGCCACGAGTTCCCATACTGCTTTTTTCCGGGCTATGGCTGGTCTGGTCATCTCTGATGAGAATACGATGTCTGCCTTTTCCTGCAGCGTTTCTGCCAGCATAGTTAGTTCTTCGCGACTGAAGCGGTCCTGCCGCTGCCTGTCGCAGGCTTTTTTAACAACTTTTGGCATGGTTAGGTGAGGAAATGGGTGGGTAATGGGATTCACACGGTTTCAGGGTCGAATGTAGTGTGGTTGGGTAGGATGGCAATGGATTGTGTTTTTAAAGATGGCCGCTGTGCTCTTTCCCGTTCCGCCGCGATGACGCTTCCGGTTCCGCTTATTTACGGTGCCCGCTAATTACGGGGCCCGCTGATTACGGTTGGCGCAATGATGGGTGGCAGTAGGTCACCCTGCGCGGCGTTCGATGCCGGTAAGGGCTGTTTACGCCATGGCGTAGTTTACATTACCGCCATGGTGTAATGCTCGTGTGCGATGGGTCGGAATATGGTGCTCTTTACGCCATCGGTCCATGGCGTAAACGATGATTACGCCATGGCGGTAATGTCGCATACTTACCGCCAGGGTCGTAATGAGGGCCAGTAATTCTACTCCCAGTAGGAAGGAGGTTAATATGCATTGTCTAGATAAAATGTCACCAGTTAAGTGGGTAGTGCTGTGCAACACATTAACGGATCTATCGGACTATGAGGAAATCTGAGATTCCCCCTTCATTTAGAAAAGACTCCATTAACCCAGACAAATATTGGGCTTAAGGAATTTAGCACCCTTAATAAAATCTACGAGATTGAAAGAGAGATGAGTAAGCTACTTTGCTTCTTATTACTCAATACAAGATCTATGGTTAAACATTCAGTGGAAATAGCCAACTACATACGGGATACGAACCTGGGAATTTGCACCTTGACAGAAACCTGGTTGCTTGAGGCATCTGGGCCATCAGTGGCACTGGCCACACCTATAGGCTACACCACTTTATGTACTACTAGGATTCATAAGAGTGGAGTAGGGGTTGCTATTATTTACAAAAACTCCTTAGAAATTTGGAAACACGATATACAAGGTATTGAGGGATGTCAAAATCAGGATAGACCATAATACTACACTCAACCTCCTGTTGTTATATCGCCCTCCGGATAGCTTGCCTGACTTTTTAGTACAGCTTAATAGCCTAATTCATGCACAGGTTAAAGCACAATGCAAATGGATCTTAATGGGAGACCTGAATCTCCGGATGGACGACCCAAAAGATACTACTGCTAAGGAACTAGACAGATTCATGAAGACGCTGGGTTTTACACACCTTATTCAAGTACCCACGCATGCCAAGGGACATATATTAGATTGGGATTTTTCAATTAATCTGAAAATTAGTACCCCAAATATATTTGAATATCCATGGTTGGATCACACCTTTATCGAATTCAAGGCCGATATTGTAACTCAAATAAAATCTGAGGCCACGAAACTTAAATGGATTACATCTAGAAATATGAAGAGGGTGACACAGGAGGCCGCGAGGGAGTGGATAAGCCACACATCTCAAATAGATGTTCCACCCACAATGAATTTAGAAGAAGTGATTGATGTCCTTCTAAACTCACTAGCTAATTCTATTGAGGTGCTGGCGCCTTTAATAAATCATAAGGTGATAAACCATATAAAGAATACTTGGTTTACGGAAGACCTCAAACAATTGAGAATTCTAAAGAGGAAAGCTTTTTATAATTGGAAACATACTAAAATGGAAGAGGATAAACTAATGTACTTGTGTGCTGCTAACAAGTTTAAAACAACAGTTATTAATGCAAATAAGCAATCCTATGAGGCACGCATTCAGGAAGCTCAATACGACACCAAAGACATTTTTACCATTTTAAGGGAATTGGAAAAGCCAGATGTTGTCCATAGAGAAGAACTGGATAAAAATCAGAAATGGTACACACGTATTCAACAAGCCATTATTGAAAAGACTACCAAAATAAAAGAAGTCATTGAAAAAAACTGGAAAACAGATCCTGTAGATTCTTCTGAACCTGTGAAAACCATACATAGATCACAAACAATACCTGAGTTCAGTTTTAAGAATATATTGGAGGATGAACTTAGTGTAATTCTCGCCAAATTGAAGCTGTATACCTGTAAAGGCAATCAATTTCCAGCTGCATCCATTTAAACTTGTTCGGAACTGCTCATCGGATCCCTAACCAAGATTTTCAATGCATCATTTAAAGAAGGTAAATTCCCTACTAGGCTAAAGGGTTCCTGGATCACCCCCCTTCTAAATAAATCTGACCTAGACCCTGGAGAGGCAGAACAACTACTGGCCAACCACCAATTCCCCATTTATCTTAAAAATTATGGATAGACTAGCATATGAACAGCCGGCGGCCTATATTAAGGACCTCCCAATTATCATCAAAGGACAATGGGGTACGTCCAGGTTACAGTACGGAGTCAGCTCTTCTGGAGCTTAAATCAAATATATCAAAAATCAATGAAGGATCCACCAAGTTACTGTTGTACTTGGACCTCTTGGTGGCATTTGATTTGGTGGAACATCAGCTCCTCCTGGAGAGGTTGGAGAATAGAGCCAATTTCAGTGCTACTGCTAAAAACTGGATGCAGTCTTTCTTAGGTTCAAGGACGATACTTGTATGCAGTAAACAAGCTGAGGCAGACCCTGTACAATTAGCTACGGTATACCTCACGGAGCAGCAATGTCTCCAATATTATACAACTTATTCACAGTTCCTTTTTTTGATGATCTAGAAAAAAATTATATTTGTTTTTCAAATTATGCTGACGATTTTCAGTGTCTTATTACACTTTCAGGGAATTATGAGCAGGATGCCACTATGGTGGCAGAAATATATGATCTCATTCATGACTTGATGGATGCTAATGGTATGGCCCTCAACCATTGGAAAACCAAGCTTATGCTGGTTGGCTCTAAACCCAGACTCAGCAAGTTGACATCGGAAAACCAATCATTTTGTATCGCAGATCAAGACATTCAGGTGAAGAAAAAAATCAAAATTCTTGGAATTACATTCAATCAATCTCAATATGTCAATCTCAATATGTCAGTTTATGTATATAATCTGATGTCATCATCAGCCTATTACATCAGGCTTCTTGCACACATACAACCTTTTCTGTCACAAGCCGGGTGTAAAACAATTCCTAGAGCTATTGTATATGCAAAAATAGATTATTTCAGATCACTCCTTATTGGTATAAATAAGTCTGAATTACAATAAAGTAGTGCAGAATAGCGCAATAAGAGCTATTATGGGCCTACGTAAATATGCACACATGTCGAGGAAAGAAGAAAGTTACATTGGCTGCCTATTGAAGAAAGAGTTAAGTTTAGACTTCTCACTATTACTTTCAAGGCACTATCCGGTGACACACCACCTTATATTGTTAACAGATTAAAAATTAAACAGGCATCATGCTCACTTTGCTCTAACAGGGATAGGAACTTACAGGTTCCTAATACCTCGCTGGAAAGGGTGCGTTTTGGTCAAGTGCCCCATCAAATGGAATGCATGACCGCCTACTATAAGAAACTGCAGAACGATCAAGGAGTTAAAAAACAAACTCAAGACCAACTTGTTTAAATAAATTGGGTTAAATTGCATCATAAAAGGGAGGTGGTCCACTGATGGTGGCCATGAGAGGGCTCGGCACCTTTCTACTTTAGACCATGAGTTCACGAAGGATGCTAATTTCTAGCACAATCTCTTCATCCGTGTCATTGTCAGTGAATAGTTCTTCATCAGTTAATTCACGCAGGTGCACATTGGGGTTGATGCATAATACTGTCCGCCACTTGCACCCATGGATGTCTGTGCCTATTACAACAATTATTTTGGCAGACACTTGTACCCCTTCCAGATCTAAAGACAGGATTGTACCTGCAACTATCTCTGGGGTTGCTACGGGTGGAAGACAAAATGTGATGGTACTCTGGGCACTACTTTAGCTAGCACTCGGATTCCGTAAATAAACATTTTGGGATTCACAGGTATTCCTCTCACCCTTTCTTCATTGACCATCAAATGTATGATCAACATTGCCCTGAGAGCACACATGCCAGGGGTGGAACAAACATTCCCTCTCTTAGTAAATTATATGGTCATGTTTAATTTGCTGAGTAAATCTCTTCCCAATAAATTGACAGGGGAACTTTCGTAATACAATAGGGGTGCTCACAGTACCCTGCCTCCTATTTTAACATCCAAATCTTCTGTGTATGGAACCGTGACCAAAGCCCCAGAGAATCCTTGCGTATCAAGAGTTTGGCCAGATAATGGAAAATCACCTTTGCAGATGCTTGACTTCTCCGCCTGAGTCCACTATAAAGATGAACTATTTCTTTCCTCTGCCCACACCACTGATTCCTCTTCTGGATGCAAGATAGTGGATAGAACTGGAAATGCAAGTGCTCTCTGTGGGCTGGCCACTCAGGATAGGTGTCTGTCCCTGGGTAAGAGAAGGTGTTGTCTCCAAGCACGCATACTCCTTGATAAGGTGCGGTTGCACCATTTGGGGTTGGTTGTGGCAAAAGTGTTATGATTACGTGTTGTTTGTTGATTGGGACGATTTTGGGGTGCCTGCATCGAGTGAGAGGGGTGGTGGAGTGTGTTATAGCCAGGTGGTGGTGGTGACTGGGAGTATTGTGTGGATATTTTGTACGGGTGGGGGGGCCATAATGCTATGGGTTGTAATAAGGTTGGTTGTATTGGTAGTTTCCTCCTTGCCTGCTGCGGCATTCCTGCGAAAAGTGCCCCCACCTCCTGCATGACCAGCATTGCCCGTGGATCCCTTGTCCTCCGCATCACCCCTCCTGTTGGTCGCCAGACACCACCTCGTCTTCTTGCAGGCCTTGATTGCCACTGGGGTCCCATGTATTGTTGCTCTCCTGCCCACTGCTGATGCCCGTTGGTTGCCCACACCGCTGCAATTCTCACCTGTGTGGCCACAGAGAGACCCCCTCCTCCTCTCTCTAATCCAGGTATGGCACTGCTGTTCCCGCTGCGACCTTCACTAACTTTGTCTGGATGAGTTTTGCTTCCTCAGCTAACCTCCTCTGAATGGTTTCTTTTTCTCTTTCTTTCATCTTCCTACAATGGTGAACTATGATGCTTTGAATCTCAGGCCAGCCTTTTTCTTCTATTCCCGCTATCTTGTCCAGGGACTTCAGTGCTTCTTTTGGCAACCCTCTCTTAATAATAAAATAAAATAGGGAGGTTGACTGATCTCGTTTCTGCGCACCACATCTTTTGGACCCAAAGAATGAATTGCGCAGCATCTTCCTCGTCTCCCTTTGTGCATTGCATTATGGAGTGTAAATCAGTGATATCAGGGAACGTCCTGCGTTGCGCATCCCAGACTTGTGCTCGTACATTATTGAACGATACCCCATCATGTGTGTCGTTACTTATAGTCACAGCCAGATAACCTGCTTTCACTCACACTGATTCAGCTTGATCACCTACTGCCGATACCAAGAGAATTTTAATATTGCCTATGGCGAGGGGCACCCCTACAGTATTCTTCTAAAAGGCATAAATCCATTTCCCTGCACCTGCCATGAGTGGGGGGAGGGACTTAAGGAGCTTGTTTTTATCCATCTGTGCTGATGTGAAATAATAGGGCCGCCCAGCTCCCTTCTGGATGAGGAACTTTTGGAGTATTGTTTTTACAGTCTTGCCCTTCACTCCTGTTCCATTCCTTTTGGCTAGGGCCATCCTCCCCATCCTGTTTGTAAGTCTCCTCACCCATGTGTCCTCCACTCTAGGGGTGGCCCATTGTACTTGCTGTATCCCTCCTGCTGCACCCTCTTCCGCTTTGTTGAAATCGCTCAAATACTCCTCGTCGCTCACCAACCCCATGTTCTCATACACCAAACTATTAATTTCCCCTTCCGTTCTACTCTCACTGCCCGTATGGGTGTGCTGTCAATCATGTAAATCTCCATATTTCCTTTCATCCCCCAGTAGGGGAGGGGTGTCAATTGGGGGTCTCGGCCCTCCCTCTGATCCCTGTGCTGCTTCACATGCAGCTCACAATCGAGCCAACTCTGTGCGAGTGAAAGTTAAGGCCACCTCAAGATCTCGGGTATTTACTCCAGTGTGGGCGGGGGTGGTGCTCGGAGGATCGTAAGGTGGGGGTGGTGTATTGCCTGGTGTGGTTGGCACACTTCTCCTTGACACATATGTTGGATTTGAGTACCCTTCGGCTGGTCTTGTGAGCAATGGATAGATTTTCTTGGGCTCCTCCTCCCCCTTCTCCCTTTCATCCACCTTTCCTTCTTACGTGGATGCTCTTTCTGACCCCTTCTCACTTTTAACAGTGGGTGGTGTCTCTTCAAACATCGGCCACAAATCTAAATACCTCCCTTGTGTTTTGTAGTTGTTTCCATTTGTATTTCGCTGTTAGATATGTGGATAAGTGTTCTAACATTCCTTTATCAAAAGACCCTTCCTCTGGCAAGGCATGGGATAGTCCCTCTCCTCTTGTTTCTATCACCCACTGGCCATGGTATTTTTTTATTCGCTCACTGTAGAGGGGAATGTGCTTGCAAATGTGAGACAGGGGTGTCTCTATCCCTAATGTTAATGTACATGTTCCACTACCCTTATGAGCCCTTTTTCCTTTTCCTTCCCTCTGTACATTTATCTTTTGAGGTTAAAAGTCAAAAGGTTACTGTCACATATATTTTGATCTTGTTATGCATGGAATAGTCAAACATATAGAAACATGAAACTGTATTTAACCAACAGAACAAAGACACAAAAAATGGAAAAGACACAAATACCCCCCCATTTTCCGGTTAGAGCAATATTCGCTTTCTCACCACCTCACATGTCATTCACATCATGTTTTGCCGCTCCTAGGCCTTCCTCCACATATATAAAAAACACTGAAAATAATAACATAAAATAACAAGTTGAAATAATAACCACTAATTGTTCCTGAGCCCTCTAATTATATGAGGCTCCTACTTTTATCTCCGTATTTATTCTCCGCACTGGTCGAGACAGTGCACCATGGTGTGACCCTCCAACCCTTTCGGAGCTAGGCTCCTGTATTTTTTGACTGTATACTCTCTTCATGTGTCTAATAAAAATAAAAATGACCATAAAACAAAGCGCTTTACTTTGAATAACAACCCAATTCATTCATGTTCAACCACTGCTTGTTCCCTTCAATCGCACTGCTCTATGTTCCCCAATCCCCACTATTTGTCAATCCTTGCAATTTATACTCACGTGCCCATGTTCTTCCAAGAGCATCCGTTCGCGGTTAATTCACAATTCCTGGGTCTTTCCCTGGGGCCGCACCCAGATCCAACAAGCAGTTGGGTATTCGCAAAGCCAGGATCCACAAGAACCGTTTTCTTCTGCATATTCATTTTTTGGGACTGGGCAGCTATAGGTGGGAACGGCTGTTCCGGAGAGGCCCTCGATCTCGCTGCAGGTACGGGAGGCTGAGGAAAGCACGCTAATGGGTCACAAAATATAGGCACGTCCCTTATTTGCACGTCCCAAATAATTGCTATAATAATAAAAGGCATGCACTCCATCAGGCCATGAGACCAAGAGATAGTTTTTCAAGGATAACAAGCTTTAGGTAACATAGGAAAATGCCAGCAAAGAACTCTGCTGCCTGGAAGCGCTCTGCCAAAAATTACACGGGCAACACACTAAAAAGACCATACGTGTCATTGATGACATCACTACATATAGTCAAAAATCACATGATTGGAGTGGACATATGGCACTGCCTGCTCTATAGGGTATGCCAGGTGATGATTGGCCACGCTTTCCAGTCGATCTTGTAGCATCTGGGTCATCTGGGCTCATCTATCCACTGAAGGTCAGTTGAAGTGAGTGAAACATTTCTAACTATCTAAGCTAAACAACAGGAACTAGTAAATTATACAGAATTATAGATACCCGAAAGATACATGCAAGGGGGTCCTTTGAGAAGAGGGGATCATATTTTGGCATGCAGACCTCTAAATTCAGGGCTTTATTGATACTGCACCTCCTGCACTCTGTAACTATCCTGGGGGTTTGATTTACTGCCTATCTGTCTAGTGCCTTATGATACAAACAGACATGTGTTGTTATTTGAAAGAATATATTTCCGCCTAGGATTAGGCTGAGCGTGGGTGTTCTGAAAGGGTCAAAGCAAAGTGGGTTATATGCTTATCAGGAAAGGAATGGTGAGGTTGGGCCGGGTGAGCTCTGGCCTGGTAGGGTGTAGGGTGAGGGGGCACAGGCAGTTTTGTGGAGATGAATGGGCATTTGTGCTGCAGCCTGTCCCTGTTCCACGCTCGTCACAAAAAGCATTCTGTGAAAGAATGATACTAGATTATTGTAACATGGAAAGGACAGTGAACAGATGGACTTCTGTGAGAACATGGCTAGTGCGGAGTTGATCTAATGTGTGAATGGCTTGGTCCCTCTGCGAGAGAGGCTGGGGGTATGAGTGCTGCAGCCTTGCAGAGTAATAGATTACGGGGCCTAGTAGAAAGATGTTGTGGTACAAAATGGAGTCCTAAGGACGAGGCATGTGTGGTGTTATTAGCCTATTTCATTATGTTACAGGGCTCTTATGCGTACAGTGTAGGAGGGGGCTTCTTCCCGCATGGCTGTGTTGATGTTTTTTCTATTTGCCGATGCCTAGGACCATATCCTTCCCAGTCTCCGGAGGATAGCTTAACAGCAACATGCTCACCTTGGAAGCAAGACGGCACAAAGCAACACAGGTTCAATCCCCGGCTCCGCGCTTAGAAACCTCTGGGTATTAATCATGTTATAAATAACGTACCATATTAAAACCAACACAGGTCCACCCACTAGGCCATGCACTCCATATGAGAACACTTCTAGTTCAGGGAATACAAGATTTTGGTCTATTTCACAATGCTCAGCATACACCTTCAACCAATGGACCCAAGAGTCCCCCAAAATTCAAACACTTGGCCTGATGAAATACAGTACCATGGCCATTTTCAATCCTCTTCATTTCTCTGAAAAATATTGGCAGCATCAAATGTAATGTTCTGATTACCAAACAATGTCATGTAACATCTTGCACAAAAGCACACACAGCTTTATTTACATTGCACCTTGGTTTTAACATTTGTGGACCAAATGAACTTGAGCACATCCACATCTGCCTCTGGGCCATGCGTGAAAAATACTTTTAGAGCTAGGGAACATTTCCTTCACCTTTCCCAAGGTCTCCTTCATTGCAAACTGCAATGAAATCCCTTTCATGTTCCCTAAACTTTTCACTCCCCAATTAACAATAATAATGTATGGCTGTTTAAATTCAACCATATTTGCACAAAATGGGAACGGTACCACCCACTTCATGTCCCGCACTCCATACCAGAACACTTCCAATTCAGGGATTACAAGATTTCTGGCTATTCCACAATGCTCAGCATACACCTTCAACCAATGGACCCAAGAGTCCCCCAAAATCCAGACATGCTGCCTGCTGAAAGTCATTGAAAGTCATTGCCATAGCCATTTTCAATCCTCTCACAACTACTAACAAAACCCCTGCTACCTTCTCTTTCTCTACACCACACGCAGGATACCTGATTGGCTGATCCCTGATGTCGGCGGATGCCACAACTGCCCCCGATCTCTACATTGCCTTTTCCATGCCAGGAATCCTTAAAAGACCTTGATATGGCACGTGCCATCCGCAAACTAGTGTGGTGTACGCCAAGGCCACTGAAAGAGGTGGAGGGAAAATTAAACACAAAGTAAGTTATTTCATCTTTATTGGTGGCTCTGAAAATAACATTTATTTTAGGATTACTTTTGGAGTTTGTTAACAAGCACCTTTTGTTCCTTTTGTTTTGCTTGTATGTACAGTAGTATTGTACACTCTACATCTTACTTTAAAATTTGCTTACAGAAACTTGTTCAATGCATTCCTAACATTGTAAAGGAAAATAGCATTTTTAACATCTGTGAAATGAACTTCATCATGACAAAAAATGAACACCATCATAACACATATTGTAATTCTCAAAAGATGACATTCCTACAGCATATAAACAAGCAGATCCAGCTTTATTGACAAGCTACCTCGAGTATTCAATGTGTGCACTAAAAAGGTTTGTTGGACTCTCTCCATTTTTGCCTCTGATTTATTTCAGAAAAAATAATCTTGGCATCAGGAAACAGTTCCATTAGGCTTTCGAACAAATCCTTCAGGGCAACCTGCAAATACACTGGAGTCACAAATTCAAAACTGTTCCCTCCACAGTGCACAATGACAATGTCTGGACATTTACTGTGAGCCATACTCTAACAGAATCAATACAAGCTTGTCTGGTTTAGGCCACAAACTGCATGCCACAAAACGTCCACTTCTGCCAATCCAATATTTCCAAGGATGCCATGATTTTCAGCATACACTTTCAATGACTGAAATGAAGACTCCCGCAGAATCCACACAGTCTGCCTTCTCAAACACATAAACATAGCCATATTCAGCGCTCTCATAACTCCTACAAACTAGACACCTGCAACCCTCTCTTCCTGTACACCACACCCAGCAACCCTGACTGGCTAATTACCACAGTCACCTTTCAATGGCAGGCATCCGCAAAAGACCTGGATATGGCACATGCTGTCCGTGGACTACCACTGTGTCCGCGGACCGAGTAGCACAGGGGCAGCCCTTCTATCCTTTCCACTTCCATGTTCTCAACAATCCCTCATTGGATGCTTTCAAAGAGTCACACATCCATCCACCAATCACATACAAAACCTCTACACCTAACCCTGTAATCTCACTTCAGCACTTCAGATGTACACCTGAACTCTCAGAGTACATATCTCCTATTAATGAAAGCCATCTTCATCAAAAACTACTGTGCAACTGTCTATTTCCAGATTCAGCAAGATCTTCATCTAACACAAGATAGTACAGGTATGCTTCTATTTAAAAACAACAATTATTCAACCCTTTCACAAATATATATATATATATATATATATATATATACATATATATATATATATATATATATATATATATATATATATATATATATATATATATATATATATATTATATAGATCATACCCTGTAATAAGCTTCTCGATAAGCATATTCTCTTTTGTAACCACTCTAGCAAATGCCATGCATTGTACCATTCATCACCTGCTCACATGAAGCAGCAAACAATAAGATTGCTCTGTGCTTCGAAATGTTTCTTTTTACAAGCATTGTGATGAAAGTAAAAAAAAAATCATTTGCCTATATATAGCAGAACAGTGTCACTATTTCATAAAATGAAGGAAAACAGATACAATTCATCTTTAAGCCATTTTTAAGTGCCACTTATTGTCTACCAGTTTAATATGTTGGCAGCAAATGGATACATCCCAACATCACCCATTCCAATCTTTAAGTACTTTTAAGTCTTTATTTTTTCCTTTGCATTCTGTCACTTCCGATTGACTTCACCCATTATGAAACTCAAACTACAAGTTTCAGAATGCAAAGAAAAAAAAAAACACTTTTAAAGATTCGAAACTGTGACATGTATATAAAATACACATATACAATGCTGAACTTTTCAAATTATGTTTTTTGAAGCATTTTGAAGAAAGCAAAAAAATGCAAATCTGCATTATAGGAACATCGTGTCACTCTTTCATAAAAAAAGTTAAGTTAGTAACCCATTCCAATCTTCAGCTGTTTATGCAGTCATAATTTGTTCTCTTCAATCTGTAACTTGAACTCTTTCATAATGGGAAAAGTGGGACTAAAAGTGCCAGAATGCAAGCTAAAAATCTAGGAATACATTACCATGTTAGAGTATAATGCATCATGTTGGCAAGTATGCATGTACTCCTAACGGTTTATAGTGAATACCATAATGTTGAGAAAATAAATGCCGAAAAAATGATGATTATTATTTTATTTTTTTTAAAGGGGGGTTCGGGTTCCCCCTTAACCTCCCGTTTTTGTTTTTATTTACAATTTATTTTTACTAGCTAAACAAAAAAAACCATACAAATAAAAAACACATTACATTTTTTTTAGCCATTCTTTTTTTCGACATTATTGCATTTGAAAAAATGTTTTCGACATTTTAACTGGATACAACTCCTAACATATTAAACTTCCACACATCAACTGCCATTTAAAAGTGTACTACAAATATTTTCCAATAACTCTTCTTTTTACAAAACCTTACAGAGCTACTATAAATGCACATGCGCAATTCTTTCTTTCTTGAAAATGCTCCTAAAAGCAACAATTGTTAACTGTTCACCCATTTTATTAACTGTTTTCCCCACCACTCCTCCTTCATTCATAACTAACACCATCGCTTACTAAAAGTAATTTACCATCACCACGTGTGCCCACTAACTTTCTTTTACAATTACAGGAAAGAAGCACATTACCGAAGACAACAACCAAAAAAGAATACCCATCACATTCAACAAAGTAAGTACATTAATGTACTGTGTATATTTATGTAATTACAGCAGCACAGTTCAACTATATATTACCCCAGACAACTCTTTTCAAACCAACATTTCTTTCACTCTAGCCCATTGTATTCCACAATTCACACTCTTACTATACCCATCTACACACCACCATTGCAACACCCGCTAGGTTGCTCAAAAGAGCACAATGACCCTACAGATCCCCTCACACCACCACTCACTTACTCACTAACCCACCACCATCACACCTCTGTAGACTCATACTATCACAATCTTCCAAACCATACCCAATATTCCACCTCAGAATCAAACAGCACTCTATTCATCACTACAATCACACCCACAAACCCATGCACCAGATTTCCAACGTAAACTTTCTCTTTTCCCAACAGACACAACAAAATGCCTAATAAAAAGCAACTCTGTAGAAAAGAAAGAAAAATAGAACAGATAAGAATACAACTACAGCCATATATTCAACCACCTCTAAAACCATTTATTGAAAACATTAAAACAAAAGAGCTAGTAACCTCACTCAACAAAACTAAACCAGCAATGACTAAAAAATGGCCCCTCTTGCAAAAACTAAAAGTTAAAAATGATGTACAAAGAAAATTGCACCTACTAACAAACCTAACCCTCTATGTACCAATGTTAACATAGTCACTGTAAAGCAATCCAAAAAATGGATCTTACAGAAAATGTTCTGCCGTAGAGTTCTTCACAAACTTATAAATACTGCTGAAAAGTCACAATCTATCCATAAAAACTACTGCAGAAGACTAATCCTGCAAGCCCTAATTGACAGTGCTTTTCAACTAAAGAGAACATTGTTTGTATTGATTTTAAACAGAATGGAACCACTAAATAAATTAATCAATGCATTACAAAAAATACTTCTAAACATGAACCGTGTAAATATAGAAACCTTTTCAGACTTCTGTAATGGAGAATGGATTTACACAAGCAGCACAGAACCATATTTCAATGAAGAAGCATATAAACAAGAACAACAAAAAACAATTGCCATAGACAATAATGGTCGAGGGTATGAAATGGTGGAACACAACATTATTGCAAAAGAAACCTTTATAGAAAAAAGTCCCCAGCAAACATTGAACCAAACTCTCCTTTCACCCAAACAAACCGTCTTGTGTACAAAAGGACATGCAGCTCAATGTGTAATGTTCGCCAACAATCCTTTAAATCTGTATGGCAATTCCTCAATCACTATGTGAAACTAAAAGACAACAGTAGAATGACAACTTTATAAACCATAGACTCCTGTCCAGTGTGCACCCACACTGGTCTGCAAGGACATTTATCAGCATGCATTTTAGGAACTGCTTGCAAAAACACTTTCCACCACATCAAAATTTTAGCAACACACCGTTGTACTATACAGAATCTTGTGCATTGATTTACTATGCAAAATGCCCTGCTCTAGAATTTCAAAATTTAAATAACATTCTCCTGCATGGAAAAGCCAAATAACTGCTTCAAGAAATAGAGCACTGCTAAGTAAATACTTTGTACCTTCAGAAAACATTACCGAAAACCTCATAAAAAACAATGTTCCAATAAAGACATACAAAAAAGAAATAGTTAAGTTTCAAAACACATCTGCTGAAATACCAGACTAAAAATGTGTCTGGTATCGCAGAACGTTTTATCGGTTTATCATTGCTTTCAGCACAAAAATATCTCCTAGCTGTGGATATGCACACATTGAACACTAACAATATACTTGTTGTACTTGTGTGTAGTTGTACAATCCATAAATATGTATGATCATTACAGTATAATTCTTCAGTACATTAAGTGAATAAATATGAGACCAAAAGGAGAAATAAAAAGTATATACAATTATATGATGCTATACATTCTAGGATAAAAATGGATAGAAAACTTACATAGCACAACAATAACTAATTAATTATCAAATACTTCTTGTACTTCCATAGTATGACATGGGACTGTCATAAGAGTAAACACAACAGGTTCCCCCTTTTGGGACAACAAAAGCAACAAGGTTGTTTCTGATGACTAAGTACTCATTTAAAGAGCATTTTATAACCTAGTGAGAATACAAAATTGTACTTCGGTTAAATAAACACGGTTGTCAGTATACAGATGTAGCAAAACCCACACTTGCTCACCCTAGCAAAGCTTGTTGAAATCGACATCATAGCTGACATGATGGTTTAATCCTTGTGAGATAGGTTAAAGAGGGGCAAGAGCATATTAGATGTAAATTACAATCAAAAACTAGATTACATAATGCATTTACATCTGGCAACACACAGTCACAACCAAAAACATTAAACTTTCAAGATGCATAAGACAAGTATTTACCAAGTGGCAGTGTACAGAATGATACACATGTTAACAACATGTCAGTGAGATAAAACCCCACCTTAACACCAAGTGAAGTGTCTGTGGTTTCACGTAAACTACAAGATGTCACCGATTGGCCTTGTTGACAACAAAAAGAGACTGAGTCAATGATTTGGTAGCAGTATAGACAAAGCAGAGGCAGAATAAAACAACAACAACCTCCTCTCACAATGCAAGAAATATTAGATTACCTGTGGATTAATCAAAGTGTCTATCATTTCATCCAAAGGTCTTTAGATGTCTTCTATTTGTTCTGTCTAAGATAGGAAAGAGGCCAAGATAAAAAAGACTCAAAATTATGGATGTTGGTACTTAGATTGGTTAAACTGTGGATGTATCAAGTGCTTTATTCAACAAATATAAAAGGACATTATATAAGGTAAAAGTGGAAACATGTTGTAGAATATTATGGAAAAAACATAATACATTAAACATATTCAACTTTATACTAACCTCTCTGCATGTATGATGGAAGATAGACTGAAGAGTTTCTGACAGCAACTTGTGAGGCTGTCTGGGATGACCCATTCTTGTAGATTCTGTAAACTTGAACATCTCAGAGAAAGAATGCTTATTGCAAACATGAAAGTGAATTCTCCTTACATCTGCAAAAATTTAATAGGCATAGCTGTCAATTCAGAATCTGGAAATTAATTAAGTTATTGTTACGTTAAGTTAGAAAATTCAGCGGAAACACATTTCTGTTCTTGTTGTTGAAGAAGTAGACAGGCAGGTGAGTACACCCGAAGGGCAAGAGCCATTGCCCAAAAGAACCTGGCAGATGCATAAGCCAGGTAGTAGTTGATGCAAGTGCTTGGCTGTGGTTCTACCATAAACAACCCATATTGATTTGCACCTTGTGAAAACTTGTTGAAGAAAAATTATAATTCTTCCTGAAGTTAAGTTTCAAGTAAACTATCCTGACAAAGATATTTGATGTTGCTTCAAAGGTGTGGCTAGTTCTTACTCCAGGAGAAGTGGGATTTGTTTATTTCTTTTGAACCCAAAGGTTGTGACATTATCCTGACAAAGGTATTTGTTGTTGCATCTGGGAAGATAACCATTGTGAGACAGTTCTTAATCCAGGAGGAGTGGGACCTTCTAATTTCTGGATATACTTGCTTGACGCAATGGATCTTCATACAAAATCTTGAACTGTATTGGAACTTTGTATTAAAACCGAACCCCTTGTTCAAATCTGGGGAAGGGCAATTCACCCAGGTTATGAGAAGAGATATTGAATATATTGTGAATCAAATCATATGTTATATTATTGAATTGAATTTCATATATTTCCTTATTGCTTTATTTGTTGTAAAAGTGTGAGGCACAGATATCCTTTTGTTAGAGTGTTTCCTTTAGTTTACTTTATGCAGGCAAATCATCATCATGGAAGGTATAGTGAGGCATTTATCCAACCTTTTTATTTAATAAAAAGGCTAACTTTTAAAACGTGTTACAATGTTGTCCGCCTCACATTTCAGACTCCTCACAGACCCCAGTCCTGTGTGAATCCACCACGTATATACTCTGTAGACTATTAGCTTGCACCATATGTTGGAAAAATAGAAATAGTGCAATCAACCGAAGAGAAATATTACGTTGAACTATTTAGCTTTTCTTCTTACAATGTATACTCTGCTAGAATATGGGAAATATACAACTACTGAAAAACAGGCCTCAACAACAAATAATATATATGAAAGCACATGAAATTCAAATAAGAGGCCATATACATATTAGGTGGAAATTGTAATAAGGACCTACAAGGACATTTTGGGAGGAATTCTGTATGTGACCATAATCTTTGTGCACTCTTGGTACAAAAAATGTAACAAGTGAAGACTTGTTTGATGTTAACAAAAGCAATACATAATACATAAATAAATGGAATGGAATAGAATAAATGATGGAATAAATAAATAGAAAACAATTGAGATTTTTGGACATCAGGATTGTAAACAATTTCAAAATAAATGCAGTTTGATTAATTTGAAAATTGGTTTGACATGATACTCTCTAATTGCTCTGCAACACGTGGATGAAGAGTTTCACAAAGTTTGTGCATAACCACCATTGCCATTGCAAGAACCGAATGTGTAAGTCAAGCTGCCCTGAAGTTGGTTTGCAGAGTTACGCACAGTAGCGGAGGATCATCTTCAGATATGTAGGCCATGGAAGTGGAGTTTTCACAGCAACAGGTATTTTCTTTCAAACTTGAAAATACTTAACAACAATGGCCACTACACCACGAGAAAGTTTCATCCATTCTGCTGGGTTTTGCATCTGGTGAATCATCATCCGGTATCTGTCATCTCTTGCACTTCTTCATGGCTTTGCCTTGATTGCATTTCTTCATCCGTGTAGTCTGGTTCTGATCCCCTAAATGCAAGCTATTTTTTCAGTTGTGTTCATTTCATTCTCATAAATCAATTCTTTATATCTCGTATAATCATAACATATCATCTTTGCAAACCCATACCCCCATATTTCCCTCCTGTCTCCCTTTGCCCACCCACTGTGCATCCACACTACCTTAGAAATGAGCAAAAGGAAGAGGTTAAATGGCATTAGTAACACCAATAAAATAAGTCATCCATCTTTCCTTTCTTTTAGCTATGGTCTCTCCTGAAGCAAATGGACATCGCTTCAATAATTTCCAAATTACAGAAGGACACTTAAATCAAACCTTTACAGCCAAGCAAGTTCTAACTTCCTTGCATGTCCCATACTTTCTAAGGAAATCACCATTCCATCTCCCTTGACGGTAGTAGATCATGAAGGGCTCTGGTAATATTTTCCATGTCGAATGTCTTTCTGGTCTTTATTTATTTTGTTGGGTTTTTTTTGTTGCATTTAATCAAAATAAATTGATTTTTTTACAACAGCTTCAGTTAGGTTTTGTATTGGGTTCATCACTGTGAGTCTTATCTTTAACTGTGTCTGCTAACAAGTAGGCGAGGAAGAAGTCTAAGAGATTCTACAAAGTTTCGTTGCGTTTTAGTTCCAGTTTTGTAATTAATTGTTGTAAAGTTTTGAAGGTCGCTATTTGCCAGGCTGTTCTCTCGCCACTAATCAGACTTCCCCACCATATTGCTTCGTCAGTTGTTGTTGAATAGGTAAGTAGATGTTTTAAGTAAGGAAGCCTGATGTCCACTGTACCTTGGCAGGAGAGTAGTAGATGACAAATTGACTCTTTTTCCTTGTTACAGAATCTACAGTAGGTGGTCAGCGAAAGTCCTCTAATTTGACGGATTCGTTGGTGTCAAGGAGGTTCAGTCTGGCTCTCAATATGGTGTTGCATGCGGGGCGACTCGGGAATTTTTCAATATAGTTCTGCAAAGAATTACGTTTTTTCCACACCGGAGGGAGGTGGAGTGTCAGTTTGTAGCTATTTGCTGCATCTAGAGTACGGATCCAGTCTTGCTCTTTTGTTTTTGTGGTTACTTTTGTGGGGTTGTGCTTTAAGTCATCTTCTGTGCATTCTATATTTTTTAGTAGTGTTAAGTTTTCGTCTCTCCATGCTTTAAGCATTCTGGTCTTCATTGCCCATGTTCTCTCTCTCTCATTGGATGGAATCTCTATTCCAGCCATTAACAATACATTCTCTAGCTTCCAAATGGGAGATATAGACCATCTGAGGAAGGTGTCTCCATTCCCCTTCCTACACTTCCATATCAAATAGCATCAATAGTGGTTCAAGAGGTCTATCGATCCCATCCATATTTAACCTAGCACTTCTTTCTAAAAACATTGTACTCTCGTGCATGTCCACGGCATATGCCAGTAAGTGGCCTTCTCACCACAGCCCTGCCAACAACTAAGTCCTATCCCTGGAAACATTTTCAAAAGGTGCATGGGATCCTATTTCCATCCCTATAACCACTTATGCCCATGTAGTATATAATGGCATGCATTTGAGGTTTTATGAGCATTTATACATAGACTCATCCAGCACTGATCATCCAACTCTAGAGCTAGCTCACTCTCCCGTTTTCTAAATGCCCCGCTGCCCCTCCAATTGCCAAAAGGTGGGACCTATAGATTCTAGAAATCAAGCCCTTTGTTATAGTACCCAAACTAAGAATGTGTTCAGTAGCTGTTAAGTCCCTTTGCAAAACAGTTTTCCATTTATTAGCAATGAGAACCTCTTTCAACTGCAAGGACATGAAGATCGATAATTTTCCCAGATGTAAACCCTACTTCAACATCTCTATAATGAAGAATTCCAGCCCCTTAACCAACTGTCCGTTCTCCCCTGCACTTGCGTGTTCTCAATGTCACTGGGCCTAGTAAGATCATTGTTGTTGTCCTCCCTTGTTCCCCTTGCTTGCCTCATCGTCCTCTAAAACACTTGTGTAAGAGCATGATGCAAATGAAATATCATATCCTACGTGCTCCAGTCCTGGTTCAAACCATGCCTGGAATCGAACTGGATCCATTATATCATACTGATTGGTTGGACCCAGTAGTGATGCCATGGCTTTCTCCCCACTTCCCCTACAATTTCCATAGGGGACCTAATATTGTATGCCCTTCTACACTCTTTGGGATAGTTTTCTTTGGGGCCCTTTGACTCTCCTTTGCTGTAGCTGGACGTAGCCAGTAATTTTTCAACATTACCCATTGCTTGCCCTTCTCATTTTGCAAATGAAGGGCAATAGCCTAAACAGAACAGCCCTGCATTATGTATACACATCTGGCAATCCTACTCCTTATTTATCCCTTGCTATAATCAGAGTGGTATATGCCACCTTGTGTTTTTGACCTTGCCACAAAAAACTTCAAATCTTCCTTTTGATCTCAACAAACATGTAAAGAGGAACCTCAATGGAAAGTATTTGAAACAAATATAGTTGTTTTGGCAGCAAATTCATCTTTGTCACATTTAAGCATCCCATCCATGATAGTCTTAATTGGGACCAAGTCTCCATTCCTTCAAATATCACATTGAACAATGGGGGGGATGTGAGCTTCATAGATATCTCCCAAATCTCTTGTAATTTTCACCCCCAAATATTTAGTGTGTTGTATAGGTGCATGTAACTCCTGCAAATCCTCAACCAAACATTCTGGCCCCTTCTATACTGATTTAAACGAGTACACCTTAAAACCCATCAGACACCCATATTCTACTTTGAGCTGGAGAGCTGTGGGGATCGCCATTACTGGATTGCTTAAATGGAAGAGAATATCACCAGCATACAGCTCTATTATTTTTTCCCTATTTCATACTCTCAACCCTTCCACTCCCTCGGCAATGGACACCCCTGTCTAGTACCCTGTCCCAGGTGAAAGAATGGAGAGCGCCTCCCATTAACAATGACTTGAGAGATTGTATCTATGAGACGTGTGGTTAGGTTTCTAGTGTAGATTTTCTCATCCACATTCAATAATATAATGATATTGGACTGTACAACAGACATGGCTCTGGATCTCTACCCTTTTTTGATATAAACAAAATTGATACCCTACTGAACAAGGGGGTTGCAACACCTGGTTCCACAATACCATTTAAAAGCTTGACAAGGTAAGTCATTAGTGTATTTGATAATATTTTATAAAAATGAATATTGAACCCTTATTCACATGGTGCCTTTCCCCTGGGTAATCTACTGATTGTTCTCTGAATTTAATCTGCAGAGATGGGGCTTCAACGCCACCCAGCTAGGTATGCATTTCATCCTCAAATTCTCACTCTTCACTGGTATACAGTTCCTTGTAAAACCTTGCAAAGCATTCAGCGACAGCCTTGGGGGTATCATGTGCCTGACCCTTGTTATCTTGCATCTTCCCAACCAATCTCTCAGCCTTCTTGTGCCGTTAGGTGCGATTCTAGCAATGCTTCTGCTTTATCCCCTTTTTCGTGATATGCTTGCTTAAGAAATAGTGACTTTCTAGCTGTGTCTTTCATCTGCATTAATCACAACTCTATTTGTTTCTGAGGCAGGTCTAATAAGTTTTCTTCATTATTGAAACCTCTTTTGTGCATTATTTCTTATAAGGACCCTATCTCTCTATGGAAGTCTCTCTCCACCAAAGCCCTCTCTCGCTTCTTCTGACCCCCCCTCATATCAACAGGCCTCTCCACATGTAAATCCCTGCTTCACAAACCACGTTCAAACCAATCTCTTCTGTGTCATTTATCTCAAAAATATTCCTATATCTCCTGATCTAGTTGAGACGCAAACTCTTTCTGATCTCTACAAAGTAAATTATTCCAACTCTTGCCCAACCCTTCTATATCAACCTCCATACACATCATAAACTCGTCTGTCCATCCTACTAGCCTGATGTCACTTCATTTCACCCAGTTCATATATTCCTGGCTTACCAGCAGGTAATCACTCCTCGTATAAGTTGCATGAGAAGCAGTATAAAAGGTGCACCTTTTTCCGGGGATACATAGTTCTCCATATATCAGCCAGTCCCATTTTGTCAATCCTCCTATTAAAACCTCATTGTAGGCATAGTGTGGTCATGGCTGGTACGTTCCTCAGAGAATGCCTTTGTAAGAATCCATCGGCCCACCAATTAAAATAACCACCTGCCAGGACCCCCCCCCCTCCCCACCGTCATCACTTTATCCAGAGCCGGAGCACTATAGTCCAACTGCCCTTGATTAGAACTGTAGATTGAGATGAGTGAAACGCCCCAAGCACACCCTGCACTATTAGGGGATGGCCATTTACAGCTTTGAGATCATCATGTGTGATACCCTTAATCATTTGTGAATGATGAGGCCAACACCACACTTTCTCACCTCCCTCGAATTCCATATAATTTCTCTCACTCCTGCTTTCTTGACCTTCCACTCCTCCCCAGCTTTCAACCTCATTTGCTGTATAAACATGATATCCAGGGCTGCCTGCTGGAACTCCCTTACTACCAAAGATCTCTTTATGGACAAATTGAACCATTTAACATTGATGTTCCCACATGTAGCCAATCGCTTCCAGAGACCATCCTTCCATCAGATGCCATCATCTCCAGGTTTCGATATACATCTGTTGCATCTCTGAGTCTAAAATGCATTAGCCTCCTCCTCTATAATAACCAACAGATGTTCTTATCCCCTTGTAACAAGTTACCTCTGTAAACCACACCATTTTCCCTTCCGACTATGAAAACAATAAACTTAACTGTTTCCAACATTACCTGTGGGACATGCTCCTCAATCCAGAGGGCCACTACGGACAAACTCCTCTTCTCATTAGTCAAAATAGGTTCCACTGTGTCTACTAAACATCAAGCAAGCAGGTCAGATGATGATAACTCACTGCTACCTCACCTCTGAGTTCAAAGTCTTTCTGTGGGGAAGGAGTTCCCAACTTCATATATTTCCTTCCGCCAGTCCCATCTTTTTTTTTGAAGCAGGCCTCTTGGGGGTTGTACCCCCTCTTCCCTTTGAAGTATATCTGAATCCACAATCGACACATTTGATGTCCAGCACATTCCACCTCTCCCGCCACCCTTGCACTTGTCCCCTTTCCCTCTCCCATGCACTTGTACATTCTCAATGTCACTTGGTCTAGTAAGATTGTTGTTTTTGTACTCCCTTTTTCCCCTCCCTTGCCTTATTGAGCTCTGAAACACTTGTGTACGAGCGTGATACAAATAAAATATCAATTCAAATCGACTCAATTATGTAATGCGTGCGTTGCTTCCGTTGCCATACTTATACAATATTCTTCATTACCACATTCGAAATGCGGCACAAACTGGTAGTTCGACCTATATTTCATTCCTTTGCTGGATAGCCATGTGCCATAGGCCGACAACCACATCTTCTCCCTAAAGTAAGGCTAGATTGACCTTCAAAAACCTGCATCACCCCTCGCTCGTGTGCAATGTCTGTGTCCAGTCTTGTTTTTGCCAACACCCCCATCTTTTCTTTATAAAGGAGTAAACACACTACCATCAAATCAAATGCGGGCCATTTCTGTATGTTTTCCTCCTCTATATGCCCTCTCAATCTGTAAAAATGTTCCTCCTTGTTTTACAAACAGGATGTTGATATTGATATTTTTCTCCACTTCAATGGGGCATCTGCAATCACACTCTTTCACTGCTAGGATCCTGACATTGTTCCTGCATTCTCTGTTTTCGAGGTCATCAAGCTTAAGAAGCACCTCTTCTTCCATGGATTCAAGTTCAAATAGTCTTGCATTCCACCTCATTTCAATCAAGTCTGCATTCAGCTGGTTATTCTTAAACCCTTCTATTTTATCCTCCATTGTCTCCAGCTTGGCACGTAAATCTGCTATGGAAGACTGGATATCACTGCAAAGGACTCTAATTTCAGAATGAATGCCAGTTATATCATCAGTTGTAGCCAAATTGGGTTGTGCAACCATCGTTGCCAATGCTCCTTCACCTGCCATGGCTGAGTCTCTTCTATATTGTTGGAGCTCCTCAATAGCACTTTCAGTGTTCATTGCCACTCTAAGCACCCTTTTCCATTTATAGTCCTCCAGGTCTGCCTGGATGTTGTCCTCCTCTCTACTCTGGCTCTAATCTATGCACAAACAGGCATATTCCATTTTTATATGGAGTAGCCCCTCAAAGATTGGGCTAGCCCCTTGAAACTAGTGCCTCTTGCAACTTCTCCTTAGGCATCAGTGTTCCTCCTTTGCCTCAGCTTTCTGTGTCCAATTTCTATCAGGCACCTCTTGCTCTTATACATATCAAGTGCCTCTCCTTTGGTCTTTTTCTCCCAATCTCCATCCACACGTAGGTTTCCAGTTACATGTAGACCTCCTGTCCACCTCATCTCTCATCAGCTTACAATGATTGTAGCACAGTCTGTGCCCTAGGGTCACTCCCTACACAATCTTCTCATTGTTTTGCACCCAGGAAAGGCACCAATGGCTGCATATCCACCACAGCTCCAGGCCATAAACTGGCCCTTCACTCGGGCCTCGGATTTCACTCTAGTCCCGGCACTGGTAGGTTGGTTCCCTTTTGCAGGCCTCTGAATTGCTGTCCTCTTCTCTACTGAAGGTGGAGCTGTCCTCTGCACCATCCACATCACTCATTCCCCTGTTCATCTATTATCATCTCTATTCCATCATCCTCTTATTCTAGGCGTTGTGGAACTGCTCTTTGTCTTCACTTATATCGGTGGGAGCAGAAGTTGTAACTTAGATGGCCATTATATACCCCGTCCATTAGCAGTGTCCCCAGCAGGATTTCTGATGAATTAATCCACAAATAAAAAAAAAACTGCAAACGTAGAGAACAATAAGGGATTTATATTAAAAATTAAAGTGGAATTCACAATACATGTAAATAATTGCAATCAAGTTAATCAAGTATATTGATTTATAAAAGGGACAAGCATTCTATGATGTATAAACAATTATATTTTTTCAAACAATACAATTAGAACTCATTCATGTGCCCATGGTACTAAAAATAAATCAGTAGTGATATGTTTAGATAAATAGTGAGTATAGAAGGCATAATATATTAATTAGATGCCCCTGCAGAGGATTCCTTTGCAGTAGCAGAAAAACAGTAATAAACTAACTTTTGTGCAGTGTAGGTGACAGTGGAGTTAATAGGAGTATACCACACACTCTGATTCTTGTAGGTCAGAAATTAACAGAACAAACACTGAGAGGCGCATGACAATAATACTGTCATCCAAGAAAGTTTCTGCAGATATTTACTAAATGCAGAGGTGTCTTGTTCATTTCCTTACTGACAGCTGAATGAATTGTGTTCAGACAGAGTTTTGTTTCATCATGCACTACCAACAGGATCAGGTGCGTTGCATAGTGAATGCAGCAGCCAATGTCCCATACAGGAAGGGGCCTGTGATATGATGTGCTGCCACAAGGGAACTTTACCTTAGGTTGATATTGCGGCAGATTACATAATTAACCGATGGTGGATGTGGACTGGTGCAGTAGAACAATATTTCTTTTAGAAATGTAGGTGAATACCACAAACAAAAAATGAATACACTGATATATGGTGCAATGTGTATGTCACTATGATTGGTCAAATTTAACACACAAATGACATCTTCCTTCAACTCTGTCTTCTTAGCTTTGGTGAGATGTGACATATTGTGTGACCACACTTAAAATGTCTGCAATAAATTGAACATGTACTTTAGCATTCCAGATTAATGCAATGTAGGGATTGAAAGAATGTATGCACTTGGATGCTTCTTCTCATTTAGGCACTTCCCTTTGACCATGGGTTTAACAGCATACATGAAATCATGTACCTGACATTTGGTGAAGACAGGTTTGGTAAATCCAGAACGCCATTTGTTGAATATTTCAGTTTATGGCTTTTTTATTCCTTCTGTTGAGATGATGCATGGAATGTATATGTGATGATCCTCCAGAATGGTACTCTTTTATCCAAAGATAAGGTTCTACCTCCCCCAGTAGAGGGCAATAAAGGTAACAGATGAAATATAACAAGGCAATAAAACAGTGGTGAAGAAACGTGAAACATTTACTGGAACTAGTGAACAGAAATCATGTGTGCTGTTTAATTCTATTCCTTACTTGTTTCATTTACAGTGTGTAGGAAGTAATGTATTCATCTGTATGAGTGTACCAAACCATATGCAGTGACCAAGGTTCCTTAGCAAAGGGGAATTTCAGCATCAGAACCCATATTCTTTTGTGCCATGCATATTTGCCAATATATTTATTATTGATTCCAACATTTCATTTTGTGTTGTATTTTCTGACGCAGTTGGGATGTTGGTAAAATGAGCCCCAATTTTGAATGCATGAGCAATACCACTTTCAAACAAAAGATGAAACATGTATTAAATTTTTCAATGAAAACTTGATCTTCAGAGAGCCTTCTGCGAGAATGATACTGTGATGTGCTAATTTTCGAAGGTCTGTCTTCATGTTTTCCTCTTTGTCCTGTAAGGAGTAGAAGTGGAGAGCATTGTGCTTCTAAAATCTTTACCATAAAATTATTGGATTTCCATTTACTTGATGAATTTGACATGTTTCTAAAGCATCTTGCTTCGTGTCTCTTTAAATTATTGGGTGGATTGTGTAGTGGTCACTTATGTTATCCATAGTGTTATCCATAGTATTAGGATGAACACATGTTTGACACGTTTGTGGAGTTGTACATGCCAGTGACTTCTATATTGTTTAGATTTTTCAATATGTATGTCTTTGGAGTATTCTTTATGCTCTTTGAGATGTAGTAGAAGTTTTTATACTTTGTGTTAGTCAATTAGTTCTTGGCAATTTGTTCTACCTTGTGTAGGCAAGGTATTCACCAATACAATTAAAGATCACTGGGTGCTGTGAGAAACCAGAAGGTGTCTCACTTACCAGTCCACAGGGATCTATCATCCAGGTGGCTGGGGCATGGCCAAGGCTATTGGATCCAAACCCAGGGGGTGGACCAGTGCGGGAGGATCACGTGGATGTGGGATCCTTGGGGAGTGGGTGTGGGACACCTAATGGTGCCATCACTCCCTCTTTCCCAATCAAGTACATGAGTTGTGTAACCACCCCTTCCCTGCACGAACACATATACATTCCCTTTACAAACTGGGGAAAGACAGACTCGAACATATCCTAGTACCTTTGTCATGCAGTCAATTGCCTGGAACAACTCATAGCTGATTCCCCTCTACCTTCCCCACCTGGATAAAAGGCAGAGCAGAGGAACACACTTCGAGCAAGACAAGGAATGACAAAGAGCACATGAAGGAGCACCCTATTTCAGACCAAAGCTTAATCAAGGAAGCCATACGGAAAGTTGCGGAACAAAACTATGGAGGAAGATGCCCTTGGACATTTTGACAAGTACTCTCTGGGCTGTTGAAAACTCGGAAGAAGCACATGTAAGGCAGAGAAGTGAGGCCAGAGAATCTTGTAAAGCGTGTCCGAGATACCAGGTGCCTTCCTGCCTGAGGATTCGAGCAGTGCAGCCACCGTGGTATCTCCAATGACTCCATGATCAAAGCCACGAGACGAACCTTTTATACAGTTGGTGAGTTGAAGGCAAATGTGTGAAACTGGGCTGTGTTTGATGAAAGACTCAAATGAAAAGGCAGAATCTATAATTGTTTTCAGAACTTTGAGACGTGAACGCCCAACACAACGTAGCTTAGTGGTCCAGCACTGTGAGTGTGCCCAATTGAAAGGTCTCTGCCTGAATGTGTCCCGCTAAAAGAACTTATGAAATGTGAATATGATTTATGAGGAAGAGAACCAAAGTGGTCCTGCAAGGGTTTAAGTTAAATCCTTTGCACAATCAAAAGTCTTTGGTTTGTAGTGAACTGTGAAAGAAATAGGAGCCTGAGCCCGATGGAGCAGGATTTAAAGTGAAAGCTGAAACAAGTATGACTTGAGAACGGAACCACAAAGAGGCCCGAGTCAGAGAGAGAGACTTATGTTAATCGTAAAGAGAAATAGGAGTCTGAGCCCAAAGGCGGGGGACTCAAAGTGAAAGGTGAAAGTGGTGTGAATTGAGAACGGAAACCATACAGAGGCCTGAGTCAGATGGAGAGATGCCTATGGCAAATTGTAAAGTGAAAAGGGAGAATGGCCCAGTCAAGAGAGACTCAAAGTGGAAGTAAAATATTTTTGTAGCTTGACAAGTAAACTCCTGAGGAAAGTAACTTTGAACACTCTTTGTTGAACTTTTGTCTTGCGAGGGTGAAGCCTTCATTGATTGAGCAAGAGCATTTTTGTTGCAGAAAGCTGATAGATGAATTAAAACCGTGCCCCTTTGCTTAGCCAAACTGAATTGTGCTCCAAGCCCAAGGCTGCCACCTTGTCCCGTGGTGAAAACAAGGTCAAGGGGAACCAACTATCTAGTCATCCTGACATATTGTTTCATAACACACTTTTTGTTATCTACATCTTTTCCGACACAGTGTATTGTTTAGAAGTAGTCCCATCCTTAGATGTAGTTTTACATAAGCATTTTACAAACCCCCTTGAAGTTCAATAAACACCCTTGAACTGTTAGCACTTGTGTCTGTCTTTACTGTTTGATACCATACCTTCCCTACAGTGCCCTACAATATACAACCTTGCCACAAGCATCTCTATGGGATTCTTGTTGAGTGAATTTGGAAGTCATGTGTTGTAATGATTTGGTAGCTTGAATGGGTTTATTGTTCGAATTTTTATACCCTCATGTAGATTGAGTTGTTGGAGAACTTTGGTTTGTAGGAATATTTCTAGGTTGCTATTGATGGCTCAAACAACAACCTTGAGATGCATGGGGGAACAGACACCAGCAAGCAGTCCCTCAAACAGGTTTATCACCTTTAGTTAACAAACATTAGCACTGGGCACGCGCGGCGCAATGGGAATACTGCGTGGTGATTGGCTCATTTGCGAGCCATACCACACGGTATTCCCTTTTACGCCGTGTGTGCCAGCTACTCTGTTCCCGGCGAGGGGCGTGGCAGCTCCTCAGCCAATGAGGAGGCTCGAAACGGGGCAATCCCCATGGCTGGAAGCTTCCTTCGTCCCTCGCCAGGGACTAAGGTAAGAATTTTTTTTTCTCCCTCCTCCCACCTCCCACCCACCCGACTTACCTTCTATCCTGCGATCTCCGGCAGGGGACAATGGAAACCTCGAGCCGTGTGGAGACTCGGAGCGGGGCTATCCCCGCTCCAAGCCTCCAAACGGAGTTTACACCATGGTGGTAAAGTAGGGAACTTACCGCCTGGGTTGTAATGAGGCCCAGTGAGTAGCTACCAGGGGTCCGATTACAGAATTGTTGCACCGGTGAAAGTGCAAAGTTGCACGGTATTAGCACTAGGACAAAGTTTGCTCTATTTCTAAAAACAGTGGGACATATTAGAAAACCATTGTCCCATGACAAGTGCAGTTTGCCATGGTATAAGCATCAGGGCAAATATTGCCCTAGTGCAAACAAGATACATTCTGATGCAATTTTTGGACCAGTGCAATGTTTTCCATGGTGCTAATACGATTCCGTATTAAAACTAGGGCAACAGAGCTGTCTTTCCAGTCTTGAGGGCTGGCTTCACTATACTGTGCACATCCTTGTGCCAAGGTGACCCCGGGTGAACGTGCGCGCTACAAGTATTAATAACATAACATAACAATGCTAATACCTTTCAAATTTGCACCGGATGGTAGGTATTGCTTTCCAGAACTCTAGGTTGGGTTATCGTTCGTCTAAGTTGCTTCCTGGACAGAGTCTAATGTCAACATATCCAGCCACTAGGTCGTAAAAACCTGCTTTACATTGAGACCCCGGGCTCTATTCACCATCTCCACATTACTTCACCTCCTCTGCTGATATATCTGATGGACTGCCTGGTGGGCATACTTATGTGAAGCATGTTACACAGTTTGGAGTGCTGCCTGCCAAATAGGCTTAAGGTCTGGGTCAAGCACAGTCTAATAGAATTGTTGCAATGCAGGCTGTTTTTCTGCTTGCTTATGCCGAACATGGCATCTTTGATCAATAGAGGAATTTTCATCATGGCAGTGAAGCTTGATGCCACACCCTCCATGGTATCATGTCAGGCATCTAATGCTGTCTGTTTTCAGATGGTGAAAATATGTGTGTATACAATACCGATTGAAAATGAATTGTTTCCACAGGTGTCAGAATACCCACCTGCAAATTATCTGCAGGTATCTTTCTGCACACATGCTGCTGGAAAATAAATGGAGATATACTTCATGTGTGGATTATCCATGTCGTCATGGGGATGAGAATAGGTGGCTGAATTAACATGATGCACACATGTCATTTACAAATCATGTTTCTTTCAGCAGCCATCAGACTGAGCATATGAAAAGAAGTATGCCTGTGTCATTCACACTATGTTCTCCATCCTTTCTGTGGTTGTTTTCTAATTTTAATACATTTTAAAAGCCATAGTAAAGGGATTCCTAGAGAAAAAACATCTCAAACATAATTGTGGAACCTTACCCTGCTTTTTTGACAAGTTAATTTTCTTTTATATTATTACTAGCAGATATACCCTGTGTTGCCCGGGCTTTCATTCCCTTATAGGTACAGGCAACAGCAAAATTTGGTGCAGACTGTTGAAACAGTTTGGAATTGTATAAGGAGCAAAGCTTCACCAAGCCACAAACCCACAAACAAATGTTGGCTTGTGCTAAAATTCAGGAAAGGGGTGGGGTATGCAAATTTCATGTAGCCAGTAATGTCGAGAGGTTGCTAACACCTACAGCCCAAACCTCTGGACGGATTTTCACCAAATTTGCAGCAGGAGCAGTGGCTTGGTCCCGAAAGCGTGCTTTTGTTAATTTTGTGTAAATCCGTCCAGTAGTTGTTTTTTTTTAAACGACCAAAACATAAGGCAAAATAATTAGTGCTATCTATGTCCGCTCTGCGGTCACACTTCCCTGTTCGCTCCGTGGACAGGACACTGATTGGCTAATAGACTTGCGTCATGTCCGCGGACACACAACGTGTTCGCTGATTGGTTGGCGTGAATGGTGAGGTGCGTCAGATTTTGAACACCCTATGACCATAATATACAATCTCATAGTTATATCATAGTTTTTTAGGGATTTTAGAGTAAAATATTCCAGGAGTAAGCTGTTTATAAAATAATATAATAATTATATTTATTTTAGTGTTCCACATGAATTATTTGATCTCACTCTCAACATAACAATGTTATTGTTCTCTATCTAGAGGCTCCCTTTACCTCCCCATATAAAATTATATACTGCTTAGAATACATCTAGGCAATATGTACCTGCATTAATGTCTCACTCTATAATTCCTTAAACATACTTTAAGACTTGTTTCCTTATTTTGTTACACAGGGGGCAAAGAAATAGAATGTGACCAATAGATTCCTTGAAGATCTAACAGAACAAACAATGGTCATTGCTTACGTTTTTCCATTTACTTGTAAAACTTGCTGAAGATACAATGCCTAATCTAAATTTCATATAGATTCTTCTTGCCTGTGGATGTTGGATCTAGTCAAAATACCAAGCCCAAAAAAATGTATACATACAATAACCACCTCCCATTATACCATTCATGCAGCAAGTGATAGATTTTGGCATGTTGATATCTAATGCTTTTTCTTTTATTATAATGCATTAATTAGTACTAATGGATTCAGGGAACAGCGACAACATTTCTAAACCTATCTCTCTTAACATATTCTTGACGTGGCAGACCAGGTAGAGAGACTGGGTCACCTCGCATTTCAACAAATCTTGTAGGGATTGACAATATTTCTCTAGCGACAATTTGTCCTAAATCTGATCCATTACAATAGTGATCACATACGTGCTTGGTGCTCTATACTTGTCCACCCCAATTCAGAATTCAAGGAGGCACAACACAGGTTAAAAGTCATTTTTTAAATAATTGATTTTGAATGGATTGAAATAGTTTGAGACACGAATGCCCCGATATTTCGGATCTATAGAGTGATGCCTGACATGCTTTCGATTTATAAATCTCTCAAGCAGGTTAGTCATCGCTGCTCTTGATGGACCAACATAGTCACGCACCATTCTCTCTAACATTAAAGCAACTTTTTGTATTTGCCTAAACCATGTGCCTCTCTCATTAATCGGATTCCTAGAGAGTCAAATGAATCTCTATTTTTCATCGTTCAACCTGTTGGTTAATTTCCAAGCCATAATCAATACAAATGTTTTTACATTTCCAATATTGCAGTCAACATCCAATTGGAGTCTTTGATTTAATAACCTCATCATGTGAAACAAGTTATATCTCCTTTTTCACCATCTAAAAGTGGGGGCATCTGGGAACAAGGAGCAGATTACTTTTGCTATTCCATCTAGTAGTTTATTGTATTTGAATGTTTATTTAGAGGGTCTCAGAGCTCCTCAAATGGTTCAAAGTTTGGAAGAGTTGGAAATAAGTCACACTATGTTTCACAAAAGGATAGAAAGATTAGAACTGATAGCAGTGGAGGAGTGCACGTTTATGTGTGGGGAAACCAGTGTTTTTTCTATCTCTTTCGGAGAGTGGTGATGGGTGCAGTGCACTTGTTAAGAAGCAGGGGCCCTCATTCCGAGTTTGGAGGTAATCATGGCGCTATTTGCGCCATGACTACCTCCAATACCGGTACCGAGTCCGCGCTGGTTCAATGTGGATTTACCGGTCTATTCCGACCCTTGCGGGACCGGTAAATCCCAACGCCTGGTAAAACCAGGCGTTAAGGAAGGGACCCGCTAAGGGACCTCGGAATAGGGCACAAATGGATTACCAGCACCGAGGTCCTTAACGGTGCCTGGTATCCCTTTGTGCCCAACTCGGAATGAGGGCCAGCGTGTTTGAATGGGTACATGCTTGTTTTTATGTGAATGTGAGTGTGCAGAATGGGTTGTGTAGAAGGTGCTGGCTGGCTTGGCTGCTGTTTATGTGTTTGTGTGGGTGATTTGAGTTTGTCATGAAAGTAAGATGCAGTTTTTAGGTTGGTCACTTTGAATATAATGTAGGGCCCTTTGAATTAAATTCTCTGGATTACAGGAGCCAGTGGAGATAGTGGAGCTTAGCAAGAGTGGGGGTGATGTGAGAATATTCGGGAAGGAGGAGGATGTGTGAGCTTGCAGCATTTTGCATGACTTGCAGGTGGGCAAGGGTGCTGTTGGGATACATTTGTGGTGAGCATTGTCACAGTCCAGCTCCGAAAGAACCAGTGTTTGGTGTGCAGTGAAGAAGTCATCAGGAGGAAGGATTTGTCTGATTTTGCATATGAGGTGCAGTTGTGTATTGCATGTTTTGGTGACAGCGGCTATGAGGTGTTAGAAGGAAAGGTGGGTGTTTATGGTGATGCCAAGGGATTTGACAAGTGTGGATAATGTTAAAGAGTCAATTTCTCTGGATAATCTCCTGTTGTCAGCCTCCCTGGGTGCGGATCCACAATGTGCAAAAGACAAACACAGATTATGACTAGCCGGCAGTATGTTGTTTTAATCACCCATTTTACAAGCTGACACAACAATATCTCAGCTTTTCTTACATTTTAGATAACACTTCTAGTGTGGCAAAAATTACACAAGAATGTTATGCTAATACGATCCTTCATTTTGATAGGCCAACTTACTTATAGGTCAAATACATCACTTGGTTTATATTTGACATACAAATTCTTGAAACACATAATAATTTTCTGTCACATTGACATAATTTATAAAAAAAAAACTCATCATGACTAGGTTTTTGCCACCTTTTCTAAGTCATAAGACATGTCTCGAAACCTTAAAATTTCAAAAACAGGTTTTGGAAATGGCAAATTGCTTCAGACTTCTTAGCACATTCTGTCCAAGGTCATTTTGCTTGGATTATCACCTTCAGCCTACTGCCAAATTGTATTTATAAAAAACCTTTGAACACCACCGTTAGTTTAAACTGCTGAATCACTGCATACTGGCTCCTGTCCAAATACTTCCTTTCTTAGTTTGCACACAGCATTTATTTTCTGTTTGCTCAACACTTTTGTTGACCAATATGTCAGAAATCTATACCGTGTGTCAATTATGTTGGCCATAATGTATGCATTCCTTTTTTATGTTTTCCTTAAGAAATATATGAAGGATCACCTATTTTCTAATATACCTGCCTATAACAAGGACAGCCTGGCTTCCTAAGTGGACAATGTTTCTGATTTTTACAATGTTGGACAGGAAAGCGGCACACAAGCCCTAAATTACATTTTCACCAACAAGGGCAAGTCTCTACTCCTCTTCATTCCTACTCTGGTCGATATATTCAATGACATAATTGTTATTTTCTCTCCCCGCATGCAATGTACATATGCACCCCTAGCTGAGTCACTAGTGAGCCACCCCGTTCAACTCAGTGTTCTGTCTCAAATATGGGAGTTATTGTGAAAGACATTCCTAAAGAACTAATAGTGTCTCCAATAATGGTATAGCCTTCCAATTTATTTTATGTGTATCCTTTTTTTCAGAGATGCAACTATGTTGCTTTCTTTTATTATTAGTGTGCATTTATGTATCCTCAGAAAGTAACATTGGTTACTTTAATGTATTTCCCGCCCCTGCTATCCAATAAAGTGTTAATTTACATGCACAGTGAGTAAGTTTGCCACTATGAGAATCAGGAGACATCATCAAACAGCATTTATATATTTTCTCCTGAGTAGACCCATCTGCTCATTCATTCATTTGTTTTTCTTCTCTCCTCTTTTTCTCTCTTCCCATACCTCCACCACCCAACATTTCTTTTGCCCCTGTCCCATTTTCCAGCTGCCTGGAGTTCATTTGCTGGCCATCATATTGCTTAACTTTCGTTAGAACATCTGCCATCAGGTTAACAATTATTCTCCATATCGAGTTCACAGATCTTTCTTCAGTCCTTATTGTTTTTTTTGGTGGCTGATTTGCAGCATGTTCAGGAGCCCCTTACTTTGCATATGATATGATATGATATGGCATTTGTAACGCGCCTATACACAAGTGTCATTCAGATTGCGCAAGTGCAAGGGTAGGGGGACTGGGAAAAGTGCAAGGGGAAGGGGAGAGGGGAAGTGCAGTACATGGTTAGTAGAATACAAGATAAGTAATAGGGCCAGCTGGTGGCAAGTGAAGGAGAGTGCAGTACATGGTTAGTAGAATACAAGATAAATAATAGGGCCTGCTGGTGGCAAGTACAAGGTAAGTGCCGGGAGAAGGGGCTGTAGGATACAGAGACAATCCCGTAGTGCAGGTAGGCAGTGCAGGGAAGAGTGGCAGGGCCAAGGACCGAGATCAGTGAGTGGCCAGTTGCAGATTCAGTGCAGGTTCAGTGATTTTAGCAGTGGAGAGAGGGAGAGAAAGTGGAGGCAAAGAGGAAGGTTTTGAGGTGCTTCCGGAACCGGAGATGGTTCTCCTCAAGTTTCAGGGAGGCAGGAAGGCTGTTCCAGAGGGAGGCCCCCGCTGCAGAGAGAGATCTAGCCCCAGCTTGTTGCTTGGAGAAGCGGCTGACCCTGAGGTAGTTGGAGGTGGATGAGCGAAGAGCTCGAGAAGGAAGATATTTAGGAAGAGAGAGTTGAAGGTATTTTGGCCCAAGGCCCCAGAAGGCCTTGTGGACAATGCAGAGGGTTTTGAACTTAATCCTCGCGGCCACTGGGAGCCAGTGTAGCGATTTCAGTCCTGGAGAGATACGCTCCCTGGGCTTGAGGCCAAGGACAAGTCTCGCAGTCCTGTTCTGGATGAGTTGCAAAGGTCGGAGAGTAGAGACAGGAAGATTTAGATAGAGTCTGTTACAGTAGTCCAGCTTCGAGAGAACCAGGGCTCTGTAGACAGTGAGCTTCTGGGGGAAGGAGAGGAAAGGAGGGATACCTCTGAGGAGGTGTAGCTGGTAGTGTGACTTCTTAGAGACGTCAGATATGTGAGGAGAGAAAGAGAGTGTGGAGTCGAAGATGACCCTGAGGTTTTTTGCCTTGCAGGTAGGAGCAGGAAGAGGGCCAAGGGAGGCCGGCCAGAGAGCTGCAGGGAAGGAGGGAGTGGGTGTGCCGATAAGTAGAATCTCAGTCTTGCTGGCATTGAGGCAGAGGTCGTTGGCGGCACACCATTCCTGGATAGCAGAAAGACAGTCGGAGATGAGGGAAGGGGCATATGGGACAAGAATTTGGGCACATTGTCTTATTGAGTGAAATAGTCAATGAAGGGAACATTGTCATAATTGGTGACAAAAGGTTGGGGGAATCCATAAAGAGGATTGTTTCTTCTTATTATGTCCTTCAATTCAGCAGCAATGAGCATCTGTATGGGTCCCCAAAGCCTTTTTTTCTGACATTTTAGTGCCTTTCTCCCTACTCACAGGCTTGTGTGCAGAGGTCACTTAAAGTGCAGGCGTTCTCTGTCCATCTGAAATATAAAAAAAACTGGGTGAGTTTCTTGAAACATAAGAGCATTTTATTATCAGCACTTCCTCCTTAATCCTAACATTACAACTTCAATGCTTCTATTTCTTTAAAGTACTCCTTGCTCATAGAACACTTGCTGTTAAATTTCCTCTTCTTTCATTACCTGAATGGCTGCTCCTCTTGTGCATACCTTAGTGTCGCCTGTGTTTATCTTTTGCATATATCTGCGTGTGCCTGTAATGTAGGACCAACAGGCACACACATATGTTGTTTTACCCTCACTTGCCCCACCCTTTTTCTATAGGCTTACACCCCATTTTGTCCTTCTTGGTACCATGCCAAGCTCAAACATCATCTCAAAATGCTTTTCTTAATTATAAAAAAAACATGTTCTCCTCTGTCTTTTGATAAAACTGATTGTAAATGGTTGTGTTATTTCTAACACTACTGGGGTTAAATTGTCCCCTTCTTCATAATCAAAATAATAAAGAACAAAACATAAAACAAGACATAAGCAACTATGACACAAAAGGAACAATCTTCTTCTTCAGCTGCTCTTTTTCTCTCTTCTTAGCGCATCCATGATAAAAATATCATTCACTTCCTGTAGATACCAAATGGATGCAAATGTCATGGTAAGCTAACAAAGAGAACTGCACTTCCCTAAAATAGTCCTTTCTTCCTTCTTCTGCATGGAGGGTGCTGGACTTGTTGCATGTGTATTTTCCTTAACGTGATGGTGCAGGTGTAATCTGTTTGTATCCATGGCCAGGAAGAATGCAATCTCACCTTTTTAAAGTAGAGGCAATGGTGCACTATGTTTTATCTGTTTTATGTAGATTTTTTGGCAGGCCTGGTTTTAGCGCTCTTTGTTTTGCTGAAAATGTTCTCTGTACTCTACATTTTTAAATTTTTTTCACACGTTATTTTGTGCACTGAAGTTCGTACTCATACTGCTATTTGTTAAGTTTGTTAAACATCAGCTGTGTCTCTTAGCACAAACGCTTGCTCTGGCCCCTGTAGGAGTGAAAGACTCTTTGAAACTACATTTCACAAGAACCTTGTAATTCTTGCTAGTATATTTGATCATGTCAGGCCCGTAAGCGCCAGCGCGTAGGAGCCTGTTTTTTTCCGGTATAAAACCTCCTTGCGCTTGTGATTCTTCATTGATTGATATAATTGTGACATGTTTTAGTGCAGAGCTCGTACATTTTAATATTGTAATTTAGAATCTCGTGTACGCTAGATTTTTAGCCTTTTTAAGTAGATTTTATATACTTCTTGTTAAGGTACCTTAGATGTCAAATAAAGAAACTATCAAGGCATCTCAATTACAGTTAACTACATGGCCAATTGCACTTAACCCAGTAAAATTTGATGATTCTGAACAAGCCACGCGGGTGGCGGGACTCACGCTCATCTGCGGGGAGATACATAATGCCCCCACAGCTTCATTGGCTTTGCCTGCCTCAGTCGATAGATACAAAGCTCCCCTGGAAAACCAAGCACACACAACTAATACCCCGGAATCCTGTGAGAACCGTCCTAAATCTAATACCTCTCAATGTACCCTTAAATACCTATTACTCAATACTAGGTTTCTTCTGAAACACACCATGGAGGTGGCATCTATTAATGAAGACCTTGTGTTAAACCGTAATCCTATAGTGCCTCCTTATTATGAATATTGGCCTAAACCCATTCGCATTACGCAGAAAACCGTATTCACAAAGTTCCGATTTTGGGTTTAACTTTGGCGCCATTTTTAGACTCATCCCCCATTTTGATTTCGACTCATTTTCCATGTTCTAAAATGCTGGACTGTGTTTTCGACTTGCAGTCGAGCTGAACGACCTTTGAGTTTCGTTAATGTTTAGGCTGACCGAGAGCAGACTCTTTAAATTATGCAAAGAAAACTTGCGCTTCATACAAACTGTCATTTAAGTGTTCTCTGCGCTCACAAGCCTCATCCTCGTATAACCACCAAGACAATGGAAAGTAAACTCTGGTCGTATGGTTTGGCTGAGTTACATTGTAGCGACTCTTGGAATAAGGCTTACCGCGGATCTGAGAACCTACAGCCTCATTGTATTTTCACAGACATGTAAACTTGTAACATCTGTCATGTGAACTAGGCACACATTCTAGCCTGCAAATTATTAACTTGAAGAGAGGCTGGACAATATTGCTAAAATGGTATAAATATGTCTATGTTTAGATGTCCAGCAATCTCACTCCTCACTCTGTCTTCTGGTACGCACTGCGAGGTGTTGGGAGCCAGATAACTATCTGTTTTGTACAGTAATAAAAGATATTTGTATCTTTTCAGCTCTTCATTGGTGTGTAGTTTCATTTGTGGTAGTAAGACTCAATATTTCTTTGGTCTTTCAGATGGCGCCCGAATAGGGATCCTCAAGATTGATGCCACCCCATTGAAGAGAAGACGCTGCCATCGGACCGGGATCAGATGGTGAGAAAAAAGGGGCCCCTTTCTATGAGACACGACACATCGGCAGTACTGCACAATCCTATCCCTGGACGGTGAGCATGCGGTTCGACGAGGCATCTTGACGAGGGTCCACATATCGAGGCGGGCAGTTTTGCCAAAATCACCAACCATGAGGGTCCTTTGTCCATTGTAATTCAATTGGACCTCCTCAGTCCTTTATAATAAGGTGAGTCATGCCCCGATTCCTAAGTATCCTGATATTTGGCTGCAGTTTTTTCATCATGAGCACAAACAACTCCAGGTAAAACCACTCATCTGAAATGCCTGTGAAATTGTCTGCCTGTTTCAGGGGTTTATTCCACAGAGACAGACAGTCTTTGGAATTTGGCCAACCGGCTCCACAGGAGGGGTCACCAGTATGTACTATGTACTGTAAGTACAGCATTGGTAGTATAGTATTCAAGGATATTCGGCACAGACAAACTAGACATGCGTCCGAATTTCAGTGGCCAGCTCATGGTAGTTTTGAGATTGCCGGTATAGAGTATTTGGAGAATATATTGTTAAAGAAAAAAGCTAGGCCTGCAGCATTTGATATAATTCAGAATTGGAAAAAAAGAAGCTAAGCAGCAACTTAAGAGTAAAGAGAAGCATGCACGTAATCTTATGTCTAATTCAGAAAAGGCATTATTGTAAGATTAACAGAAACAGTCAGAGTCTGTAAGAAACATGGATAGGGCTTTCCAACTTGGTGTTCAGAAAATATATCCGTGTAAAGATTTTCATGTCTCAGATAAACAAATTGATGAACTTTTAAATGAACGTAGGACTGGTGTCACTGCACCACCTCCTTATGTACCTCTTCCTGCTGTTTTACCTCTTCCCGCTGTTGCACCTCCTCCCGTAGCTGTCCCTGTTCTTCCCGTTGTTTCTCCGCCACCAGCTGTTGCTTCTCTTCCTATTGTTGCTTCTCCTTCTGTCTCTCCACCTTTACCGATCTTTGTTGCCAGCAGTAGTATCTTCACTACCTGTTGTACAGGATTTGTCAGCTCTCTTTCCCAAGCGGTTTTGCTCCACTTGTAGTAAATGAAGGGGCGAGTGCTGAATCAAAAGTAGTGACTCGTAGTACAGTTTCCAAAGATAAGAAGAGAGAGTTGTATGCATGGGCTAAGAAATATATAGAGAAAGGTGAAACATCATCAGTTTTAGCTACACTTCTTGATCTAGAAAGTATTTCCAAACAGAATGTTTTTATTGAGGGGATGGGAATACACTTGGCCGTGATGTGGAATAATTTGATGGACGCGGATGTCCCACAAGGTTTAAGGGATTTGAATGTCTTGGCATATTCAAGGGACACTGCGGAGAAAGTAAAGAAGCACGTTGAGAGGGTGTTTGAGTTTAGGAGGGAGTTAGAACAGTTACAGAATGATGAAGTAGATGGTGATAGATTGGATGCTTTGTATGTGCAGAAATGGTTCCTTCCCTCTTGTAAATCAACGAATGAAGAGACACAAATTTGCACAAGGGATGCTCTTAGATGGATTTCGGATGTGTCGATATCTCCTATAGAAGTATATGATACGTTTAGTCAGTATACTCCGGAAATGCAGAAGAAAGTATTACAGGTAATGGTAGACTACCTGCAAGATGAGTGTATGAAGAAAGAAAATGTGATGATTATTTATAAGAGGGCATTTGCGCCCAATACTGCTTTGACTACTTTAGCATTCGATCTAGCCCTATTGCTTAACAAACGTTCGGAATTGCCTGTTTCTCAGTTGCCTATTAGAGAGGTTCCTCTGACATTTGTTCCTAAAGTTGAGATTCCAGCTAATGTTGCAACAGGCGCAGCAGCTACTACTATTGAAGTTCACTATGTATCACAATTTGTTCATGTCCCGTTCTCCAGACAGGAAGTGAACAATATTAGGCAGTCGATTCCAGACATTAGGAAAAATCCAAGATGGTTTTATAAAGAAATAGAATCTGTCTTGCATTTGTCAGTTTTCACCCTGGGTGATATAGACCTGTTGTTCCCCGTGTTCCTACCAGCTGATTTATGGAAACAGATTAGGATTGTAGATGATCAAGCAGGATTGGGTGACACGTGGGTTAACTTGGTGCGGTTAGACGGAGAAAGGAAAGCTGGTGAGAGACCACCGCAGGTGATACTGACATTGCCAGACAGAATAGTAACAAAATTAAAGACTCTGGTTCCCGAGAGAATGATTGTTTGGGACAAACTCACTGCTTGTACCCAAGGGAAATCTGAAGGTGCTACCAAATTCTTTAATCAGTTTGAACAAGTATTCTAAGATTTTAGCAGACAGGATTTAAGCACTGAGTCAGGGAAAACGTTGTTTGTGGATAAATGTGTGCACAGATTGTTGCCTGATATCCAATCACAAATCATGACTTCTGAAAGTGCTTGGCAAGCTAAATCACAGTCCGAAGTATTGCATATGGCTCAGTATTACGAAAATAGAGTCAATAATTAAAAAGAGAGAAAAAGGGGATCCTGAAAACTAAAGTATTGTTGCAACAGATATTTAGAGGAACCAGAGGTGGAAGTACACAGTTTAGAGGCCAGTTTGCTCCACAAAGTAATACACAGTTGGGTCCTGTATACATGAACCAATGTGCTTATTGCAGACAAGAGGGTCATTGGTGAGCCCAATGCCCGATCCTTCCACAGAGATCGAATAACACATATGGTATCATGGGTAGATGATCCAGAGGCTGCCCTGGGGTAGGGATCCTGGTAGAAGCCAGTTTGCTCAAAATCCACAGTCATTCTCGCAAGATAATCAGCAACCTAGCATAGATAGTAGAAATATTTTTGATAATCCTTCAACTGCCTATCTTTCTGATATTGTTTTGTTAGGACAGCCTGAAGCAGGGTCTGGAACCGGTGCCTATTCCCGTTGATCAGAAGGTTCCCTACGTTGAGATGAAAGTGAGGAATAGGAAGCATCTATTTTTGATAGATACAGGAGCACGGAAGTGTTCCATTGATCATTCACGGGTTTCAAAATATTCAGGGCAGAATGACATTTCTGTAGGATTTTCTGGCATGCCAGTGGTTTGTCGGGTTTCTCAGCCGGTACCGATTTCACTGTGGCCGTTCACGGATCACTGTACATTTCTTCTAATGATCAATTGTGGTGAGAATTTGTTGGGGTTGAATCCGTTGAAGGAATTAAATGCGGTAATTAATTGTTCTTCAGATGGAGTATGTTTTACGATTTCATCCTAGCAATCTTCTGCCTCACATTTTTTGACTAGACCTTTACCGTCTGAATTTAGTAAATCTCTGGTATGTTTCTAGGCGGTTGACGACAATGATCTCGGCATTTTGTAAATTGAACCTGTAAAATAGTTTCGAAGCCTGGAGCTAAGTTGCCACATATTCCACAATATAAGATTTCAGTTGATGGTGAGCAAGCTCTAAAAAGCATAGTTTCTGTAGTTTCTGATTTTGCCCATCGTGGAGTGATTGAGGAAATTGCAGGAAGTTTGTGCAATAGCCCGATTTTACCGGTGTATAAGAAAGGGGATAATGCGATTCCTTTCCATTTTATTATTGATTTGCGTGCTATCAATAAGACTTTTGCCCCACAATTCCCAATTGTGCCTGATGTAACCATGATATTAACGATGATTCCAGCTTCTGCTACTCATTTCAGTGTGGTGGATGTTAAGAATGCCTTCTTTAGTATTCCCGTACACGTGGATAGTAGATATTTCTTCGCATTCACCCTAGGGGGACGCTCGTTTACATTTATTCATGTACCACAAGGGTACACGGAGCATCCAAGCATTTACAGTAGAGCTTTGTAAGAGCAGCTCGATACACTTGAGTTGCCTCCCACTTGTACATTGTTGCAATACGTTGACGATCTTCTTTTAGCTGCAGACTCAGAATTTGCTTGCAAAGAGGGTACCGTGTTGTTGCTCATTCATCTAGCAGAGCATGGGCATAAGGCTTCATTGAAAAAGTTTCAGTATTGTCGACAGGAGGTCGCCTATCCAGGCAATCTCCTGTCAAACGAGGGAAGAAGACTGACACCTGAACGGAGAAAAAGCATCTCTAGCATGTCGTTCCCAATACACAGAAAGTGGTCAGAGTCTTGATAGGAATGGCTTCTTACTGAAGACAGTGGATCCCTAATTTTTCACTAGTGATAAAAACCAATGTTGGCATTGACAAAGAAGGGCATTTCTTTGCCATTTACCGTGGAACTTGGAACACCAGAAAGCTTTTGATCTGCTCAAGGCTGCACTGTGTTCAGCACCAGTTTTGGGCCCACCAAATTATGATAAGGCCTTTGTGTTATATGTGCATGAATGTGATGGATGTGCTTTGGTTGTGTTAACTTAGGAACATGCGAGGAAGAATAGACTGTTTGGTTATTTTTCCTCCACACTTGATCCTTTTGCATGTGCTTTGCCGAGATGTTTGAGAGCTGTCGCTGCTGTTGGTGCATCTGTAAAACAATGTGAGGGTATGGATTTAGGTCACTCTTTAAACGTGATGGTACCTCACTCCGTAGACATTCTATTAAACAGAACGCAAATGCCACACCTTACTTCCGCACGATTAACAAGATACAAACTGATTGTATTTGCTCCGCATATCCAATTTAAGAGGTGGTGCGTATTGAATCCGGCTGAATTATTGCCTCTCCCGCAAGACATTGCTTGCAGTGACAACATGTAACAAAACTGCCTCTATACCACAGAGCAAGAAACCAAAGGCAGAATTGACTAAAGTTATACATCATTGAAAGAACCACAAGGGGAGCTGTTTTGCGATGGCTTCTGCTTCAAACTTCCGGATTGTACATCCACTGCTGCTTATTCCATCACTACATTAAGCACAATTGTGGAAACCAACAGAATTTTGCATAACTCCACGCAGGCCACAGAGATTATCGCATTGACTCGAGCTTGTGAACTTTCCGGAGGGCTTAGAATAAATATATTTACAGATAGCCTGTATGCCTTTGGGGTGGTTCACAACTTCAGTAGACTATGGGCAGAACAGGGTTTCTTGACCTCACACGGAACGGAACTAAAATCCAACATGGTACCTTGATAGTTCAGCTACTCTCATCAGAAAGTAAAAGACGATGTAGGGAGGGGAAAAGCTTTTGCTGATAGGATAGCTAAACAGACTGCCATTGATTTATGTTCATAAATGCATATAACAAAAGAAGCTATGAATACCTGTACAGTAGATGAAGGAACTGATTCGATAAAAAATAGTTGATGCACACTTCAGAAGAACGTAAGCACTGGGCTGAGAGTTTAGCAAGTTTGGATGAGGAAGGTTGTTGTGTAGACAATGTAAGGAAAAGATGGATGCTACCCGATGCTTATGTCACTGCTATGGTTACGATGGCTCCTGGTCCTACCCGTATATGTGCTAGAACAATCTGTAAATTACTAGGACCTGTTTGGGTAAATGTAAATACCTCAAAGACTGCTCAGCGTTTGGTCCAAAACTGTATGGTATTCTTACAGGATAATGTGGGGAAGGGTACAGCGACACTGAGGGGTAATTTTGGTCCCCCCTCTGTGGCCCTGAGGTAATACATTTCGACTTCATCGAAATGGGGCACTGCTACAACTATAAGAATGTTCTGGTAGTCATTTGTGCCTTTAGCAAGTGGATTGAAGCCTTCCCTGTGAAAGATGCCACAGCAACGACAACGGCCAAAACCATGCTTAAGGAATATTTTCCTAGGTTTGGTCTGCCGAGAGTCATCTGGTTGGACAATGGACCACATTTTATCACTGCTCTTATCCTGCAAGTATGCGCGAGATTGCAGATCGATAAACGGTTCCATTTGGCCAGACATGCTCAGAGTGCCAGACTTGTAGAACGGCATAATGGTATCCTAAAGAACAAGCTAGCTAAAGTCTGTGCTAGCAGTAACTTGAAATGGCCAGATGTCTTACCGGTAGTTTTTTTGTCCATGCGGACAACCCCACAGACTAGAAATGGACTCTCTCCCTACGAGATCGTGATGGGGAGGCCAGCTAATATTTGGAATCTACCTAAACCCAAAAGACTGAAAGACATGGAGCATTTGCTCCTTTCTGAATACTATGGCCAGTTAACTCAAAACTTGTATTTGATTTATCAATGGGTGCGAAAGCCCTCCCAGTTAAATACGAGGGGCCAGGTCATCAACTTCGACCTGGGGACTGGGTGCTCACAAAAGCTTTCGAAAGAGCATCCTGTCTCAAACTGCGTTGGAGAGGACCGTTTCAGGTCCTGTTGGCCACACAGATCGATGTACGAGCAGCAGGAAAGTGACACTGGATACACGCGACTCACGTCAAGAAAATACCTTTTCCTCTGCCACTCGACAAAGAAGAAGAGAAGGAAACTGTTTGTTCTTCTCTGCATGATAAGCCTGTTTTGAACAACACCAAGGTTGTCTCTGAGATTCTTCCTGAGCCCATGGGGCCTAGTAAGACTGCTGCTTTGTCTTTGAATTTGTTCTCTGATCTTTCTGCACCCTTGAGCAATCTTGCTTCGGTTTCACCACTTCCATCAGGAAGCAACAACACTCTGTTCACATATCACATCGTACCTGGAGTTTTGAAGTACGATCGGCGACCACGGCACTATACTTACAGCACAGCACGGCTGTGCCCGCAAGAAACCACTGTTGAGCTAGTCCCTTGCCACTCTCTACCTGAAACATAAGTAAGTGGCGGGGACCGGCAAAGATACCTTTAAGCAAGATAAGCCACGTGGTCAGGAGATCACCAACAGACGAACTGAAATGGTCTGATGGAGAAACTTTTCGAACAGATTTTGAGGGACATTGCCCTTCAATAATTCTACTTGTACGGAGCAAGCTATAAGTCTTGTGGCTAGCAAAGACATTGAGCATCAAAAATCATGGTCCTTGAGGACTAACTGTTTTCTTGTGATAATGTTAACTGGTCTAACAGTTGTACTTGCGCTTGGGTTTTGGTATATTGAGGGGGTGCGTCCACTTGAAACTTTGTTACCAACCAACATTTTTCCTACTATGTTTTCACCTTTAGTGCATCTGCACACTCTACCTTCTAGGGATTCCCAAAACAGACAGAGTTACCACAATAATACTCTTCTATTAATTATGAATGTGACCCATGCAATTCTAAACAGAACAAATTGCTGGATATGTTCGCATTTGCCACAGCACATGGAAAAAGGGTTGGGCTGGTATATTCATCCTCTTCTTTTGACTACTGCATGCTACGCCTCTCTAAGGGCACTCTTCTTTGGTCGTTGGAATGATAGCATCTCTGGGAACTTTGATGGGACTAATTTGAATGAATTTGAAAGACGAGTCCTGATATTTTTGGGATGTTCCATTTTTGCGAATAGGAATAAACTCAATGTTGCTTCTATTAGGCCTTCCGATAGACTTTCTAGACCTTTCCAATCGTTGATTTCTTTCAAGATGGCTCCACTAGGCAACCAGGATGCCATGCCTCCTTCTTAATCTATCAATCATACCCCCAACTCTGTTGCCTTCTGCATACAAAGGGATGGTTTTCAGTCAATGGGTACTTTTGAGGGTTATACCAATATTGTGAATCTGACTAGTGAGGACAGACCTTTGCATGTAGGTGATCCCATTTATTTTGTCTGTGGAGATGAAGCTTATCCTTGACTACCTAGAGATTGGCAGGGTACTTGTTATTTAGGTATCTTGCTACCAGCGGAATTTGTAGCTAACACCTCTGAGGTCTCTAGGGCTCGTCCAAGGCGGGACGAGAATAATGATACTCCTTCGCAGGTCATGGGTGATGTAGGGAAATTCTTTGTGCCATTTTGGGGACAGATCAAGAACTCTGAGGATATTAGGAGGTTGGCAAGAGTATTGGAGAGAAGAATCAACAGAACCACAGATATACTATACAATATGACGTTGGAACAAAAAGCAATTAGATTAGTGGCTCTACAGAACAGGATGGTGTTTGACATCATCCTAGCCAAGTGTGGTGGAGTATGTAAATTGGTGGGATCTGCTTGTTGTGTTTTTGTGCCTGACTCCTCCCCTACCATATTCAAGGCAATACAAAATCTGCACGTCCTAAGTACAGAAGTACATGTTCCCGGGGGGTGTTGGGATGTTAGTGCTTGGGTCGGGGACTGTTTTTTGGTCTTGGGGATGTAAGCTCTTTTCAGTCTTAGTGACAATCCTTGGTATTCTATTGTTCTGTTGTTGTTGCATATGATGTCTTCCTGCCATATGTTCGATTAAGGGGGATGTTGTGCACAAACTGTAGGTGCATTAGGACCAAAAATACATGCACCTGAGAAAATGGCTAATGTTTTTGTAATGAAGGATATCACTATCAAGGATCTAATGGTGATTGATATTTTTGAAGAATGTGATTCAGGATATATGGACATTGAGGCATGGGGTTTTGATGTAAGCAAATGGTTGAGTAAAGCTCTTGGCTTAGGCCAAAAGGTGAGTTTGTTAAACTATAATCATATAAGTTCCAATTTTGGGTTTAACTTCGCTACCATTTTAAGGCTCACTCTCCATTTTGATTTCGACTCATGTTCCATGTTCTAAAATGGTGGACTGTGTTTTCGACTTGCAGTCAAGCCGATCAACCTTTGAGTTTCGTTAATGTTTAGGCTGACCGAGAGCAGACTGTTTAACTTATGCAAAGAATCCTTGCACTTCATACAAACTGTCATTTAAGTGTTGTCTGCGCTCACAAGCCTCATCCTCATATAAACACCAAGACGATGGAAAGTAAACACTGGTCGTATGCTTTGGCTGAGCTGCATTGTAGCGACTCTTGGAATAAGGCTTACCGTGGATCCCAGAACCTACAGCTTCATTGTATTTTCATGGACATGTACACTTGTTTAATCCTTTGTATAATATTGTAACACCTGTCATTTGAACTAGGCACAAACTCTAGCCCGCAAATTATTAACTTGGAGAGAGGCTGGACAATATTGCTAAAATGGTATTAATATGTCTGTGTTTAGATGTCCAGCACTCTCACACTCACTCCTCACTGTTTCTGCTGGTACACACTGTGAGGTGTTGGGAGCCAGATAGCTATCTGTTTTGCATTGTAAACTGTACAGTAATAAAAGACACTTGTATTTTTTCAGCCTGTGATTGGTGTATTTCATTTGTGGTACCAATCCTCGATATTTCTTTGGTCTTTCACTTGGTCTTGATATTTGTGCTCTCACAGAGACGTGGAGCCATGAAGCAGCCGATCCCACCCTGTCACTGGCCATCCCTGAAGGATACCACATGATTAGACAAGACCTAATCCAGAACAGCGGGGGGGGGGGGGGGTGTAGCGCTTATTATTAGATCGAGCCTGAAAACTTGGGAAACTAAAATTGATACAATCCCAGTCTCAGAAATTATACTTATAAAAAATTGCCATTAGTGCTGAAACCACCTTCAATGTTCTTTTACTTTATAGAGCCCCCATAGTTGACCCTACTTTTCCCGCTCTTCTTAATAGTTTGCTTTTATCTTTTTTGAAACCAAATACGAAGCTTATTCTGTTAGGAGACTTTAATTTCTCGTTAGGCAGCGATTCAGACACAATCACCAAGACAATTGAGAATGCACATGATGCTTTGGGCTTCTCCCATCACATCAGAGTTGCCACTCAGATTAAGGGTCATACCTTGGATTGGGTTGCCTCCATTAATGTAATGCTCTACAACGTAGACGTGCAGCCTTGTCCGTGATCAGACCATTTTAGCATTTGTTTCCAATCACAATTAGGATTCTTTATGGAAAAACTCTTGCACCCAAGATCACTGTAACTAGTAGAAGTCGCAAAAACTTGAATAAAGATGTCTTAGGTCCTTGGGCAGAGACCTTGAACGCGAATATAGAAAACGTACTAATCCGGAAGACATGTCAGCATTAATGACAAATTTGCTAAAGACAGCTACAGAGAAGTTCACTCCCATTAAAATTAAAATTAAATTAACAGAACCTAAAAACAACTGGTTTTCTAAGGACTTGGCAGAACTTAAAGTCAAGAAAAATAAACTTTTTCATGCATGGAGAAATGACAAATCTCCAAGCAATTTAGAAGTCTATAAAACTATGGCAGCAGACTTTAGAAAAGTGGTTCCAATAGCAAAAAAGGAGGCATTGAATGACAGAATCATCAATGCTAAATCAGGTAGTAAGGATCGTTTTAAATCCCAAAAGAACAAACACATACCCCAGGACCCACACAAGATTTGATTGTCAAAAATAAAGCATGGTGCACTGAAATTCAATTAGCCATGTCCATAAAACTAGACAAAATCAAAGAAACAATAGAGTTAAAAAATTTGCCCTGAACATAACAGGACAGGAAGATGGATACATTGCCTGTCATACGGGGATACCTTTATTTAGATTCAGGCCTATCTCTGAAGATAAATTAGCTAAAACCATCAGCCAACTTAAAAACACAAGCTGCAAAGGAGACCCTTGTTCCTCCATCAAAATCAAGGAATGCTTACCTATTTTAATTCTGTACTCACAAAATTTGTCAATGCTTCCTTTCAATCAAATCTAGTGCCAGACCATCTAAAAACATGTGGATCACACCTCTCTTGAAAAAGCCTAATCTGTGCCTGCTAACAGCTTCCAACTACAGATCGATTATGAATATCGCCTTTCTTTTAAAAACATTAGATTGAGTCGCGTATAATCAAATATCTGTATTTTTGGATTGGAACAAAATCAAATCCTGCACAAATACCAATCTGGCTTGCACACCAACATGGAACTGAGACGGCTCTTATTACCCTCAAATCACACCTCATTCAAAGCATGGATAAGGGCCAGGTTGCCCCCTTGATGATTTTACATCTCTCTGCAGCTTTTGACCTGGTGGACCATTCCATCTTGTCCACCAGGTTAAGGGATAACGCACACTTTTCTGAAGAACCAATCCAATGGACATCTTCTTTCTTGAAAGACAAACAAATCAGAGTGGCTGGTGATTTGGCAGAAGCCGATCCTATGTATTTACTGTATGGGGTTCTACAGGGAGCTTGCATATCACCATGTTTTTATAACATCTTCATGATCCCCTTCTTCTAGATGTTGGACGAGGAGGGGATTGTATTCGCTAATTACACGGATGATACGCAATGTGTTCTACCCATTTTGGGCCTACATCAAAAAGACAAAGCTTGCATCAATAAAATCTATCTCAAAATCCAAAATTGGATGGTCTCTAAGGGGCTGGCACTAAATAGTGCCAAAACCGAATTTCTTCTGGCGGGCTCTCCCAGCAAATTGGATTAACTGGGGGACAGCTATAAGAATTTCAATATGGATAATTGTGTCATCAAAGTCTTGAATAAGGTTAAGACTCTAGGTGTATACATGGACAAACATATGAATATGAAGGCTCAGGTGAATAGTCTTATTTCCTCATCCTCATATTTCATTAAACTCTTCCGCCACCTACGCCCTCTTATCTCTGAAAAAAATTCAGAAACCCTGGCAAGGGCTATTATTGGATCCAAATTGGATTATGGGTGTAGCCTAAGGGTGGGCATCCTGCAGGCAGAGATCTAATGCCTTCAGGTGATCCAGAATGGGGCGGTGAGAGTAGTTAAGGGCCTAAGTAAAAGAGATCATGTATCTGAAGCCATAACCAGCCTCCACTGGCTTCCGATCGGGGCAAGAGTCTTGTTTAGGCTTCTTCTCAATACTCACAAATGTATCATGGGTAAAATGCAATCCTACCTGAAGGAAGCCATTGCTCTGAAAGATAACGTGAGGACACTGAGATCAGATAATACCAATATTCTTAAAGTCCCACGTAGTAATTCCAATAAATCAAGACAGGGGTCATTTGAAGCAGCAGCTCCAATTGCCTGGAATGCCCTGCCACCCATGCTAAGAATGATAGCCTCGACAGAACTGTTCAAGAAGCAGCTGAAGACCCTGGTATTTTCCTAGAGAGTTTTCATAGCCACACATGCCTCTGCATATTATCATTCCGAACATTGTCTCATACTTCTTCTCGTTATATGTTTTTTGTGTGTCAGTCAGTGCCCATCAGCCCATGGGTACAAGGTGCGCTTTATAAATATCACAACATAACACATAACATAACATGACAAAACACTAACCTAATATCCCTAAGTTTTTTCCAACTCTTGTGTATGATGTCCTCTTTCCACATCTCCAATTTCCCCTCCTCTTCAGTTCCTCAAATAAATCACTCATCATAAGTACTACTGATCCATAACATGCTAAGTACTTGTGCCAAGTCCTCCTTATTTCTGATTCTAATCCTTAAATGCTGAATAAACTTCCATTAAACAAGCCTTTGTTTGTCAAATTAATCTATATGTGTTCTTCACCAAGAGCCATCACTGTTCTTCAGTTGTATTCCCTCACATCTACAGCTCCTAGCTTGCTTGCACTTGTTGGTCCTTCTTTATCATCCATGGGCATGTTTTATCTAAATAAACATGTTCTAGGTAATCTTAGCAATCTACCATTTATTCTAGAAAAGAAAGCCATGCCAATCAGGTTGTGTGCCCCTCATAAAATACTCATTTGCCCTAATTACACACCCCTTTATATTTCCTGAACTTAAAATACTAATGTGACGTCTTCTGTAATTCCATAATTAATCCCTAAGATAGTGTATGTTAAACACTGGTCGCTTACTCAAATCTCTCCTCAATATGTCTGTTGATATATTGCAAAAAATGTAATAATGGTATAAAACGAACATGTCCCCTTATCGTATGGTGTGTGGGAGTTCATTGTTGTGATGGTAAGGTTGTTCCCCCGATTCTGAATCCAAGTGTTTGGGTCAGTGCATGCATATTTAATGGCTCTACTGCAAACAGTTATAGTGTCACTTACTATTGCATTAACCCTATCTGTTGCTTAATTTGCATTTATAATTGTACTTTTATTCTCAGCACATGTCTGGCACCATGTGTGATCTTGGGCATATTATTTCAATTATTCTGTGTTATGCAGTGGGGATATGGTGTCCCCCAATATTCTGTCCTTATTTACTTTTCTGACCAGTGTGCTCACTGTCTGGGTATTTGTAGCACTTGCTTGTGCCTTTAGTGCAGTCTCTATCTCACTCTTGCTCTCCCATGCATGTTTCCTCTCTTACCACCATTTCTTTCTGTCTCCTTCCTCAATCACTTTCTCATTTTCATCTTTTCACATGCTCCCGTGCCTTCTTATTGTTACACATTCTATGACAATAAACTATGTGCATCTGCTCTTCATTTTGATAATGTGTTGACACATCAACGAGCCCTTCCAGTTGTTGCAGTCATGGCTACGCTGCTTAACACAAGGGTTTGAGGCGCCTTCCAGTACTCATTCATTATATGTTGGATAACCATTCGGCAAGGCACCTTTCCCTTTCCCAAATTACTTTTCAATAATGTGCCTAAACTTTCCATTGCCCAACATGCCTTTCTCCCTTATCTGTGTGACTACCCTGTGTCCACTTATAGAATATGCCTTTTCAAAATACCCCATCTATTATTAATAAAGATTCCCACAATGTTTAAATGGGATTAAAGCATTGGGGGGCCTTGATGTGTGGTAATATAATGACTATGATCAAATCCTTAAAAAAGTATCTGGCATAGCTCCAAAAAATCCAAAATAACAAATACAACATTAAAATAGGAAGTGGGTTGTGTAAGTTATCTCATCTGATCCACATATGGTTAATGCATGGGACACATTCTAGTTGAAAACATTTGCTCAGAATATGGTTAGTCATACATACATTGTTTCCAAAACAAAACAAAAATACTCAAATATATAGGGCCTGATTCATGGAACGTTTTCCCATTGGATTGCATCATTATAAAACACTTCCATGAATCCATGCTTATCATTCAACCACAAAAACCATACCGCCACTTTTCCACATATAAAAATCCAACCCCTTCATATCATTTCTCCAAGCTTCTCCATAAATATGCAACTGTATTTCTCCCAACCATACTAACATCTCTAACACAACCCCAACCACTTTATTTTGTACTCTAAATGCATCCTTTCCTGTCTTCTACTGAAGACTGTAGTTGTTGTCTGCTCTGCTGTGCACCTCTGCAAGTGTAGAAAAGGAATGTTATTTCTGCTTGGCAAGGCCATACATCTCCCACTGAGCATAGCAAAACAATATATGTATGTCTTCTTAATGTCTTTTGTTTGTCACTTAAAATAACACATTGTATGGTGCGCATATGCTAAAGCCGAAATAAAATGCAACTTGGAACAAATTAGCTTTTTTAGGTTAGAGATATCTAAGTGCTCTGTTTCTATGTTTAGGCAGCTCAAAAGAATGTGACTTATTTTTGTAAACTCAGCCCACGAACAAGCTTACTTTCTTGAAGAATGCGGGCTGTCTGTTTCTACAGCACACAAGCATAGCAAAGAAAATGTTATCTCTGCCTCGATAAAAGACGGCTATTACATTTCACAATGTGATTGCACATATCTATAACCTCCAAGAAATGTGACCAACAATGTGGTATTCCATTTGCACAGTTAAAAGAAAAGGAGATGGAGAGCAAACAAGTGGCCCAAAAGCACTTAAGCCACCTGACTGGTAAGAAGGGCTCTAGTAAACTGCCAAGCCTTGAAGGGTAAACAGAAACACAAGGGTGTACCAATAATGAATTTCAAAGTAATGCCATCATTGTTTTGCAAGAGGTGGATGAACGAACAATGGCCAAGGTTCTGGTAGGAGTGGAAAAACTGGTGGATGGGACCATTCAAACTAACATTCCATCATTGAATGGACCGGCCTGTGCACTGGTGCTGCTATCCACTCCATAAATAGTGGGAAGGGTGTTTGGTCCCGGTAAAGTGGGAGGAGACTTGAACCAGGGCATTACAGATACATCTTGTTCTTTGACACACATTGATGTAGAGGATTTATTGACATGCCAACATACTGACTTAATTTCAGATGTCTCAATGTTGGCGCCCCGCTATATCTAGGGAACTCGCAAAGCAAGTATGTTTATCATTGGATTTACAGGCATCCAATACTCCAACTTGGGATGGGAGAGAAGAAGTCCTCCTCCATTGTATAACACCAAGGTTAGCAGTTGTGTCTTTGCCAATTCTGGTGGTTGAATCAAAAAAGTTGAATGAACGCTTATGTTTTCATGACTCTCACCAACTACAGCCTCTAGTTTGTCAGCAAGAGACTCTTTCTCCCAAGACCAGAGGGTTAGTCAGCGGGATCAAACACTAGATGTTCTGTCCTTTCCCGTATTATCAAGAATATTGAATTTAATGATTAGAATAAATGCATTTACTGAGGAGACTGAGAATATTATTCTCTTAACAAAGAGAAGTTTTATGAGCAGTGACTCAGCGTCTAAGGTTGATACACCTGAAGTGGATATTTGGAAGGCAGGGTCATTTATTATGTTAGAAGCAGATGTTGAGACAGAAACCAAGCTTGATAGAGTGGGTAAACACTGTTAAAGAAAAAGAAATTCAAAAATATGAAGAACATACCTAAACAGGGGGGTTAATGGTCGCAAAAATTCCTCCTTGCCCTGAAGGTTGATACTGACATACCACAAGTGGATGAAGTGGTTATGCAGGAGCAGGTGGTGGCATTTAAAGAAACTGTGCAGCCTCAACCTTCAGTTCATAGTGGGAAAATAAGGCTTGAAACCCAAAGAGGTTTGGTTGATGTGAAGCATACTAAATTGTAATCAAAATGCCTAAAAAAAAAAAATCGAGGCAACAGGTCAATAAAAAACTATTTTATGCTGAAACGCTTATTGACCTGAGGGTATGATATAATATGGCATTTATAACACGCCTATACACAAGTGTTTCAAGGCGTGACGCAGAAAAGGATGGGGAAGAGAGGGAGGACAGACAACGATACTACTAGGCCAGGTGTCAATCAGATTGCGCAAGTTCATGGGAAGGGAGAGGGGAAAGTGCTGGGTGGGAGGGGGCAGGGGACAGTGCAGTACATGGGATAAATAGAATACACAAATAATCAATAAGAGCAGTATGGTCAGTTGGTGGCAAGTGCAAGGGTAAGTGCAGACATCAGATGTCAGTGCTGAAGGAGGACTGTAGGGATACAGAAAACCGTCTCCAAGTGCGGGGGTTGCCAGGGAGGCAGTGCAGGTGTGCAACTGGCAGGGGAGGGGACCTCGGCCCAAGATCAGAGGGTGGCAAGGTAACCAGTGGAGTTTCAACCAGGAGTTTAGCAGGGGGAGGGGGAGAGAAAGCAGAAGCAAAGGGAAAGGTTTTGAGGTGCTTCCGGAATCGAAGATGGTTCTCCTCAAGTTTCAGGAGGCAGGGAGGCTGTTCCAGAGGGAGGCCGCAGCTAAAGAAAGACATCTACTACCAACTCTTTGCTTGGAGAAGCGACGGACCATGAGAGAGTTGGAGGCGGATGAGCGAAGAGCTCAAGAAGGAAGATATTTAGGAAGAGAGAGTTGAAGGTATTGAGGCCTTGTGAACAATGCAGAGGGATTTGAACTTAATCCTTGTAGCCACTGGGAGCCAGTGCAGACAGTGCAGACATTTCAGTACTGGCGAGAAACGATCCCTGGGCTTGAGGCCAAGGATAAGTTTCGCAGTCCTGTTCTGAATGAGGTGCTAGTGATCTGGATAGTTTGATAGAGCATATTGAACATGACCTAAGCATAAGCCCAGGTAAGAGTAGAGTCCTGGTGGGAGGACTAAGGCTAGGGGGAACATATCAGTTCTGTGACATTGCAAATGCCATTTCAAAGGTGTGTGCCGGTGGTGCAGCGACAACCACTGAATATGTTCCAGATTTTCCAAACTATAGAAGAAAGAATATCCAGATGTGTGAAACAAATGGACTTAACTGAGGAGATAGATGAAGGTAGGTTTTGATCAAGATGGTATGAAATAAACTGCTTTTTATATTGCCAAAATGGGAAGAGCTGATGTCTGGCAAACAGAAGGTGTTGGGGAAGGAAAAACAAAACTTAACTAAAAGGAAAACAATTTGCCTGTACAACTTTAGAAAGAGCATTCCCAGTTAGCGGTGTCTTGCCTTTTAATAGACATTATGTAATTGCATTGTTTTAGGAAATTGAACAGCTAAAACCATTTACTATGAACAATCTAGCACAGGTGGAGTTTATTGACAGTGGAAGAACTGATATAGTAAGATTGGGAGTTTTCTCCAAATTTGTCAAAAACATTGTGCTGTCAGAGGCAATGGCATTGAATCAACCAGCTTTTGTAATAGCAGATGCAGCTGACCCAGTAACATAGGCTGATAGGGTTGATGTAATATCAAGTAAACAGTTACTACTGCAAACGGACCCTTTAGTTATTACAGTCCAACAATCAATTGAAAAAGAAAAGGGGTGCTTGATGTATAACGGGGGTGAAAGTCTGGTAACATATGACTGGGCTTCTATCTTTAATTCCCTGCATGGGAAAGGAATTGATGTACACAAATAATATTGACGTGATTCTTTCAAACTGTTTTATGGAACACATGCAGATGCAAACATCTTGTGACATAATTTGTCTTGAAGCAGCAGGAAAGGGATGTAAAGGGTGACTGTATGGAAGTCTGTTGTGTGCTGTTCGGGTGGACTTGGGAATTGCAATAGAACATTTTAACGTGGGCTGGAGAAACATCCTGGGAACAAAATTGAAATGGTTGGATATAGTAAACTTAAAACAAAGAACGCGTAGCTCCCAGAACCGACTGAGATGCTCCCATGGCACGTGAATGGTTGACGCCAGGCAGAATAGAACACAAGCGACACCCATAGAGACAGAGTTAACAACCCCAGCCAATCCCATCCAACATCTTCACTCACCCCTTAGTTGCTACTATGTAACACAGTGTTGTGGAATTGTCGGGATATTGCCAAACACCACACTAACTGAGTTGTGGGCACTGGCCATATAAGTGGTTAGGGAGGACAGGTGGGGTTGTGAGGGAGGCTGGTGAAGGTGGGAGCGAGATGTGAAAGGGACATTGAATGCCGGACTGGCCCAGATCAGGACGGAGGCGCATGGTGCCCCGTCCCATCTGGAGAGATTACGCTAGCCCAACACGCCAATTCAGGATAGAGATGCCAACTAACCAATTCTACTAACAATTTCCCCTCTGCATACACCTCTCAAACTCCAAACCAAACACAACACAAACCTACAGCACAACAAACTGCACCAACTTCACTACACTGCAACAACAAAACAAAAACATACATAGACTAACACAACAGTAGATGACGACTACCGGCCACAAACACCCCAGGCCCAGCCAACGGACCCACCGGGATGAGGCCGCCAACAGCACATCACTGCTTTCTTGCACTTTTCCAGCTTCCTCCCACTAACTCACCCTCCCTTCCTCTTTCAGAGCCGCCAGAGCACCAGGGGACCACTCCGGTGGTGATAGTGCGCGGTACAAATGTCTTTTAACATTAACATAAATATACACTATAATCCTGCCTGTATGGCCCTAAGAGGTCTACTGGAAGCTTCATTAGAGCCTCTAAATGATATTCAATTTGGCTTGGTACCATGGAACATCAATTAGGGACTTGTATCTCAAAATTGATGTTAGGCCAAGAGACCATGCAGTCATCTGGCACCCTCGAATTGTATATAGGTTTAATGAATGGATGGAAGTCTACTACAATAGTGGGGTATTTGTAGATGGGGACCCTGCAGATTTCCCTCGATACATGACTATGAATTAAAAGGTTCAAACTCTTAGAGGGCCTTGAATATAAGTAGTGGCAATAACTGCTTGTGAGAAAGGTGAGCAAGGTCCAGAAGGAAGGCAATTCGGGCCTTCTGAAGATCAAAAGGTTAAGACACACATACACAAATTGGCTGAAACATCAAAGATATTTACTATACCAGAAATATTCAGCTGCACTGTTAAAATCAATAGGGGCAAGTCATGTTTCAGCCTTTTGGATCCTGTTAAAATCAAACTCGTTCCTATATTCTAGTCAGGTTCAAATAATATGGGTGCAGCATGGTAATTGTATTTTAGGAAGCTTTACTTTAAAGTGGAAAGAGGAAATCTTGTATTGACTAGTAGAGAATGAATAACACAGAGAAATGCTTCATTGATGTGCAATGTGCAATGAGAAGGGCAAAGGTGTCCATCGCTCCTGGGACTGATGGTCTTTGGAATCAAACATTGGAGTCCGAACCAGACAAATGGGCAAACATGTTATTTGAATAATTCAAGAACAAGCATTGTTTCAAATCGTTCATGTCATCTTGGAGGAATTTGATGGTTATAGCAATTCATAAAACCGGAGATATCCTACAATATATATTCCTCAATTATTTTTAGAAAACTGAATGCCTGCTCTAAGGATTTCAGGTGCTCTAATTATTTTCACTCAAGATTTAAAAGAGACACTAGCACCTCATTGAATTGCTTTGTAATCCATCTTGTATCTAAACAGGGTGCAGAAGCGAAAAGACAGATTCACTTGTCCTTTTAGATATTAGCAACGTTTTTGATTGCATGATAAGGGCAAAGTTGAGGGAGAAAATGAGGGAGCCAGAGTGTCCGGAGGCTTTACTTAAAATGTTGTCTCTACTGCACACAGATACAAGAATGAGAGTAAGGCTGGATATGCATGGAACATTTTCACCTTCGATGCCTACTGAACGGGAACTACACCAAGGTTGCGTATTGTCCCTTTACTTATTTGATGCATATTATTAAAGACTTGTATAGATAGGCAGTGCATGCAGCTGTTGAGAAGCTTGCTCAGTCTGCCAGAGGGCACAGTATTTGTTAAATTAAATTAGTTATGGCATAAAGGCTGATGTAAAATATTTTAGGCATGAATAGATGTGGTTTTGCTCTTTCTGGGATCAGTGGAATGCTCAGTAGAGTAAAAGGTTTGCTGCTGTGCTCATATGAGGTAAGAACAACATGTGGGGTACTGGATTGGATAAATAATAGAAACATGTTATCAGGCAATTCGTTATTTGATCATTGTAAGCTTGTTATTTGATCATTGTAAGCTGGACATTAAACCCCTAAACACAATTCAGCCATACTTAATGAGACATCTGTCTAGGGAATATAGAAATGTGGTACTTAGGATACATTTGAATTTATTACCCACAGTATATGTGATTGGAGCTAGAGGAAAAATCCCCAAAGAACATAGGCTATGTCGCTTTTGTGGTGAAAACATTGAAACATTACATTATCTATATGTGGACTGTATGGTGTTATCAGCTGCACAAATATCTGCATTTAGCAATTTTAGGATCAAAATAGGGATGTCATCCTGTGAGCGGCTGTGGTGGTCTCTTTTAACTGCACTAACGGATGAATTATGTATAGCAGCAGGGCAGTTCGCAAATCAAATATTTGTGGAAGAAGTCTTTTAATAGTTTGAAGTGTTAGATTTATTTCCTTTTTAGGACTGATGTGTTCTTAAAATGTGTATATGGAATTAGTTGTGTTAGTTGTGAAGTCAGTAAAGTCAATGTGGAAGTTAGGATAGTGTGTTGCGGTGGTAAGAGGTGTAGAAAGGTGTGTGTGGGTGTGAAGTAGGGGATTAAATGAGAGGGAGTGCTTCAAAGGATGTGTAATGAGGTGTGTGGAGTAGTAAATGTGAGTGTGTCTTTACATATGAGGGCAATGCCACTGCTTTGTTTGTGTGGCCCGTCTCTGTAGCAGGTAACATAGTGTGGTGGAAGCTTGTCACAGATAATAGGTGTGCAATGAGGTTTGACTCATGTTTCTGTAAAACAAAAAAATATCTGTTAACTGCGTACTAAAGAGCTCAATGATTCATGTGTGTAAGCAGGTGCACAGATGCAGTTGAGAAGAATGCAGGTGTATGCAGTTAGTTGTTTTAGCAGAGTGTTGTGGTCAAGTTGGATTTGAATGCTGTTTGGGTGCTTTGCCTGATGCATGTTTTGTGGGAAGCAGTGGCAATCAAAGGGGTAACATGGGGCAAAGAATGACATAGAGAAATTTATTGCAGCAGCCCTTAGCTCTGTCCTCCCTTTGCTCAGGAAGCCCGGGCAAATGGACCCTGAAAGCACAGTGCTTATATATGCAAATTAACCTAGTAGTACTTCAACAGCAACAGATATGAACAGGAAACAGACAATCCTCTTTTGCTGGTAAAAGTTGCTGATGGAGGATCACAGGATTCAGGTAAGGGGAAGGAAAGAGGCTGCCAAGGGAGATTCCGGCTGCAATATGGCACACACAAGAGAGGGGGATGGGGCTTACAATCTAACTCTACCTGTGGAAGGGAGGTAGAGAGAATGCAGCTAGATACAGTTGAATTGTGGGTTTCAATGTGGATATGTATGCATGTGTATTGGGGCTTCAGGTTGCAAAGGCACTGCTAAAAGTTGAGGGGGCGGGGGAGAAATCTATCCCTACCTGTGAATGGAAGGAAGAGAGACTATAGTTAGAAACAGTCCAGTTGCGATCCTGCAAGGGGCTGTTCACAAATGCATATTGAGGGGCTTCAGGCTGCAAGGAGCGGTAGGGGGTTACAATCTAACCAAAGCTGCGGATTGAACAAAGAGAGAAAGCAGTCTGAGGGTGCCTTATTTACTAAACACGCTGCATGTATGCAGTGAGTTAGAAACCAAAATCGTAATTCTTCTTTTAACATTTCAGCTGGAATAGCATTTGGCCTGGTTCTTTAATTTGTAATCATGTGTTGTATAAAGGCCTACAAATATCGTTCCATAATGCAAAATGTGCCTGGTATGTTGGTTATCTATGTGCATATTAAGAAAGGGTGGATTTAACAAACACATGTTGAGTCAGTCTGGTAAAATTGTCAGTCATGTAGGAATTGGAGTTTTGTATTTTTGAAAAAAACTATATTGGGAACAAGTTAATATTGGCCCTTCTTTGGGGAAGCAGCACTGATTTTTGAACTCTTTTAACTAGTGACAATGTAACGAAGGGTTGGTGGATTTTTCTGAATGGTTGCTTTATATACAATATTTGAAAAGTCAGCGTCCTTGTACCGTGTTTGGCCTAGGTTAAACAGGTGCAATGTGTCCAATTTGTAAGGCATATGCTGAGGATTTACTCGACTTTTCTGTCCTGAGTGCCCACAGTCCTTCACTTCTTGCTCCCACATCTTAAGCCTTTGACTTTCAATGTATACACGTTCTATTGTACCTATTGTGTCTTTTAAAAGCAAACACACCATCAACAGCTTGGTCACTGAACACGACAGCCAAAATTTTGAAATCAATAGATACATAAAGATGTGTGTTAGTGACAGATTCTGATATATTTTTAGGATGAACAAGGACTTTGTTGCTAATAAGATATTGTGTATAACATTTAGTTTCAATGTATGTTTTTATGTTTAGGTACCAGGGGAGGATTTCTAGCTGTATTATATGCACACAATATTAGAAGAGCATTACAACATGTATCCAGTATTATGAGCAAAGGATCAGTGAGGCAGTGAGGCAGTGGGCTGTGATCCATCAATCTCAAATCTATGTAATAAGTGAGTCCTACGCAGGGCCTTTAGAGAACAGAAACCAACGAAACAATCTACAGGTTTAGGGGCTCCTGACAAACATGCGCAGTGACAATATGGACGATTTTGTATCTGAATACCTACAGTGTTTAATGGTCAAAAATTCAGACAAAAGGCGAATAATTAAGTCAAGTAACTCACTTTCAAACCAATGTAGCACCTCTTTTGGTATGTCTACAAAATTAGCATCTTCCAGGATGGTTCCACGATTAAAATCACTATGAAGAATTGCTATCTTAAGATAAGAAATGTACATCATGAATGGAATACAAAGCACACCCTCTTGCATTGCTGTTATTTCATTTCAGTGTTGTTGACATTCGTATTTCTAATGAAAGCCATTTCAAGGACGGATCTGCTGTTGTTCAGCAATGCCGTTTTCTCCAACCTGAATTGTCGTAGTCAAATGATGTCATTTTATAGCTCCTTGTAATTTTCTGGCGGGTCCTGGGACATTTACACTCAGGTGTAGCCAGTTTCCCATCAACACATCTTTGTCATTTACACAGTAGAGTACAAAAGGGAGTGCAAATGTTGGGGTACAAGCATTTACCCTACCTTTTGCCCATCCTTTTTCACTACGCCATGCAAATGAATTAAATGCTGCCTGCCTTGCATGCATGTTTATAAGGTATTCCCTCTAAGACCGCCGGCTTTTAGCACCGGCATGACATTGAATACCAGTGCAAGCGAGGAAGGGAGTTGTTTTCCGCCCCTCCTCTCCACCATACAAATAGATGAAAATTAGCTTTGACACAAAGAGAATACATAAATGCCTTACTCAAGCCGTTTAAGTATTATATTTATGTTACAGCTCATCCAAAATCAGCCTCCAAGTTATAGTTCCGAACTGACACGGTTTTCTTCAAGGCACTTAAAGTCTGGCTGTATTTTCTACCCAAAGATAGATTCAGACACTGTATCCGAGACACCCATTCTCCGATAAGACACACATATATCTTTAAACAATTATTCTGATATGTTAATGTTTTGATATTGCTAACACATGGATCGGTGCTCTCTGTTAATGGATCACCGTCTTGGAGTGTTTGGCTTTCTCGGGCGGTGGCCATTATATGAACTAGTTGCTCTATGGGCTTGGGGTCATGATCATTTAATTCTACTTTGGTGTTTCTTTCATTATCTCTACCATCCCTGCATCCTTTGCATAGACATGTTTGATTGCTTCAAGTCCTTGTCCCACCCCCTCTTCTTGCTCTTCTCCTTCCCCTCTGTATGTTACCTTCCCCTCCACCCCTCACACGCCCCTCCTGCCTTTTCCGGCACTACCCCAATTGCTGTCAGGCATAGTTATCGTAGTTGCCTGTCTTTCGCAGCCACCCTCCCTCTCGCTTCCCCTCTCTGTCCCCCCTCCCTCTGTCCTTTTAGTCATTTGGCACTTACCCCTATCACTTGTCTCTTGACCTTTGATAGCAGCTTGTCTGTCCCCCTTGCCCTCCTTGCCTTCTCCCCCTTTTCCCCTCCTTGACTCTATGCTTGTCACCGGACCATACAGGATAATATTTTGTTTGTCCCTCTTCTTTCCCCTCACCTCACCCTCCCCTTCCTCTTGTTATACTCATGCACTACATCAATTGTCGTCAGACATAGTAATGTTATTGCTTGTTTGTTCCCATTTTCTTTTCCCTCTTCCTCCCCTCCTTAATTGTTTCAGCACTTGCACTATCAGAAATGTCGCCAGGCTTATTATGATAGTTATTTCACATTCTGAATTGTATCAAGGACTTGAAAGAATGTGATTTGTTTTCTCCCATGTTCCCTCCCTCCTTGAAGCGCTTTGAAACACATTGGGCCTCATTACGCGGTAGTTGGTAAGGGATTACCGGCACTGGTAAGGGCACCGGTGCTGGTAATCCCTTACCACCCTATTCCGAGGTCCCTTAGCGGGTCCCTTCCTCAAAGCCTGGTTTTACCAGGCGTTATGAAAGGGACCCGTTAAGGGACTTCAGAGCTAATAACAGACCCGCTAATAGCGGGCCCGTTATTAGCTCCATCCCCATTCCCATTGAGCCCTATGGGGGCTCGAATGGGAATGGGGAATGGTTCCCGGAATGGGGACTTACCGGGTCCTCCAAGGTCGGAAGGACCCGGTAAGTCCCTATTCCGGGAACACAGACCCGGAATGCAGTAAGGGGGTACCTCCTACCATGTAATGAAGCCCATTGTGTATAGGCGCTATACAAATAAACAATCAATTCAATTCAATTCCTCTCTTATCTCCCTTTTTCCTTCTTACTGCTCTAGCAATTTTATTTCAAGTTGGTCTGCAGCAGGTGAGATCTTAAAAATATTCAGCCACAAAAGAAAATCACACGTTGACCAAACTGGCATGTTTGAATGCATGAATATAATATAAGGCAGATGGTCGAAGAATGCCAGAAGCTAACATTGCTTAAGTGTCCTCCACATCCCACTGATGTAAAATGTGTACATGCTCAGATAGATGATTTCAATCACCTTCTCTCAAGACTCACTTAACTAATAGCTCTCCATGAAGAAGAAGCCTAACAGTGTTAAGGTCAGATGACTGGGGAAGAAACATATCAACAGTCTCCAGCTTAACAATTGTACTGCAAATAGTGTTTTTTTTTTTTTTTAAATCACATCATTAATTAATAACATTGAAGTAATGAATGAATACATTAATTAAACAATGCGTCATGGACACACACGTTCAATGATGTTTAGTATTCGGAACATGAATGCATGTTTGGAACGAGAGACAATTAAATGCTATGAATCGTCCGTACAAAATCTACACTACGGATCACTTTATTCATATATTGTCATGGTAAAGGAACCACCCAACTTGATCAGTGTACTGTTGCTCCCCGATCACTGATGGTATGAATTAATTATTTTTTGTGTGCAAACTTTCAGAGAACCACTTGTGAGAGTCTTCAATCTCTGATTTCTCAAATTAGATGTCGTGAAAGTTTTAGAGACCTCCTACAGCAAAGAATCACTAGGGTTTTGCTACTTGTTTTTCTGCCTTCTTTCTGGTACTCTCGCCACACATACACACAGGACCTTCAGCCTGCTCATACATCGAGCTGTACTATCTGATTTTATCAATGAAAATGTTCTGAGCGGGTTCTAGCACCTTGGGCTTGGCTGCAAGGGAAAAGGTACTTCTTTAATTGGGGAAAGAAGGATGAGCAACAGTCAGAGGACTAATGGAGCGGGAACTCGATAGGAACAGTGATGTAACTATTGTCTCAGCTGTTGGGGCTGTAATCTCTGGCATTGAGGCAAAGAATGATAACATTTTAAAGGTCTATTGATAAGATCTAAGGTAGGACGTTGATGATGGTTATGGTAATTAAGTGTTTTCGTTCACATCACCAATTACGAGAGCAATGACACACTCCTACAAATTCACGATCAAAAATAGCCAGCTACTGTAATGGGAGTGGGTGGTTGTGAATGCAGTAAGAAAGTGTCCAGTATCACACTGGCTAGTTGCCAGTATCATTTATAACAATTGCAAATGGTGCAATTGTCTCCTACTTTTGAATGGTGCATAGTACACCGTCTGTTAAATCATTTTGTTTCCACAATAAACATTTTTTTTAAGGCAAATGGTGGCAAGTGCACCATCTTTACAGCAGTGGTTATTGTACATTGTATGCAACGCTGCCTAAAAGTCAAAGGATGCCCATTACCAATTTCTTAGACCGTGTGTCCCTTAATCATACATATTTCCCTTTATGTTGTCAGAGAAAAGATGTTGTTTTAAAATAAAATAATCGAGAGCTAAACGTCATACATGAGAGTGGGACTAATGACCATGGGTGGACACTTACTGACTCCGACATTTTGCATTTAGTGCAATTGCACATTTGCATAGAAGGCATTATAAGCTAATGCCCAAACCTTGCAGAACTATTTGTCACTTGTATGGAATTGCAACATTATGCAGGCCTAATTGATTTTGTCGTGACAAATGCAGCGTTCCTAGTAATATTCTGCTTGACTAATGAGCCCATCAGCAGTAGAATGTCTAAGGAGAAAAAGGTTATTATGTTTAGTTAGCAAGAATGGAAATCAACTCCCACTAGAAACTCTGCCGTTAGCACATTTTATAAAGGAAACACTTTTGTCAATATTGCAAGTTAAATGTTTTCATTTGTGCATTATGTATATCCTGGAGCATATATATTGGGGATATGTCCTAAAAGCACAGTTTGCACATCCATCATGTTCACTCAATTGTGCGTAATCCCACACATATTGTATTCAATTTTACCACAACCCCCGCACGCACACTTAACCCATCCCTCATTGATACCAACAATGTTGATGGAAATTGTAGCGTAATATAACATTACTTCCTAGTCCACACATACCATTATACATTGTTTACGTATGTATGTATTAATAAACTAATTTACCAGCAGGATATTTGGGTTTGAACAGAAGTACCCGAATCCCAAACCAAAACAAAATAAATATTTTCATTTTTTTTTTTGGTTTTGTGTCTGTCCTGCATTCATGAATTACATTTTTTCTGTGACAGGTCTCCTGTTCTCAAGCTGAACATGAATTTACTGTAAAATAATATACTAATGTGTCCATCTGTTCCAAATACGTGTTACTATGCTGTGTAGTCCTCTGCACTCCAGCCTGACCTTGGAGTAGAACTGGGCGGGCTTCTGCGTAAGTGATCACGCAGATTCAGACCAATGGCATATTCGGGATTGGGAGGGCACACACAGTCTTGCAGGATTTGCTAGCAGTCCACAACAGATCCTTCTTGTGTGGGAAACCCGCAGGTGGATGTGGCTTGATAGGCCAACAAGAACAAGGGAAATGCTCTGAGAGATTGGGCAGGCCAATCACAACCCTAAACCCTGTAAGGGTGGTTGGTTGCCATATATATTGTACAGCTCACGTCCTGGTTCTCTGTGGGGTGTGTGACTGTAGGAAAATGCCTGATCCACACTATCACTAAACAGTGTAGTTAGTCAATGAGGACATTTTCAATGTGTCTTTTTCACCTTGCATTCTCTGTTGGTGGAGGTGTGCTTTCTGTTGTGCTTGGTTAATAATCTTCCACAAAGTTTCACTCCCCCTTTAGGAAAACGATTTTGAAAGACTTTGTGATTGTTTGTTTTTGAATCCATATACAATACAATTCCTCATTCCATTCCAAAAAGAAAATAAAGGCGAAAACAATGAAATAACCCATTTGTGAAACCCTTTGTTAACAAATGAGCGCTCTCTTGTTTTGGAAGAGCAAGTCAATTGCACAACCCAAAAATGCCATTTTGACATTTGACTCTATTTTATCTCCAGAAGAGAACCATCTTAACATCACATGTTGCTGCTATTTCCAAATTAGCTCTGATACATGACCGATACAACTGTGAAATATGTCATTATTCCTTTTACCAAAAAGGGGCAAGGTGTTAGCATGTGCACTTTTGAAGAAGCCCACACTCGATCCCACGGTTCCTCCTAACCTCTGCCCCATTTCCTTTCTCCCTTTTCTCTCTAAACTTTTGGAATCGCTAATTGCTCCTCTACTATCTTCCTTTCTGGAAGCTACTAATATCCTTAATCCTGCCCAGGCAGGTCTTAGGCCAGGCAGAGGCATTGAGAGTGTGCTGGTGTCCATGCAGGACGATATGTCCAGACTGGTCGACTCAGGAGGGGGTTGGAGCCCTGATTTTGCTTGATCTCTCAGCGGCGTTTGATACGGTTGACCACCCCATCCTGTTGTCTCGCCTGGCCCAGGTTGGAATATCTGGGCAGGTTCTTGTCTGGTTCACCTCCTTTCTGTTGGACCGCACACAGACTCTTGCTATGCCCCCTTTTCTCTCTTTACCCTGTTCTCTCACATGCGGTGTCCCTCAAGGTTGTTCCCTGTCCCCGATTTTGTTTAACATTTATATCTGGGCGTTAGTGTGCCTCATCCGCGCCCACGGCCATTGCTGTTACTCGTATGCCGATGACACCCAAATCCTGATCCGGCTAGATCGGGATCAGGCGGTGGCATCCGTGTGCCTCCGTGACTGTTTGAGGGCCGTGGGTGACTGTATGGACCACAACTGGCTCAAGCTTAATGGGGATAAGACTGAGGTGTTGGTGGTGGGATGTCCCTCTACTCTGGGACCCCTCCCTCATCCAGTCAGTAAGGTAAAAAATCTTGGGGTCATTTTTTCTGACACTCTTTCCATACTAACCAGGTTGTGGCTGTGTGCCAAGCCGGCCACTATCAACTGAAGATCTTGAAGATGGTCCTACCTATGATACTTGAACCCCTACATCCTCTGGTTGTTGCAGCTCTGGTCCTATCTCGCCTGGATTATTGTAACTCTCTGTACCTGACCCAGCCAATTGGTCTGATACAACAGTTACAACGAATATAGAACCTAGCGTCTAGGTTAGCCACGGGCACCCCATATGGAGCTCATATTTCCCCGGTACGGCGTTCACTTCACTGGCTGCCGGTTAACCAGCTCATCCTTTTCAAGGCTATGTGCATTGTCCATAGGGCTATTCATGCCCAAAGGGGCCAAATATCTGCAGGCTAAATTTTTTCGTTACCTCCCCGCACGTGATCTTTGCTCCTCTTCCGTCGACCTCCTGGCTGTCCCGAGGTTTCGTCGTACCAGGATAGGCGGTCGAGCCTTCTCCATAGCTGCGGCTAAGCTATGGAACGACCTGCCCTTCGATTTGAGGAAAATGTCTAATCACCTAGCTTTTAGAAAAGCTTTGAAAATGACCCTCTTCTAGGCCTTCTTATTGTGGCTTCAACAGCATTGGCTCTGTCTTCCCTCTCTAGCGCCATGATGCCTTTGGGCGGCTGCGCACTGTATAAATGCACATAAGATAACATAACATAACATAACATAACGTGCATGCCCTGCATCATCACCAAGGTGCACTTGTTTCTTGTATCTGCCATTTAACAAAGGTACCACTTAAATGCTGATTACGTGACTTGGTGCAGGCAGAGCTGGCTAAATGAACCTGCTAAAATGAGTGCTTGTAGCTAAAAGTGGGTGTTTTGGTGTTTGGATCTGGGATGGAACATTGCAGCTGCCTCCTTGATGGGACTTACTGTTAATATTTAGCCGTCTAGATTTGTACTCTGCCTGCCCGCTTATACTGGAGCATCTTAGGGTGGGGCTCTCTGGAGTGTTCTTTCCCAGCATCACCAATTCTCTCCTGTGTTTTATTTTGTTGGGACTGGTTTTTTACATGACGGATTTTACTACTTGGAAAGAAACCATCTAAAACAGTATTTCACCGTGGCCAAGAGAGAGTGTACACATGTGTGTTGAATGGTTCAAATTGAACCAACTCCTGTGATCTCTTCCGGTATAAACTGTCTCCCTAACTGTATTTCTAGCCACTGCACATCTACCTCTTCCCCTGTACTTTAGCACCTGCATTTGTATAGCAAGTGGAGCAGTGGTCGAAGTGTACGAAAAGAAGTCGTGGAACAATCCTGCTATTCTGCCACCACTCCCCACAAACCCTCAAACAAACATGCCCGCTGTTTAAAGCAACGTTCAATGCATTGCACTGAAGTGCAAGTCTCAACATCTAGCTACACTTTTATTTTAAATCAAAACCATAACAGAACGTTTTCTTTTTAAAATAACAATATGGGGACAGTAAAACTTGATTAAAAAAACTAAAGGAGCACCCTTCTGCACGCTCCCGCCCACTTCAAACACTGGAGTGGAGACAAGTTGAAATCTGCACACACATTTGCCTCAGTACAAACCATGAAACTCATTTGACATGGGAGGCAGAGGCTGCGCTGACCCTAACATGTATCTCCTTGATTCAACTGGATCAAAACACCTGCATGCCCTGCTCCATCACTGATGCTCACCTTTTTCTTACTGTAGACATTTAAAAAAAAAAAGAAATGCAGGCTGAGCCAGCTGATTGAGCAAAGTGTCCTATAAATAGTGAATGGACGTTACCAGGGTTGTGGGGGGGTTTTGTTCTGGCAGGGGACATTGGAGATGTCCCTAGATTGTTAGTTGCTGTTGATAGCAAGTGTTTCTTTTTAAATGCCCGATTGCTGTTAATGGTGCATATTAGGGTCAGGGAGGTTTGGTTGCACTTTTCCAGGAGAGGGCTCTGCATCACCAATGCCTTTCTTTGTTCAGATATGGTCAATTTACCATTGCCCACATGAAGCCTTTTATTATGTGTTTATTTTATAAATTGATCCGATCCACTGAAAACAGTAATTGACAGTACGTTAAGTTCATACACCCGCATTGTATTCCTCAACACACCTAGCCAGCAGATCGCGGCTCATGTTATGGTTCAATCATCTCTTGCCACTACGTCAGATATTACCACGATTCCTAAATGTGTGGCTCGCCAGTGCACATCTGCCCCCTCCGCCATACTGTGATGCCTGCATTTGTAGATTAAAGTGATGCAATCGTTGATCCGCAGCCTCACACTCCTTCAAACAAACTATGGTGGTCACTTTGCATTAGTTCAGCCGGACGTTAGCAATGACCCATTTGTTTTCTTGTTGTTCACCATGGATTGAAGAGCCCAACACTGCACGACATAAATCAACACCAGTGGTCTCAATTTCTTTCCTATTTCTTTTTATTTTTAAGAATTTTATTTTTATTTTGACATAATTATACAGAACAGTCAAGGCAACATTACTGTATCTAGTCACTGAATGTGAATTATAACATTGCAGGCAGTGCAACCGAAGTAAGTCTTTTTGAATATATTGAAGAAAAGATAGGAACTGACACTCAAAACACTGAAAGGCAGAACATGTCACAGATGAGGACCAGCCTCTGAAAACATATGGTCCCATTGTGTCTTACGTTTTCAGTTGCGATTTTGAGACCTATCAGGTTTTTAAAGCTCAATTGTCTTAGATAAGGTTTGGGAACAGGCCGATGAATTTATTTGAAGATTAGGAATAACATATTGAAAGATGCCAGTTATTTGATGATGACATGACTTTCTGCGGGGTGAACCAGTTTGTTCGCCATAATAAAAAAGAGACTGGAGGAGAGCTCCTGTATTTTGGATTTTGGTTCTAGGAGGCAACATTGTGGGTGTCCCCATGTTGGGATTTACTGTTAATAATAGACACAATAGCAGTAGGTACGAAAATCCTTCCTTGCATTTTTTAACAGGTCATGGCTGTTGGAGGGGAACCCGAAGAGTTCTGAGAATGCCATCATTAGACATCTTTGAAATATCATGGCAGTTCCATACCTCTTACCCAACCATTCACGGTGTGGGATGTGTGCTGTAGAAGTGTAGTATTATGACTCTGAACACATACATTGTACATAGTTTAACCACCTAAAGTGTGCCAGACTCGAGGGTATCAGGGCGCAGGAACAAGAATATTTTCAGCTTACAAAGTTGCAAAGTACATATTTATCAAGTGACAGTTAGATTACAATAGTGAGATAGATATGTACAATACATATATACACATAACAAGAGTACAAGGTTACAAAATACATAGTTATAAAGTGACAGATTACAATAGTGAAATAGATTTGTACAATACATAACTACACATAGAGAGGTTGGACAGGAGAGATGGAGGTGATCAGTCTAGTTAGGAGTGTGAGTTTTGATTTGCAATAGAGTTGAGGGGTATGGGTAGAAGCTAGTGAGTCATGCTGTAGAGGTCAAAGTTGGTAGTAATATTGTAAATTGTGATAGTGGTTATTTTCTTTGAACCAGTTAATGATGTTAAGTCTGAAGTGGGAATAGGTTTGGTCTGCCCTCACAGAGGGGGGAAAGGAGTTCCACAATTGGGCTGCTTTGACTGGGAAGCTGTTGCCCCCAACATTTGTCAGTTTGAAACTTGGGACTGTCAGACAGTTAGTGTAGGCCGCTCTGGTGGGTCGGTAGGAGGGTTTTCTATTAATTCTGTCTACGAGATAACGGGGTGCCACATTGTTAAGGCACTTGTAAGTTAGTGAATCAGTTTTCAGCAGGATTTTATGGTTGGTGGATAGCCAGTTATTCTGCCTCCTTAGCTCCGAAATATGTTTCTTTCTAGCTATTCCTAGTCCTGCTCTCAGGGCATTGTTCTGTGGAGTTTAAATTTTTCTCTTGATGTATTTATTGGAACCAAGATATAGGGCGCTGCAATAGTCCAATTTAGACAGGATGAGCGCTCTAGCCAGTCTAGTGAAACTGCTTCTGGATAGGAAGGGTTTGGCCGCTCTAATCAGTTTACATGTATAGGCCATGGAGCATGCCATCACATATACCTGGTTGGCCAAGATAAGGCTACAATCCAGGTAGAAACCTAAGGTTTTTACCTCTTTGGCGACCTTGATAGTGTTACCATCTATGTCAAAGGAGGTGCATTTATGGCCAAGTTTGTTGATATTAGGCATAGTTCCCAGAATGATGAGTTATGTTTTGTCATCATTCAGGCATAGACCATGGAGTGCCATCCATGCCTAGATGATGAAGTATATTCTATTCACCAAGGCAAAATACTTATTGTAATCCCCAGTAAGAGGTATGAGAATCTGGGTGTCATCTCCATAGTTCATGTAGGTGAGACTGAGATAATCCAGATCATCAAAAAGGGGCTTGGTAAATATATTATACATAGTGGGGGAGACACATGACTCTTGAGGAACGCCACATGTGATGGGAATGGGGTCTGCTGCTGCTGTGGGCGAGAATACTCTCATCATTCTACTGATTAAGCAAGATTGGATCCAGGCTATGGCATGCTAAGAAAAGTGTGCTGCTGAATCAAGATGGTTACAAAGGACCTTGTGATGCACCAAGTCAAACGCTGCTGAGATCAAGAAGGAGTAGTAAGGCAGATTTCCCTTTGTCTCTCAGCTTGTCGACTTGTGCCTTGAGGTCGATTAGTGCAGTCTCAGTGCCATGTTGGGGCATGAATCCTGATTGCGGGACTCACAGCAGTTGGTTCTGCTCGAGGTATTTCTGTATTTGAAGGTAGGCCTCCCTGTCTAAGATTTTTAGAAGGAATGGCACTGTTGTGATTGGCCTGTAATTGGTGGGTACCGAAGGATCTAGAGATTGTTTTTTTAGGAGCGGAAGAACCCAGGATTGCTTTAGGTTGGCCTGGATGGTGCCCATAGTGAATGAGGAATTAATGAGTTTAGAGATTAATGCTGCTAAATCTCTGGCTGTGTTTTATAATTTGGGCAGGACATTTATTTCCCTCACAGTTAAAGGGTTTAAGAGATTGAAATTTTAGAAAAGTTGAAGCGTTGTGATGGTTTAGTTGGAATAGACGGCGTGCTGGCTTGTGTAGTTGTAATTTGGTATGTTTCTTTTTTTGTTAGAGATTTTGACCTGGAGAGTGGAGATTTTGTTCATAACGCCCTTCTGTATATCGGAACACCAGGTTTTACCTTTACACAGTTACCAGGCACGGGTATCAGATTCTCAAGTTCTTTCAGGATACCAAACAGTTCCTTTGTACCTGATTTAGCTTGCAAGGTCCTGTTGTTGTAGTTTATTGTAAGCAATGCTCTTTTATCAAGCGTTTATTTGTGGATTTGATTATCTGTAGGGGCAAATATTGTATAGGCCTTTGGCTATCTCTAGTTGCTGCAAACCTATCCACACACACAAGTGTGTTGGCAATCTGAGGTTTCATTTTTCCATTGAATGCATCTGGACCTCTATGCTTGTTTGAATCAGGGGGGGTGGTTTAAATACCAATATGGCCCCTGCCCTGGGAATAAAACAAGGGATATTCACAAAACAACTTCCTCTGAGCAGTTTCAGGAATTCTGTTGTCTACAGGACTCATTCCATCAAATTCCAAATGCAACAAGGGATCTGCTCAGGGATACTATTGACCTAGACATGCCTTCTATTCTTTGTTGCACCTGCCTCCATAAGGGAAAAAAAGCGTTGACAAGAAGGGAGTGTGAATGAGGGTAACTTTAATGGTACAAGAAGAGGTGGGAGACAGAATGGTGACCAGGCTGAAACAAACTTACTAGAAACAGCTACTTGGGGGACACACAGGGAGTATGGGCAATGCACGCCTGATGAATGTATCGCTCAACTGAGGGACCAAGGAAGGATGGACCGACGCAATGGGGCAGGTGGGTTAGGGGAAGGGTGAGATGACATAACCCCCTCCCCCCAGAAGGGCAATGTGACTAAATTGGGTGACCCTGTTGCTTTTAATGTAACTGTGGCTTCCAATTCTATGGTGGGATCTGACACGCAGAATTTAGTTGAAAGCACAAAAAAGACTAATGAGATGGGGGTCTGTAAGATAATTTCTCCCTTTTTATCAAACCTACATATTAGCCTGAATTTGTCTTTAGGGACTCTTGGTGACAGCAGGGGGGATACTGGCAGGCCAACAAACCGCATGTAAAGAATTACTGGTTCACATGGCATTTCTGGAGGGTTTTGCAAAGGGAATGTTTCCAGCTAAAGATAAGTCACTTATGGAAAAGCAAACATTAGATGAACATAATCAGAGACTATTTAATCTGGATGCCAAGAACTCAAAGATATTGGACGTTCTCTCTTCTAGGGATACTGCCACTTCTAATATCATTGGGGACCCTAAAGGGCACAAGGGAAATAATTCAGATATTACCCAGGAACAGCTACCCGAGAGTCAGGCTGTTATTGTTCCTGATAGTCCATCGGCTCTGGTGGAGGCTGTGGGGTAGTTGGACAAACAGGAAGCTCAACAGGAGGCAGAATTGGCAGTTGATGAAACATCTCCACCAACTGATAATGATGTTGAATTAGAAACATTGAGGAACTTACCACTGAGAGGGAAGAAGTGCAGGAAGAAGACCAAACATTTCAAAAAAACTAAGAACATGCCTTCAGCTAAGGTTAAGGGGAGGAACTCAAACCTAAAAGCTCTTCTACAATTATCAGAATGTGATCAACATACTGAAACTAGCAGTCCCAGTGAATCATCATATGATGGTAGATGTGGTGAAGAGATGATGGCATCTCAGGCTGTGTCACAAAACAGGCCAGGTGTTTGTTGAGAGGTGACTTTGAAGGGTCCAAGTACCTCCTCGGGAGCATACTCAGGGTCAACAGAGGAGCGAATTAGCACAACACATGCACATATATCAACGGGCCAGCAGCCGATTAGTAATCCTTCCACTAACATAGAAGCAACCTTACCTACTGAGATTGAGCTGAGTTGCCCCAGTGATCAACCCAGGAGCCTTAATCCTCCGAACGATAGAACAATGGTGCAAGTTACTCCTCCTACTGCTGGGGTTGCCCTGGGCTACCAAGAACAACACAAGGTTAATGAACCCCTGGATGGGGGATCTACTTGCACCAGTGGGAAAATTGTTGGCTGGGTGAACAAGCCCTCAAAAAGATTCTGTTGTTGAGAACTATAACTTCGGACGATATTGATGCAATATCTCTCCCTATTTTTGATAACTGCCGAATGGTTAGGTATTTCCAATCGTAAATAGCTGCAAGGATAGTGTGGGGTCAGGGGAAAAAACTTAGAGTCCTTGGGACTTGAGCAGGTGGTATTGCAAAATACAGCTGAAGCAAACAAAGTCCTTATAAGGAACCTGTTCTCGTAACACCAGAGAAAGCACAATGTCTACATCTATACCATCGAGTGACTCAAGTTCTGCTCTGACCTTTATCACAAATCTCCTGTGAAATGGTCAGGATTGGTCCTGGATCCAGCCTGCCCTCAAGACCCTAGAGAGCATTAGGCAAGGTCCGGGACATGCATGATGGTATTGAGATCTAAATGATTTCATGGAATGTCTGTGGAGGTATTAATATGTTTAAGTTCATGGCTAATCCACCCGACAACAGACTTCCCAGAATGTATAGGTTCCAAGGAAAGATGCTTTTGGCCAGCCCCTTACTGGAAGGCTTTCACACTATTTCCTTTCCTGCAGTTAGGGGGTTGAAGGGAAAACCTAGAGGGGGACTTACAATAGCCATTGATCATAACTTGAAGTTAAAATGGGAAATAATATGCAGCAATGAATGGCCCATGAGTGTTCCATTTGAAAACATAGAAGAAGGTTTGGGTGACATCCTTAGTGCTTGGCATGAGAGGGGTTGTGGCAAACGTATAATCTTGGGAGGAGAATTTAATTCATCTTGTGCAGAAGGAGCCTTGTGGAATAATATTGGGGCTACCCCTACTTATCATCATTTGAATACTAAATGAGGTATCCGTTGGTATCTCTTTCTGGAGGATTGGTATATGGCCTTGCTGGATCATCCTCCATCTTCACTCTCTTCTAGATACACCTGGTTTAGAGGGGATCGGAGATCGAGGATTGATTTTTTCTATATTTTGAATGGCATTAGGAACAGCTGTAGCTATCTTTTGAGCTGGGTGACCTTATACCACTTTCCCTTTCTTTGACTATTCCTATTACTACCTTCCAAATGAGACTGGATCTGGTTGGGTTATCTACCAGTAAAAAGGGGATGATAGTTATATGGAATCGATCTATCCTCAAATCGAACCACTTGCTGTCATCTTCTCTGATGAATCTGACCCCTTGTTCTCTTCTCAGGGACATGAGTGAAGGCTTTAAGGATTCATATTACAACATCATTTTGGCATGTATTTTTAAAATCAGGCGCCAATGTACTCCAGCTAGTGTTAGATCTGGTGACTATTTAGATGATGATAGAATCTACCAATCTAAGATTCACAAACGTAGGGAACTTGCTGCTTTGAAAGGGCGGTCTTTGACTGCTTCTAATTATGTGGCAGATAAATCCAAACTTTCACAAAGATATAAGAACTTAGTTAAATCACTGAAGATGGATGCATTTCATAAGTTATATCAGACTGTGTTGGAAAATCTTTGTAAAGGGAAAGATGGACAATTTTGGTCTACTTTTGATAGGACTCTCGAAGATATTAAGGGGGTTATGGACCGTCCTTTAGAGTCTGATACTTGGTTGGAATACTATACCAACAAATATGCCTTACCCGCTAACTTTAGGGGCACTGGAGAATCTGACCTGGGAACTCCTGTTGAAGGTCTGTGTACGTGGGACAGAGAAGACATTGCCTGGGCCATAGGTTGACATAAACCGTCCCGTGTCCTGGGACCGGACGGTATACCTCCCTTTGTTCTTAAAGAGGCACCTGATATGTGGACCAAACTCTTGAAGCCTATGTTTGACCATATCTATTGGTCCTGTACTGTTCCTGCCTCCTGGGCACTTTCTACCAGCATACCCATTCATAAAAAGGGAGATATACTAGACCTGAATAACTATAGACCCATAGCATTTATTGAAGCTACGAGCAATAATCTCTTGAGCCAGTTTCAGTTGGGTTTTAGGTAAGAAATGTGTACCTCACTTAATGCAACCATTTTGGCCCATCTAATACACTATGTTCAACTACACACGTGGGAGACGTCTTCTTAGCATCATTGGACATGGCTAGTGCTTTTGATGGTGTCATAAGATCCAGGCTCTGGCAGAAAATGCTTGCTATGAACATTCTCGAAAACTGGTTCAACTGATTGCACTACTACATAAACATACCACCATATGTGTTTGTCTTACCAAGGAGGGGCCCTATCACAAGAGATATATACATTCATTGGAGTGAAACAGGGGTGCACACTGACACTATACTCTTCAACTTGTATGTGTGCGACATAGAGATACGGTGGCAGGGTCCTTCCATTGCCCCTGCTAAGTTGGGGAGTATTAGGTTGGAGTGGGTGTCTTTTGTGGATTATTTTATCCTGCTAGACAGAACTCTGCAAGGCCTGAGAAGGAAAATGCAATTGTTCTTTAAATATGCTCTGGACAACAATCTCCTGCCTAATGCGTCCAAATCAAAGGTCCTGGTCTTCTCAAGGAGAAACAAGATACAGCTTTGTGTATGGACAATAGAGCCGGATAATGTGGAACAGGTCAAAACTGTTATCTGTTTGGGCTATCACCTCACTAATAGGGTCAGCATTGATTTTTGGAAAAGTACTCTATTTGATAAGGCAAAAAAACTAACAGTACAACTTAGGTTTCTGAGGAATAGTGTCTGTTCATTTTCATTGCTCCCCTTGAGGCATTATCCAGCCAAATTTGAACCAAACATTTTATATGGCCTTGACCTACCTATCCACGATATGGACAAATGCTGAACATCATACAAGGGAAGCTATGGAAGGAGGTGTTAGGTCTCTCGATGGCTATCCCGAATGTGGTCAGAAGACACAAGCTGTGTCTTGCTTCTCCAAAGGCCAGACATGTTTGGAAGCAGCTTTCTGTCCTCAGAAAAGGTATTGATCCCCAAAATAATTCTCTCTATGAGAATCTCCAGTTAGCCATGCAGGCAGCATCTCTTCCCTCTGTTCAAGAATTTAGGGCACAGATGGGATCTGTACTGGTATATAATGGGGTCACTGAGGAAGATCTTTTGCAGTGCCCGGGGATTGTCAAGAAGATTCTACTTAAGACTGACTGGGTGGAGACAGCCGATTGCATTGCCTCCTATTCAACCTATTGCGAGTACTCCCAATTCTTTCATGCAAGAGTGTGTTTCCCATTATATCTGCAGCGTTTTCCTTGTCCTAACATTTGCATGACATACATGTGGTTTAGGCTAAACCAACTCCCTATCTACGAGAGGATTAAGCACTGGAGGGACTCCTCACTGCTACTTACTTACAACTCACCTAACTATAACTGTAGGTTTTGCGAAGCTGAGGACTCTCCGGAAACTCTAAGACACTTGGTTACTGTGTGTTCTTACTTTGAGGGAAAACGTTCAACATGCTTTAAGGATAACATTGTCAGTAGTTCGGAAGTATCCAAGAATCTTCTCTGGAGCAGATGTATGTGGGGCACTAGCATTTCTTTAGTTTTAGCCTTAAATATCTTTTTTAACTTGTGTTACATCAGAACTGGACAAGAACCACTTAAAAAGTGTATAACAATTATGTTGTGGTATGCTGACACTTAGAAATTGAATCAGAACTCCTCTTTTTTGGTTTTTCATTTTTTAATACTGATATCTTTTTATACATTGTTTTTAATTGAGTTAAATGTTTTTATGTTTCATTGTTTATCTAGGTTGTGTAAGGTTTCTTGTGAACTATATATGCAATAAAAATAAAATAGTACTGTAGTTTACAAATCCGTGGATTTTCTGTTGTGTAACTGTATATGGACATGTGTATTAGGTGGCATGATAAGCCAAATAAAGTATTTCACGATGGTCAGTTGTGTCTGTATTATGAATAATCTCCCAGAACTCCTCTTCCTGTACCAGACAGGTTACACATGGAATGCCCATCCACAAAGGGTTATTACTATGATTATTATTGATTGTACTTTGCTGAAAAGCTAAAGATGCACTAACCAATTGAAATATTCAGTAGTCATCTAGAAGAAGATGCAGTTTTTCTCCATTAGCAGGATACCTAGGTTCACTAGTTCCTCCTTTGAACGTGGGTCTGCTAGGAGGGAATGAACTGTGTACAGTACAGAACATATATATACCTTCATAGTTCCTCAAAACCTCCAATGCCCTAATTTTATTGGCTATTTGTGTTTTAAAGAGAACCAACTGGTAGTTTATTTGTTGCTGTGGTGATGTTATAATTTGGGTTTTTCTGGCCAATGCATGAATGTGGCTAGTCACTGCTACTCTTACCACACAAGCACTAGACCAGAGTGGACTTGTATTTCTCGCCCATTGCAGAGTGACAGTAGAGTGACAGTATGGTAGTTACAAAGCAAAGATTTGAACATTCCTTTAACTAAATAGCAGTTCTATTCCAACTGATCATATTATTATTATGTTATTTAATTTCAGTTAATTATGGGTAATATTAGGGCCTAACAGTTCATATTAAAAAGACATTGAATATGATTTTTAAACCAAGGTCCTAAGACTTCTAATGTACTGAATATGAGTCTAAAAACAATGAATATTGTGCTCATGAAGTGCTTACACATTCTAATTTTGGGAGGGGTAATAACTACTCAATTGTTGTCATCATTGGGGTGTGTCAGGGGTCAGAAATGCGAGACAGATCAGTAAATAGGTTTTTCTCACAAGTATCCATTTCATTAAATAATAAGGGTGAGGTTAACGCCTTACTTACCCTAACCTATTGAGGATTTCCCTAACTATCAAACTAAGACTAAAGGAAACCACTCTAATGTAAAAATAAAGGCATCTGTCCCCCACAACTGTTCCAACAACTTCATACAGGTATCATATGTCCTTTCAAACTCAATAAAATTAGGGTTATATTCAAAATTAAAATTTGTAACCATGTATCCTGGCAACCAGAGTCGGATCCCAGGGACGTCATTTGGGGGTCCAGTGACCATCACCTGCGAGCCCTGAAGTCTCCCTTCCTATCCTTGTGTTCTCTCTTGCTACCCCTAAGAAAAAGAAATATAAATATGTTTTAATTTAGCTCCTGAGCTTTGGCCAGTGCATGTGGCTCTTTGTTTCTGGAGTGGCTTGCATTTTTTCTTCAGGCATCTTAACAGTAGACAAAAGCGATGGGTATCCCCTGAACTGTAGACCGGGGGAACAATATAGATGAAAAGACAAAGGCATAGGTCACACAGGTGAATACGAAAACTATTCAAGTACTAATTGATTCAGATAAATGTGGAGAGGGAAGAGGCTCAGTCAGATAACCAATTTTAAATTCCTATTTTAATATTAATCAAAAACATCATAATAGCATAACAATGTTTATCACATTCACAAAATAACATCCTTAAAATTCATTAAAATGTATGTCAAAACAAAAGATTCACAAATATCGAGAAAGAAAAAAAGAGAGAATTTAATCTAAAAGCAACCTATCAATTACTACTTAATGTAATGCATATCCATATATATTTTATAAATGATATCATGAAATCACTGTAGAGATGCTATCACAGAAAAGTGCTAAGTGCCAAAAGTGCTATGTGCCTACTGTAGATACAGAATAACATAGTATCTTCAAAAAAACAGTTTTGGCGACAAAATGTTATCTAGTTCAATCATTAGAACTGATGGTCGTCTTCGTCAGGGCGCACTATTGAGTAAACATATAACGTTTCAAACACACTGATATTGAAATTTGGATACAATTTATAATTAGACCAGTGGGTCCTATAGTTGTATCGCTGTGGTATTCCAAACTTGATTGCAGATCTCAATTCTTATAGAAGCATCAACCCAAATAAAAACATTATAAAACACAAAGGAATATAATTTTTAGGGAGAAACAAAACAAAAAAATGAACATCAGAATAATCAGAATAAAAACTGACTAAACCTCAACATACCCCACACATAAATAGAATTCAATTTAATGGACTATTAATACTAAACAAAGCATGTTCACCTTGATTAATCCATGGAGGGTGCAGAGAACCAATACTTCATTCACGCAGCCCAATAAGTAAACAGATGATAACCATATTACATATGAGGAGACAAATAATTGTATTGGGGATGTAATTAATTATCCCAACTTCTAACCATTTTGCACAAGAAAGACTAGCCCAGGGCGTGCACAAAGCTACACAACCATAAACATACTAACCTCTAATTTGTGCTGTTGCCGAACATATGCACAAATTAATCACTGAACTATGTTCACATCTAGTGCAGAAGAACATGGTATCCAAAACGATTTCTCAGTGTAGTAGTGGTGAACTTCAACAGGATGAAGTGAAAAAATGAAGACACTTGATAAGGCCTAAGAAGAAATAAAACAACAACAAAAAAATGATTGTGTTTGAATGTGATGAAAGAATAAGAAATAATAAAAAAATATAGCTTGGCCTCATAGAGATATAAGAGCGCTATAATGGGCGGTTCAAAACTTGGTCACTATCAATTTATCTGGAATGTAGTGTGAACAAGCCCAAAAGTCAACACTGACAAGTATACGTGTCATACATAAATGTGATGAATTGCTAAAACAATTCCACAAATATGCCGAGACATGCCTAGCATAAATAGACAGCAATATTTCTGCATTTAACAAATGCATTGCAGAACAGCTGTTAATCCTACGTGTTCAGAGCCTGATGGAGCCATAAAGTGAGCCCAATGCAGTGGCTGATGTGATTTCAATTGAGAATAGCAGGCAGGCTGAGGAACTACAGCGTATGTATACCGCATTTAACAATGAGCTGCAATGATGGCCAAAAGTCCACTTGGGAGCACCGAACATCAGTTTCAGTAAATGGTAACATTATAAAGAAAGGAGAGTGCAGCATAGACTTACCGCATTACTAAGAAGGCTGCAATGATGATAAGAATTGCGTATAAAAGCGTAGACCATGAACGTCCACACACAAGGACCGAAAGCTTGTGCTCATGCATCTATCGCGTTCTCGCTCAGACTGGTGCCATAATGGCAAAACAGTCTTGTAGCCACGAGAATGTAGAAAAGGAAATGGGACTGGGCACCTAATCAAAGATGTCAAAAAAATAAAGAAGGGACTAAAAACTATCAAGACGTCACAGTCTTTATCAGAAAATGGGTAGATGCCCATCAAAAAGACCTGAAAGTTTAACTAGTCAATGGGCCTCATTACACGGTAGGCGGTAGGGACATACCGTTACCGGTAAGGGATTACCGGTATTGGTAAATCCCCTCCCCAATCACGACCCGGACATACCGCTATTAGCGGCACCGCTAAGTACGGTGGCACTATTAGCGGCAAGTCCGTGAGCGCGCACCCCCTCAGACCGGAATTAGCGGCATAGCGCTAATATCACGGCATCACGAGCCATGCGTACATGGCAATACCGGCATGTAGTAGACCCAAAGAACCCTTACCGGCAAGGCGCTAATACCGGCATCGCGAACCACACGTTAAAAGAGCACAGCAGAGTTTCCACCTGCCACAGGTGGACAAAATCAGCACAGGTGGAGGCAATGGAGACTGGCAGCACAAAAGAGCACACCACACCCCTCCCCACACCCATTCCCACACCAAGATGGATGCAATACTAGCAGCATTACATGGGCTAGAGGACATGATTGCAGTGCAGCAGCTACAACAACAGGCAGCACAGAGGAGACGCAGGAGGAGGAGGAGGAGGAGGAGGGCAAGACAGGCGCAGCAAGCACCACCAGTGCACCTAGTGATACCACAGAGGCAGCCACCAATTTCCAGGATAAGAGCCAGTCCAGTCAACCTAACCCCTGAGCAGATACACACCCTGTACCGTCTGGACTGGGATACCATCACCACCATAGTAGACATGATATACAACGACATTGTGAGTCTCATTGACATCCGTACTGCCATCCCCCCTCTACTGAAGGTGGTAACAGTGCTCCACTTCTTGGCCACAGGCACCTACCAGCATACGGTAGGTCAGATGCATGGCATATCACAACCAGTATTCTCACGCACACTGAACCAGGTGCTCGATGCCCTCCTGCAGCACACAAGTCAACACATATACATGCCACGGACTGCCCAGGAGATCTCCAACACCAAAGTTGGCTTCCATTCACTGGCAGGCATCCCAAGTTGCATCGGGGCCATCGACTGTACCCATGTAGAACTGGTGGTCCCACATGCCAATGAGGCAGTGTACCGTAACAGAAAGCTATACCACTCCATCAACGTCCAAATGGTATGTGACTCCAACAAGATCATCACACATTGCTGTGCCCGATATCCCGGTTCAACCCATGATGCAATGGTCCTGCGGAACTCGACAATACCACGATACATGGAGCGACATGCTGGACAACGTTCGTGGCTACTTGGTGAGTAGCAGGCCGACCACATGTCAGTGTGATGTGGATTGTGAGTGGGGGGGGAGATGCATACTCCAACTGGGCGTGAACTGGTGTCATGAGAAGAATGGACATACATATTTGCATCACTGTACAGTGAGGCAGGCCACAATGGACCAGAGACAAAACCACATGCTGGAAGTGAGTGCCACGACAAACATATCAATCCATTACGCCAAACAGGCCTTTCCAAACAACATGCACACCGCACAACACACCATTCCCCCCATTACACAAATCAGCAACATGCATATCAAAATCACAACTGAAATGTACGCTGAACAACATCAGAAATGGTCCGCGCACATGAGTGCATACAAATGGATCCCCTGTAGCCATTGTGGTGAGGCACACCCGTACCCCACCACAGAATTGCCATCAAACAGCATGGGGACATCAACTAAGAAATGGCAGTGTACTAGCAGTGTGGCACTAACGTTGCCAGGGCCAGGAAACACAAATCACTTAAACTCAGGCGGGACATGGCAATCCCTGCCGTATGCATGCATGGTGCATGTCCACTTGCAAGGACCACCTCACCTTCCCACATTGCAGTTACCCTGATTGCCATGTGTGCTTGGATCTGTGGATGTCGTTGAATATGCAATGTTTGTTTGTGTGATATTTGCACGCTCCACATTATGTAGACACTTACACATACCCATTGTTGCACCCATGCAGGTGATGCAGGTTATCCCCTGAAGAGGTGGCTCCTTACCCCTGTGCGGAACCCACAGAACAGGCACGAAGAGGACTACAATCATGCACACACCCGTACCCGCGTGGTGATCGAGCAGACATTTGGCCTATTGAAGGAACGCTTCCGGTGCATCAGCAGGTCGGGCGGGGCACTTCTGTATGGGCATGAGAAGGTGGCCAAGATCACCATGGCATGTGTCATGCTTCACAATATGTGTATCAGACGGAATGTGCCAATGCCCCCTGACATAGAACTGCGACCACCGTCTGAGGATGATGACGGGGATGAGGATGGAGGAGAGGGGGCTGCAGGTCATGCAGGTGGCGATGCCCATGAGGGACGTGCTGTGCGCCAGCACCTGATAGACCATTGTTTCTGATGCACATGGATTAGGAGGGTGCAATTGGTGTTCAGCTCAGGGCACGGGGTGTATGGAGGACATGAACACAGTGCACCCTTCAACAATAAAGCACACATACACAATGATCAATGTCCAGTCATGTGATTATCCATGCCATTACGTGTGTATTGAGCATTATGACATTCAAACGTGCATGTACCCTCCACCCCAACAACCCTCACCCCCCTCCCCCCACAACTCCCCCAAACACCCTCACCCCCCTCCCCCCACAACTCCACCAAACACCCTCACCCCCCTCCCCCCACAACTCCCCCAAACACCCTCACCCCCCTCCCCCCACAACTCCACCAAACACCCTCACCCCCCTCCCCCCACAACTCCCCCAAACACCCTCACCCCCCTCCCCCCACAACTCCACCGAACATGGTGTGCACATCAGTGCTGCATTAGTTCCCAAGTGTCAACAGGGACAGGCTGGCCCTACTTCCCTCCTCCACTACCACCATTGGGGGGTTGTGAGTCTGACCGCCGCAAGGACCGGCTGGACCTGCGCAGGATGGTTGTCTGGTCGGAGCTAGTAGACGAGGGGGTGGCTGGTTGATCTGCTCCCTGTGAGTGACGCATGCTCTCCATCGCCTCAGCAATGCGCGTTAGGACCTGCCTCACAGCGGCCATCTCGTCACATAGGCGCGTCGTGTTGCTGTCCATGGCAGCTTTCATGTCCCTTGACAACACCCGGATCTCCTCCCTGGTCGAGGCAGCCTCGCTCACTTGCCGGGCAACCAGGGCATTGAGCTCCTCCTGGCGCTGGCGTATCAGGCTCATGGTGTCGTCTGCGGCCCTGCCCCTGTTACTCCTCGGCGCAGCTTGCTGCATGTGGCCGACATCAGGTGAGCTCGCCACGGGACTGAATGACCCATCCATTGCATCTCCGGCATGCACCTCATGGATGCTGCCATTGGATGTGTTGCATGGGCTGTGGAGTGGGGACAGCTGGGTGCTGGGTGTACGCTGCCCTTCCGGTGTCGGACATGGGTCGTCCACATCACTCATAGGTGCCGTGGCTGCTGCTTCCCCGACAGAGCTATTGGCTGCGGACGGCGTGCCTTCTGGCACTGGCTCCTGAGTGGTGGGGGTGGGTGGTGGGGGTGCTGCCACAGTGTCGGATGGCATTTCGACCCTTGGTGTGGTTGTTGCGTGTGTGGCTTTTGAACGCTGGGCCACTCCAGATATCCCAGTGCCCCTCGATGTACTGGACCTGGTGCCTGCATCCTTTCCCTTGGCCTGCTTTTTGGGTGGTGGGGCCTGCGTTGCAGAGTCCAGCTCCTCACTGTCAGATTGTGACCCTGTGGGGGAGCAAGACAGGGATAACATCAGTGATGGGTCAAAGTGCATCATGCATATGTTGTTGTTGCTGCAGTTCTTTGGATTTGGACATCTAGTTTGGGCCTGCAGGTTGTTGGCCAGATGGGTGGGTCATCCGGACATGTGTCAGGGTGACACGTGTGTGAGGTGCTGCATGCATGTGGTTGTGTGGGGATGTGCAGGGCATATATGCAGGGTTGTGTACATGTGTGTGTGATGACCCCATCCATTAGCTAATTCCCATTTCACATTTGGGGGAGGGACTCATGCTTAGCATTGCTGTGTTTTGCGTGGTCACTCACCTCCGTCTGACGTTGTTGCCACACCACACTCCATTCGGCCCACTCCCTCGATGGATTCTATGCCAATGGTGCTGGCACATGTCTCCTCCCACTCCTGCATCTTCATCGGGGATCCACCTCCGCCTCCTGTGCCCATGGCCAGATTCCTGTTGGCCGATAAAATGCTGCGTACACGGAGGCGCAGATCATCCCACCGCTTGCGCACGTCCTTTACGGTGCGGGGGGTGGAGCCCACCGCACTGACTTTCTGCGCCACCTCAGCCCAGATTTCCTTTTTTCTCAGGAGTGCCGGGCGCCGCATGTCGCTAGCGAACACTACGTCTGCATTTGCAGCCAGGGTGTCTGCCAGCATTTTCAATTCCTCGTTTGAGAAGCGTTCTTTGCGCTGGCGCGCATTGGCTTTCTTTAGGGCCTTGGGCATTGTTTGTTCTTGTGGGATGTGGTTTTGCCAGTCGTGGTGTTGCTGCAGGTCCTGGGTGCAGGGGATGGCAATGGATTGTGTTTTTAAAGATGGCCGCCGGGCTCTTTCCCGTTCCGGTGTGATGACGCTATTTCCGGTTCCGGTGTTTTACGGTGACCGCTAATAGCAGTGACCGCTAACAGCGGTGACCGCTAATAGCGTGCAGCATGAGGGCGGAGGTGCTAGCAGCACTTTGGTCGGAGCCGGTAAGGTGCTTTTGCGCCATGGCGGTAGGGTCATTTACCGGTATGGCCCTATGCGCGTGTCCGCTAACTCGTAATGGAACGCTATTAGCGGTCTCCTACGATGGCGGACACGCTAATAGCGCCATGACGGTAAATCACATTTTTTACCGCCTACCGTGTAATGAGGCCCAATGTCCAGAAAGAAACATGAAAATTACACGAATAAAAAAGAATGAAAAAAAGAAACATAATATAGCAATGTTAAAACTAAAAAACCAAAATATAAACGAAAATAGAAGAAATAGAAACCACTATTTTAAAGGTTATTGAAATAAATTTATAAGAAATAACAACTATAAAAATTATACTTAGTGTAACAGGCCATGATAGAAACAAGAAAAGGCTCATGGAACACAATGAGCCACTCTTCTTGACGATGAAGGCCTAGGTTGTAACTATCAGTGTTATACATCCACCACTGTTCCTGCTGAGCCAATCTGAATGATATATTGTTGGAATCAACCCCTGAGACTTTCTCCAAGACAAACCATTTTAAATCATTACAATTATAATTGTTTTCCAAAAAGTGGGTTACCAAAGGTGCTGTAACAGTTCTAGTCTGAATTTTAGATTTGTGCTCTCCAATCCTAAATTTGATAGGCCTATATGTTTTCCCAATGTATGTTTTGGCGCATGTGGAGAAAATTACATAAATAACATTTTTGGTGTTACACGTAGTATGCTGTTTGAGATGCCAAACTTTACCATTAATCGTAACAGAGTTACAAGTTGTGGTATGTGCGCATTGGTTACAAAAACCACATGGATAATGGCCCGTAATAGTTTTAGTGCCCCATAAGCTCGAAAGTGTATTTTGTTTAGTGACGAGCGCTGCTCTGTCCGCTTTAGTGAGCCAATTTTTCAAGTTCTTACCTTTCTTAAAGCATACAGAGGGCATGGAAGATCGGGATTATTCATTTGTAGAAAGTGACAATGTTTTGTAATAATTTTCTTGATTTTATGATGGTGCGTATTTAAAGTCATGGCACAAACTATCCGTTCTTTGGTAATATTTTCACGACTAGGCTTGGCCAGAAGAATGTCACGATGTTTAAATGGCCCTTTTACGGGATTGTGCGAGGGATATCCTCGTCGCTGGAGTCTGTCTTGAATAATGTCTGCCTGGGTCGTATAGTCCTCAACTCTAGAACAAGTACGTCTAGCTTGGAGGAACTGGCTGTAGGGGATACTTTCCCACAACCATTGAGGGTGGAAACTATCAAACCTCAAAATGGTGTAACGGTCGTTTCTTTTTGATACAGGTCAACTATGATGTGCCCATCCCCATCTTTAAAGAGGAGGTCCAAAAATGGTAGAGACGAATTACTGGCCGTCATGGTGAATTTGAGGTTAGTATTCACAGTATTGATCCATGAAAGAAACATCCAATGGTCACCTTTAGATTTGTCCCATATAGTGATAATATCATCAATGTATCGCTTGTAAAGTCTAATGGCATATCTAAAGGTATTGGTATTAGACAGGATGGACCTCCTTTAAAATTTCCACATGTAAAGGGTGGCGTAGTGGGGCCAAATGCAGCCCCCATCGCTGTACCCTTAACCTGTAGGTAGTAAGTGGACTTCAATCAAAAGTAATTCCGTGATAGGGCTTTTTCCAATAAGTCCGCTAGCACTTCACTAGGAACCTGATGAACAATGGGTCTATGATCAAACAAATCTTTCATAGCCTGCAAGGATTCAAGTTGGGATACATTAGAATACAAAGATTCCACATTCAGTGTCAGCAGAATATCCATGTTGGAATCAAAGGTTAGGCCCTCTAAATGAATGATAGCATCCGTGATGTCAGAAAGATATGTCTCAGTGGATGCTGAATCAGACTTGAGATCTTGGAGACTAGCCCATTCTTGTTTGCTAAAATTGAAACAAGGTCCCTGCCTAGTTTAATTATATGTGTTATAGATGGAGTTAAAGTCCCTAAGGACTGCCTTCTCGAAAATAGCTGTTTCATCAGAAACCATTTGAAGGGTCGTTGTGAATGATGATTTACATTTAAATGGTGTATGAAGGTCATCACTCTTCTCAGTAGAAGCACAATTACCAAAGAAATCCAGTAACTGTATTTTTTCAAAACAGGCTGCGTAGCTCTATTTCAACCTCCATTTTAGTGGGATTCCTCATGGGGAAAAAGGAAAAACCTTTTTCTAACACTGTTATCTCTTGTTCATTAAGGTGTCTTTTCGAAATGTTGTAAACAGCCAATAGTTTAGCTACCTTCGGTAAGCCCGTCTCCTAGTAGAATTGTTGGGTAATGGGCGGGTCGGATCCCAGGGATGTCATTTGGGGGTCCAGTGACCATCACCTGCAACCCCTGAAGTCTCGCTTGCTATCCCTGTGGTCTCTCTTGCTATCCCTAAGAAAAAGAAAAACAAATAGGTTTTAATTTAGCTCCTGAGCTGTGGCCAGTGCCATGTGGCTCTTTGTTTCTGGAGTGGCTGGCATTTTTGTTCAGGCCTCTTAACAAACAGGGGGTTCCACTAGTGTAACACTTTGAGCAGTGACCCTAAATAAGAAAGAATTGGAATAAGAAATAATGTGTCTTTCTGGAATTCTATACAATAATTACTAGACTCATTAAAAGTTTATTTCAGGCACACTTCAGAGAGTGAGTCACTGATTTTCGGGGTAATTCATGAAATTTCGCACAAAAGTGGCGCACGCGGCTGGCGCACAGTGTTCCTGTGCGATAGACTGCGCCAGCCACGTGCGATAAAATCCATTTCATCGCACAGCGTATTCATGGATTTTAGCCTCCAAAACCAGCCGTGGCGCAGAGTGGTGCAGCGACCCTGCAGCAGTGCCAGTTACGCCCCCAAGAACGCCCTTGCGCAAGGAAAATCCATCAAAAGTCCCAATTCAGCACAAAGGGCTGCGCTAACCCTGGACCAGTTTACAGGGCTGCCAAACAGCAAACGCCAAGCGGGGAACGTGTATTTCAGGGGTGCGCGGGAAGTTCCACACGCGATTGGGTTGGGTACGTGTATTCCAGGGTGCGTGGGAAGTTCCACACGCGATTGGGCTGGGTCCGTGTATTCCAGGGGTGCGCGGGAAGTGCCACACGCGATTTCAGCAGGGTACGTGCATTTCGGGGTGCGCGAGAAGTTCCACACACGATTGGGCTTGGTACGTGTATTTCAGGGGTGCGCGGGAAGTTTCACACGCGATTGGGCTGGGTACGTGTATTTCGGGGTGCGTGGGAAGTTCCACACGCGATTGGGCTGGGTCCGTGTATTCCAGGGGTGCGTGGGAAGTTCCACACGCGATTGAGCTGGGTCTGTGTATTCCAGGGGTGTGCGGGAAGTGCCACACGCGATTTCAGCAGGGTACATGTATTTCACGGTGCGCGGGAAGTTTCACACGCGATTGTGCCAGGTATGTGTATTTCAGGGGTGCGCGGGAAGTTTCACATGCGATTCCAGCAGGGTAATTGTAATTCGGGGTGCGCGGGAAGTTCCACACGCAATTGGGCTGGGTCCGTGTATTCCAGGGGTGCGCGGGAAGTGCCACACGTGATTTCAGCAGGGTACGTGCATTTCGGGGTGCGCGAGAAGTTCCACACGCGATTGGGCCGGGTACGTGTATTTCAGGGGTGCGCGGGAAGTTTCACACGCAATTGTGCTGGGTACGTGTATTTCAGGGGTGCGCGGGAAGTTCCACACGTGATTGGGCTGGGTTCGTGTATCCAAGGGGTGAGCGGGAAGTGCCACACGCGATTTCAGCAGGGTATGTGTATTTCGGGGTGCACGGGAAGTTTCACACACAATTGTGCCGGGTACGTGTATTTCAGCGGTGCGCGGGAAGTTTCACATGCGATTCCAGCAGGGTAAGTGTAATTCGGGGTGCGCGGGAAGTTCCACACGCAATTGGGCTGGGTCCGTGTATTCCAGGGGTGCGCGGGAAGTGCCACACGCGATTTCAGCAGGGTACGTGCATTTCGGGGTGCGCGAGAAGTTCCACACGCGATTGGGCCGGGTACGTGTATTTCAGGGGTGCGCGGGAAGTTTCACACGCAATTGTGCTGGGTACGTGTATTTCAGGGGTGCGCGGGAAGTTCCACACGTGATTGGGCTGGGTTCGTGTATCCAAGGGGTGAGCGGGAAGTGCCACACGCGATTTCAGCAGGGTATGTGTATTTCGGGGTGCACGGGAAGTTTCACACACAATTGTGCCGGGTAAGTGTATTTCGGGGTGCACGGGAAGTTCCACATGCAATTCCAGCAGGGTACGTGTATTTCGGGGTGCGCGGGAAGTTCCTCATGCGATTGGGCTGGGTCCATGTATTCCAGGGGTGCCCAGGAAGTTCCACACGAGATTGGGCTGGGTAGGTGTATTTCGGGGTGCGCGGGAAGTTCCACACGCGATTGGGCTGGGTCCATGTATTCCAGGGGTGCGCGGGAAGTGCCACACGCTATTTCAGCATGGTACGTGCATTTCGGGGTATGCGGGAAGTTCCACACGCGATTGGGCTGGGTACGTGTATTTCAGGGGTGCGTGGGAAGTTTCACATGCGATTGTGCTGGGTACGAGTATTTCAGGGGTGCCGGGGAGTCCTACACATGATTTGGCAGTGTGGGTCCTAACTAATAAAAAAACTATATACAAAAATGTGGTCCATTGTCCAAAAGGTCCAAAATAAATAAAAAAGCAAAGGAAACCTAACACTAACTACATAACTATTTACAAGGGCAGCGGGCTAGTCTGACGGCTCACTGGTTGATGTCATGGGCCAGGGCATCATCGAACTCCTGTTCAATGGCTTGGAGGCGGGCATGTTCCTTGGCCCCGAGGTTTCGCAGGGATAATGCAGTGTCCAGCTCCAACTCCCTGCGAATACCCTCGAGGCACTCAGCCCGCCTCAGTGCCCTCCGCATGGAGTTCTCCGCCCTGACCATTGTGAGCCGTTCCTCCTCTGCCCGCCGCCACTCCGCACCCATCTGCTGGGCCAACCGCTCCCACACGGAAGACACTCCCATTGCAGGGTTCTCCTGCCCTCCGGCCGATGCATGCCCCCCTGATGTTGATGGCCCCGAGCCATGATGCCTCCCACATCGAGCCTGCCACTGCCTCCGACGCAACTGCCTGTGCCAGCACGACGGCATCCAGGCTGATGAAATCCACCGATGCCGTTGTGCACGTGCCCTGCCCGATGATGCCGTCACATCCTCCATCTGCTGGGTTCCAGTTGCTGGTGTGTCCACCCCTGCTGGACCTCCGACTCCCACCTGTGGCAGGGATGGGATCCCCACCGAGTAGGCTGCGTTGGTCAGGGCAGGTCCACAGGGGGCCCTGGTGGCATCTGGGTTGGAAGACGGCATGGAGAACGACTGGCGCATAACCTCCACAGAGGAGGAGAGGGTCGCCAGAGTGGCTGACACATGTACAAAACCCCTGACCATGGCCGCTCCCAACTGGGCCACGTTGGCACGGTGCTCTTCGTGATGACGTGTGTGCTCCCCCCGGGAACCACACACGTCATCACGAATGACACCTGTGCGCAACGCGACACCAATCAGGACCTTCTCCATACGGCCAGGGGTCCCCTCGTCCGCAGGCCGAGGGGAGTCAGATGACATGGACATCCCCCCTACCTGCGGATGGGCCTGGGATGGGGCATCCCTGCTGGTGCATGGTGGTGCAGTCACAGTGTCAGGGACAGTGACATGCACAGGCCCCTCCACGGTGACCTGTGCTGCCTCCTGCCCCCGCCCCTGGATTGCACCACTTGCACCAGCAGGGATGCCCCCACCAGGCCCCATGTGCGGCTCAGTAGCAGCCTCCTCCTCCTCCTCTGTGGAACCCACCAACCTGGATGGCTCCACCCTGTCTTCCACCGTTGCAAGCCCCTGTCGGGGCTCACCCACCCCTTCCGCTGCAGCCGTGGGGGCATCCCGCCGCTTTGCTCCACAGCGCCATCTCTGCCCTCTTCTTCACTTGGCGCTGTGTAGAGGGAGACATAGAACACAAGCATCAGGGTACTGTACAATGGTCCCCTAGACAGGAAGCAATAGCAGATGAGTGGCACTGTCAAAGATCCCTTCCATCATGTCCCTCCACAACACATCGGTCAGTGCAGGCAAAACACATGCAGTAACAGGCATGGCGCATGCTATGGACATTAGCATACATGTCCAAGGGACTCTTGAAACATACAATGTTGTTTTGGAACTCACATGCATCATGGGTCATGCCTATCACATGCACACACTTCACCGTAGTTTCATCCATCTGGACTCGTACACCCCAGAGACTGTGGATGCAAGGATAACTAGGCTGCATCAGTGATTCTGAACATTGTCACAGACATGTGTCATGCATCATTGGCATTCACAAGTCACAGACACGCAAGTCAGACACACAGACATGGACACCATACATGTACATGGCATCAGCACCCATCCCTCACCCCCACCCATGTCCAGGAACAGAGACTGGAATGCTCTCATGTGTCCATTCCGCATAGGGCTCCCCATGTTGCATTTAAACACATACACCAACTGTGTGCTTCACACATTACTGGTCTCACATGCATGACCATGATGTCCCTGCACACACACATGCATACATGGCCTATGTCACACATACAGGCAAGTATCAGACAACCAGCACACTGCAACATGCCCTGTCTCACACAGCAATGCTTGGCCACTTACCGCTCGACTCCAGACGGGTCTGCCTCTCAAGGATCTGGGCATGGAGCGCTGGGCGTACGCGTTCCAGGACCCCCATCTGGATGGTACTCATGCTGCCCCGGCACCCCTCCACGAGGCGCCGGGACTTTATGCGGGTCGTGGACCTCAAGTCCTCCCAGCGCTTCTTGACTTGCTTGATGTTGTGGGTTGCCACCCCTCCGCGTTGATGGCAACCACAAAGTCGTCCCAGATCGTGTCCCATCCTTCCTTGTCGGCATGTGATGATCCGAAGAGGGCATCATAATGCCGCAGGACAAGCTCCACCAGGACACCAACTTCCTTCTGACTGAAGCTGGTGGCCCTCTGCCCCTCTCGCTGGGGGTCGCCAGTGGTCTCGAATGGTGTTTGCCCCGACATGGCGACCCCCGAGGCAGGCGTGGGTGGGCAACTGGGTCCTGGGGCTGGGCTGTGGAGCGATTGTATCCCAGTCGGGAGTCTTCTGTTCCAGCAGGGGTGGACACAGCAACTGGACCCCTGCAGATGGCTGATGTGCAGGCACCAAATGGCAGGGCACGGTGGCAGCAGGCAGGCAGGCAGGCAGCAGCAGATGGCTCGTGGGAGGCTGCTCGGGGCTCTGGGGGGCAGTAATTTGGCCTTTTGGGCAGGACCGTGGTCTTCCGTGTGCTTACGCGTGACCAGCTTGATACGGAGTGATTTGGCACGTGAAAATTCTGCACGTCAGCGTGTAATTCGAGGAAAGGCCCTTAGCACGTAAGCGCGTCAGCACACATACGTGATTTCATTGGACCAAAGGCCCTTAGCATGTAAGCGCGTCTGTGATGTATCGCGCACGGGCGTTGCCCTGGCAGAGCTTGAAGATCCCACGTGGATTTCCATTGCTCTGTATGTGCTTTTCATGGGGTGTGGTGCGTGTGTTTTCCAGGCATTGGGGTTCACACACTATTACTCCACAGCGGGTGGGTGTTGGCTACGCATTCTTCTACACGCAAGGCAGACGGTGAGTGGTACCCCGCTCCCCCAGGCCCGATCGCGTGTAAAACCACCCGCGAGCCCCTGAAATACACGTACCCCGCTCCCCCAGGCCCGATCGCGTGTGAAAACACCCGCGAGCCCCTGAAATACACGTACCCGCTCCCCCCAGGGCCGATCGCGTGACTTCCCGTGCACCCCTGAAATACACGCACACGCTATTATTCACACAGCGGGTGTCCGTGTTTGTCGCGTACCCCTTTGTATGTCATTTGTCCTAGAGGGCCACAGTATGGGACATTCATCAGAGCTGTGTATACGTGCTTTTTGTTAGCGCACATTTTGGCGCACATTTTTTTCCTGCGCAGGGACGCTACCGCCTGCCTTCCTGTGGCGGACGGGTTGGGGTCAGTGCGCGTCTTTGCCCATGCGCTGGTTTGCCCTATTTGATTCCAAGGATACGTGTTGTAGGCAAGCATGTGGGCATCCTGCGCACTTGCCTCCTGTACTTCCCCCGTGACGGCCACATTTTCATGAGTTGTTCCTCATTCCCAGTGTTCCGCCCCGTGTTCTGCCTACTTTTGTTATGTGCGCTGCGCTATGTGCGCTTTCGCTGTGGCCTTGGCGCACGCCGTTAGATGACCTGCGCGCCGGCATGCTCCGCGCACTTTTTCAGCACACATCCCTGATTTTACTCGCGCATGGACTTCCATGAAGAGATGTGCGATGGTTTCCCTGCGATATTCGCACTTGCACTGCGATTTTCGCTCTTTCACTGCGAATCGCACGTTTTCGCACGCTTGCGCCGGAATTTTCAGCACACATTGATCCCATGAATCGGCCTGTTTGTCTGTTCTTAAACAACTAAAATTATCAATCCAGACAAAAACTGTTAAATCTCAGTCACCATTTTAATGGTATCCACTACAGAGTAATTTGCTTTCTGACTTTGAGAACATTCAGACATGTAATTTCTCATTTTACTATAGCTTGTAAGATAGCTATAGCTGGTAAGATAGCTCAGTGGGGTGAGCTCTCGCTGCTGTGATGTGTGTGTGATCCGCAGGTTGCCGGTTCAAATCCTGGCAAACTCAGCCTTTCATCCTTCTGAAGTTGATAAATAAGTACCAACGTTCGGTAATAATGTATGCATTTTCGTTCGATATAAAGTGCTTAATTGTAAGTGTTATATAATAACACATCATTATCATCTGGCCTTGGATGTCTGCTTGCATTACCTGCCGCTAAGGGCGGCAGGCAAAACCAGTCGCCCTTAGAGGGACCCGCTAAAGGACCTCGTAATAGGGCGGTAGGGGGTTAACGGCACCAGCATCCTTACCAGTGCCGTTAACCCCCTACCGCCAGGGTAGGAATGACCCCCTTTGTTTTCAAACTCCCATTCAGTATTCATACTATTTTCTCTTCTTTGAAGGAAAACAATATTCACAATTCTTCTTGATGAACAATAAAATGCTGTAAGGATGATTTTAGCACATTTAATTATAACACATTAGTGGACTTGCCACTTTCTTTCGACCACAACCTTCTACCACACTGCAATACTTTAATTATCTTCTTCCTGGTCCACTAACCTGCCAGGACTAACCACTAATAATAGTCCACATTTCCTGGTATACTCACCTATCAGAATACAAACTCCTACCACTATTACACGGTTTCTGTGGTGAGGCTTGTTTCAAACTTTAGAAAAGTCTTTGACTTTCAACAACAACATTGAGGTTCACACCTCTTCCACAAGGGCATAGCACACATTGACATTGTGTGTTCCACTGATTAGTTTGCCACATGCAATTCAGGTTATATTCCTCTCCCACTAGATAACTTTTACAAGGAGGGCTTCTCTCCTGCCACAGTTGGGTTCCTTCTACAACACCAGATAGCTGCTGATAATATTTCAGTTTTCCATGTTTATGACAGCTGTATCCCCTTCTATTTCTAATTGCCTTTCTTTGGCTTAGGCAATGTTGGTTGTTATTTTCCTTTTCAAATAATCTCCATTCCACTGTTGTAGATTACATACATCTTGTTCAAATTATTGTCCCCTCTTTACTTTGGCAATGGTGGTAACAATATTTCTCCAACCACCGCAGTAGAACGCCAGACCAGGAGAGCTTCTCTCTCCGACGGGACAGCTAGTCTCAGTACCTCTTCCCACTGCGCATCCTCTGCATTTAGGACTCCCAACTCCTGCGACTCAATCAACACCATCTTCTTTCTTCTGCTGCTCCCACTGCTACTGTCTAATGGCCTGCACCTCAAGGGGCTTTAAATATTTAAAAGTCCCACTCAGGTGTTTTGTAAAGACTAGACTGCTGTCTACAGTTCTTCAACTCTGATGTCCTCTTCCTCCTTTCAATACTAAGAGCATTATGGAACTTGAAGTCCCCAATGTTCTTATTCCTTTTATCATCAAATTCTTTTAGTTTGCAATAGGCCGTTAAGACCATGCTATCATTAGGAAAGTTGTTTAGAGAGTTCTCCTATTTCTTCTGATCTGAGTGCCTTCCCATGTGATCTTCCCACAGAACACCACCCCCAAGGTCAGGATCAAGTAGCTTCTGCATTTCCCTGGCCACATGAAAAGGGTCCCAGGCCAGGGTCTTTGGAATATTCACCTCTGATTCATCACAGATGGCATTGAGTATCTACTCTTCAGGAAAGTATGTAATGAGACATGTTGGGAATGACTTCAATCTTGCAGCCATGCAATGGAATTTGCATCTAGCACCACACCACTGCAAGAGTGGAGAGGTCCACTTAGTTTGGCTTTATACCTAAATAAATTGAGTTTTTTTGTATTGTGCTTCATGCTGGAGACCAGCCTCTAAGCGAAGGACCAGGATTTGATCCTGTGAGGCTCTACGTTGTCTTGCTTTCAAAACAAATGTGGTGCCTCTAAGCCATCCCCCCAGCCCCATTGTGTTGGAGAAAAAAATGCATCTTTGTAGGCTGCTTGCTGAGATGTATCATGTGTTGTGTGATATTAAACATGTTCATGTAATAGTTAATCTCATCCTGTGAGCTATAGTGGGCCTGGAACTATGCTTACATGATGACCATTCCTATATACAAAGATATGTGCACATCATTTAACTTTCTTTTTACTGAAAACTAAACACTGTACCTCTAATTAGAAACATATGGCATGACCCGAAACATGTAGGAGAAGTAATTCTGAGCCCAGTAATATCTTTTCATTTTCCCTATGTTGTCATATTTCACTGCATTTAATATTTTTTTAATGTTTTTTTCAAATGTAACGCATTTCCTCATTGCCACATTGCAAGGAGTCTCCTGCTGTTATCCAACATGCTAATATCTACACAATGTACTAGTTTTTCATGTGTCTCGCCGTATTTCTAATGTTCATAATTTTCAAAGGTTTTCCCTATGCACGTAAGTCAACATCTTGCTGTGGTGTGATATACAACGAATATCATTAACATACGTTTTTCCCAATGGCATGTGTTTTGCTCTAAATCAGTATAGTGCTTTGTGCACTAAAGTACATTTTAAATGTTATGTTTCCTAAATATGTGTTGCCCCTGTAATAAACCTAAACATTTGTTCACATGTTCTACCCATCCCCATTGTTTTTATGCAATTCTCGTTCGCCTAACAACCAGCACACGGATGTCTATATAATGTTTTTACTTTGCATTCATTTCCCACATTTATAATTATGGTGTTAATACTATCAAAATGGCCATCCTGTTAGATGTAGGCACACTCATTGGAATATTAGGGTATTGTTCCTCAACAGCACTCCTTTTTTTGGCTGTCCTGAAAGTGCCTTCTTCGAGCCTCTGGTGTGTGAAGAAGTTTACAATATGACTGCCCTGTAGCGTTCAAAATTTCCAAAAATGCCAATCAAGGATTGTACACCTGTGTGGATTCTACTTTCTATTGCTAAGAGTTTCTAAGTTGCAGTATTACAAATTGCATTTTGTAAACAACTTGCAACACTGGCACAGTGTCATTATTATTTCATGCTTGACCCTCATACCTAAACAGAAATTGCACCTCATGTCCATGAACTATGTGGGTGTCCATCGACCAAGGAAAGTGGTCTAAAGCAGGGACTTCAATCCGACAATGCACATATATTTGTGAAGCGAAAGCACCAACCCAGAAAAAAAATCCTCACAGAGAAATAAATGAACTTTGTGAGAATTATATAACCTTATAGCAAAGATTAAGGGGCCGATTCATGGAACAAATGTGCACTGTAATTTGTGGCGCAAGCTGGCGCAAGCGTGAAAAAGCAAGCGCACGCGTAGGTGTGCGATTCATGGAAGGCCCTGCACGTGTTTTCCCCGGGATGCGCGCGAAATCCCCAGGTGGCGCACACAGGCGCACACGTCATTCCAACATCCAGAACGCTGGACGGGCACAGCGAAAGCGCACAATGTCAGCGCACACACCAAAAAGGGGGCGGAAAACGGGGAGGTACACGTGCAATGGGGATCAACAAGTGAAAAAAAAGGCTTAACTGGGGAAGTACTGCAGGGAAATACACGGAACGCCCACACGCACGCGGACAACACGTATTCATGGAATTGAATACAGGAAACCCGCGCACGCCAAAAGACGCGCACAGGCTTGAACACGTCCGCCACACGAAGACAGGTGGAAGCGTCCCCGTGCAGTATAAAAGTGCACGCAAACAACAAACACGTATATACAGCTATGATGAATGCCCCATTTGTCGCAGCACTGATTGTGGGACACCGCAGGAAGAGGAGAATAGCCAGGCCCAGCATTTTTTTTTTTGCTCAGGACCAGCCTTTTTGGGATGCCTGATGACCAGGTCTATGGCAGGTATCGGTTTCCACCTCGTATCATCCTAGACCTGGTCACTTAATGGGAGGATGACCTCACATCAGCCACCTTGTGCTCCCAAGCACTGAGCCCGTTGAAAAAGGTGCTCAATGTCCTGCATTTTTCCACTGGGTCATTTCAGCGGACAACTGCCATAGTTGGGGGTGTCTCACAGGCCACGCAGTCACGCTGCCTACACCAGATGTTGGCAATCATAAATCCACGCTCCACAGTCCGCAGGCACATGTACATGCCCAGAACACCTGCAGAAAGGCAGGCCGTGGTCCTGGACTTATACAGGGTGGCACACTTCCCCAAAGTGCTTGTGCCATAGATTGCACCCATGTGGCCCTACGTCCACCTCAGGCCACTGAGCACATCTATCGAAATCACAAGCACTGGCATTCCATCAACATACAGGTTGTATGCAATGCCAAGGGAATCATCACCTCTGTCTATGCAAACTACCCTGGGTCTACGCATGACAGTTTCATATACAAAATGTCCGCCCTGAGCCGGGACATGGAAGCTCGGAAGCATGGCGACACATGGCTCATTGGTAAGTACAAATGTCTGTGCACGTGCATGCATGTCACACACAGACAAATACAAAAAGCCAACTACTGACAACCATCATCACCTCCCCAGGGGACAGTGCCTACCCTCTGAGCAACCACATGATGCCGCCAATATGGAACCCCACCACACCAGCCCAGGTAAGATACAACGCTGCCCATATTGCAACCAGGGGCATAGTGGAGCGCACATTCGTAGTGCTCAAGTCATGTTTCCGCTCCCTTGACCACTCTGGCAGGCAGCTACTATATGCACCCCCAGTAGTGTGCAGGATCATTGTGGCAGCACCACAGCCACAGGCGCTGCCCATGGGAGGGGAAAGGGCACGTGGCGAGGCAGTCCGGACCCAGCTTGTGGCCACATTTTTCACCAAAACTCCCACCCCTGCGGAGTGCACACAGGCATCGCACATACCAGGTGGCAATCGATGATGACAAAGAGACAGTCAACTCTCACAAGCGTACCACCCTGAGAATGTTGCCATGGAAGTGCTACGTTGTGTGCATCCCTAGCTACTTAAACATAACCAATCCTGTGTGACCAAAAGGAACACATGCAAGGTGTACATAAGACCACCCCCTGCAAACCATGCCATGACAATCACTGGTATGTCACCCAAACCCTCCCAACCAACATCACCATTGTCTGCCACACCATGACATGGCATTCAACAGCAAAAGAGCAAACCAAAAGCCCAACACGTAATAAATTAGATCCGAACTGACATGTGATAAATGGAAACAGGCCTGAGAAAATCACTGCTGACATGGAACCAGGTTAAATGACTGACCAACAAACCCCCCCCACATACAAAGTCATACACAAATGCGTGCCACCAGCGGTACCATCAACAAATGACAGAATGCTTGTTGGCATGCACATTGGCCAAGCCAAATCCGCAAATCACTAACCCGTATGCTGTGTGTGTCTCTTGCAACACATCGCTCAGCACACAGCACAGTTAGCAGCCATTCCGTTGGGGATACACCTTGAGCATCATATAAAAAGGTTAAGCAACAAAAATAACCCATTGACCCATGTACACGATCCCCAAATGGTAAGTGATCATGCGCTGCAGGGACACAGTATGCCAGAGAAGGCAATCTGTGTGCACGTGTGGGCATGGAAGGGTGGTTGTATGTGTGGTGGAGCATTGTTTAAGTGTGTGTGTCATTAGGGACATGCACGCAATACATGCATGTGAAATCAAGTGACCCTCAGTGTCCTTCACACATCACATGTGAACATTGCCCATGTGTTCACCCCATGTCAAACCACAACAATCCCCTGACACCTGAAAAGTAAATCCAACACGGGAACAGCCATTGACCAGCAGAACACATCATGTACATAGTACCCCACCATGAGAATGTCATAGAGTGCACAAACACTGTAGCCCAAGCATACTCACCGGCAACAAAAGGCCCTCCCTCATTTACTCATCACCATGCCCTTCAGAAGAACTGTGTCTGGGGTCCGTTGCCTTCTTCCTACTACTGACAATTACACATACTCAATCAGAGAAACCATGTTCCTCATGCACATTGTACAAAACGGCTCAAAGCCGAGACAAAGAGAGACTAATCTATGAGGTGAGTGCTGGCTTCCTGCCTGCACACTCTCAGGTCCGGTAACAGGAGCAGTTCAATGCTGCAAAGAGAGTGTGAGTTACTATTCTGTGTGTGTTTCCCCACACACATAACACCATTCATGCCTCAAACTTAGTGACTCCTCCCCAAACAAGATCTCTTGTCTGCTGCTTTATTCATATACTTTTGCTTGCCCCCGTGATGGTTCATACACTGTAAATGCATTAGGCAGCCACATGTGGCCCTGTGGTAAATGGAAGACCATGTGGTAAGAATCACACATGATCGAAGGGTCCTTGGGTGAGCTGCTAGACGCGTGTGGCGAGGTGCAACTTCAGTACAAGTTGCGTACTGCCAGCCCGTGGATTTCTATAGGTAGCGCATGTGGCAATTTGCATATGCTAATGAAATGCACTGCACTCGAGTTTGTGCAGTGCTGGGTGCCCCCGCTTGGGCTGTATTAGTTTGTGGCTAGGAACGCTACTGTGCTAATAACTTAGCTTCTATGGAGCAGGGTGGATTCGAGGATATGGCTGACGCCCCCTGCGTGTGCCCCTGACAACTGGGAAAGCTTCTTGGCATTTTGTCCTCAGTGCGGCTTAGCTGTACTGTAAGCATCTTCCCCAATGTCTGGCCAACCTCCCCAGCACTGGCGCAAATTAGCTTGCATGTGTTAGGGGCCTGGAGGAAGCTCTGCTGGGGCATTGCCCCTTGTGCTGCTCACCTTGCTTGGAGCTCCTGGAAACAAGTCTGCTTCTGTCGGACATCTGAGCACAAGCCCCGTGCTTCAACTTGCGCGCTCATGTGCACGTGTGCACGTGTGCCCCACCCAACGTGGCAAGGGTTTAGTAGTACTTGGACCGGTGTCTGCTGGCAAAGGTAGTCTGGATGCTCCTTTTCCTGCAGAAAGGGCATAAAAGGCATCAATAAGTCTTGAAAGTTTACTGTGTGTGTCTTCATGTTGGTTGTCAATGGGCCATGTCTGAGAACTACATCCAACCTCCTCCCACACAATCCCAGGTTCTGCACCCTGACAGGTAGAGCTGGAACTTGAGTCGAAAATAACCAAGGAAGCTGGCACAACAGGATGGTTGAGCGGAAAACCAATCAATCATTGATAGTGTGAACAAAGAAAGGCAGAGACAGCAGAAGTCTTGAAAGGCACAGAGAATGTGAGATAGCCGGAAACAGCTGACAGCAAGTCAAGAGCCACAACAGTTGAATAGCAATGGTAAAAGCCAACAGCCAACATAAAGGCATGGATGTAATAGATGAAAGACAGGAGGAGTGACAGAAAGATGCTGTTGAACAGAATTCTACAGAGGCAAACCTAGGCAGTGTAAGCGTATGTGGAAATAACAGCCCGACAGACAGGGGGACAGATCTGCAACAAGGACAGTAGCAGGAAGAAGAACAGGGACTAAAGGCACCAGAGTGTCAAAAAAAAGTAAAAGAGCAGTAGTCCAGTAGGAAAACTGCACCCTCAGTCAGCATCAAAGTCCAAGAGGGGAGACAGACACAACGTGCCGTCCAAAGGGAACAGAGCGTATTAGTAGTATAGGCGGACATCTCAGGTGAGGACTGGACCGTGTCTTGTGCCTCTTAGGTCGCATTCCTAATACATCCTCCTTTGCCACAATCCCCAGGGGCTGAACTCAACATGCACCAACTTGACATCTGACCCCCTCCCACCATCAGTGTGACTCTGACAGGCAAACGGTGCAGGCTACTGTCTACAGCATGAAGTGCATCAAGCACATCTACAGGCAAGAAAAGAACATACATCACAATCAACATCAATAAATGGACATTTCAATAATGTACTCACCAAAATTTATTGCAGACATGCCATGGAGAAAACATCCATAATCCCCACCAGGGGTGTTAACACAAGTAGTACAGCAGAAGACAGGCCACAGATATGATGAAAGCCCAATGCCCTTGTGTACATGGTTGTAACACCAAACCATCCTTGCAAGCCCATGGATAGGGGAAGCAGGAGTGGCATATGTGAGTCAGGAACCCACGCTGCAAACACATACACAAGAGAAGCTTGAAGGGCCCAGCTGGAACAGACAGTGGATGCTTTCAAAAGCCACAAAGCACCACACTGTCACATGAATGAACAATAGACAAACAATTTTAAACTATATTAACTAATTAAACTAACTTTAAGAATATAAGAATCAAAAAATGGCCAGGTACGACCCAGGGGGGAAGGTACCCAGGAGGGGGGAGGTACAGGGTGCACCTCAAAACCCACATGCAATGATGTTGAGATAAAAAAAAATCTCCCTGGGCTCAACGCCTGCACGGCCCGACCTATGTGGGAGATAAGTCGTTGTCTTCCTTGCCCTCTGGCTCAAAAGGTGGACGTGGCACAGTGCCCTGACCCCGCCTATGCACAGCTTGCCCCTCGTCGGCAGCAAGTCTGCGGGACCAATGAGCCTGGTTATGTGCGGCGATGACACGTAGGTCAGCATGCAGAACCTTATGTGATACGCATGCTTCCTCTTGCAAGGTAGCACGTGTAACACAGATTTCTTCCGGCATGGCCTGGCATGACATCTGGAGCACCTCCCTTCAAGCACGTAGCTCAGCCGAGATGGTATTCTCAAGCTGCTCCAACCTCTCCTCTATCCGCTGCCTCTGGGACATCAAGAGCACACCCAGAGTAGATCTGAGGGAAGCATTGTGTTCCCTCAGGGCCTCCCTGTGTGCCTCTGCATGAGCAGCAAGTGCTTGAAACAGAGACACCATTTCAGCCCAGCATGCCCTGTCTGAGGCTGCCATGCCCAGCCTGAGTGAGTGGGCCGTGGACTGTGCTGCCCACTGCTGGAGATCCACTTGCCTAGCAGGGGGGAGCACTGATTGGGCCACACGTTCCATGCTATGAGCGATATTATCAATTGCTTTCCCCTGGTGTTCAGAATTGGCAACCATGGCTTGCTCCCACTCAGTATACCCCGGTGGCGCACGGCCACCGCGTTGCTGGGCTTGACACCTGTGGGACCCACGGAGCCGCGGTCCTTGTTGGGTTGGCAACGCCCTTGGCTGCAGGACTACATTCCTCCACTGATGTGATTCCCCAGGCACATCAGCAACTGGTGTGGAGTGTGACCATGCACCCGATCCACCACAGAGTATCATTCACATCAGAATCACTCACCGTTGACAAATGGACATGACGCGCATCCAACTCAACATTCTTGTTAGAGTGATCATCTGGGCTAGACTCATTGTCAGCCCTAGACACAATGGCCTGGAACACAATGGGTTCTCGTGGCCTACCACCCCAAGACCCCCACTTGTGCTGGGTTGCTGGTTTATTAGCACCCCTGTGTCTGGAATGATATCCCATTCCTCTGCCTCCATTGCATCATCATCTAAAAAGTGGAAAAAACAAACATGAGCACACATGTCAGAAGCACATAACCCACAAACACATAGACATCACATCGACAGCCAACACATGAAGCAGACATGTCACACACAAATGATAATCCAGCATGCATCCAGTGGCATTGATATACAAACACATCCCAAAAGCAGAACTGGATGTGTCTAAATAGCAAAGCCTGCACAGGTTCAAAATGTAGTATATCACCTCGATTACACACCACCTCTGTCAGGCACATGTCACATGCAGAAAAGACCGATGGCAACAAAGAGATGGCACATACAATAAGCATGCCTGAACTGCAAAATGGCAACAGCTGCAAGTGAATCCAAACCCACAATGGCACACGTAATATGCATGTACACATGCATCACCAAACCACCTTCACCAATATAGCTTCATCCATCTGCAGCTCAGCTCGTACCGGTTGTCATGGGCCATGTAGCTATAGTGAATGTCCCGAGCAAAGTGAGGGCCTGCAACCAGGCATGAGGGACCATATCACACAGTACGGTCCGAGCTGCAGGCCATGAAGCCTCCAGAACACCCCTCAGGGCCTGATTGAGCACATTGTGCTATGAATGTGTCCTATTCCATTATTCCGTGTGTAAATTCATCACGGCCAGGACCCACCATATTAGCTAAGTGGGCCTGGGCGTACATATACTGCACAAAAGTGCACCTTCAGAATTATGCCAGTTAAACATAACGGGCGCAAAGCTGAAATCTCACCAGAATTAACGTCAATCAACTACATATTAGTCAGTCAACAAAAAAGCTGCGGAAGACACATGTGTAAATGAACACTTTCACAAACACATAAGTGAGTAGCCGCAATGTTGCACTACACAACGTTGAAGCTGCGTGCATATGTACATGTGAAAGTGTTCATAAACACACCTATCCCTATACACCTATATTGTGAGCATGAACAGCATCCAATACAACAAAGCAAACAGCTACAACGCTGCTTCCTTTGTTGTATGTGAAAGTGTACACATACACGTGAAGGCAGCCCCACAGTCATTACAACCCGATTGGCAGGCTACAATCAATCTGCACCCTATACCAGTTGGTATAGGCTGCATATTGACCAATCAACTTTGCTAAACACCCACCAGGGTGTTCCAATACTGAGCACATGTGTCACAGGATGCACCTGTGCTGTGGCATTCATGACAATAAAGGGATGAAAATATGAACATTCATGCCAGGTCACTTTGACATTGCAGCAGTGAGTGGGCATTTAGAACAGTGTAACACGGCTCAGAAGTGGGTTGATGCAGTGCAGAACATGTGTACATTACTCACTATCTACATGATCAAGTACATTATGATGTCAATCAATTAATATGGAGGCAGGGTAAGGGCAAGTTCAGGAATCATGTGCAATGTGCATGCAATGGGTTGCATGGCTACAGGCAACCCCCCCTCCTTAGTGAAAATGCAGGGAGGCATTGCATGGCAGCGAAAGGGGGACCAGAGAACTGTGTATTGGCAGACAGTGTTGACTTACGTCAATTGCATCATATGAGTCAACTAACTACACAGCAGATGAGAATGGGACAGTAAGCATGACACATGATGAACCCTCAGTACTACACCCATGTGTGCAGAAGCCACTACACCAGTTGAACAGAGTCAGGGGACCTGAAACAGGGGGAGGCCTGTGCCCCACACAGCCTGTGACACCCTAAACATGTCTGTGATGCAGGACTGAGCCAGAGTGGGCATGGAATGGATGATCAAATGCCCTTAAATCTATGTCATCCTGGACATGTACTACAATGATCATCCGGGCAAGGACACATAGGGGCATGCATGGAATGCACATGGAGCAGGAATGCACATTCATGTCCCTGCGGAGCATCTGCCATCTGCACAGTTCGAGTAAGACACCCTGCATGAAGGGGCGAAGGATGTACCCCACTGTATGTGTCTGGTAGGTTGGCAGGGGGAAGTGTGCATGTACACAGGAGCATTGAACAGGCCATTGCAGTACTCCCACATGATACCCATCAGTGCCATGGTGAAATTGGGGTGCAGGGGGGTGCAGGGCAAAGGAGAATGCCTACGTGGAGTACCCGCATGCAGGCAGAACACACATGCACATCAGTCATGCAATGACATAGTCCCATTGCTGAGATTAAAGACACCCCAGTCTACATGCAGAAGGGCCAGTGAGCTGGAACATGGACCAGAGGGGCAGCGGGGTGACTAGCATGTGAGCAGGGTGCAGGTGTGGTGATGAGGACAGTCCCTGTCTGCTCTTCATGTCCAGCATCCTGCACAGCAGGCACGCATCAGTGAAGCATTGCATGACTCGCACATGAGAACCATGTACACATAGCATGTAGTGGCAGTCAAGCACAACACATCACACAAGCAAACCACACATGGTCTGGAGAAACATGCGATAACACTCAATGAACGGGGCATCAAAGTCCAGCATCTCTCCCACTCCTTCGTACAATTCTGCCGGTATGAACTCCGCAGCGACTGACTCATGCGAAGTGATATCTTCCTCCTTAGGTGGTGGCCCACTGCCAGTCACCAGAGTCATGTTATAATTAGAGGGATGCTTTAGCTTAGCAGAGCGTCGGAGGTCATCCCAATGCTTTTTGCACTCCTGAACTTTGCGCACCTCATGTCCGATTGCACTGACACCCTCCGCAACATCCTTTCAGTGGGACAAATGCTGGTCAGCCGTAGTGTGACAATTCGGGCCCACTAGCATATCACGGTCGTGTCCCAACACGTAGTCCACAAGGAAGTCCAGTTCCTGCTTGCAGAAAGGCTTCTTCCTCGACGTGCCACAGGCCGGAGCCGCATCTGGGGTCCCAGCCTCTGCTGCAGATGCAACCTTCCTCCTCTTGGTTAGTGGTCCGGACCCTGACTGGCAAATGCCACCCTGATCAGTATGGGCAGTGGCGCTAGTGGATTGAACCGAGGGAGTGGCAGGTGGAACAAGGACAGAAGCCCTGACTTGCGTCAGTGGCTGCTGGGTGCCCTTGACTTGACCCTGTGCAGCAACATCTGCTGTGCCAAGGTCATTGACCGGGACTGTCCTGGATGGTAGACTGCCCATGCACTTGCCAACACCTGGCTGCTCAGGGCAGCAGATGACAATACTGCCCCAGGGACATGTGCCTCGGTCAGGGCAGCCCTGCGTGCACTTACCGTGTGCCTCCTGACCTCCTGGAAATCATCCTGGGACTCTTCAGGTGCCAACACAGCATGCGCTGGCCGACCCTGAGCCTGGGTGGTGGTGTCCACAGCTGCACCTACCACTACCCTTGAGCCCGTGGCAGTCCATGAAATGGACTGCCGGGTCACATGGGCGCCAGTGCTAGATGCAAGAACTGCATCTTCTGGAACCACAGAGGGTGGTGGCATGGCTGCAACAACACGTGGCACAACATCATGCCAAAGTGGTGCACCACTGCCTCTTCCCCCTCTGCAGCCACCCTGGACACCCTGGAGTCCCCCTACTCCCTTGTCACCCCGGTCACGTCCCTGACCACGCCATGTGTTTTTTCACATGCTGAATCACTATGCACCCGTGACGAGGGAAACACCCGCGCATATCACGTCACATACGTGCTTACGCGCTAAGGGCCTTTCCTCAAATTACATGCTGACATGCTGTTTTTTCACGTGTCAAATCACTCTGTATCAGGCTGGGCACGCGACAACACACGGAAGACCACACTCCTGCCCAGAAGGCCATTTTCCTGCCCCCCCAGAGTCCCAAGCAGACTCCCACCTGCCATGTGCTGCCTGTCTGCCTGCCGGCTACATGCCCTGCCATTTGGTGCTTGCACGTCAGCCATCTGCAGGGGTCCAGTTGCTGTGACCACCCCTGCTGGAACAGAAGACTCCCAACTGAAGTTCCATCGCTCCACAGCCCAGCACCAGGACTCAGTTGCCCACCCACACCTGCCTCGGGGGTTGCCATGTCAGGGGAAACACCATCAGACACCACTGGCAACCCCCAGCCAGAGAGGCAGAGGGCTGCCAGCTTGACAACAGGAGAGGTTGGCATCCTGGTGGAGCAAGTCCTGGTGCATTATGATGCCCTCTGTGGAAGAAGACACGCCGACAAGGATCTGGCTGGACATCGTGGTTGCCATCAACATGGAGGGGGTGGCAACCCGCGACATACAACATATCTGTAAGCGCTGGAAGAACTTCAGGTCCAGGGCCCTCAGGAAGGCCCGGCACCTCTTGGAAGCACCGCATGCAGTGAGGCGCTGGGTCAACCTTACCACCAACAGCAAGAGGGTCCTGGAACGCATTAACCCAGTGCTTCACCGCCAGGTCCTCAAGAGGGAGACCGGTCCAGAGTCGGGCATAAGTGTCCATGCGTACTTGTTGGACGCAGTGCATGTTGAGGTGTGCCAGGAGTGTGCAGCTTGGACATATGTCTGAAAAGGTCCAGATATGGATGTGTATGTACGGGGACATGACCATGCTGCATGTGAGTCCTGTCATGAGAGATGCATATCAATGGTGTATGTGTTCCAAAGCATGATGCACAACTGCATGTGGAGATGCACACATGTTGGTATTTCTCTGTATGTACTATGGCATGTTTGGGGTGACACATGGATGCTGGTTACACCTTCATGTACGTGCATGGTATACATGTGCATGTGTGGGTACACGTGTGCAACTGTGATACAACATAGATGCATGTGACACGGACATGTATGAACCCGATTGGCAGATGTGACATAGTTGCCGATGATTGCACTGTGACAGGTAGTGGAGATGTACAGATGCATGTCTGTCTGTTGTGTGTGCATGTGTTTGGCCCTCACCATGTTGCGTGTAACGTCATGCCAATCTTCGGATGTTGATGCTGGTGAGTGTGTATGGATGCTGCTGCTTGCTGCATGATTCCTATTCAGTTGTGCATGTGTGTGGATTCATATGATATGAGTGTTGGGGAGTGTGATGCCATCTGTGAAGTTTGACACTGCCACTCATGTGCAACGGTCATGTGTGTATGCGTCCATTGCACAGTGCCCTGATGCCTGTGTTCTGTCTCTCCCTGTCTGCAGAGTCGAATGATGAAGAGGGCGGAGACGGTGCTGTGGAGCACAGCAGCAGGGATCCCACCGCCAGCCGGAGACGCAAACCCAGCTCTCCTCCCACGTTGTCATCTCTTCCGGGAGTGAGGAGTCTGGTGCCACGTCCATGGCTGCAGCTGCTGTGGGGAGGTCCAAGAGGCGGAGATTGGAGGTGGACTCCTCGGCAGCAGTAGGGGCAGCTGAGCCCCCACAGGGGCCTATGGAGGAAGATGGCACAGAGTCATCCAGGTTGGTGGGGGGTTTGGTTGAGGAGGAGAGTGTGGAAGGCCAACCACGGGGCCTGGATGGAGGGATTCCACTGGTGCTAGTGGTGCAGTCCAGGGGCAGCGACAGGAGGCAGCACAGGCCTCCGCGGAGGTGCCTGTGTGTAATCCTGTCCCCGATCCTGTGACTGCATCATCCCACACCAGCAGGGATGCCTTTGTCCAGACCCATTTTCAGGGAGGGGATGTGCACACAACAACTGGCCTTCCTCTCCCTGCGGACGTGGCAATCCATGACCATGTTGAGCCTATCCTAGTTGGGATGGCATTATGTCAACGTGGTATTTGGGATGACATGCAGGGTTCTCATGAAGACAATGCATATCATTTCAAATACCTCATTGACCGCATCGGCCTACTAGGACAGGTCACCAAAGCTGGGTTCCTCCGTGTGGTGGATCTTCTACCGACCCCCTCCACAACTGAACCCCCTATGCACAAGTGGTCCTCCGTGCCATCTTCCTGCCCAAGTATCACCTGGGCACCCTGTGGAGCTGCCCCTGACCCAGCGGCCAGGCTGGTGGAGGACACATCCCTGCCACCCAAACAACTGGACCCCAGCAAGAGGTAGGACTTGCAGGCATCGACAAGCAGGGCATATGCACGGCAGCAGCAGTCTCAGTGTGGGAGCGATGATGGCTCGGGGCCTTCAACGTCACAGGGGCAGGAATTGGTCGGAGCATCAGGAGGACCCTGGATTGGGAGTGTCTTCCGTGTGGCAGCAGTTAGCCCAGCGGATAGATGCGGAGCGGCGGCAGGGGAAGGAGGCATGGCTCACTATGGTCAGGGCGGAGAACTCCATGCGCAGGGCATTGTGGTGGGCTGAGTGCCTTGAGGCATCTCGCAGGGAGTTGGAGGATGCCATGACTGCATCCCTGCGAGACCTCGAGGCCAGGGAAGAGGACCGCCTCTGGGACATCGACGTGGAGTTCGATGGTGCCCTGGCCCGGAACATCAAAAAGTGAGCCATTGGACTTGCCCGCCGCCTTTGTACATAGTTCTTTAGTGATAGGTTTCCTTTGTTTTTTTGTTTTTTTTGGTGTTAATGCTCCACTTCATGTATGTAGTTTTTTATTCATAGGACTTTTTGGTAGGTTTCATTTGTTTTGGGGATCCTGGACCCTTTGGACGTGGATTGTATATAGTTGAAGACTTGTACATGCTTTCTTTTTGGACATTTTCTATGGATCAATGGTTTCTTTTTTTTTATTGTTTTTTTCATATTGACATTGGCGATGGACCACTTTTCTTTTTTCATGCCGTGGATTTTGGTTTTTCATTGGATTTTCTGTTTTTTTAGGGAATATCTGTCATTGTTTATTGATTTTCAAGTTTGATTTTCTTTATGTTATTTCATTGTGTTTTTAATACATTTATTCTAACTTCATGATCTGTGTTGTGTGCTATCATTGGTTTTGTGCATGTCTCAATGAACATAGCCTCAGTCATGTGTTGCCACGTTGTGGCTCTGTTGTGCATTTATGCATGGGCATGGTGGTTCTTTTAAGACTGTCATGGCATGGGTAATTTTGGAGTGGGTGCTGTGGAAGGTTGCATGCTTGAACTGGGGGGCAATGGGGATTTGGGTTGGCATTAGGGCCATGGGTCTGTTTTGTTAGGACATGTAGTTTGGTGGGCCCGTCAATGGGGGTGGGTGGGGGTGTGGGGGGACATGAGTCAGGGCCTGCTGGCAGGTGCCCGTCAATGGGGGTGGGTGGGCGGTGTGGGGGGACATGAGTCGGGGCCTGCTGGCAGGTGCCCGTCAATGGGGATGGGTGGGGGGTGTGGGGGGACATGAGTCGGGGCCTGCTGGCAGGTGCCCGTCAATGGGGGTGGGTGGGGAGCATGGGGGACATGACTCAGGGCTTCCAGGGGCATGGTGCCATGTGGCCTGCCTGCAGGGCATGCCCAGGGGTGATGGGCTGCCTGGGGGCATGCCCAGGGTTGTGGGTTGGTCCCCTGTGGTGTGGGCTGCCTGCGGGGCATGGGGAGGGGGGCACACGCTGGAGGGCACACACTGCCAAATTAAATGTATAAATCCACACACACCCCTGGAATACATGTACCCCGCACGCGCTAGCGAAAATGCGTGTATAAATCCACACGCACCCCCGGAATACACGTACCCCGCTCGTGCTAGCGAAAACTCATGTATAACTCCCTGTGCACCCCCGAATATGCGCAGGCAGCACATCCACCCTCCCCATGCCCTGCAGGCAGCCCATTCAATCTCCCCATGCGCTGCTGCCAGCCCATCCACCCTGGCCATGCCCTGCAGGCAGCCCATCCACCCTGGGCATGCCCCACAGGCAGCCCATCACCCCATCCATGCCCAAAGGCAGCCCATTCAACCTCCCTAGCCCTGAAGGCAGCCCAGTACCCCTGGGCATGCCCTGCAGGCAGCCCATGCACCCTGGGCATGCCCCACAGGCAGCCCATCACCCCAGTCCATGCCCCGCAGGCAGCCCATTCAACCTCTCCATGCCCCACAGGCAGCAGATCACCTCTTGGCATGCCCCACAGGCAGCCCATTTACACTGGGCATGCCCCGCAGGCAGCCCATCACCCCAGTCCATGCCCCACAGGCAGCCCATTCAACCTCCCCATGCCCCGCAGGCAGCCCTTCCACCCTGGGCATGCCCGGCAGGCAGCCCATCACCCCTGGGCATGCCTCACAGGCAGACCATCACCCCTGGGCATGGCACGCAGGCAGCCCATCACCCCTGGGCATGCCCCGCAGGAAGGCCACAACACAGGGTGGACTTTTCCCATGCATTTTACCTGACGCAGCGGGGTACGCATATTCCGAGGGGTGCGTGTGTACTTTTACATGCGTTTTCGCTAGCCCGAGCAGGGTACATATAATTCGCGGATGCGCGGGGAGTTTTCCACGCATTTCTGCTGGCGCGAGCAGGGTACGTGTATTTCGGGGGTGCGCTGGGAGTTTTCCACACGATTTTGCTGGTGCGAGCGGGGTACATGTATTCCAGGGGTGTGCAGGGAGTTTTCCACACAATTTCGCTGTCGCAAGCAGGGTATGTGTATTCCGAGGGGTGCGCAGGGAGTTTTCCACGCGTTTTCGCTAGCATGAGCGGGGTATGCGTATTCCGAGGGGGGCGCAGGTAGTTTTCCACATGTTTTTGTGGTTGGGGGAGCTGTATGCTGGTTTTGTGCGATGTTTTTGGCGCACGGGGCAGGGTTGGGGGCGTAACTGGCATGCCACAGGTTGCAGACGTCTGCCCTATAACATCATCAGTACCTGGCTCCCCTTCACATCACAACTTCCACACAGAGAAACCTCCAAATAGTGAGAGACAAGGTTCTTTGAAATGTCAGCATTCACAGCTGACATTTCTAAAAAATGCTCTCAGTGGTGGCTGGTGAATTTCTTGATTAAATGCACATGCATATTTCCCATGCATACACGAGAGGAGCCAGGAATAGCAATGGAGCCTAAAGCTAACAACCGGGAAAGGGATTTGAAAGGGTTCCTTCCCCGAGAACATTTATTAAATGATAGGTTAAAAGAGTCCTTTTTTCAGCACAGATTCTGTTAAAAATTGGTAAAAAGCCACACAGTTTACAATCAATTTTGTAGCATACTCATGTCTCATACTCATACTCTCAATTGAGACATTATACTATACATCCAAAGTCATCATGATAACAATCTCCAATCACCTCCTACTACTTTCGATAAGAGAGCTAAAGCGCCCTATTGCGATAATTTACATTTTATCACCAGGCATACTTTTCTAATTTGAAACAGTGTATTTAGTGGGAATAAACCAGATTCCAAATCATTTCTATTGGCAACACCTTGAGCCAATACCAAGACAGGGTCACACAGTCTACTCTCCATACCATTGTGAATATTTAGAAAAACCTTTAATGTATATGCATTGTTAAGATACAGGTGTGAATCTCCAAATGTGCAGGGAAGCACACGCTGTGGAAATTCTATTAGCATCATAATTTGGTCATTTATAGTGCCATTTCCAGTGTTTCTGTCATTTGTCACAGCATTTCAGGCTATTTTCGAGTTGGGTTTAGTGTTGCCACATTCTAGAGAGCACAACACTATCCAGGACATGAGTGAATGATGGGCAGCAAAAGATATTAGCCATTTGAACTATGCCCCATCAGAGTTGTAGATTTCTGGCATTCAGGGCACTAGGCCACAGATCAGAGCCTCTGCCTATCCTTTTAATTAAACTTTTTTCCTGCTTCCTCCAGCGAGTGTTCAGCATGCCAAGGTCCTTGGAGGAAAGGTGAGGTGCACCACACATATTAGTTATTGTTGCAGTGCCTAGCTGTTCTCAGAATCTTTGAAGCAAATGTAGAATAACGGTTTGTTTTCTTGACAATATAAGAAGTATAGATGTTATGAAGGACATATTTTGGTGTGAACAAAGCCTTGAGTGGAGGCACTGCCAAAGCTTCAAAGAGTGGTGCCTCAGCCACTTTTTTATTGAGCCACCTGGTTCCCAAGAGATAGCGTGAAAAATGTGTGCAAGGGATAGCAACATGTTACAAAATGGGAGTTGCAAAATGTGTTGCAGAGACAACTGCCACAAGCCCTGAGAACTGTCTTGGTTGCCAACTAGACTGAGCTCATTGTAGAGGATATTACTGTGTATAATTTGCTGACTTCACTGTTCACACTCATTATAGGATTGTATCATTTTGGTGGGACTGCATATGAGAAGTTACATGAATTTTTTTGACCAATGAGGGGATATCGTTTTAGTACATTTTACATACATATGTAGCCAATCAGGATGGCGTATTTTCTGCTGTCTGTATAATTAGGTAATTCATAGGGGGCTGCACATAGGACGGTCATAGCTAATATACTAACCAATAGAGTGTGCAAATGTATATGGTGTTTAGATTTTTATGTTTGTGGGAGCCAATAGGGAATGAGTTGGTAGGTGTAATTTATTCAAATGTTGTGGTTGTTGGCTTTAAATACTGTAACTCAATGTGGGCAGGTCAAAGGTGTTTTCAGTTTTCAGTTCTAGTGAGCTGACTAATCCTCCCAGACGTAGTTTGCATTTTTAATGCAATTTTTCTTGAGAATTGTGGACTACATTATTGCTTCCTTGGATTGATTTTTAAAATCAGTTTTTGGGCCTACCGTCCAGCATCTATCAAACAACTTATTGAAAAAAACCTCCAAACTTATCAGTACATCAATGACCTACCCATCTCTGATTACTTGAATTGACATGTTTTGTATTATTATTTGATGTATCCATATAATGTTTCCATGCAAAGTTTGTATCTGACTTATTCGCCATATTGATTGATGGTTGCATGCCTTTTGAATATCAGTGAATGGCATCTAAACTGTGTGTTAGAGTAATGTTGGTAAAATGCATGTCTTCTATAATATTTTCGTAGGTCAACTGGCCGATTTACACATTTACCAACCTCAGAGGTAAATTCCTAACAACCTTTAATACTGAATCAACTATGTTACAAGCAAACATTTCCACGGTGGCTCTGCCAACATATGCAAGTATCACAATCTAGGAACACAGTTCTGCTGACTTTGCCAATAGTGGCAATACAAATGTCATTGCACTTTAAAAGTATATCCACACTGGCAACATGAATATAGGCCAGTAGTCTATGTAAGACCATTAATCGTACTGGATTTGCCTGTAATGACATTACTATTGTTATTCCGCTGTTTGATTCATGTTCATACTAGATACACTATTGCAGGTCACTACGCCCACTTGAGAACATTCATAATTTTGGCTTTGCCCATGATACCAGTAACAGATGCATGACACTGTAGAAAAACATGTCCACACTGACCACACCAATGTAGACAAAGATGGCCACATAACAACGCTCCTCATGATGTCTTTGCCTATAATGCCGGCAAAATATATAAAAAGAATATACTTACTAAAGGACACAGATTACTTTTGAACAATTGCACATATGTAGCCTAAAAGACATTCATTGAAAGTATTCAAAGTCCAAGTATAACTTCCAATCAGTTCTAAATTCACTAAGTTTAGTTCCACGAAAACATATATAATCATATATAATAATATTCTAATAGCAATATTAACTGCAAAAGAGTCCCGTTGAAAACTGGTACAGAGCCAACACATGTTTCGAACTAAAGGATCTTTCTCAAGGACAAAAGGGATTACTCTTCAAAAAAATGATTTATACTGTTTTGAGAGACGCATATACGTTGAAGAAATTACATAAGTCAGAAGTGACAAAGTTTGCCAATTTGAATCCTTTTATAAGGAGATCTGCTCCAGAGGTCAAAATTGATAATTCAGTTTATGTTTTACATTGTCTATATTGTCAGGCTGATATGTAGCGTGCCGTGAAAATCATTCAAGCTATATTCAGGGAAATTAGCATGCCATGCATGAGTTCTTGAGTACTTCAGAACGCGTCTGGTATTCCACTGTTTTATCATTAATATAGGGGGATTTGTTCATCCTGACCGTAATCAGCAAAGGAGGCATTCCCAGTTTATGTTCAAACATACGCTTAGAATGCTGCATTCACGATGCCTTTTAGGCTGCCTATGCATGATTGTGCAAACGTAATCTGTCTTTAGTAACTCTTTTGTGACGTATGGGCATCACCACCACCTAGTAGTGCACACGCAGCTCACTCAGCCCCAAATCAATTACTAAAGCATTGCAGTTGTAAATGTGCTATAGTGCCCATCAGCTGACTCACAAATATCATTACTGGCTTCAACAATGACCACCACCACCTCCCAGTAAGAACACTCATCTATCAGGCTTTGTTCATAATGCCAATAATACATGCTATGACACTGTAAGAAAATGTCTATACTGCTGCACAAATGTAGATCAATATTCCAACTAAGAATATTACTCATGCCAATACTGGCTACACTAGTGTAGATCAGAATGGCCACATAAAAACAAAAATCATGTTGACTTTGCCAATAATGCCAGGAGAACATGAAATGCCAAAGTGAGAACATGTTCTCACTGACTGCAACAATGTAGGTAAGTATTCCAGGTACAAACAATAGTCATGTTGGCTTTGCCCATATTACCAGCGTAATTTGCCATGTCATTGAAGTAAAACATTTCTGCAGACTGCCTCAATGTATTCTGCACTCCATCTCCCCATGTATGAACACTCAATCAAGATGGCTTTGCCTATAATGCGAGTAGAATAGGCAATTCCCCTGGTTCTACTGTAAGAAAACCAGCACACTGGCTGCACCAATGCATATGTATATTAAAGGACTTGCAGAAGTAGCCCTGTAGTTATGGTTAAGTTGTGCAACCCGTAGGAAGAGCAGTTTTGGGTGACTTATAATTTTGGCGCAGTTTGATGGATGTTCACCAAACTCTTCGTCAAGGGGGGGGCAAAGTTATAGGGGGGGAAAGTCCCAAAACCTTTGAAATCCTCATAGACATAATGGTAAATAATTTCTGCTCATGCCTACAGCCCAAACCGCTGGATGGATTTGCCCCAAATTTGCGTGAGGGGTGGCGGCTTGGTCCTGAAAGCGGACTTTTGCAAATTTGGTGTAAATCCGTCCAGTAGATATTTTTAAATTGAGCAAAAGGTAGGTTGAAATAAATTATTAGTGATATCTGAGTGCGGTTAGCTGACTCATTTCCTCTCAATCACAGAGAGCCTTGTGATGTTCACTGACATTGTACGTACCTGCTTATTGGTAAATTAAAAACATGAGGTGCATCAAAACATTTGAAATGGATGCCATGTTGGATTCGCGAACTGCACCCATAGTTCATGAACATGTAATAAAAAAAATAACACTTGTCAAATTCATTAAATAATCTCTGGGGAGGTTAGGGGAGATGAGAATGGGATGGGATAGGGCCATAAAAAGCCAAAAGTGTGTTTTTTTTTCTGAAGTCCGCAAACATCTCAGATGTTCAGGGACATTGCTGGGATGTTCAAGTAATTGACAAAAGTTTGAAGGCAAAAATGCATATGTCTACATTATTGGGTTGGTGAAAAGTGGATTTTGGATCACTTATAACTTTGGTGCCACTCAATGAACTGCATGAAATGTTGCAATTTTATTTTAGAAACAGCCCCAAGTGATCCTGCCAAGTGTGGAGCTGTTTCACCAAATCGGGGCAAAATAGACAGGGGTGGTCCCAAAATGTTTGAACACCTCATACATTTGGTGCCATTTGATGAATCTTCACAAATGTTGCAAAAGATTTTAGAGCCAACTTTCAACGTACTTGCAAGGTTGGTTGGATTTTAACAAGAGGGGCAAAATTAGAGGGAAGGTACCAACATTTTTAGATGGCTTATAACTGTGGTGTCATTTGACAAATCTGCACACACGTTTGCAAGATGATTATTGACCGAATCTTGAATGTTTGAGCAAAGTTTGAATGGATTTCGTCAAATGGGGGCTAAGTAACATGGCTATTTTTTGTACATACATACAGCATGGTTTCACAAATGTGTTTGTGTTTTATTTTTTTAAAGGTGTCATTATGTAAGTACAAGAAATAGTGATATACCTTTGGTGACTAAGTTATAGCCTGTGGCCACTGGCCATTGCCATGAGGGACTGGCAATGGGGTCAAAGTGGGCATGCCTACCAGAGACTGGCTATGTGGTAAGGATTTTCAAACCCAGGATAGGTTTGAATGGGAAGAAAATTCTGCTTGTGGCGACAGCCCAAAGTGTTGGATGGGAAAGCAGCAAACCTGCATGAGGAGCATCTGCAAAGACCTCAAAGCATGTTTTTGCAAATCTATCGTGTGTTTTACTTTTTCAAAAGTGTCTAAATATAAGTACACAACTTAGTGATATATCTTTGATGCATGGTCAGTGAGCCTGGCCCTTTTCAAGGACAAATGCCTACTCTGATTTGCTAATTGGGACATGCGCTATGGCCAAATCCCATACCCAATAATTGTAGAGCTAGCCATTGGTCACTTTATGAACTGGGATGCAATGTAGGTGCAGTGAATAGCGGGCGTGCTTTGGTGGGGCTCGGCTCATGGTTGAGCCTTATGCCCTAGGCAATTCAACCATGGCTTGCATCCCCAGCATGCACTGCCAATAACGACACACATCAATATGCATGTCATTGCAAAAAATGTGTTTGTTAAAGGAAGTTTATAGTTCTTTCATATATGTTAAAAGAGGAAACATTAATGACTTATATACAGTGATGTAACATCATGCCGGTACGAGCTCAGGGGGTTGAGCACTCGCGGCTGCGATCTGAGTGTGATCTGCAGGTCGCAGGTTCGAATCCCGGCAAGGCCAACTCAGCCTTTTATCCTTCCGAGCTCGATAAATGAGTACCAATTTAGGTTAGGTGATATTGTATGTAAATATGTGCTTTGTGAAGCTCTTTGGATTAAGGTGCTATATAAATAAAACATCATTATCATCATGAAACATTTCCACTCATGAAATCCTTTGAAATTCACTGAAAAATCTTTGTTAAAGGGACTTTATGTTTAAGTTGCACTAATAAAAATCTATGAAATTCTGTGAAAAAACTGGTTACAAGTAAAATTGAAAAAGCGCAAGAAATGTGTCAACCATAACTTGCGCCACTGCCATGCACTAACATTTAAAATTTACTTGCTTTTAACTTTTGACTCATGTGATGGATATGGCCGAAATTCTGAAGTCAATTTGAGATGTGCAGGCCCTCCCAGACTGCAAAGTGTGGTAAAGATTTGTTAAAAATGAAAACAGGTATTAGGAAAACAAAAAGAAAAACGTATCGAAATTGCTTCCTGATCCCATTCATTTTCCCATTGACAAAAAAGTCAATTTTTGCCAGACTGCACAGTCCAAACCACTGGACAGATTTGGACCAGGTCTGAAACAACTTGGGCACAATGCGTTTACTGGAGGCCTTTTTGTGGTTATTCTGTCTAGTACATTTTTTAGCCCCCTTCTCCAAAATAGTTAGCTATATCTTGGGTAATTTGCCAAACCTGGTACTTTTAGAAATTAAACAGCCGCCATTTTTATTTTCACAATGCGCAAGATAGATGTGGCTATAACCAAGATTATCAGAAATTAAACGCAGAAAAAAGGCCATTTGCAGGTCAAACAAAATGCAAATGTCATTAAGCTAGTAGTGGGGGGTTGGCTAGAGGACAACATTTGACATTAAGGAGTTGGAGGGGGTCTAGAGACTGAGTTTGCAACACAAAGCTTTCTGTAGCCTCGGCTATAGCCACGAACAGCCGGCATTTCAAAGGAAACTGTGTCACGGAATCAGCGTGCATTGTGGAGGGAATAGGAGAGGGCAGGGGAGGTGAGGAGGTCAACATGGGTGTGGGGGAGGAGGCAAAGAGTAGGGCAAAAGTTGGTGAGGACCTGCGGGGGCAGGGAGGCATTTTTTTCTGCGATTGTTTTTTTCCTGATAACCGCGGTTATTGAAGGACTATGTATGGAAGAGGGTATCTAGTTCTGTGCCCACTGTTATAGTATTTTTGCGATAAAATATATATTTACAGTGATGATGGGGGTGAAAAACCATTGGCCATGGTAGGCATTTGGGACTCTTATCCATGCAGTAACCCGGGACTGACTCTGCCTAGTGCAAGGAACATATGGTGGCAATAGTAAGACAGACACACATGTCCACAGTTCAAGGGTGTTTATTGAACTTTCGCAAGGGTGTGATAAGCGCCTATCTAAACCTAAATCTACAGATGGGAGCAAGCTCCGACCATCAAATACTAATAATGTAGTCCTAGCGGAGTCTTGCCAACATAATAGGGCCTATACTAAAAAAACATGTTGCCAATCCTTACAACTAAATTACAAATCATGATGGTAATGTTCATGAAAAAGAAATTAATGTTCACAAAATGATATGTCAGGATGCTCGGGCTGTTGGCCTCCCTTCCCCATTTTTTCAGCACAGGGCAAAGCTGAACACTCGAGCAAAGCACACACTCGGTCTTCTGCGGCACAAGGACACAGTTCAATTTCCGCAGTTCAGGACCTTCTGTGTCCAAGTATCTTTACTTCTTTCAAGTCTCTTGACCCAGAGGGCCTGCTGTACAAAAACAATACATACATGTTATTTTGCTTTAACCTGTATTCAAGTTGGGTATTCAACATGGATCCCCATCTGCCGGGCTCAGATCATTTTCAAATTAAAAGTTCCAAGTTGGATCCCCCTCTTCTGAGCTCGGATCCTTTTCACGGCAATGTCAGAGAATTCTTTCTTGGGTGACTCACGGTACACCCCGGATCCCTCTCAGCCTAGCTCAGATCCCTTTCTTTCACTCAATAAGTCTCCCTCAGCCGGGCTTGGACCAATTGTGATGCACCTTACATTATCGAAGACTATCAAATATGCACAGGGTTTAGCTTGACCCGTTGCATGTCCACTTGGATCTCAGTATTCCTTTTCTCACAATCAGCATCAGTTAGATACTTAACAGAGACTTTTGAATGATCACCCACGTGGCCCCAAACCACGCTATGCATGGTATGTTTACTTGGCCTCCCTAAATTCAATTATAAAAGTTCAACTGATCCTTTTGGTTTCCAATTATATTCACATTGCTTGACGCAAACGTCTGACACACTGTTCTCTTTATACAAAGTTGCCACCTGCAAGCTTGGTTCAAAACTCAAGCTGGTTTGGTCACAGTCTCTCCGACTCACCGGCTGTGCTGTTTTTTCTGATTCCGCTTTGTTGTAGGAGCAAAGGACACTACCACTGTGACAATCGCTCCTCCCCACTTGGCTTATCGACACACGAGAGTCGCAGGTCCCTCCAACCCACTGTCCAGGTTTGATCAGCCTTAGTTCCTGGTCTTCGATTTCTTACTTTACAAGGCTCACAAAAGTAATGGTCTTTAGAGGTAAAGGTACTTCCCTCCTTCTGACCCTCTGTGGTATTGCCATCTTTCTCCTTGTATTAAACTGCCATCTTGAAGCTGCTGTCTCCTCGTGTGTTTTGCCTTGCTCGGAGTATGCATTTGTGCTCCACCTTTTATACATGTGGGGAAGTGTGACGAAGTCAGGTGTGTAATGATCCGTAATTGACTGACATTGCCTGACAGGGGTGTTAGGACACGTCAGGTATACAGCTCTGGTGTTAGTCCGATGTCGCTTATGGTGGGCTGTCCATAAGAAAGTGTTTGTTTTGGGAAAAGGGGTGGGTTGAGTTCCTAGGTATCCTACCTGGTAGGATGGGGAAAAGGTCTTATAGGGAAGGGGATACCACATCTCACCCTTCGGTGTCCCACTTCCACTCCCCGGAGACCCCTCATCCAGGTGATCCTCACACACTGGTCCACCCCCAGGAACTGGATCCAAAAGTGATTGCTGTGTCTTGGCCAACTGGGTGACAGATACTCAGGGACTGGCGGGTGAGACACCTTAAGGCTTTTCACATACCCTTCACCCATGCAATGTAGCCGCATCTGTTTCACAGGGGAACCAAGAAAAGAAATGCATGTTCCCTTGGTCTTTATCTTTTCAGTGCTCCAGAGTGAAACAGTAGGGTTGCAGGTCTAAGAAGCATCACATCACTTGAGGGTTAGAGTATTTTCATTGGCTAATCCCAACTAGTGGAGAAGAGGGTGTCTCTTCTTGTTCTTCCCAGGTCTCCCAGTGTCACAAGACCTCGGGGTTGGAGGCTTTGAAATCGCTGGCGAGACGTCCACCATGGGATGGTGCCATTACACTTTGGTTGCGTTCATCCTGTTTTTCATTCCTCATTGTTGCGTACTTATGAAAATGACTTGTCTAAACATCAGATTCCCACGCATGGCTCTTACACGAACATACCTCCAGATGAATACGAGGTCTCTCAGATTTGTGACTCGCGATACCGTAGAGGAATGCTGGTGTATCTGGTGAGGTGGAAGGGTTATACATTTCAGAGAATTCCTGGGAACCAGTCTCCTTTGTTCATGCCCCTCTCTTAATGCATAGGATCTACCAGGCCCATCCCGATAAGCCGGGGGGTGCAGTTTAGGAGGTGGCCTTCTGTGATGAGACCTGGGAGTTGAAGGCTTTGGAATCGCTGGTGAGACGTCCGCCATGGGGTGGTGCCATTAAGCTTTGGCCGCGCTGCATAGCACGGTCTAGTCTTTTTCCATCATGGCCGCTGCCGGTTCTTTTATCAGATGTGCTTCATGGGGGCTCTGCACGTTGTAATTTTAGGCGTTATTTGTTCTCCTGCTTGTTGCCTGTGCTTCATTGTTTTACCCTTTGGCAGTGCTCTTCCCTTGCTATTCTTTGTCTACACTTTTTTGCTGCCCACACTTTTATGTTTCCTGCCTTTGTGCTGTGTTTTTTTGTTTTCCTCTTTTCTTGCTCCATGCACCTCCTCTTCGTGAAGCTAACTTCCTCTTAGCACGTTCCATTCCAGCTATTGCTCTCACGCCCTGGTTCTCGTCTAGTCTTCCACTCCGTAACTTTACCTTTCTCCTATTATGTTGCTTCTCCCTCCTTTCGGATCCCTTTTCCGGGTCCGGGAAAGTGTTTCCCGACGTTCGGCATCCCGAACTACAGCTGCTAAGTGCAGTGTGCTTGCGGGCGGCTGCCCATGTGCTTCCTGATTTCTTTCCTTCTTTTTGACGTTTTGTGGCCAGACTTGGCCATTACCCTGTTCATTCACTTTCTTGATAATTACTCACATTTCATTCTCACAAAGAGACTTCAACTACCAGCCTTCCTTGCGGATCAGAAGTCAAGATAGCCTACCATGTTTTTTGTTATGCCTAACAGCTTTTTCCCCTTTCTTAGCTGCTCTGAGACAGAGTCCCTGCCCTGCCTTAAAGGTGGTCAAGGTGGCTTCTTTTCATGGTAGGCCCTATCTAATAAAAAAAGGGAGATTCCATCAAGAAGAAAGAAGAAAGAAAGAGAATCAGAACCCGTAACTTCAGGTGAGGAGGAGAAGGAAGAAGGAGAATTTCTTACGGTTTCAACCTCTACCGAAGAAGGGGAGGGAGAACCCATAGACATTTGTGACACCCAGAGCATGTCAAGGACATCTCTAGGTTCTGTACCATAGAGAAGCTCAAAAGGAGAGAATCCAGTAGATGTCTGAGGGGTTGCTCTCACTGCAAACAGTGCCCAGGGGATCATGCCAATCCTTCCCATCCTTATCTACCAACTTTCTAAGGATAATGTTAAGCATTTTATTGAATCTATCTACCAAACCATCGGTTTGGTGATGGTACACTGAAGTTCATAAGGTGGTAATATGGAGTAGTTCCTTGACTTCCCATGAGCTTGCTCATAAAGTTTGAAGCTTGATCCGTCTGGATTTCCTTAAGAAAGCCAACCCAGGAAAAACATGGAAAGACGTGTATAAGAATTTGCTGAGTGGTGTTTTTCCACATAGGGAATGTCTTGGATTATCTGGTCGCGTAGTCAACAATCATGATGACATATTTGTTACCCAGTCTAGATTTTTCTAAAGGTCCAAAGATGTCCATCCCGATTCTTGAAAAAGGGACTTCTATGATTGGAAAAAGGACTCAGAGAAGCAGACAAGGGGATGTGAGTATTGGTTTTCTGACATATTTCACAATTCTGAATAAAGGTCTTTATATAAGAATGAATACCAGGCCAGAAAAACCTACCGCTAATGTGTACTTGTGCTTTAGATCACCGTTATGCCCCCCGGTCATGTGGGAATGTGCAATCTCTAGAACAATATTTTGGTGGGTTTTGAGCATTACTAACTGGGTTTTACGCAAGCCTTCTGTGGATGTTTATTTTCTATATAGCAATCCATGCTTCAAGAAGAAGAAAGGGCTTCCCTTTTCTACAACCTCTCCTTCAGGAATTGCTTGTAAGAAATCTTTATTAAGAGATGGGTGATTTCGCTGGCCGAAGGCTAGGTCGGGGTGGATGGTAGGCTCTTCTTGCTCGTCAGCTTCACCAAAGCCTAAGGTACCTCTCTCAGTTTCTTCTGGTTCACTTTCTCTAAAGTGAGGAAAAATAGCTTTTTCAAGAATCCCTTGGGCAATTTTGTCCCCACAATGTACTTCAAATGGGATCTCGCCATGGTTCTGTAAGAGAACCTTCATGTCTCCCCGGAAGTCGGGATCGATGATACCTGCTAGAACGTTTATGCCAAACTTCCCTACCTGGCCATATTTTGGGGCCAATCATATATAACCCCCAGGGGGGGGGGGTATCAGAACTAAGTCTGTAGGAATCTTTCCTCTTTTCCGAGGAGGGATAGCAGCCTCTCTTTTGCTACAGATAATGAAGCCTAATTATTATTGTGTGGCAACGGAAGGGTTGGCGGCTCTATGACTAAGAATCTGGAATTGTAGGGTTCCCAAATGTGTTTCAATTAAGTCACATCCCAACAGTAAGACAGACACAAGTGACCGCAGTTGAAGGGTGTTTATTGGACTTTCGCAACGGTGTGATAAACCCCTTTCTAAACCTAAATCTACTGATGGGAACAAGCTACGGCCATCAAATAATAATGCAGTCCTAATGGAGTCTCGTCGAAATTAAAGGGCTTATACAAAAAATACGATTGCCAATCATTACCACAAAATTACATTTAATGTGGGATAATGTCAACAGTTGCATTCAGCTCATTGACCTGACTGGGAAAATCCTTGCACTCTCAGGTCCTGGGCACCCCACACTGGACTCAACGCCGGGAAATACAACCTCCAGCAACCGCAAGTCAGCCCATCCATTCCTCTGGGAAAATTGTAGTCGGGGGTAAGTAAGCGCAAAGAATTAGTCTCCCCATGTCCTCCATGGGATACATTTGAGAACAAGCCTCTTTGCATCCTTCCATTTCACTGCTTTTTGATCATCACGCCTGGGCAGTAAAACCTGAAAGATAAAAACCCATCTTTACTTACCAGTTACTTTGTTGCATCTTTTCTCTTGAAAATTTCACCAACAAAGGTACTTTTCCTGCATCAGATACATTCAGGGGAAAACATTGTGACATTTGGGCACAAGGCCCCACTCTTCATAGGGATTGGACTACAGAAGCTAGGGCATATTTTTTTGTGACTTGGTTCTATCTAACTGCATCACTTACTTACCTTATTTTATAAATTTAAGTCATTAAATGCAATTTAGAACCTATGGCGACTGCATATATGCTTGTTATTGAGTGGTTTGTGATATTATTACCTGCTTGTTTAATCTTTTAGTATGTATTTTGGACCTAGAATAATAAAGTATTTGTGTACATTCCTGTCAAAACTGAATTATTGTGTGCTTCACTGTGTGGACTCATTGTGGAGCCCAGACCCCACTCAAACTCTCCTAACATTGACTACTCTCCATTACTAACTTGATTGAGTTTTGGCTAGCCTCTGACGGTTCCCCTGCTCACTATAGCTAGGGGGGCCTTGCAGTGATGCAATAGATGCAAGGGCAGGTCCCAGCAGTAGCAATGGGCTTGTGGTCACTGCCACAATTGAAAATGAGGAGGAAGAGGAGGCCTCTATATCAGGACTCTATAGCAATCTCAGAAGTGGAGGCCATCCTTGAGCTTAAGAAAGAAAAAACTTAGACTCAGTGAGAAGCAGTTGTACTTTAACATGGATAAGCCGGAGTTTGACAGAAAGACAGGGATTACCAGTTGAAGTTGGCCAGACAACAAGGGGCTCAAGAATCCTTGAGAATTCCTGGGAGTGGGTGTGGATCATCTTCTCTTTCAAGAACTCCTAACGGGTCTGCTCAGTAAGTATGATGAAAAAAAGTTTATCATTGATTGGCTTACAGCTTTTGAGTATGTTGGAGAGGTGCAAGATGTAGGTGAGGTTGATAAGATTACTTGGTCACACAGCAGACTACCCCATTCTGGATGAAGTGCCATTAAAGATATGTCTGAGGCTGACAGAACAGACTTTGATAAGTAGAAGACGGCTCTCTAGTTAAACTTGAAGACTTGCTGCCCAAAACATAAAGAGATTCAGTGAACACAAAAAGAATAACATTAATATGTGAGTGTCTTTTGTTGTGACAGATTGCTTAAAGAATTTGAGTGGCACAGTAGAAGGCCATAAAGTAACCACTTTGTAATGTGATGGTAACCTCACTTGTGATGCCACCTCAAAGTTGTTCTGCTCAAAGCGACACCACCACTGCGCTGAGCATCTCTCTCCCATCTTGGGTCTTCATTCTTACTGTATACAGACTCTCTACTCCTTAATGCTATGTGGCTCAATCATGAATGTAAACTGGGCTGGCTGGGAGACAAAGGTTGCTGGATCGACAAAGTGGCACATCACAATGTGAATTGCTGAATTTCAAAGTATAACCTCATACCCTGATGTTCGTTGGGTAGTGAGGGTAGATTTTGATTTTTCCGAACATTACATGCTCTACATCTGAGCAGACCATCATTATGACAGATGGTTTTTCAATTGCCAAAGCTGCTGCTGCAATAGCTTGCTCGGATGGAAAATGTCCCTGCATTACTGGGTCTAGAATACCACTGTAATGATCCAAAGGCTTGTGTCCTTGAGAATTATTTGTTGCAGTCTGGAGAGGCTAGCACTTGTCCATTGGTAAGTGTGACTTTTAGTTACTTACATGATTCTATCATTTCAGTCATCCAGGTAATAGGACCCTTCACCTTCTGTACAGCTTGAGATGTTGGAGAAGTGGTGTTGTGTAACTGGAGGAGTCAAAGATCCAGGCCTGGTAGTAATTGCACAAGCCCAGGAGCTGCTTCATCTATTTTACTGTGTTTGGCTGGGGTGTATTCTGAACCACTGCTGCTCATTTAGGGGTTAATCTACTCCCTTCTGATGATAGCATCTGTCCTAGGTGTATTACCTCCTTCTGACAATATTGCAGTTTTTCCCTGTCCACCTTGCACTCCTTGCCTGACAATAAGGTCAAGAGTGTTTGTGAATCCTCTGTGGACTACTCTGTGGTGCTGCACACTAGGAGGCCATCCACATATTATATCACTGTGCTCTGTGTCTGTATGTTCCCCAAGTCTGCATGCAGTACTTGTGGAAGTCTGGTGTGTTGGAATCCCTGACCTTGGTAGTTAAACAAGGTGAAGTACTGGGAATCTGGGTGTAATGGTGTGGGAAATAATGCATTTTTAAGATCAATCACAGTGACGTAAGTGGCCTCCGTGGGAACATCACACGAAATGGTGGCAATACCGTAAACTCTGCCTCCACAATGTTATTCAGTGGGCACAGTTCCTGTGCCATAACCCAAGACTCCCCACTTAGCTTTATTCACAGGGTACACTGCTGTGTTACATGGGGAGTCTGATTGCTATATAATGCCCTGTTGCCATAATGCTGCAATGGTGTCATACATCCTCCATCTGCCTCCCTGGACATGGGGTACTGTTTGGGGTACTGTTTGACCCATGGCCATATGGCCCCTTCCTTTAATTTGCTGCAGACTGCCCCTATTACGTTCAAAATACCTACGTCATGGGTCCCACTGGTCCAAATCTCTGCAGGCATGTTCTGCAGGTCCTCCTGCAAGTGGGCCCACATCATCCTCATAATGAGTGTCATTTAGTGAACTTCTCTGTTTTCTAACAGGAGACAAGGGTTTACGTACCTCAAGCACCATCTCCCCTACCTCCTTATCATCATCAAAAAGTTGTTTGTCACTCAAGTCAGTTAAGCGCTGGGTGGGGTTAATACACAAGACAGTGCACCATTCAATACCATCTTCATACACCCCCTGCAAGATTGCCTTGCACTTTTTCGTTATTACCACATGTAGCTGAATACTGATGACAGTTCCTGGTGCTACTTACTTGTGTGCTGCTGATCTGATAATACAATTCCACCGCTTTTATGTCAGCGAAACCTGAAAGATGATAACACATCTTTACTCACGAGCAGTTGTGTTGTCTCTCTTCTCTTGAACAGTTCAAAAACACAATGACTGAACTTACATCAGATACATAATGGGGGAAGCATTGGAACTCGCTGCAATAGGCCATAGATGTATGTTGTACAGGTCTATAAGTGTCATGAGTAGTTAAGGTCTTCAGGTTATTTTGTACTATAGGTGCTTTACCTCCCGGGAGTTAGTATTCCCCATGTGGTCCTCCCGCAGATAGCTACCCCCAGGATCAGAGTCAGGTAGCTTCTGCCTGTCCCTTGACACATAGGAGAAGCTTCCATCCAGAGAGCCAGTGGCGACATTATCAGATTTATCACATAGTTTATACATTAAAACACAATTTCTGAATGTTAGCTACTTCATATTGTATTGGATGCTTACTAATGTCAATAAACTATTTTTAAAAAAGAATCAATGAGAGAATGTTTATATTTATTTGTTATAATGTGCATGCTAATGATGCATATTTTCCAAATTCAAACATACAGGATGTGAAGGAAAAATGTGCAGGTTGCAGCAAGTTTAAGACAGCAAAACATTAAACATTGGCAATATTAAAATTCTGGCTTGCAACTAAGTTACATGTGTTAATGAAAATGTCTACTCCATGATCAGAGTCAACGGCATTGCGGTCTATTGTTTGTTGTAATGTCAACAAGTCTTCCTCACTCAAACTTAAAGCATTTTCTGGGACAACTACAGAGTTGATTGTTTCTGGAGGGAATGAAAATCCATAGTTATCGACACCATAATCATCTCCATTGCAGAATTTGCCTAACATTGAGGTGGCACTGAGCATACCACTTGCCCACAACTGTAGAGGAGATAAATGCCCTTCTGTACGCATACAGTGATTATTCCATTGGCTCACAAACTCAGCAGTAGCTTTATTTATTCTTGGCAGGTAAATATAATCTAATGCAAAAATATGAATTTCATCCTGAAGATCTAATATTCCGGTCTCTTCCATCCAAAAGAACAAATCTTTGAAGTAGGAAACAACAACTCTGTTGACCTCTGCCCGTAAGCGTTCTATATGTTGATTGTGAACACTTCGACCACAAATAAAACTACCTCTGTTTAATCCTCTTTTTTGTATCATGTAACGTGCAACAAGGACATTTGCAACACCCATGTCTGCCCTGACCCTCAAAGGCAGTCCAAATCTGGATACTCCATCTTTGAAGAGGTTAAGAACTGTCACAGCACGATTGTTGGTATGACATTGTACATAAACAACAGATCTGCTGTAGCCATCGATGCAGCCATGGAAAACAAACCTCCAGTGTATGAGCTTGTGGTTACTGTCAATGTGACTGATAAAGATACGCATTGATATTTAGAATGATGAATATTTATCTCATACTTTCAAAAACACAAAACTAGAAGTGACACTGCCTTGAAAAAGCCTATTGTTTGAGGCATAATGTGCAGAGGGCCCAGCACCCATTTCGGAACTTTACAAATAGAAGCTAATTTATGTTATGATGGAATGTTGAAGTGTGGTCAGCACAATTGGTAACTTGCGTTTATGCTATGATGGCAGTTAGGGGTAACATTTGCATAATAATGTAGGTACCTCGCCAATCAGAGTACTTACAGCAAGAAGTATAATGACAGTGAATGAGCGAATGATTGAAGTGCAATGCACAGCACCAGGCACCTGTATGGCTTACTAACAAGAGAAGACTTCCCCACATTTTAAATAATCATGTAAGATTGGGTGACTGGGACTCTTGAATCCAATAATGTAGGACATGAGATTGTGTTATCCATGTAATACAATGGTATTGTTCTCTAGTATCTGCACTTGAAAGGTTGGTTCATACAGGCAGGTGATTTAAATGAAGCAAGCTCAGAAATAAATATACTTCTTTGTCGTGCTGCTCTTCCTCCTTCCCAACTGGTTGGGTAAGGCCTCATTTTCAGGAGGGCCTGTAAAACTTGCTGCAAAAGAAATCCACTTCAGGAAACATAACTTGCCATTCGAAAGGGATGATACATGTGTGGCTTGCTACGCGGGCTGACCTCACTACCTCTACCCACTGATAACCAACTTTAATACCCGAGTTACTGTTTTTATACCAACAATGTATGGTGGTATTGCCTTCAATCAATGGTGCTTCCTTTTTTGGGTGTCTGCCTTTAACTGTCACTTCCCACCTTTGTAGGGTAATTCCTTCAAAAATGTGTTCATTCTGTTTGTGCCTCCCTCAACGGTTCATTACACAGAAGGCAACTTTTATCAACTGGTTGATCCTGTCATTTTACAGTAACAGCTTTCAATGGTGGTGCATTAAAACATGCTTTCATAGTCAACCATCTATCATGGAATCTACTATTCCATGTCAGATAGGTCTGCACGGTAACTGAACTCGGAAGCACCACAATCTTACGATTAGAAGTAATTACAAGCTCTGTCGATTCCCATCTGCCTTTCGACTGCACAAATAAAAACTTTGTATAATACTGATGTCACTTTACATCTAATATCGTGCTTTGTGAAAAAAGTGTGTGCATTCAGTCTTGTAAAGGCCTGCTTAATATAATGTGCTCTCACACCTTGAAGCGTCTTCCTTGTGCTAGATGGAATTGCCAATAATTATCACAGACCAAATATTAGGACAGACCAAAGAAAGATGGTAAAATACTGCTTTAATCTCAATGAAAGAAAGCAGGGAGAAATACAGCTATCAAAGTAGATGCTTGTTTTTTCACACCAAAGTTTGCTTTCTTAGAGTTTATATAGTTTTATGTACGTCATTCCTGATGTTATCCTACGTAGCATTTCACAAAAACCTAACACCGGGAGGTATTGGATTAAGGGAACATATCTACTTATAGTATAACATAAGTGTTAATATCTCATTGGTTGCCCCTTGTCTGTAGGACACGCCCTGAGCTACTTCTATGCATGTCACATACTGATTGTAGCAGAGAATATGGCAGTGGACTGCAACATTGTATATGAAAATGCACGGCGGCCTTATTTGATTGGTTGGCAACCCTATCCAATCTTGGACTTTCGGCTTGTTTAGCAATACGTGAACAAAGTGAAGCCTAGGTGTTAAAGCTGCATCAATATGTTCTTTGTTTCCCAATTAGTCTATCGTATGTCATCAACCAGTTCCTTAGCTAAGGTTTATCGTTTGTAGTTGACCTCATAGTCTGTTCACTGTTCTGGGATATTCAAGGGAGTGTGAGCTCACCACTATCTTAACTTGAAGCTCCAATGAATAGTCTTTGTTTTGAGTTCTTCATCACAAGTCGGGCAACCACGATTTTGTCCATTTCTGCCTCTCAATTTCTGTTATTTGATTTAATTAACCAGGGTGTTATTACGTTCTCTTGCCTCTAGAGACTTGCTCACTCCACCTCACATAGGATTTTACTTTTGTGGTTGTTCAATACTTGGCATCAGGAAATGTCCTTGCCTACCTAATCTTTGTAGAAATATGTCTCATGCACAAGGTCTATTCATTCGCCCCTCTCTGTGCCTTGCGCCCATCTCTCGAAATAGCCTCCTTGACTTCAGGCCAACGTACTCCCTTATTCCGCACATGAAAACAGCTTCTTCATCAATTCTTCAATTTACAATCCAAGGCTTGTTTTTGAGGTAGCTGGGATTATTCTTCAACACTAGCCGTTGTCCATTTTCTTCCTCTTTTACTTCTGCTCTCTGCTCTTTATCTTGTAGTGTCCCTCAGGTTTCTTCCTTGTCCCCTTCATTTTTTTAATTTGTACATCCAACCTTTGGTCTGCCTCACCTGCTCCCTCGGCTTCAGGTGCTACTCTTATGCCGACGACACCGAATCATGGTTCGATTAGATCTGACCCAGGCGGAGTTATCATCGCGCTTGAGTGCATGCCTGGTGGCCGTGGGAGACTGGATGGGTAGGAATTGGCTGAAGCTGAATGGGGACAAGACTGAGGTCGTGGTGGTGGGCTCCCTCCCAATCCTGCTCTTTGGTCCCCATCTTTCTGGCCTGTGGCACTGGGTGATTTTCCTCTCCCTGTGTCGGTGGTTAAAAATCTGGGGGTTACTTTTGTAAGGGTGTCCCTAATTACGCTCACACCAGAATAAATACACCCCTCTAGGGGAATAAGGCCAAAAAGCGATTTTGTAAGGATAACAAGTTTAATCTCAGAAAATGAGGATGGTAGCAAAGGACTCTGCTGCCTGAACGGTCTTCTCCTGTCCCTCTTTTGTTACTTCCTGCTAAAGTGGTTTGAGGGAGGGGTTTATATAGGGCTGGCTAGCTGTGGTGGTGTCACTGGATATGGATCATGGCTTCATCCCAATCCATCCTTTTTTCATAATAGGGATGCTCCAAAGCCTTCTTTCTTCAGTGTCAGTGGTTTTTGTCAGGGCATGCTGTTCTACATTTGGCTAGCTTTGAAAGAACACACTGTAGCTCATGCTTTCCTCCTATGCAAAAACATACTGCAGCTCTGCAGACCTTTACAAACATTGAGGTCTAGCCCAAGGGAAAAACTAAACATTTGTATAAACAATTTTCAATTATTTTATCCATATTTTACTCCTCCTGCTAACGTTATCTGGGCCCACACTTCTTTTTTGTAATTTGTCCCATTCTGCATTTTGTCACACAGAACATGTAATTCCTATTTTTAACCTGCATGGACCCTTGACGGACAGTAGACAGCTGGTGAGTCCGTTTGTGCTACCAGTGCTTAGCCATAGTGACAAACACTGCATACTCGCCTGTGGTCCATTTTTAGAATCCCACAGGCCGCATTTCTTCTGGAAAGGAGCTCGACTCCTCTATAGGTTTATACAATGTCTAGGATCTGACATTACAAATGTATCCAGCTAATAGTTAATTGTACCTTATATTTAGACAATAACAACCTTCTTCAGAGCTTGCCCATGTCTCTGATTATATCTGCATGAGAGAACCTTCCCAGTGTCCCTCCTCCCCCCAGTCCATTATAGTGCCTTAAAGAGGTCTTGCCTAACTCTAAAGCGCTTAGGGGTTCGGGAGGAGCCTGGTTCCTTCCCAACATTTTATCATCCACACTCTTCATGGCTGTTCAGGTCGGAACAGTGTGTAAGGCCAGTTACTTCCACTTGAGGCTTACATATGGTGCTCCCTTTACTGCTATGTCATCTCAGACTTCTGGTGGTGGCCTCTCTGGTGATGAGCCAAATAGTCTATTGTAACTCCTTGGGCCTCATTACACGGATGGCGGAGAACCATAGCGCTATTAGCGCCATGGTTCATGCCGGTAAAATACCGGCACCGCCTTGGAGGAAAAGGGAATTACCGCCCCATTCCAAGGTTGGCAGGGCGGTAATTCCCCCTTCCCCTATTGCCCTTCCCCATTCCCATTTTTGCCCCATAGGGCTTAATGGGAATGGGGAAGGCGCTAATTACGGTACCGCAAATTGTGGTACCGTAATTAGCTCCCTGGGTCCCTTTGCGGGTTGGTTTTTAACACCTGCAAAAAGCAGGCGTTAAATCCCCCAACCCGCAAAGGGACCTCGTAGTAAGGCGGTAAGGATTTACCGGTACCAGTATTTTACCGGTACCGGTAAATCCTTACCGCCATCCGTGTAATGAGGCCCCTTGTCTCTGGCTCAGCCAGTGGGACTGATCCACCAGCCACAGGTGCTGCGGAATTTGGCAGCCAGGGTGGCCACTAACACTCCTTACGGTGCCCATATTAATCCAGTCCTACGTTCCCTCCACTGGCGTTCTATCGCCAGGCATATGGAATTTAAGGCTCTTTGTTTCGTTCATCGGGCCTTCTGTCACCAAGGTGCGTATTCCTATGGGACAAATTCTCCCTGTATCTTCCAAACCTAACGCTTCGCTCGGCAAATGCCTGCTTGATTCCCAGAGTCTGCCTCTCAAGAGTTGGCGGGCACGTCTTTTATGGAATACACTTCCTTTAATCTTGAGAGGTAATCCAAACCATCTACAATTCAGGCGTCTCTTGAAAACGCACCTTGTCTGAAGTATAGCAGACTGTGTAGTTGTGCTTGATGCTTTATCACCAAGATGCCTTTGGGCCTACGAGCGCTCTATAACACTTTAAAAAAAAACAGGGGTGCCAACACACACCCCTGTCGAACTCCAGTGTACACAGGGAAATAATCAGTGCAATGGCCAAATATCCCTCTTTTCAAACAGGCCTTGTAATTAGAATTAACTTCTTTCAAAATATTGATGACTTCAAGAGGGCAGTCCAAGGACCTGGGAATGCCCCACAGCATGACCCTGTTAACTTTATCAAAGGCAGTGCTAAGGTCCATAAAAGACAAATGAATAGGTTCATTTTTTATTTAGAGTGAGAAGCTACTCAGCAGATAAAGATTTTAAACGTGTTCCCCCTTAGAGAATTGTGCACAAAAGCCCAGTTGAATGTTGACAAGGATATTATTTGATGCGACCCATTGCTCCATTCTTCCAAGCAATACCCTCCCAAATATTTTGATGCTGGTATCCAGAAGAGAAATTGGTTGGAATGCTGTCAGGCATGCTCTATTTCCCTTTGTGAAAATTGGGGGCATAATAGCCAATTAGTATGAAGCAGGAACAATTCCACTCTTCAGGATCGCATTAAATACAACAGTGAGTAGAGGGGCCCATAGCTCGATCAAGTCCTGAAACTAATGTGAAACTAATCTGCCGGAATTCCATCAGGCCAGGTGAACGGTTATGGGCTTGGCTAAAAATCACTTCCCTCACCTCTTTCAATGTTGGAGAGGGATGGGGAAGCCTACCACTCCTCCCCCTGCTACGAAATTCATGACACAGAAGAAGGCTAGGAAACACCGCAATCACCCATACTATTTCAGACAGATACCCTCTCAGCCAGCCATATGCTCACAACCAGACCTACAGACCTGGTGCGGTACAAAATTACCCCAGAGTGGATGAGGAGCCCCAGGCTATAACCAAAGACACCACAATTGACAGTCTCGATTAGCGCCAAGGAGCCATGTTGCTGACATCGGTAGAGATACCATGACTTAGCAGCGTTAGACATGAAGCACACGTGCCATCAGCACTCCGGGCCATGCACTTGAATACTTGAAGAACACAAGTGTGCAGTTCTAAAGTTAGAGGACAGACACATATACATGCTTTTATTGTGTTTATTATTTTTGCCACTAGCCAAGTGCAGCAACGCAGAAACTGCAAGAAGCAAGAGATCATGAGCGCAGATTGCAGACGTTTAACCCTATGGAACTGCAAGAACACCTATGGGACTTGACAGAGCCAACTATGACTAACCTATGGAGAATGTAGTATAGCATGGACACTATAGAAACTGCATTATAATGGTTTAGAAAAATTACAGCAGGCCACAGGCCTCTCATCAAGAGCTGAGCTGAATTCAGGCTGGACAGAGAGCAAGACGTGTGAGACAGGACCCGCTGCCCAAGGCCACAAGAGACGGATGACATTCCATTCCTTGGACGACAAAAGCACCAGCTGCAGTAAATACAAATAATTCCTCATTATTCAGAGCTGCACAGCTCAAATTCGTGGTCTCTGACCACGCGACCAGGCCGGCACAGACAATGGACAGCGACCAGTGCCGGGAAAGGGAGCCAATCTCAGGCTAGTAGACAGAAGACTGCAACAAAGATGCTACAATGTGAGACAAGTGTTGCACCGAGCAAAAGAGCACTCTCATAGACTAAGGTGGTACACACAAGTTACAATGAAGACACATACTCCTTATTACCTTGAAAAGGAATACAGAGAGCTGAGAATGTTTGCAGATCCCAGACCTGGGGACATCAGCTCTAGCCAACCACAGTTCAATATCCTAGGGGTGGGTAGCATCGGGCAAGAACCAATGTTCAGACCCCTACACTACAACATTATTATAGATAGTGACTTGGGGATGGACCAGGCCAGCCACCTGACATGGGAGAGCCAGTAGAATAACACATATAGGTGAGTAGTATAGAGGAGGTCCCAAGTACAGCCCGCACTCCAACCGTCCATTTTGAAGTACCAGGAAAGTTCACGCTGAAATATGAGACGTATGATGAGCAAGTAAACCAACAGAGAGCCGCAGTGGGGCTCTGTCTAGTATCTATTAGAAGAACAGCACCTATTGAAGTACCAATACCAAGAAAACCATGGACAGTAAGCTACCCATTGAGAAAACCATATCAACAAATGAAACGAAATGAAGATCGTCTGAGTACAATCCCTGAAGAAGCCAAAAAGGTCTTAATGGAAGAAGAATGGTGACACACGAGAACCCGGACTGACTCACATACAGAAGAGATGACGACCGGAGAATGACGTAAAGAGACAAAATGCCATGGACAAGGGACATCGTGGACCTAAAGTGAAAGGACGATGTCAATGTAAGAAGCTTAAGCTGTAAGCATGGCAAAGATGTTCAACCAGTTAACGCATGTACATATGCTTGGAACCACAAGAAAGCTAAGAAAATTGTGCGGCTTGCTATGCTTAGTAGAAGACAGAGTGCAGCAAGCACCACCTATACATATCTACCTCAAAAGAAGAACATTATATAAGTATACTTCAACTATGCATAAGAAGCAGAATCAACCAAAGGTTACTAGAGGCCACACGAGGAGAGCTTCATATTTAGCAAAATCAAGAAAAAGCGGCAGAAACGAAACTCAGCAGAGGCAAATCGTGCCAGAAAAACCAAGGTCATATCAGCTAAAATAAATTAACAGTAGCTACAATTAATGAAGCAAGGAACAGAATATCATGCTCTGAAAAGTTGAGATAAGAAGCTGAAGGCAGGTGGTGGGTAAACAAATGCTGGAGGGAGTGTGGATCCCTAGGCACGATGGGCCACTAACTATGGCTCTGCTCCAAACTATCTCAATACTGGAGGGGAGTCCACAGACAGATTGGGGGCATCAACAGGGCCACAGTCGCATTCACACCTGAGGTGATGCTGCTGGGGCAGAGGCAGACGAATGGCACGAAGACCATTTAACCTACAGAAACATAGGGATACTGCTATTCACGGCTAGGAAATTACTGACCACCCATTGGAAGGCTAAGACCCCTCCTTCACACTCCGAACGCACAGAGCTACTAGCGAAAACATGCAGACTAGACCTAGCGGCTATGGCTAGAAGACAAACATACAACCCCACTAGGGTGGCAAGATTCCGGGCACTCATAGACCAGTGGACCTAAAATAGGACGGGTATGATTGACCGAAAGGGGACAAAAAAACAAACAAACACAAAACTCAGGTCACACAGCCTGCAAAGGGGCTCGGACAACGAGATCGAGATTGAAAGCCAATGTCATTGGAGCATTCAAGGGCAATGAGAGCACTATACCACGGAGCAACTCACAGTTTGCGGGGGTCGAGCGGGATGTTATATTGGGGTTTTAAAGCTCATCTAAATTCACCAAATTAGGGGCAGTGGACATTGGAGGGGAGGAGGATGGGCGACAACGGTCCGATGCTGCATGGAGAATAAGAATACTCAACCCGTGTGGGAGTATGCAAATGAAACAACATGCTGCTGTGAACCCAACACCCCCCAATGCTTTGTTTTGTACTGTACCATGATTTGTGAAATGTTAATAAAAAAGAGTTAAAAAAAAAGAAAACATGCCCACTTTCCTTAAATTTGAGAAACATTATCTTACCATAATTGATTTGGACCCCCGACATGGTACACCCGTCGTCGAATAGCTGTTCGCTGTCTGATGGCTCTACCAATAGGGTCAAGGAGGCGAAGTCTATTCCTCACTCTCCATCTTTGAATTCTTAGTGCCCTGCTCCTTAGACTGCCACATATCGCCAGAATTAGGTGTTGAACTTAAAATGTTTATAATGTTCTGATCAAGGTTTGCATCATTGATATCTGTAAATCTAGACTCAGAAGATGTAGACATGCCCAGTTTGACTCTTCTCCTGTAAAGCGTAGATGGACCTATATTTAAACAAGCTGCTATTGATGTCCAGGAAAATCCAATCTCCCATAGGTATTCAATATTTACTTTTGAAGCAATAAACCTGCAGAATGAGAATGTAAAAGAGTTGCTCAGTATTCTGTCGCACAACTATAAAAAGGAAAAACATATAAAACGTAACTCACCTTGGTCTTCCTACACCTTGAATTACGGTGGGCGTACAAAACGTGCTTGCAGGAATGTTTGATAAAATGGTAATCTTGCTTTCAATATTTGTAATAGAAACATATGTACATTTACAGAGTTCTTCCAAAATAAAGGTTCCTATGGAGCCCAGTGGTTCAGAAAGATTGCAGACTGTTAAAATAGCAAGTAATATTTCCAAATGACTTTCAAGTTTTCTCTGCAGATGTTCCAAAAGGTTAATATCAACAGAAAACAAAGCTCGTTCTACAGCATTGAAGCATGATTTTAAAGAAATTAGATAATCCGAAAGATCATCAGATGATGCTTCAACGCAAAAACACAGATTAAGAAATAGCATAATATAACCTCTGTAAACACTTCTTAAAGCCATGCTTAACTAGGGCTCTAAATGCAATGAATGAGCAGGCTTTCAAGTTTATTTTCCCTGTTTCCTTTGAACTGCAATTTCATTGGTTTAAAAATATCACATGTTTTTCAATGAAACAATTTTAGTAAGCTATAATGTTAAAATCACTTCACCGCATGTCATATTCATTTCAATGGGTGTCTTATTCATTCCAATCATTTACCTACTCATTTCAATGCATGTCTTATACATTTAGCTGTATGTTGTATTCATTTCAATCCATGTCTTATTCATTTGGATGTATGTTACATCCATTCAATGCATGGCCTATTCACTTCAACGTGTGTCCCATTAATTTCAATGGGTGTCATATTAATTTCAATACATGCCCTATTTATTTCAATACATGTCTTATTCATTCCAATGCATGTTATATTCACTTAAATGTTTGTGATTTCCATTTCAATGAGTGTCATATTCATTCCATTGCATGCCCTATTCACTTCAACGTGTGTTATATTCATTTCAATGGGTGTCGTATTCATTTCAATGAATGTCATATTTATCTCAATGCATGTCCTATTCATTTCAATGCATGTCTTATTCATGCCAATGCATGTTATATTCACTTCAATAGGTGTCATATTCATTCCAATGCATGTTATATTCACTTCAACGTGTGTCATATACATTTCAATGGGTGTCATATTCATTCCATTGCATGTGCTATTCACTTCAACGTGTGTCATATTCATTTCAATGGGTGTCATATTCATTCCATTGCATGTCGTATTCACTTCAACGTGTGTCATATTCATTTCAACGGGTGTCATATTTATTTCAACGTGTGTCATATTCATGTCAATGGGTGTCATATTCATTCCATTCCATGTCATATTCACTTCAACCCGTGTCATATTCATTTCAATGGGTGTCATATTTATTTCAATGCATGTCTTATTCATTCCAATGCATGGTATATTAATTTCAATGCTTGTTACATGCACTTCAATGTGAGTCATATTCATTTCAATGGGTGTCATATTAATTCCATTGCATGTCCTATTCACTTTAACGTGTGTCATATTCACTTCAACGTGTGTCATATTCATTTCAATGGATGTCATATTCATTCCATTGCATGTCGTATTCACTTCAACGTGTCTTATTCATTTCAATGGGTGTCATATTCATTTCAATGGGTGTCATACTTATTTCAATGCATGTCTTATTCATTCCAATGCATGGTATATTAATTTCAATGTATGTTACATGCACTTCAATGTGAGTCATATTCATTTCAATGGGTGTCATATTCATTCCATTGCATGCCCTATTCACTTTAACGTGTATCATATTCACTTCAACGTGTGTCATATTCATTTCAATGAATGTCATATTCATTCCATTGCATGTCGTATTCACTCCAACGTGTGTCATATTCATTTCAATGGGTGTCATATACATTTCAATAGGTGGCATATTCTTTCCATTGCATGTCCTATTCACTTCAACGTGTGTCATGTTCATTTCAATGGGTGTCATATTCATTCCATTGCATGTCGTATTCACTTCAACATGTGTCATATTCATTTCAATGGGTGTCATATTTATTTCAACGTGTGTCATATTCATTTCAATGGGTGTCATATTCATTCCATTGTATGTCGTATTCACTTCAACATGTGTCATATTCACTTCAATGGGTGTCATATTAATTTCAATGGGCCTCATTAGGACCCTGGCGGAGAGGGTATTACGCCAGCGTAGTGCATGGCGTACCTCTCCGCCATACTACGAGTTCCCGTAGCGCCATGGAGGTTTTCTCCGCCTGGTTTTACCAGCCGGAGAAAACCATGGCGCTACGGGACCTCGTTGTTAATTACGCCACCGTATTTTACGGTGGCGTAATTAACTCCTTCCCCACTCCCATTATACCCTATGGGGCGAAAATGGGAATGGGGAAGGGCAGAATGGGGATTGGGGATTTACCGCTCCGCCGAGGTCGGAATGGGGCGGTAAATCCGCCAACCCCCATGGCGCTATCGGCGGCTTTCCGCCATGCTTCGCGGTGCATTTAGCACCGCGAAGTCCGCCCGGGTCGTAATGAGGCCCAATGTGTGCCCTATTCATTTCAATGCATGTCTTATTCATTGAATTTCAGTGTATGTCATACTGATTTCAATACATGTTATACTCATTTCAATATGTATTATAGTCATCTCAGTGTATGCCTTACTCATTTCACTGCATGTTGTATTCACTTCAAACTGTCACATTCACAAAGGTGTAATTTTGACTTGAATGGCCTCCCATACGTTTTCCTTACTTGTGTATCATTTTGCAGGCGCTGGGTAAAGTGGTGAGCGGGGCGAGTTGCTGTAGTCAGGTAAGTATGAGCAGAGCAAATTGTTGCAGTCAAGTACGTGTAGAACGCTGTAAACACATGCTGCGAGGAGGTCCGGTAAGCGTTCTGCAGCAGAAGCAGGCGGCACAGTAAGCATTTCACTGCTGCTGGGAACATCAGAAAGAATGCTAAGCACAGGCTGTGGCCTAGGGTGTGGTTATATAGGCCTGGGATGCACCCTAAGACTAGACCAATGGCCCAATGCAGCAATGGGCTGCCTGGGGCCATCTTGGATTCCAGAGAGTGTCCCAACCTGGCGACCATCTTGGTGGAGGCTGCTTCCTTGATATTCAGCCATTGCCATACGGTGCCTGCGCCAGCCAGCAGCCCTGGCTGTCCATTCCATGCCTGTGTCCCTACACTTCCCCCCACTGCAATCTAGGGGTGTGTGTGGTGCATTCCTGGGGGTCATGACAGCCACACACACTCTGGGAGGCGGCAGTGAGCAGTATACTACACATGGCAGTGCTGAGGGGTTTAGGAATGGATAAGGTCAGATCCAGTAGCCAGGAAGACCCTGATGAGTACATGGCTGACCCATTGGTCAATTTCTTGCCAACCTCAATAGAATGTCAGCCTACCTACTTGCAGTCACCCTTCAGAGCATAGTGCAGGCAATGCACAAGAAACACATAAAACTCTGTTGGAATGTGCATTTTTAAAAATGTATTTTAATAGTTTTTTTATAATGCGCCTAATACCAAACCTGAGCTTGGTTCCTAAGGGTGGATCCGGGATTCAAACCTCTGTTGCTCTGCGTGGTCTTGCTTCCAAAAGCAGCACAGTGCCCCTGTGCTATCCTCCGTTGCTTCCAAGACCAGCACATTGCCCCTGTGCTATCCTCCATTCACGAGGCATGGCAGTTGTTGCGTTAGGAGGCATGGCTGTTGTTCAACCCCAAAGTGAACCACCATAAAGAAGTAGATGCCCCATGTATTTATTTATTTATATTTACATTTATAAAGAGCGCTAAGTCCAGATGCATCAAGGCGCTGTTACATAGATCAGTTTACATAGACCAGTTACTCATGTGAACAGTATAGAGAACAAAGCATTATTTACACATAGTGTTCGATAGACAATATGGGTTCAAAGACCAACCCCCATGGGGGAGGAAGCCATAGCAGTCCAAGTTAGGTGAACAGCAGGGTTTTTAGAGCTTTCCTGACGGTCCATTAAGACTGTTCGGCCCACAGGTTAAGCAGGAGTAGGTTCCAGCTTTATTCCATTAAAATTTGGCCTGGGAGATGCAGGAAGGCATAGGCTGCTCTGGTTGGTCTGGAAGAGGACGTATTGGAGATTTTTTAAGATAAGTATGGCGGGACATCTTTAGATAGGCATCTATGTGTGATGGAAAGTGTTTTGAAAAGAATCCGCTCATGAATCGGTAGCCAGTGGGCATTTTTTGCTGCAGTGATATGGTCAGCTTTTATCAGAGATATGCAACATCAAGTATCCTGGACTTGCAATTACTCACATAGTACATCACCAACCCCTATTGACAGTATGCACCACACCAATCTATACAAAATACATGTCAGCCAAAGACCCATCATCCACAAAATGCATTGCCCAAATGCAACAGCTGCTGGTAGTCTGGCCTCACAGACAGCAAGTTCAATAGATCAGTCACAGCTTGGCCTTTATGCACAGTGTGTTTCACCTAATGTCGCAGTCACTCTTTCATGGGGAGCCAGGTGCCTCGCAGGTGATAGGATTACACATTTGAAATGCAAAATGGGCTAATGTCTACAATGGGTACTTGCACACATATAAAATCCATGAGACAACAGGTCAGCCAAGCTAGACATTTCCAACAGTTAAGAATTTTCAACCAATCAAGTCACTTACATGTGACACTGCCTGCCAATAGAACAAATCCCTTTTGGGAATGTTGCACCTTGCCCAGACAGTGTTACTAGTACATGACTGCTAAACTGCATGAAATCACACCAGCAACATCTCAACAAGGGTACTCATTTTCCATGTCTCCCAACAGTTACACAAGGCAGCCAAGAGCCTGTGAACAGGCCAAGTACATCTGCCAATCCTGCTGCTACAAGTGTCAATATAGCACTGACACATGTTACACAGTCCAGTTTTCCAGCCACACAGGAAGCCAAGTAGCCACAAGGACATCTCCAGGACCTCGCTGTCTGACGGCACCTCAGCAGCCAACTCTGGGGATATGGCCACACCTGTAACCATTGTGGCAACAGCATCAGCCATACTAGTGCCTGCAGGAGCACCTGCCACCCAGCCACCTTCCACCACTGTTGGCACCTAGTCTAGGGTGAAAACCACCTACCCCAGCTCAGACTCCAGTAGGGCTGTCGGGCAGACCACTGCACAGGACACAGACACCTAACCCTTCCACTTTGTAGCACCTGTGTCAGGCACCCATCATCTCTGCTTTTCACACTAGCCTCTTCCCCTTATCTCACTGTGTCCTGCATTGGTACCATGCAGAAGACAAAGTCATATCTTACCTCTTTCTTTAAATCTGTCTATCAACTTCAAATTTCCCTTCCTCTTTTAAACACGCTTCGATCATTCCCATCTTTAAGTAACCTTCAGCTGATCCCTCTCTTGCCTCTAACTTTCAGCCAATGTCTCTTCTTCCTTATCTATCTAAATTGCTTGAACGCCTCGTCGATCTTCAAGTCTCTTCTTTTGTTTTGAATAATTCTATTCTTCCTCTTTTCCATTCAGGTTTTCGACCTATGCACTCTACTGAAATGGCCCTTCTCTCAGTCCTTAACTCATTACTCACAAATGGGTATTCTAAACATTCCTCTATTCTTGCCCTACTGGATCTTTCTGCTGCTTTTGATACTGTTGATCACCAGCTTCTTCTAGCCTGCCTATCATCTTATGGATTTTTGGGTTCTGTCCTCTCTTGGTTTAAATCTTTTCTATCCCATTGAACATTCTCTGTTTTCTGGGGCGGAATGACTTCTGATTCCTACCCTCTTGCTTACGGTGTTCCACAAGGGTTGGTTCTAGGACCTTTCCTTTTTTCTCTCTACACTTCTCCCACTGCAAACATCATTTCCTCTTTTGTTCTTTCTCACCACGTTTATGCTGATGATACTCAGCTCTTATTGTCTTTCCCCTCTTTCTCTTCTGATATTCACACCCAGCTTTCCCCATGCCTAAAGGACGTCAAATCATGATGGCTACTCATTGGGGGTCATGACAAGTCCAGCGGTAGCTGTGCTGGTAAAAATGGCAGGCTGCCGCCGGAGTTGTGCATGTTATCAGGCGCCTGGCTTTGGGGAATTACCGGGGCATTACAGCCCCATCGGTCCATGAAGCCAGGCACCAGAAAATGTCACTCCCCATTTCCATTTGAGTCCCATAGGACTCAATGGAAATAGGGAGGACAGATGCACTGGCACTGTGTGCAACAGTGCTGGTGCCCCCGTCAAAATCTATGGGCGGGTGCCATTCTACCGGCCAGGTCAGACCTGGCAGGTGGGAGGGCATACCCTTGGAAACTCGTACTAGGTCCTTCTGGTAACAACGGTGCCGGTAAACCTACTGGAACGGCAATGTCATAATGAGGCCGATTATCTTACTCTCAATTCTGCAAAAACTGAATTACTCTTTTATTCCCTCTACTACTATACCACTTCCTACCTCTCATCTCTTCTTTACATCCACTGCTCGTAATTTGGGGATCTATTTTGATTCTGCCTTAATTTTTTTAACATCATATTTCCATTTCCTCTCCTGACTGTCAGTATCATTTATTTACCATAAAAAAGTTTTCTCTTTTCTAACTTTCGACTCAACTAAACTACTCATATCCTCTCTTATTATTTCATGCCTCTTTTATTGCTCCACCAAGCTTTTTGGACTTCTGGTATCTCGATCCCTTCCTCTAAAATCCATCTTTAATGTTGCAATTAGGGTACTCTTTTTGCTTGACCCCACGTGAATCTATATCTCCTACTCTCCACACCGTGGGTTGGCTTTCCTTTCACGCACAACTTGAGTTCAATTTTCTTTCCCTAATTTTGAAATCTCTCTATGGCCTATCTCCCGACTATCTTTCCTCATTAGTCTTGTTCTACACTTCCTCCCTCTCACTCTCTCCGCTCTAATACTCAGCTTTGACTGACAGTTCCATCTCTTCCTTGTGCACAATCACACTTTCGTACACTTGCAAATCTTGCTCTTTACACTGGAATCTTCTTCATCTTTCCATCCATTCTATCACTTCCTTCCCCCTATTTCGTAAAGCATTGAAACTACATCTGTCCCAGCAAGACTTTGTGCATCTTATGACAATTTTCACATGTTTGATTGTACTGTTTGATAAATTTGCTATGTAAAATCACTTTGGATTCAGGCGCTATATAAATACTAAATAAATACAAGTACAAATAAATATTGACTCCCGTCCAGAGGTTGAAGATACAGACAGAGTACACACTTCTGGCTCAGATGGAAGGCACCACCATGTCACACCGAGGCTACTTCCCCAAGACACTCTCAATGCCATCTGGGAGAGGCTAGGAGAGGCTTGTGCAGATAAAGCAGCAGAAGGAGATGATGGAACAAATTGCCCAAGAACAACTGGGTATCTCCTAGTCAATGCAAAACATACTGCAGGGTGCCTCCAGGAGGGTGACTACTGCCCTGTACAAATTATGTTGGTATGCTGAACATGGCACAGTGAGCAGAACAATGATGAGCCAAAGGGTGCCTGAATTGGCAGAGGACAAGTCTGCAACACATGAAAGTGTCTCACTGGCCATGACCCTTATCCTGAAGCACATCCAGGATAGTGAACTGGACAGTTCATTTTCTACCACCACAACAGAGTGATACGTGGCAAACACACCACCAAGGCACTTCCAAAATTGCATTGCTCATGCCACCAGTCCAAGTCAAAAAGGTGGCAAGAGGAAGAAGTAATGGGCATATCCATGTGCCATGTGACAGACTGCAGATTACAAGCGGGTGGGGAGGGAATAGAATTGGAGATGAGGGTGTGGAGACGGAATGGTATTGGTCAAGAGAGTGTGGGGAGGGAATGATGTCAGGGATGAGGGTGTGAAGAGGGTAGGGTTTTGGGATGAGGGTGTCCGCATGTAAAATAAATTACTGTTGACCACTGTCAAGGGTAACCAATGTTTATTTAATTTACGTGATGCATGTGCATTCAGTGAAAGGTTGAAGCAGAGTGGCAGGTGCATATGTGTGGAATCAAAAATAGTTGTCTATTGAGTCCTGGCGGACAAAGCCTTCGTCCCTCATTTCCTCATGTCTATCCTGAGGTGCCCTGTTGTCACATGCAACTTCTACATCATCATAGCCAGGGTGGGCATTGTCTTCATTTAAAGCACCTGGACAGTTCCACCGTATACACATGTTATGCAGCATGATCTTTCCAACTTTAACTTGCCTGCACATGAGTGCCCCACCTGTCTGGTGGCCACACCTGAATCCTCCCTTTATCAGTCCAATGGTGCTCTGAATGTATGTTATGTTTCTCGTGTGTGCCTCATTGTAAGCTTTCTCCTGCGGTGCACTAGGGTTCCTCACAGATGTCATCAACTAGGGTAACTGTGGGTGCTTTGAGTCACCTAAAACAGGTAGAACGGAATGTGTGGAACATGATAACCATTTGTCAAAGTGCATATTACTATTCATATTGTGCTGGTGGTTGGTGGCCTTTGTGTGCTCTTATATGTTTGTGCATGATGCACCATACATCACTTGGGTGGGCCAGTGACTTTTGATAGGCACTAGTAGAAAATTGCGTTTTTTCCTGCATCATTGTTCGTGGGTATCGGTCTGTTTGGGCATGACCCCTGCTGGTTATATGTTATATGGTTATATGTTCGGCCATTTACTGGCCCATCCATAAGCATTTTCTGGAAATGGCCTGTTAGATTTGAGAGTGGCCTTGATTACCAGAAGGAATTGAGGGCCTGTGTTTATGCATAAGCAAATCTAGAACAATACATCAACACATCAAATGAAAAACCTTTCGAACCAATACAACACAGTAAAGGCTAAGCCAGTTAGGCAAACACAACAATAGTCAAAAAAATCCCAGATTCAATATTTAATCCAATTTGAAAAGAGGTGTAGTCAATTGGAAGCAAAATAAATCAAGGTGGTATTGTTGTATTCCGGCTACTTCTATATATACCGACCAGTTTTGACGTTAACACATGAAATTGAACGTTGTCATCAGGGAAAGAAGGTTTGTCAAACCTATAAATCATATTTAAAATGTAAAAATCCATATTTGACCAACAATGATACTGAGATATTACAAAAGTAACATATTTTATGCTAAGAAAAAATATAAGCCACACATTATTTCGGGGCCTTTAAACTGGGAGCCGTACCTACCCCTGTGGGAGATTCAGTCAGATATTTCCAAACATGCATAAGAGCATACTGTTGGCAGAAACAGCTTTGCCTATTTTCAATATATCTTTTCATGAATTGACAGAAAATGAAGAATCTGTACTGAGACGTGGCCTTTCCTTTGTAGCTACTCAGACACTGAGCGCTATGCGCCTGACAACAGAGGTTAAACAATTTCTTAAAACATATTTTTCTGATCATAATATTGATAGTGAACCTAACATTTCTGGCATAGCTCAACAATCTTCATTTACTCCTGCTAATGCAGATATGCCAGTAGAGGTGTTGAATTTTGAAAGACTAGTTATTTGGATTTGTTAGGGAGAATTCTCACCTTATGGCTAATTTCCCTTACATATAGAGTCCCCCATCAGCTTTGCTGGATTTGAAGGGTTTGTTTTTTTCACCTGCTAAAAGTGAGACTCTTTTTCCCACTCTTAGGCATTTTTGCTATTTGTGTTCCAGGCTATTTGTGTGTGTAATGTCTATGGGGTATCTCTCACCTCCATAGGAACCTTCTTTATTCACATGTGTTACACAGCACCCTCCGTGCAGTGACACAGGGATGTCGTAGCGACCTCCAAACAAAGACTCCATACCCTGGGACTGACTACTGTCTCCCAGGGCATGTAAAGTCCCCATTGACTTTACTAGTCAATTTGTGTGAACTAAACCAGTACAACCCATCTTACTATGGAGGTACTGGGAAGGGTTAATAGTTTTTCCCTAATGTTCATTTTCGAGAGGGTACCGTACAGTCTCTCTCTCAAAAGTTTTTAGCTGGTCGCAGTGGTTACTACCGTAAATATTCTACCGCAAATATTTTCCTATGGGATTTTCCCATTGTTCGAGGCTACAACATTTTCTGACAGCTTCTAACATACCGCCGGTGTATTTTAATATTAACTTTACTCCGGTATGTTTTATTTGACAGAAATGTAATATAACTTCTTTCTCGTGTCTTTCTCTAAACTCCTAACCCAGGTCGGGGATCCTTTATTCGTCCTTTTGACTGGGTTCTGCCGAGAAGCCCTCCTTCCAGCGCCACCGAGTCTGGGGTGGGTTCATTGTGTGGGAGGGGGAGTGGGACCCCTGGACAGGGTTGCCTCAGCAACCCATGTCGCACTCTATCCTGATAGGCTGGAGGGTCTCCCGCCAAGTTGACCACTCCACTGTGTGAGTGGCAGCTAGGCTCTATGAATGGGGATCTTTTTGCATAAAAGAAGAGTCCTGAGGACTGGAAGAGCAAGACGTTGCCACTGGAACTAAGAAGCCAAAGTGGAGGGAAGCCAAAGACATCTGCAATGACTGAACCACCGGTAAAGCCCTGCTGTCACATCTCACCACTTTTCTCCACACGACAAGAGAAGATCTTCATTCTTCCCTTGAGCTGGTGGGGCCAACGAGTTTTCCAATCGCCTTCCCGGACCTGCCATGGTCGAATCGCCAGTACCCTGTACTCGGAGACCGGATAGCCAGGCACAAGTCCACCCAGACTGCGATTTAAAGGAGCGCACCTTTTATTCGTCGGGCAGCACAGCAGCAGGTTTCATCCCTGGGTAGTGCTGTAACTCGAACCTTCCTCCACGATGAGAGCCTCTCTTCTTCTGCTGGATCCCCAGAACTACAGGAACTAGCAGGAATGTCCACCACCGCAGGAGCCACTTCTCCATTTTAAGGTACATTGTTCCGCCAGGGCACCCTTTCTGCGTGGTAGAGCTAAAGGTGTTTTAAATCCTTGACCTACCTGTTGGGTTGGCCGCCCCTCTCTCTTAACATTGTCTTTCACCTTCTGCATCCACCTTTTCAAAATCGTTAACCAAATACTTGACTGCAGATACAATAACAGTTTGCTCCTGGGCCCTTGCCCTGTACCACTGACTCTGGCACAGGCCTACTGACTCTGGCTAAATTTGTTAGAACTGCCTTATCTAGATTGCTTCTCAACTAGAAGTGTGTTGGTGCACTAACTTCTTATAACCACCCTTTCCTTCCCACTTTTAAACCTTGTGAAATGCCATTTTGCTGAGTTTTCATTTAAGTATTCGCTATACTGATGCACTGCCTTGCTTAAACTGGTTCACAAACTTCTGGAAAGTGTTGCTAGGGTGTGTAAGAAGATATTTCTGTATAACTTGTGCTTTCCCTCCCTTGTGAGAAATTGCCAAAGTGCCATTTGTGTTTGGTTTACACTGTGCCGTTTTGCTCAGTTATCACTCTTGCTCAAACTTGTCTACAATTTAACTAGGGAGTTGTGTATACTTTCTTTGACTGAATTTAACTTGCTTTAAGCACTGTTAAAGATGTGTTTAACTAGAAGTGTATAAAAAAAAAAATATATATATATATATATATATATATATATATATATATATATATATATATATATATATATATATATTCTTTTACTACTAAGCTTTGGTCAGTGTTTCCTTGTTCCATAGTGCTGAAGGCCTATTGTGTAAACCCTGAATACTGCTCATCTCCCTCTTGAGATAATTCTGACTGCTCAGCCACAGCTACCAACTAAATCTTTGTGGTACAGACTGATAGCAAAGGGGATTTATTGCTCTCACCTGTAGTCCTAATCTTCTGTAGTGCTCCCTAAGGGAACTGCACAGGATTCTGCCTAACAGGATTAAATACTGAATCTGGGATGTTTGTGCTTCCGTAAACTTGCACTTTTACTGTGTATGTTGTGGATGTAATATGTAGGTAGTTGTATTAAAATAGACATGTGATTCGTTTTTGAAGTGTCTTAATGTGTACTTTATCATTATTGGATGTACTGATGATGCAATGCTGATGGTTATGAATTGAAAGAACGACATTGTGTATTCATACAAAATTGTTTCATTTGATGTGTTGATTTATTGTTCTAGATTTGCTTTTTCAGATTTTTATAATGTTCTCCCTATAATCTAGAAGACAAGGAATCCTGATTTTCTGTTTACCTGTTTTATGCATACTATGATAGCCTGTAGAGTTTCCTCGGGTCACTCTGTGGTCAGCGGAAGTGGGTAATGTGCTGATGGGTCTGCTCACTTGCTCCAGCACGTTTGAAAATGTTGTCTGGGACATCCCATGCAGAATCCCAACAGTGTTTTTCAGTATTTTCCAGTGAAACAAAAATTGAATATGGAAACCAACGTCATCAGGGGTGCATTGGCAGTTATGATTGTGATGGCACTCTGAATATCAGCCTTAATCATGGTCAGCAGGTCTGAAATGATGTGCTCATCCATGCGATAGAGTGTGACTAATTGTTCTTCAGTCAGCTTCCATGGGGATTGACTGACACATGGTATATGTGGCCTCTGCAACACATGTCTCCTCTGCCTTTGTGGTGCTTGTCTCCTTCCCTGCTATGGCCTTCAATGCCACTGGAGCTCAATGAACAACAGTAGCAGGTTGCGATTGCTGTAGTTCATGTCTGGTTATGGCTGCATGGTGCTTGGAAGTATGTTTGGGGTAGGTGTAGACCTTAAATACCCTTTTGAAGGCAATTAAAGGTGGAGGTAACTGCACCTTGTTTTTGGTAGAATTACCACCCATTTTGGCACTGCTTCGGCAGTATTTCAACTTGTAATGTGGCAGAATTCGAATTTTTATCGTGGCTGTAATTCCTCGGCCAGAATTACCGCTGAAGCTAATTCTGCTGGTATTCAGAGCTAATTCCACCGGCAGTAATTCTGCAGGTGCTAAATACACTGGTGGAATTAACACCCATTTTCTGGGACATCTAATTTGGTAAGTGGTAAAAATGTCAGTAGTTCTGTTACGGCACTTTTTCTACTTACTACCCTCCTTGACTACATTGCTGTGGGTTTGACACTGCTCCAAGTTCTAAGTTCAACACGCAGACATTACCAGCATGCTACTGGGTGTTTGTTGGCTCCCGGGGGAAAGCTGGTCACACCCTAATGCCTGATGTCACTTCATGTGCCCCAGCAATGATGACATGCCCAGATGTGCCCCTTTCTTCCCAAGGAACACAGATTTTCTGCACACATTCCACACTGTAGATATGTGTTATGGACTCACAGAAGATGTCATTGGCTGTTAAGCAGAGGAAACAGAAGAGTGAACATGATGCTCCTCAAGATGCCCACATGTAAAAGGCAGAACTGGTTGCTTTGATGGTCTGGCAGGTGCTGTAGTTGATTCATGTACATCACTCTAGCCTTGTGATTTCCTACGTCTCACAAAGCGTTTACAGGCAGGATGTGTTTAGTATTGTTATTTGTAATTTCAAAGCCATTGAGAGGTAGTTGGTGCTCTTTCAGATTGACAGTGTTGTTCCTAAATCCCTCCTTCTCTGGGTCACTGCTGGGGTTAGACCTAGTGTGTTTAGGATGCACATAGGTGTAGTTAATGTCCCAGTCATCATCATCATCACATTCATTATCATTAATACCACCACTGCCATCATCAAAATCATAGGGAAAAGGAGTAGAGAGGGTTAGAGATGCTGTGCACCCTACCAATCTAACATGATGGCCTACTGCTGAGAGCTGAACATTCAAATTTCACTCAGGAACATCTGTTCCTTCTGCCACCGATTCAGTGACAAACTTGTCAATCTATCCCCTGAATAGACCCTTGCAGAATGTAGATGTGTATGCTCATATTTTGAAACTAGTGCGCATGGGCTAAATCCCCATGTTTTTCAACACATATGTTTACAGAAGGCTATTTTATTTACAAAGTTATTCCTAACACTAGGTCCCTAGTAAAAAAGCTTTTTCGCCCTATGTGTTGACAATCTAGTGCCCATGGGTGCTTAGCCCTAGTGGGTGCTGATTTGCCGACTGCAAGGGGATGTTGCGAACCTGTCCCTGTCCTCTCTAAACCACTTTCCTATTAGCTAAAACAGAGTGCACACATTTGGGGGTCGATATCTGTATTTTAATATTTTCGCCTCCCAGCCGTGTGGCTTATCAAAATGCTAGTCAAAAAAACACAAGGTTTTATAAGAAGAGATTTCTATGTCATTCTTGTCACATAGAACTCTATTAAAAAGCTCCTTTTGCTCTGTATAGTACTATGACTGTGGAAAGCAAATGGAGTTATGATAACATTAGATTTCTTTTTTCAAGCCCTTTACTTAATATGTAGGGGTATTGGGGTCTGGGTTATCCACCAGATCCTGCTATAACAACAGTCGACAGTGGACCTTGTGTTTTTTTGACTAGTGTTAGGAATAACTTTGTAAATAAAATAGCCTTCTGTCACATATGTGTTGAAATACTGAGGTATAGATAGGAGGCGTACACCTATCGACTCCATTTCTGTAGTTACTAAATCCCCATGTGCCAGATTCTGATCTCTGGGAAAATGAGGTTTGGGCTGGCTGCACTATAGTGTCAAAAACAGTTAAGCCAGAGAAGGACTAGTTCTCACCCCAAAAAGCAGTTTGAAAGCTTGTTGTACTTGGTGTAGCAGTGCTGAGTGTGTAACATGTGGGTATTGGCTAAAGTTGTACTACTCTACTAGTCAGGAATTATGCATACCCAGCAACTTCAGCAGCTACTGTTTTGCTACCTTCCCCTTCCACGTGGGGACTTTGCCACTTAGGCCAGCTTAATTGGTGGTGCATTTAGGCTAATGCAATAGACACTGGAGTCTCCACTTTCAAAAGGAGAAAATGCTGCATGCTTAGCACCTTTTTGGAAGGAACAGCCACTAGGGGGCACAAATGAAAGAAACAGGCCGCTTTACACGTGACGAATAAAAGTCGGAATTTGTGAAAGAAATTAAAATAGTGGCTTCTGTTCTGAGCCTCTGAGAGATATATTCATCAGATAAGGAGTTGCAACGGCACAGAGATACACTTTAAATAATTCAAAGCAAGCTGTGAGTCAAGCATACACTGACTTGGTGCCTAGATAAAAGATACCCTCATGAAGACGAGGGAGGGCTACAGCAGTAACCATGAATTATAACGACGATAGATGGGACAATATATTTTGTACATGTAACTGAGAATTTAGTACAATTTGCGCAGAAGAAGTCATTCTGAAGCACCCTCTAATCATTGAAAAACTTGTTGGCCCAAACAGGGACACGATCTGAGAACCTTATTGCTATTATTCAACTCTATCTACTGTGCATGACACTGGATCCAACAGGGACATGACCTGAGCACTTTGTTGTAATGATGGAATGTCATGGTATAATATAGTTTTTTTTTTAATTCTATGAGAAATTAATATGAACTGAGCATGAATATATTGCTCCGTTATAATGACCCAACATGTTTATATAATTCAATCAATTTTGGAAAAGGTATGCAAAACAAAAGAGGTGATGGCTGGAAGGTTTGGAATTAATCCTAGCCTCTGCCATTGCTCTGGGCAACCCTCCAGACCATCGGTCTTCACCAGCCAAGCGATTACAAAAGGGGAAAGACCATATGCAAATCAGGCATAGTCTCACCCCAAAAGAGGAACTTGGCCACATCCCTTCTGCACAAGACCACAAGCATTCCCAAACATATTTTCAGCCTTGTTGGACCTCATCAGTGAGGGGTAGCTTAGGTCTCTAGGGCAAGTAGACTGATATTCAATGGATATTTCCCGTCTGTGAAAGGTACAGTGAGCAAAAAGCGTGTGCTGCAAACTCTCCTCTCAGAACAGGTTATCATGCCATGTTCTTTCTGGAGAGGAGCACCTGTTACCTTTTTTAAAATACCCACCCCAAAAGAGGTAGATCAGACTGAATGGCTTGGTCAGATCCCTTCTCCACAAGACCACACGCATTCCCAAACATGTTTCAGCCTTGTTAGACCTCATCAGTGAGGAGTAGCTTGGATCTCTAGGGACAGCAGGCACAGGACGCACGTCTGGGCATACTCGTCCCAATTGAGGTGACTTAGGCAAACAAAAATAGGTGATGGCTGAAAGGTTTTCAATTATTCCTAACCTCTGGCATTGGTCTGGGCAACCGTCCAGACCATTGTTCTTCACCTGCCAAGCCATTACAAAAGAGTAAAGACAATATGCAAATCAAGCTTGGTCCCACCCCAAAAGGGGCAGCCCCGACCAAACTGCTTGATCACATCCCTTCTGCACAGGACCACAAAAATCCCCAAACATGTTTCAGCCTTGTTGGACCTCATCAGTGAGAAGTAGCTTGGGTCTCTAGGCCCATCAGGCACGCAACCCACATCTGGGCATACTCGGCCACACTCAGGGTGACTTATGCAAAACAAAAGAGGTGATGTCTGAAAGATTTGAATTAATTCTAACCTCTTGCGTTGCTCTGGGTTGCCCTCCACACCACTGTCACTTCCTGCCCTGGGTGTTTCTCGAGTGTGACAATAAGTGCCACCAATTCTGCTGCTTGCGCTGAAAAGTGAGACCCCAAATTCACCATTCACTCTGTGTCTCACCGCAGCTGAGCCAGAATGCCTTTCCCCACTAGTTTGGACCATCAATAAAGAGAATCTCCCCCCCTACTAATGCATTTTCATTTACGCATGGCATGTCATCATATAATTCTTTGTAGTTTCCACAGTCGTGGACATGTTCACTCTCTGCCACAGACTCAGCTACAAACGTGGCAGGGTTCACTATTTTACACCTGACTATTTTGATTGCTGGATTCGATATAACCACCTCATATGCACAAGCTCTCTGAGATGTCAATGTACCCTTATGTTTTTTTCAACATGGCAAACAAAGCATGCTCCACAAAGAGTGTCATGGAACACCCCATCACAATACTGGTAGAATTCTCTATTGTGAACGTGGGTTCTGCCAGCAATTGTTTGCAAGGAAAGTGCCCTTTCAGAACTGGGTCCATACTCCCACTATAAAATGCCAATCTAACATGATGGCCTACTGCTGAGAGCTGAACATTCAAATTTCACTCAGGAACATCTGTTCCTTCTGCCACCGATTCAGTGACAAACTTGTCAATCTATCCCCTGAATAGACCCTTGCAGAATGTAGATGTGTATGCTCATATTTTGAAACTAGTGCGCATGGGCTAAATCCCCATGTTTTTCAACACATATGTTTACAGAAGGCTATTTTATTTACAAAGTTATTCCTAACACTAGGTCCCTAGTAAAAAAGCTTTTTCGCCCTATGTGTTGACAATCTAGTGCCCATGGGTGCTTAGCCCTAGTGGGTGCTGATTTGCCGACTGCAAGGGGATGTTGCGAACCTGTCCCTGTCCTCTCTAAACCACTTTCCTATTAGCTAAAACAGAGTGCACACATTTGGGGGTCGATATCTGTATTTTAATATTTTCGCCTCCCAGCCGTGTGGCTTATCAAAATGCTAGTCAAAAAAACACAAGGTTTTATAAGAAGAGATTTCTATGTCATTCTTGTCACATAGAACTCTATTAAAAAGCTCCTTTTGCTCTGTATAGTACTATGACTGTGGAAAGCAAATGGAGTTATGATAACATTAGATTTCTTTTTTCAAGCCCTTTACTTAATATGTAGGGGTATTGGGGTCTGGGTTATCCACCAGATCCTGCTATAACAACAGTCGACAGTGGACCTTGTGTTTTTTTGACTAGTGTTAGGAATAACTTTGTAAATAAAATAGCCTTCTGTCACATATGTGTTGAAATACTGAGGTATAGATAGGAGGCGTACACCTATCGACTCCATTTCTGTAGTTACTAAATCCCCATGTGCCAGATTCTGATCTCTGGGAAAATGAGGTTTGGGCTGGCTGCACTATAGTGTCAAAAACAGTTAAGCCAGAGAAGGACTAGTTCTCACCCCAAAAAGCAGTTTGAAAGCTTGTTGTACTTGGTGTAGCAGTGCTGAGTGTGTAACATGTGGGTATTGGCTAAAGTTGTACTACTCTACTAGTCAGGAATTATGCATACCCAGCAACTTCAGCAGCTACTGTTTTGCTACCTTCCCCTTCCACGTGGGGACTTTGCCACTTAGGCCAGCTTAATTGGTGGTGCATTTAGGCTAATGCAATAGACACTGGAGTCTCCACTTTCAAAAGGAGAAAATGCTGCATGCTTAGCACCTTTTTGGAAGGAACAGCCACTAGGGGGCACAAATGAAAGAAACAGGCCGCTTTACACGTGACGAATGAAAGTCGGAATTTGTGAAAGAAATTAAAATAGTGGCTTCTGTTCTGAGCCTCTGAGAGATATATTCATCAGATAAGGAGTTGCAACGGCACGGAGATACACTTTAAATAATTCAAAGCAAGCTGTGAGTCAAGCATACACTGACTTGGTGCCTAGATAAAAGATACCCTCATGAAGACGAGGGAGGGCTACAGCAGTAACCATGAATTATAACGACGATAGATGGGACAATATATTTTGTACATGTAACTGAGAATTTAGTACAATTTGCGCAGAAGAAGTCATTCTGAAGCACCCTCTAATCATTGAAAAACTTGTTGGCCCAAACAGGGACACGATCTGAGAACCTTATTGCTATTATTCAACTCTATCTACTGTGCATGACACTGGATCCAACAGGGACATGACCTGAGCACTTTGTTGTAATGATGGAATGTCATGGTATAATATAGTTTTTTTTTTAATTCTATGAGAAATTAATATGAACTGAGCATGAATATATTGCTCCGTTATAATGACCCAACATGTTTATATAATTCAATCAATTTTGGAAAAGGTATGCAAAACAAAAGAGGTGATGGCTGGAAGGTTTGGAATTAATCCTAGCCTCTGCCATTGCTCTGGGCAACCCTCCAGACCATCGGTCTTCACCAGCCAAGCGATTACAAAAGGGGAAAGACCATATGCAAATCAGGCATAGTCTCACCCCAAAAGAGGAACTTGGCCACATCCCTTCTGCACAAGTCCACAAGCATTCCCAAACATATTTTCAGCCTTGTTGGACCTCATCAGTGAGGGGTAGCTTAGGTCTCTAGGGCAAGTAGACTGATATTCAATGGATATTTCCCGTCTGTGAAAGGTACAGTGAGCAAAAAGCGTGTGCTGCAAACTCTCCTCTCAGAACAGGTTATCATGCCATGTTCTTTCTGGAGAGGAGCACCTGTTACCTTTTTTAAAATACCCACCCCAAAAGAGGTAGATCAGACTGAATGGCTTGGTCAGATCCCTTCTCCACAAGACCACACGCATTCCCAAACATGTTTCAGCCTTGTTAGACCTCATCAGTGAGGAGTAGCTTGGATCTCTAGGGACAGCAGGCACAGGACGCACGTCTGGGCATACTCGTCCCAATTGAGGTGACTTAGGCAAACAAAAATAGGTGATGGCTGAAAGGTTTTCAATTATTCCTAACCTCTGGCATTGCTCTGGGCAACCGTCCAGACCATTGTTCTTCACCTGCCAAGCCATTACAAAAGAGTAAAGACAATATGCAAATCAAGCTTGGTCCCACCCCAAAAGGGGCAGCCCCGACCAAACTGCTTGATCACATCCCTTCTGCACAGGACCACAAAAATCCCCAAACATGTTTCAGCCTTGTTGGACCTCATCAGTGAGAAGTAGCTTGGGTCTCTAGGCCCATCAGGCACGCAACCCACATCTGGGCATACTCGGCCACACTCAGGGTGACTTATGCAAAACAAAAGAGGTGATGTCTGAAAGATTTGAATTAATTCTAACCTCTTGCGTTGCTCTGGGTTGCCCTCCACACCACTGTCACTTCCTGCCCTGGGTGTTTCTCGAGTGTGACAATAAGTGCCACCAATTCTGCTGCTTGCGCTGAAAAGTGAGACCCCAAATTCACCATTCACTCTGTGTCTCACCGCAGCTGAGCCAGAATGCCTTTCCCCACTAGTTTGGACCATCAATAAAGAGAATCTCCCCCCCTACTAATGCATTTTCATTTACGCATGGCATGTCATCATATAATTCTTTGTAGTTTCCACAGTCGTGGACATGTTCACTCTCTGCCACAGGCTCAGCTACAAACGTGGCAGGGTTCACTATTTTACACCTGACTATTTTGATTGCTGGATTCGATATAACCACCTCATATGCACAAGCTCTCTGAGATGTCAATGTACCCTTATGTTTTTTTCAACATGGCAAACAAAGCATGCTCCACAAAGAGTGTCATGGAACACCCCATCACAATACTGGTAGAATTCTCTATTGTGAACGTGGGTTCTGCCAGCAATTGTTTGCAAGGAAAGTGCCCTTTCAGAACTGGGTCCATACTCCCACTATAAAATGCCAGAGGTTTATACCCCAGTGTAGTTCTCTGTTTGAGCACTGCTGTCATGACTGTCCCATTTGTGTGCGAAAATAAAAAGAACTCATCATAACTATAACTGGGAATTCCTAAAACTGGAGATGTACAAATTGCTTTATTCAACTCACCCTTCCTCCTTTTCCTCAGTCCATTCTATTGTTTCCTTATCCACTTGTGCTTTACTTAGAGCCTGCAAAAGGGGTCTTGTGTATGAACTATAATCAAACACCCACGCTCTAACCTGGTTGCATAATCCCCAAAACTGTTGCATGTGTTTTACCTTGTGCGGTTTTGCTGTTTTCATGATCACCTCAGCTCTCTCAGGTGTGACACTCTTTCCCTCATGTGAGATCAACTGGCCTATATACAACACTTCTTCTTGACAATATTGCAGCTTCTCTTTGTCTACTTTATATCCCTTGTCTGCCAGGATAGCCAATAACTGAATTGAGTCTTGTCTGCACTCATCTTCTATCGTGCTACAAAACAAAATATCATCTACATAATGTATCACGCTTTTCAAATCAATAATGCTTAGGTCCATTTGGAGGACCCTATTAAAGATTGCTGGAGACTCACAATACCGTTGGGGAAAAGGAGTGCTTTTCATTTTAGTTTCGCCAAACATAAATGACGTAAGGACTTGAGTGTCTTATGCAACAGGATTGAGAAAAACACATTTGTCATGTTAATCACCATAAAATATTGTGCTTCTGTTGGGATACCGCATAATATTGTTGCCAGATTAGGAACTAAGGGAAGCTCTGCCTCTACAATCTAGTTAATCGGTCTCATGTCTTGTATGAATCTCCAAGACCCCCCTTTTCATTTCTTGATAGAATGCACAGCGCAGCGGTATTGCATGGTGACTCTGACGTTACTAAAATACCTTGCTTCATCAGGGCTGAAATAGTCTTAAAAATACCCTCATCCGCCTCTGGAGACATTGGGTACTGTCTTGCTTGAGTTAAAATTGCTCCTGACTTCAACTTTATCTTGACCTCCCCTACTCCCTTCAAAAGTGCCCAGTCATCCGAAATGTCCAACATACAGGAGGAACAGGAGGAACTTGGTTTAATCCCACTTGCATTTTCTGATTATCATTCTGCATATTCTGAAAACCGCCTTGGTTGTTCTGAAAACCACCCCTTCCTCTGTAGCCCATTCCTGTGCCTCGTGGTACAAACCCGTTCCCTCCTTGATCCATTTGGCATTGATTATTCGCTGTATTCCCAATCCTTCTCTGCTTGTCAATACCACCCCTTCTATGGCATACTTTGACAATTTCTTCGAAACAGACTTGGCTTCCTCAAGTTTTCTAGCATCTTCCCTCTTCCTGTTTTTCTCCTGTAACAACAGACTGTGATGCACAATGGTCAACTGAATTTCTGCCCATGGCTTCACTTCCATTCCCACTACTTTATTGAGGTGTCTCTGTACTTATTCTGGCAATCCCTGACATAAAAAGTGGTAAAATACTACCACTGTTTTCCCCATGGCTCATGCATTTCAGGAGTTTAGCATTCCTGAATACTTTGAATGTATGCAAGTGGATCTTCATCATCTTTCATCATACATGCCAAAATTGCACCCATGTCTGATGTGTCAGGATACTGCAATTTAAGCACTCTCCAGACATTTCTTCTCTACAATTGTTAAATGGCACTCCATCGTGTGCTGTGTTCTTTGCTGTGACACTTGAATAACCTGCTCTAGTCCAAATATCATCAGCCCTTTCCCTAAGAATGGCTGCTATGAGACCCTTAATGTCGCCTATTGCTATAGTATTTCCTCCTGTCATTTTCTCTAGCCCACACCTGCCATTAAACTGGGAAGTTCACATCTCAAGTTATCCTTATCCATTTGTGGATGGGGAATGTACTGCAGTCTGGCTCTTACTTTCTCCAATAAGGGAAACTGTGTGAATCCCAACCCGCAATCGGCTCTCATTGTATGCCTATCTATAGTGGGGACAATGGTTCCGATCGCCCTCTGCCTGCCAATGACTTCAGCCTGGTCACATATGGTGCTGACTCTCCTTTCTCCCTATGCAATCATCCTTTAGGACGCTCTGGATATGCCATGGGATCTGGTGTCCTATGTTTAGGCTGCTCTAGATCAGACCATTTCACTTCCTTGTCTGTCTGCAAACATCCCTCGGGACCGCATGCACCTCCTCCCTCTATGCCATGGACGGTTTCTCTCGCTTCTTCTGACATATCTAGCCCCCAGCTAGTTTGGCTCTCATCCCCTTCACCTTTATCTAAATTCAGCCTGTCTAAAGACAAGGCTCTATGCTCGAGACTAAATGGGTTCCTTTCTTCACTTCGTGATTGGAAGACAAGGGACTGATTTCCTTTCCTTCGGCTTCCCGATTTACTACCTTCTCTCAAGACTTAATAGGCTTTATCGATCCTATCTCTGAGGCTCCCTATGTCAAAATTATCTTCTGGGCCGGCCCTAGACAACCCTGACATTGCTGCCTGTAACGGAAGGAACTCCTCTATATTGCCCCATGATATAATTGGACTAGGTTCCATTAACTCTTTCTGAATGCGATTAATATTGCTCTCCCTCTGTCTCCTTTTTCGCTCCATTTCTTCGTCTAACTCTATTTGCTTTCTCACTTCCCATCTAACTCTTTCCTCTTATTGTCTTTTCTCCTCCCTTCTTTTGTTCGCCTTATGCTCTTCTTCTTCCCTTCGTCTTTGGATCGTTCATCCCTTTATTTCTGTGTTTCTACCTCTTCTCGCTTCCTTTCTTGCCTATCTCATTTTTCGATTGCTCTCTGCCGGTTGTCATATTTCCTTTCCTCCTCCTCCCTTTCATATTTCTTCTGCTGTTCTTCCTGATACATTTGTTTGTGCCTCTGCATACTCTTTCTCTTATGTTCATCCTCTTTCAGTCTCTTTTCTCATTCCTGTCTTTTCTGTGCTGCTCATCTTGATCTTCCCTTTGCCTGCCTTCCTCAATACTTCTCCCATCAAGCTTGAGCAATATTTGTCCACCCATCCATTTGTTCTGTACAAGCGTTATCTTGTCAGCTTTATTCTTTTCTCATTTCCATCTCTTAACCTCTAGTTCTATGTCTGTGGTTAGATTCGATAGTTCAAATTTCTCCTCCTTGTTCTGTAAGATCCTAAAGATCTCCTTCTTCCTTCTAGTCTCTTCTGGACTTACGTCACTGCTATAAGCAGGCAGTTCATATATTGGATTACTATACCCTGTCTCTGCTTTTAATTCCTTTAATGGATACAATCCTACGTTTTCGGTACTATCAGCGTTTACGTTCGACACCTTACTCCTCACGCTGGCTAAGTATCCATTCATCAGACAGCGGGTCCTCCCGCTTCTCCTGGTACATTTTCCAGAGCTCTAAAATAGCTAACCTTTTCTCCAATTTCTTTCCCGTGTATGCAGTGTGCAAGTATGTGGTCATATGTTGCAATACTGCCTTTGACAGCGATCCCCCTTGTGTCCATGCCATGAACATATTTTCTGCTGTGCCCTTTACCTATTCCACACTATACTGTTTGAGCTTAGGTATTTGTTTTGGAAGTGTTTTACACGGGTGCATCAGTGGAGTAATATCTCCCATTGCGACGAGCCTCAATTGACTGTCAATACTTACCGTCGTTTACACAGATACGGTTCAGAAAAACAACAAATGTAAGCGCGCTCCAATCTCAGCCGCTCAAAGCCTCTTTTTCTCAATGATCTCAACCTACTTTTCGGTCAGCGTTGACAATGACCTAAAATAGGCAATAACTTTTTATCTCTACTTCAACTTTACATAGCTTATTCTTGTCACTCTTCGACACCTTTTCTTTTGAATAAACAACACACAGACACAAATACTGGTGGATTCTTTTTACACATATACCATGGTACTCCTTTTCACCTTGCCTCTAAAATACTCTGATTGAAGTTTGAGTCATTCCCTATCATAAACCTGTTCGTGTGCCGTCTATTTATACCCCGATTGGGGTTTGAAATGACTCCTTCTATACATGCCTTGAGGTAGGAAACCGGGCTGTTAAAACGCTCTTTGTTTAACTTTAAACACTCATCGTTATACTTTAAACAACCCCCATTACTTTTCTATATTACCACGATCTCATCCCCTTACTTTGCCATTCCCCTCTGTCTACTCACCATTCGTTCTTCAGCTCAAAGCATTCAGTATTGTCTCCCCTCCTGCAATCAGCCTCTTTCACCTTGCGTCCACAAGGCACCTGTGGAAACCAGGAGGGATTTCATCAAAGAGGGACCTGTCCCACCTACATCGATTTTTCTTGCAAAAATTCTATATCGGCTGCTCTCCGCAGGAAACCTTGCAATCTTCCGGCTAGATGGCAAAGGGTGTCCGATAATCCGAAATACTGGAAACTTACTGGTCGATGGGTCTAACCATCCTATCTCTGCTACCACGTGAACCCATGGGACCTTTTAATGAGATAACGTTTTATTGGATGGCTGGGGATGCAGAATTTACTCTTACACCAATAATAAGACCGACTCAGGAAGTTGTCAAAACATAGCTGTTTTATTGTCAATTGTCTAAAACAGGGAATACAATGGACATCAACAAATGTCTCATAGTATATCTTTCAACATTTTCCATGCAAAAATACACTTTTATAGCAAAAACTCAACATCATACTACGTGGCAAACTAACAAAACTTGTCTGGGATTGTGGTTGGTCTACGAGGAACATCTAGGTATACTTTCTATGGGGGACAGGATTATAATTGGGTCTCTATAGTCAGGTGGACAACTATGCCCAGCCCTGGTGCAAGTCATCTTCATTGTCATAAAAATACACAACGTTTCATTGGCTCTCAAACTATTGTTATTGCAACGCTACCCTCTATAATTGGTTGGCACATGGGTATCCTTCTGGAATATTCCACACGTTTAGCAGCACTCAAGCTGCTACCCCAGGTGCTTGTGGTTGGAATTGAACATGCTTCCGCACCCAATTAACCCTTCATCCATCATCACTCCTGCTGTCTGCCATTCGAATTGTCTTTGAACTCGGTCTTGCAAAGTATCACTGTGCCTGAGAATAGAAGGGAGTGTGAGCACATTCTTATCTTCAGTCTCGATGTAGCATGCACAAAGTCTATTTCCATCTACCCCATGTGACAGGATACCATGTTTTAGCTCCTTCTTCACATGTAATACTATTAAATTAATAGAAAGTGGCACTCATAGTGTTCTTCCATTGCACCTCAACAGGAGTTTCCCTCGCTTCTAACGTTCATTGTATCTTCTCGAATAGATAACCCATTTCTTGGCTGCACCAACCCTTGACACTGGGCCAGACAAGCCTTCTCGATTCTTCCTCCATCTCCAACTGCTTTTCTCTGTTGTGCCACACTTTTAGCCCTTTTGCTGCTGAGGTCCTATTTTGCTAAAATGTGACGCGGAACATCCAGATTCTATAAACATACATATATATATTGGCCGCAGCACCTGCAGTCTATTCACTACGTATAGCCAGCCTTCATGGTTAATTAGTCTATTTGCCTTGCAGCATCTATACAGTTATAAAGCAACTTATATTTTCTTCATTGTTCTACGCACATGCAATCTTCATTTGCTCCAGTCCACAGTCTGCTGCTCCACCAGGCTGTGCATGGAGGCCAACATCAGTAGCCAACCGCCAGATGTAGGGCCTCTGCTGGCATCCCTGCTTGCAGAGGGTCTGGCACACAGGGAAGCCCTGAGGCAAGAGTTGTTGGCCCACAGAGCTGCAATCCGTGAGGAAGAGGCATCCACTAGGAGACTGGTCCAACAGGAAATGCTAACAAAGAGGCAGAATATCTGAGACAAACTCATGCATACCATGAGGTTATGCATGGTGACCTCTGAGCCCTCACTGTGCTGGTGCATTCATCAGTGTCATGCATAGCCGCTGCCAATGAGGACCAGTCCAGGGAGCTGTGTTGTCAGCCTCAAGCAACACTACCACCTTCTGATTCACCCAAGATGGTGGTGCCATGCCTCCAGGTCCACCATAGCCGTGCGGTCCATAATCCCACAGAAGTTTTTTGTTTTTTTACATCCACCCATGTGGAAGTTGACATGAAACCTGCTCCTCCCACCTACTTGGTGGAATCCCCCTGCCGGTCTATGGTGGACATTTTTGATTTTTGTTTTAATTTATCTTTACTTTATTTAGATACTTTTGTTCACCCCACGTCTGGATGTCTAGCATTTTATTTTTGATTTGCCCTTTCCTGGTTTATTTTTATGTTTTCCTTTATTTTCCTTGAGGTGTGCTGTTAATATCTCAAGGCCATGACGTTTGCAGAGGTGGACATGCAGGCATGCATAGTGAGGTCAACTTGCATGTTTGCATGGCGGTGCACATGATAGCATGTGCAGGTAAATATGGTTTCTGTGTTACATCGCACATGTGTGCTGTGTGAATGGTACTTCACTATGCCTGTTTTAATGTCTTCTCCCATATTGTTTCAGTTATGCGTGATCTGGCGGTGACTGCTGTCCCGGGGAGACACCCTGCACCCTTTGACGCCCATGCTCCCCATGGCACCATGCATTGTCCCTCCTGTAACTGATTGGGAGACACAGATCTGGGTGAAGGTGATGCTGGGCTGACACCATGCAGCCGCAGTCAGCGGGTAAGCATGAGCACTGTCTTGCAAGTTGAGCATGCGTCATTGGTATGCATGTTTGCTGCATGTCTTACTTATGTTATATGTGCTTTGCATGCTAACATGCCAGTATGGTTATTTAAGTGGTGTTCATGTCACTGTGTTACCTACCTTTGTGTATTCCTCTATGGCCACACATACTGTGCTGTACAGCATGTCATTGTCCATCTCCAATCCAGGCAGTGTAATCCTTGATGTGGCATTTCCTTGGGCTACCCTCTCTGTGTCACTGTCTCTCCCTCTCTCTGTTGTGGTACACTGCACTCCTGGGCTGATCAAAATCTATTTCAAGTCACCCTCTCTGACCCTGTGTTGCTCCTGCAGTGGGTGATCTCTGCATATTTTCTGTATCAAATCATGCATTGTCATAGATGTGCATTTTGTTTTTGTTGTTACTATGCATGTGATTTTATTTAGGGGAAGCGACTCCCAATGGTAGCATCGTATGCAAGGCATGTGGGTTCCCTGTACAGGTAAATGAAGGGCATTAGCAGACACTTGTGTGGGGTTTGCATCCGAGTCTAGCACTGTGTGTGTTAACTTGGGATTGACTTGTCTTGTGGGCCACTAGTATTTCTTAATGGGTGCATGTTTCACAGGGTGTGCTTCTGATTATGGGTCTGGGCATGGTGTAGTTGCAATGGATTTGTGGGACCACTGTATTCACTTTCTAAAATGTGAGCATTCTAACCGTGTGGGCCTTTCATGGATGTTTGGGAGTGGGTAGCATGGCGGACTGTTTGTGGCCTGTGACAGGCGTTGCTGATTGTGCTGATGTGTGTCTCGTGGCACTTCGATCATGCGTAATGAGTGACACTTCACATCCCTTGCAATGTTCATGAGTTTATGGATCGGCAGCACATTGGGCCTGTCTTGATTATGGATCAACCAGTATGGTCTGCAGCACCATTTTAAAGCCACAAACATGTGGGTATGTATGCATTTGTTTAGGATGCTATGTTGTGTACCAGCAAATTAGGGTTAGAGGTCTTGCTGCTTTTTCATGCATGTATCATGCATGCTGCACCATGGTAATGCAGCTTCAAGTTCACCGTAGTTGGGTGTATGGTACTGCTGCAATTGATTGAATGCAGTATTTGACCAAGTGTATGCTGTGACAATGAAGTCTGCATTGACCATGCTATTTTGGTTTGCATTGTACATTAAGTATGCGTTTATCGTTGCTTGCTGTATCACATTGCTTTGTGGTGTCTGCTTATGTCTTCCATAGCAGTTTCCTCAGCGGCCAGCATTCCATTGTGACATAGAGCTCTGTGCATGTATGCATCAAGCATGGTCCTGACAGGAGTGCAAGAGGGGAGTATTTGCGTACTTGCATTCTAGTGGTTTGCCTCACACATGCACTCTACAAAATGTGCTGCCAACTTGACAACCCAACCGCTATCTTCTGCACCTACTCCTTCACAGTCCCTTTGTAATGCACTAGCATTTCTTTTTTTTCCAAAAAGCCAGGACATACTAAACATATTTGTGACTGGCTCTTCAAACACAACCCTCCACCCTCTGTCCTACCTACCACTCACCCTTTTCATCCTGCCTTCACTCCTGCCTCCCCTGAAAAAGTCATCAGAGTTGTCAACTCCATGAAGGTCACATCCAAACAGATGGGCCCATGCTCATCCAGAACCATCAAGGGCAAAATCTCCTGTCTGACACCTGCTCTTGCTGATCTCTGCGATCACTCCTTTGCTGCTGTTTCATTTCCATCCTCCCTCAAGCACTCCCTTCTGCACCCCATCGTTACAATACCATCAGCGGAGACTTCCTGCCCAGCCAACTAGTGCCTCCTTTCAATCACCACGTTCCTGGGGATACAGCTTGAGAAGTTTGCCATCCCCCAAATGGACGCCCATGACATACGTGTTGGCGGTGTACATGTGCACCAGTGTGGAATCCAACTTTCCTGAGCCATAGACACTGCTCTCCGGAACACCCATGAAGAACTGCTGGCATCCCTTAATTCATAATCATCTGCTGTCCTCATCCTCCTTGATATCTCGTCTGCATTTGACACAGTGAACCATTCCAATCTTATTAAAATGCTCCATGAGCTGCCAGTGGACTTGCTTAGCTCATTCCTAACCAGTCATTCCTACTGGTTCTCTCCCATGGACAAGAATTTGCACAGGCACCTTGATAGTGGCCTACACAGCCTCATGCCCCTGGGACTGAACTGCAGTAGGCACGCTCACCTCAACACCCAACTGACCCCATGAGCTGTGATTCAATGGGCACCTCCTCCCCATCCGCACGTCAACCTGGATGACTGCAGGGCGTGTACAATACTGCAACAGCCTCCTCCTTAGTGTTCCTTGGTCCACTCTGCGATCCCTCCAAAATACACATATTAGGGCAGCAAGACTTATCATTGGCCTCAGGCCCAGGGGCCACATTTCTCCTGCACTACAAAGCCTTCAATGGCTCACATTCTTAGCACTGATTACATTGTAATCCCTGTGTATCATCCACAGGGCTATCTGGGGCTGGGTACCACTCTATCTTCAATGCTTACTGATCAAATACTCCACTTCTCCTGCATTTCTCTGGCCACTATTCCCTGCGTGTGAAGCACATTGGTATAGAAAGGGCTGTTGATGGATCAATTTCCTCTGTGTGCTGCCTTCCCTGTAATAGCCTCACTCTCCCTTTGCGTCTTGAGCAGGACCTCCTTAAGTTCCAAATAATCCTCAAGTTCTATCTCTTCTCTGCTTCCTTCTCCCCCTCTCTTCTGTGCTAATCATACAGTAGCGTGTCTGATATCCAGGGCCCTTATGTGTCCTTGGAACCCTGACTACCCACATGTATCATTGAATCAACTGTGTATATACTGCACTTTTTCACGCTGAGGCTCACCATGAGAGGTTGCACATACATTTATCTTTTATTTTCTTGGCACTTCACCTCCAGATGTTCTCCATGAACAAATCAGAACCTTTTCCCTTACCACCCTCCCCTGTACACTTGTACGTTGTGAACACTCACAAGGCATAGTGGATCCCTCCACCCCCAGTTATTGTCATTAATTGTTTGTAGTATTGATTGTATTATTTCTCTCTGTTAGTAATTCATGAGCTACCTTCCCCTGTCCCCACCTGTTGCCCTGTGTTCACTTTGAAACTGTTCGGGTAATTGTATAAGTGCCTAACAAATTACATGAGTTTCTTACTAATGTGCTCCCATGACTGTGAGCAGTGCACTGTCCCAATACGACACAGGTGATGGCCAGCCTTATAATGTCATTGGTAGTCTTCCAGCAGTGTGCCAGCTTTTTGGTGGGATCAATTATCTGCATATATGATGTCTTCACATGTTCATGCAGCATGTTGACTGATGTGTGCATTGTGTATGTTACATCATCTAATGAATGGGGATATGTTACATGCATATTTGCTACATGCCATTGAGGGGACAGGCAGTATGGGGGATGTTACTGGTTGTCAGTGTGTGTGTTTTGTGTGTTTGATGTGTATGCATTGTGCAGGTGTTTGTGCGTGTGTGCTTGGTCACATGTCAATGGTTGTCTTGTGAGTTGTTGTTTGCATGTGATCTATGCCAGTGAAGGGCGCCCGTTCATCTTCAGTTCTTTGGGGCATGTATGTGTTAGCTGCACTATGTTTAATTTTGTTCTTTGTCTGCAGATCCTCCCTCAGGGAATAATGGCTATTTCATGGAATGAAATTTGACTGTCAACTGCATGCTGAGGGGACAGGTAAAATGTTCATTTATATTGATCGTTATGGAATGGTGAGGAACTTGTCGGTCTATACTGCACTTCTTTCGTACACACCACAATAGGAACATGTTTGTGCGCATCATGCACAATCTGGAACATGTGTGCATATATTAGCAGTTGTGCTTGATGAAGATTGTGTGCATGTGAATAGCTGAGGCCATGTATGGCTTTGTTAGTCAGAATAATATGCAGTACCCTTTGGGAACACCACATACAATTAAGACTACAAGTGTAAGTACAAATTCACCTTTGCTACAAGCCTGTACTACACAGTAAAGTGGTAGCGATGGCTGAGCAGCCAGACTTATCTCAAGAGTAAAGTGAGCAGTATCAGAAGTTACACAAAGGACATCAATTGCTATGGTTCAAACAGACACTGACTCAAGGTTTCTGAGTAAAAGAATATACATTGATTTACACCATCAGTTATAAAATAGTTCACTAATATAAAGCAGCAGAAAATCACAATCTTAATACACTACACACCACCCAAAAGTTAAGCTTAAAATGAAGTGTGATCAAAATGGCACTCCAGCAATTTAAAAAAAGGGAGGGTAGGAGACCACCAGGGGGCGCAGACATGATGGCAGCCTAAGCTGTCGTCTCCCTCTTTGGGCATCATAACACGAGGAAAGATCTGCATGAAAACGGACACTTAGAACCCCAAAAAGAATGTTCTCTATCGTTATCCAGCCAAGCAGCAGTGAGAGAAATTCCAGGCATAAGCGAAGCGTGGGCCTGCCTGAGCAAGCGCCACATTGCCCAACGAAAGGGAAGCCCATCAAAGTCCATCACAGTGTCGGACGAAGGCTCTGGTGGCCAGAGCATCCCTCGGGCGCAGGACTGCATTGCGGTGAGGCGCTCCTCCTCCATGCCCCCACACTGTTGTGCACGGCAGAGAGAGGGCTCCGGCTATTAAAGACACTTGCCAGAATGGAAGCGCTGTGAAGCAGAGTGCTTCTCTGTACACTCGCGCATCGCCAGACTTGGAGCCCCAGAGTCTCCGGAACAGTGAGTACTCCCATCCCTTCCTGACGGTGGGGGGAGAAAAAAAAAAACAATAAATGGTAAACATAAATGATCGCGAGCCCAGCCCCTTTTAAGGTGCTGCAAGAAGGACGAGGCATTTTAAAGTCCTTTGCCAGAGACCACATTGATAACTGGGACCCCCCCCCCGACCTTAACACACCCAGCACCAATGGAGACAAAAGGAAAGCATAAAGTTGGCGCTAAAGCGCACATATTATAAGGACTGAGGTGGAGACATCAACACGATACACCATTTGCACATAAACATGGATGAGGAATAGCAAGACATCCCACAGCAAACACAACTATTACCATATCACAGCCGGATTGAAAGCAGCCCAGACAGCACTAGCATCAATCACCGGCCCATAGCAAGAGGTACAAATATATTACCACAATAGCGCGACTGGGACACGGAGCAGGTACTCCACCATTGCCCTGTGCATACTACCCAGGGAAATATGAGAGAAGTTCCTGCCCTCGCTTGACTCCCTGAAGGAAAAAGTGAATCGCAGAGTGAAAGCCTTTTATGCATGGTGCACAGACCCCGCACACATCACGTGCAAGGACAGCATAACTAGTGTGAACAGGTGGGCAATAAAATTGGTACCAACTAAGAATCAAGCTGGACCCCAACACACTGGCCCTACTTCAAACGTTTTGCCGTCCAGCCTTAGCCATGGAGTCAACAGAAGCAAAAAGTTCAACAGACAATCCAGGCAATGATTTAGATAGTGCCACTAAGTCAGACATTAGGCTGTTGTTGGGGAAATAAGGTCTATGAAGTCCAGTCTAACTGAAACAGTCTCTGATCTGCAGACCAGAATGGAAAAAGCAGAGGACCGACTTGAGGTGGTGGAAAACAACAAGCAGTCAGGAGACATAGCTACTATGCAGTACGAGGCACGCCTCCAAGACCTGGAACAGAAAGAAAGAGACATGGTAGCAAAACTTGATGATTTTGAAAAGAGAGAACGTCGATCGAACATACGGATACTAGGCTTGGCGGAAGAATAAGGAGAATGCACAGTGAATTTGGAATCGAAAGTAAAATCCCTTATCCACACCCTCTATGTCGATTCAGGCTTACCAAAGCTCAAATTCGATAGAGTCCACAGAGCAGGAGGCCCACACGAGGTCCACGATCGGTGCTGGTTAAATGCCATTAATACTCCCAAAGACAAGACATTTTGCAAAGAGCAAGGGAGAAAGGTATGATTGAATTTGGAAGCTCAAAGGTAACGCTGTATCAAGATCTCTCAGCTATGACCCTCGCCAAAAGAAGAGGATGCCGTCGGTCTGGCTACAAGAAAAAGGCACTCGCTATCGATGGGGCCACCCCTTCTCTTTGTCGTTCAAATATGCAGGGGAGGAGTTCAGGATCACCACGATAGAAGAGGCGGTCAGAGCTTTGCAACACCTTCAAGGCCCAGCAGAGGACATGGACATAGATTCCCATAGGAGGCCAGAGGGACCATCATCAAACCCAGCGCCAAAACCGCCAAGGAGAGGGAAAGTGTCAACAAAGTGGAGGTACAAGCGCCTGAACACTCCATAAGTTTGAATCAATACTCAATAACTCTTAAGATTCTTTTTGGTCGGGGGAGGGCCGGTGTGTGGTAAGCGCAAAGTGCAAAATGTTCTCTACCTACTGATGCGCGCTCGCTCAATTCACAAGGGGACAGTTCTAGTCCTCCAAATTCTTGGTTGACAAAATGTTTGCGTGATAGTTCTTACAAAATTAGAATGAACAAATAATGCCCAGAGGGGGCCCCAACCGCATGGCCCTTCTTAGTTTAGGACGTCTCCTAAATCAAAAGAGAATGCTAAAATTAGCTTTTCTCGGAGAAAGGGAAGGGGGGGGACACTCGTTTGGAGATTGGGGCGCATTTGAACCACAGGGTAAAACCATGCAAATTAAAAGGATATACAGCAGGGCAATCCAGAATCTACACAAGGAGGAGGACATTCCACTCATCTGAACTGCAAAAACTCAGGGCAACTAGCGAACAGTTAGCAAACTGCAATGGCAAGGGTTGATGGCGTAACTTTCGGGTCCCTGAACGTAAGGGGGTTAAATTCACCACAGAAAAGGTCAATGCTGGCGAGGCAGTTTAAGCAATCCCGAATGGAAATACTATTTATACAGGAGACTAAATATGAACAGGGAGGGGAACGAAGAATAGTGGGAAGAGACATTGGGGACACTATATGGGCTTCCGGTCCCCACAAAAGGGGTGGTGTCGGAATCTTGATCAGGAAATCCTTACCATTTCGGTTAGAGCACATACATAGAGATGTACAAGGGAGGTATGTAGTAGTGAAGGGAGAACTGCAATCCCTCAAAATCACTCTATGTTCAGCCTATGCGGCCAATCAGAATCAATCTCACTTCTCTGGCCCTCTACCCCAAACAAGCAGAGGACATGTTGTCTCGGATGAAAGGATTGAGAGAGGAGCTTAAAAATATTTGGGGAGGAAAGGCTCTTACACAGCTCAAATACCTAAAACAATTATTTTTTGAGAAGGGCGACAAGGCCCACACAATGCTAGCAAACCAACTGAGGAAACAAAGGGCTGATAGAGCTGTCTACAAGGTTCGCGGTAAAAAGGGAGATATGCTCACAGACCCTCGCGACATAGTAAATTGCTTTTCAAAATACTATTCGCAGTTGTATACAGCAGAAGGGGATAGTACACCTGCGTCCAAAGTAGAATACCTAGAAGTTTTCCCCCGCCCATCCATAGAGCCTGAACTTGTAGAACAACTGAATACGCATATAACAATTGTGGAAGTTCAGAATCCAATCTCCAATCTAAAAGCTATGTCGGCCCCGGGTCAGGATGGCTACACCCCAGCTTTTTATAAGACAAATAGTAATTCCCTCTCACCGTTCTTGACCAAATTATTTAATTCAATAATGTCAACGGGTTTGGCCCCCAAATCATTCACAGAATCAATAAAAATAGCAATCCCCAAAGAAGGCAAAAACCCTCAGGAGTGCATGTCATACCACCCCATCTCCCTATTTAACCTCAATGCCAAAATCTATGCAAGCATCCTGGCATCCCGGCTAGCCCTGGTGCTGCCTCAACAGATACTCACCGACCAAGTGGGATATGTCAGGGGTAGACAAGGATCAGATAATATAAGAAAAACTTTAGATTTAATGGTAGGCCTCCGCAGGGAAGATAGCAACCCACTGTTACTATCTCTAGATGCCGAGAAGGCGTTCGTCCGAGTAGAATGGCCCTTCCTTCAAGCAGTACTACAATAGGTGAAAGTAGGAATGGCATGGTCGCTAGGAGCGGGTGCACTATATCACACAGCATAGGCAAGAGTCTCCATCAACGGCATTTCTTCCGACCCAATTGACATCACAGGCGGAACAAGGCAGGATGCCCACTTTCCCCTTTGATTTACACATTAGTCATAGAACCCTTCGCCCAATCCCTAAGGTCAAATCCCAAAATACATGGCATCACCCGGGGAAACAAGGAGCACAAATTGGCAATATACACAGACGATATTTTTTTGTATCTCACTCAACCAACCAAATCCATTCCAGCCCTATTCCAAGAAATACCAAAATATGGATCTCTATCAGGCTTTCGTGCAAACCTCCAAAAAAACATAGCAGTCCCACTAAGGGAGGGGGAAGGTTCTCTGAGACCGCTAGAGGAAAGCTGGGGCCTACAAATACAAACCCAATCAGTAAGATATCTAGGAGTGAATATCACCATGCCCCTCTCAAATCTTTTCGAAGAGAACTATGTTCCCCTATGGAAAGGGATCAGAGATGATGTGAATAGGTGGACAAAATGAAATCTGTCATGGGCCGCTTGGTTCACCTCAATGAAAACATGGGCGTAGGACATGGGGGAGACAGGGGGGACAAATCCCCCCCACTATTGTAAGTGGGGGGGGATGTAATGTCATTTATCCCCCCAAAATATGTTTGGTGTGTCATACAGGCATCTGTTTTTGAAGTGGGGGGAGGGCTCCCCCCAACCCCCAAAGCATGGGGGCAATACCCTGGGTGCAGATGGGTGATCATCTGCCCCCAGGGAAGGGGGCAAACAAAAAAAAATCTATATTTTTTAAATGTAGTTTTGGATGGGGGTTGGTGCGGGTGGGGCCACTAGCCACCAGGGATTTTGGCAAGGGGGTGGCCCTCTCCCACAACCCTAAGTGGATGGGGGTACCTATGTAGCCCTCCCTGGTGGCAGATTTCTGCCCCTAGGAAGGGGTACATGAGTTGCCCCCCATCCATTTGGGGTGGGAGGGGAGAGTCCACTGCAAATATTGGCAGAGCCACCCCCCAAGCCTGGTGAAGTATGTTTTGCCCCCATTGGGGGCAGATGGCCACACACATGTGCCCATCTGCCCCTAGGGAAGGGGCAAACAAAAAAATATATTATATCTTGTTTTGGGTGGGGGTGCGGGGACCGGGGGGACCCACTAGACCACCAGGATTTTTTGTGTTTGAAAAGGGGTGGCCCTCTCCCCCCACTTTGAGTGGATGGGGAAACCTTATGTAGCCCTCCCTGGGGGCAGATTCCTGCCCCTAGGAAGGGGTACATGAGATGCCCCCCATCCATTTGGGGTGGGGTGGAGAAGCCACTACAAATATTCGCAGAGCCACCCCCCAAGCCTGGGCCAGTACGTTTTGCCCCCCCTGGGGGCAGATGGCCACACACATGTGTCAATCTGCCACTAGGGAAGGGGCAAAACAAAAAATATATCTTGTTTTGGGTAGAGGGACCGGGGGGACACATTAGACCACCAGGATATTTTGTGTTTGAAAGGGAGGGGGCTCTCTCCCCCCACCCTGAGTGGATGGGGGCACCTTATGTAGCCCTCCTTGGGGGCAGATTTCTGCCCCTAGGAAGGGTTACATGAGATACCCCCCATCCATTTTGGGTGGGGGGGAGAGGCCACTGCACATATTGGCAGATCTGGCCCCCAAGCCTGGGGAAGTACGTTTTGCCCCCCCCTGGGGGCAGATGGCCACACACATGTGCCCATCTGCCCCTAGGAAAGGGACAAACAAAAATAAAACAAATTATAACTTGTTTTGGGTGGGTGTGGGGGGCCACTGAACCACCAGGGATGTTATTAGTGGAAAGGGGGTTGCCCTCTTCCCCCACCCCAAATTGAGGTGGGCATCTCATGTAGCCCTCCCTTGGGGCTGATTGCTAGATTGGGGTTATCAGTGGGTTAGCCTTTTCCCTTTGCGCCCAGGTAGGTGCACCCACACAAATGAGGTACCGTTTTAGTCGGGACACCTGTGGCAATGCGGGAAGGTCGGACATCTGTTGTTGACGGCGTGTTTCGGTGGGTGGGGAGAGGAAAATGTCCCTGAAATTTGGTGGGAAAAAACACAATTTTCAGACATTTCACTCTGGACACCCACCGAAACACACCACCAACAACACATGTCCTGCCATCCTGCATTCCCACAGGTGTCCCAACAAAAACGGTACCTCACATGTGTGGGTTTACGTACCTGAGCGCAAAGGGAAAAGGCTAACCCACTGGTGACCCAAGCCTTTCAGCAGAGCAGATTTTGCTCATGTGGAAAACATACATAGTTGGGCCTATGGTGTCGAAACCACCAAGGAAAACAGGGAACCTCATGCATTTCCGAAAAGAGGACACCAGTGGGAATCCATAGAGGTCTGACTTGCGTGAATCGCCCCAGAATTTATTTCCCACAATCCCCGGCAAAGTCCGAAATGTTACGACCGCCTACATTTGGGGAAAAAAGGGGCCAAATTTGGCCGAGATATCTTATGTAACAAAAAAGTTACAAGGGATTGAATGGCTACATACCGAAATCACCAAAAAAGGCCTTGGCAGAAATACCCATGGCAGTTAAGGGGTTAAGACGGTAAAGCCCCAGAAGAGATATCATTTGTAAGGTAGCTCAGTGAGTTAATGCTCCAAATGAAGATTGTACACAGGAATATGTAACACATGTGTTCAGCACCTGCCTTAATCTTCTGGTGGGATAATATGCGGAGTGAACGCATTCAGCTTCCGATGCAACACAGCATTTTCCAGGTCAATTGGTTCAGAAAAAGTGGTGGAAAACACTGTTACTGTCGCTTTTTTTAATTGGCCGGATTTTAATGCATTTTCTGGGTGGAGTTCGGGAGCCGAGTGGACACACCAGGACCCCCTGTATTTCTCGCTCCACCAGACAAATGCAGCCTTACTGCCAGCATGGATTCTCATGGGCTAACTGGTCGGTTTTCATAATATGCCCATGTTCTTCCAATATTTGCTAGCTGTTGCCCTCTTATGGCCAGGTAGAACCATTATGGCAGTGACTGGCAAATGCCTTTCCCCGGCAGACAGTAAAACGGAAATAAGAGGCCAATTCAAGACATGGAACAAATAGCAGTTAAGACAGACTGCAGCTGCCATTGCTGTGTTAGGGAGAATATGTTGAGTGTTCAAGCAAGGAGGTATGTATTAAGCAAGCAAGCAGTGAGACAAGGGAGCTGCAAAGAAAGGCCAGAGGGGCTCTTTGAATAGTGTAACAGGGCAGAGGACCCAGTAACATATGAGAGAATCAAATGGATCAAGCTTTGCAGCAAATGTTAAACGAGAAAGGAACATAGTCCAGCTCTGCATTCAGAATAACAAAGGCAAAGAAAGGCTAGGCTCTAAAGCCAGCATGAGATGGAATAAGAGGGACCAGACTCATCGTGAGAGGCTGGCCCGGCCCCCACAGGAGCACTAGAGGGCTGCCCCTCTGGCCACCACCCTGGGTCCACATACACCCCACTTACTAAGCATCCCCCGGGTCTGATGCATCCGGCCGCGGACCTTGGCAGTGCTTATAAGGGGGTGGGCTTGCGATCGCTCATCCTCCTTGTTTGCTGTACTCCCCACCCCCCAGAGGACAGTCAAAGCAGCAACATCACACACCTGGTCCCTCTGTCCAATAACAGGGCTTACTCAGAGGTATAAGCAAGATTTCCTCTTTCTTTGAAACGACCATCCTTCCATTCCAAGAGACACACACTTCTCCTTGCCCCACACTAAAAAGTAGCAACTTGCAGTTGGTAGAAAAGGCAGCAACTCCTTTATTTGGCAGGAATCCACTTACAGGTGATCTGCCTCTCAACGAGCTGGCGTCCTACCTATGGCCCACTGGAAGTAATTGTTATTCCCTCTCTCTTACCATGAGCTCATAGTCAGATGACAAATCCAGAAATGCAACATTTAAAGACATGTTCTTTGCTGCTGCATCCTTTAATTGTTTTCTGTTTTCTTTTCTTCTTTTGTCTTGTTCTACCCAAAGAATCAGATGGCATTGCCTTCCCAGATATCCAGGAATATTATAGAGCCTCCCAATTAATTCGATCATCTATGGGAAAACACTGAGAAACAGTGGGCCGCAATTGAGAATCATATGTTTGCCCCAGTCACTCTGGGGGAATGGCTATGGGTTCCACAGTATGAAATGACAAGAAGAATACAGATCATCCTATTTTAGAGGTGTTGTGGACACTTTGGTGCCCTTCCCGAGCTATGCGAGGGGTCACAACTTGGACCTCTCCGTTAATTTGTATTTGGTCCCCCAATACAAAAGTTAATCTGTGAAGTGAATCAATTTCAGAATTGGTATGAGGCTGGGGTAGTTAGAGCAGGACAGATGTGGCGGGAAGGAGTGTATCTCACATACAATGAACTATGTGAAGCCCTCCAGGTGAGAAACATTTTTTCCACATGCAATATTTGCAGTTGCAAAGTGTCCTTATGGATCACCGTTGGGGTAAAACTCTGCAGCGTCCCCTCACATCCTTTGAACTCATACTTAGCTCAGGGACTCATTGCAAGTATTTATAAAGCCCTAATTACCAGAGGACATTTGCCCCGCCCCACATTCGAAACTAAATGGGAAACAGAACTAAATCTAACGGACCAACCCGGTGTCTGGAAGGCCATACGGAGCGCTGTATGGGGGCCATCCATTTCGACCCAATATAAAATGCACAATGCACGCTTGCTAGTCAGGTGGCATTACACACCCAAAAGGCTGCCCAAGCTGTTTCCTGGCACATCCCCATACTGCTGGAGAGGTTGTGGAGACACCAGCGATTACTGCCATCAATGGTGGGGTTGCGAAAAAGTACAAACATACTGGAAAGAGGTCTTAGGGTGGATCCAGGACATCGATGGGATCCCCAGAACGCTCACTCCTATGTTGATATTATTCGGGGTAGAATCAGACGAGGAAGACTCCTACGTCACTCTCACTCATATGCCACGGAATCTACTACTAGCTGCAGGAGTATGTCTGACAATTAGATGGAAATCAGCAGCACTTCCTTCCAAACGTGAGTGGCATAGTAAAGCTTTTTCAATTTATGAGATGGAAAGCCTTACAGCCGCAATGAGGGAATCGCGAAGAAACATACATTCGATCTGGCTACCCTTTAGGAATACTACACAGAGTTCTGGCACCCACTAAGTCATGATGACTAATGCACCCATCCTGACTCCTCTTCTATTTAATTTGTGAAATTAACAAATGCATGTGCTATGGTTTCCGTTTTTTAACCTGTAAGGAAGCGGGGAGAGGAGGCCCTAACCATGACAATCTGGTAAAACCTAATGCGATTTGTGTGATTGTTCATCTGATTAAAACAGTTGTGCCTTAACCTCCAATGAGTGGGGGGGAGGGAAGTGGGTGGGTGGGGTAGTAGGAGGGGGGTTCACACAAGTTGTGAAGTGGGTTTTTTGTTGCTTACCTTGTTGATATACTAACTATACAGTAGTTGTTTGAAGCTGCACTGACTACAACATTGAAATAAAACATGTAATGTGTTGAATTGCTTAAAGAAAAAACAATAAAGACTGTTTAAAAAGAAAAAAGGAGGGTAAGACAAGGTTATTCAAAATCAAGCAGCACCAACAAGTAAGTAGGCAGGGCAATCTAGAAAAAGGCTTAATACAACTAGGATTCAAATCAATAGGCCTGGGCCAATGTTAATGGTTCAAGTCTTTGCAGAGGATCACACAGTTCAGAGTAGTGTGCGGTAAATCTTTGCCAAGAGTTCGAAACAAAGTTGGTTGGAAGAAAAGTTATTTAAAAGAGTAGAGAAAGACAAGCCCTCAGATTAGCGAAAGATTTCAAACAATTTAACCGCGGTCGGACGGAACGAACACTACCTTAGTAGAAGAAGAGTTCTGTAGCTTAGGCAGAAGTTCCTGGCAGGTCCTGCAGGCTCACGGTTCTTGAAGCGACTGTCGGACTGACAAGGAGGAGGAGGACTGGAGGGTCCTGCACTGCCCAGGGACGAAACCAGCAGCAGAGCAAAGTAACAGATAAAAGGTGTGCTCCTTAAAACCCAAACAGGGTCCGGTCCTCCTGGCTATCCGGTTCACTGCAGTGGCACACAGCTAATTCGACCAGGGGAGGGAAGCCTTGCTTGGTGTTTGGCGAACTGGTTGGTCCCACCAGCTGAAGGGAAGAAGATCATCTCTGTCATCGAAGTTTAGGAGATTTCGGACCCGCAGCAGGGCTTCACCGGGAGGTTCAGTAGTTGCAGTAGTCCTCTTCCTTCAGCTCCTCTTTTCGGTTTTCTCGATCCAGTGGTGACACAGCCTTCGAAGTCCCAGAGAACTGCTTTTTATGCAGTTTTCACCCATTCACAAAGCCTGGCTGTCAATCACACAGCAGGGTGGCTGTCCTGGCAGCACAGCCACCTAGCCAATCGAACAGGAGTGCGACTTCGGGTCTCCAAGGAGACCCTGTGCAGAGGGCCTAAAACCCCTCCCTCACATGCTGTCCAACCACACTCTCAGGCGCCTAAGGAGGGCTTCTGAGCAGAAGCCCGCCAAAGGACGGCGTGCAGAGTAAAACACGAGAAAGACCTTTACAAAAAGAAATGGCAAATAAACCCAGCCAGAACCAAATAAACTTAAAAGGGGTCCAGCGGATTAAAGTTTGAGGCTACTAACATAGCCTAAAACAGTAGCAAGGCTATTTTCAAAGTCTGCGGTAGGAAAAAAATGGTAGATACCACTGGCACCAGCCAAATTTGAAAGATAGGGGAACAAATTAATGTTCCATGAGAAACAGACAACAAGGGATAACTATTAACCCTTTCCAGTACTCTATGGAACATAGTTGGTACTGGGCCTGTGAATTTAAAAAGAATAATAAAGTCAATGGCAACTTTACATGTTCTGGGAGACAGTAGTTAGTCCAAGAAAATGGAGTTTAAAATGGGAAGCCTGAAAAAGACAACCCTGTGTCACTGCACTTAAGGTGCGTGTGACACACAGTAAAAAGATGATGCCTATCGAGTAGGTGAGACTCCACAATCTATGAACACAAAAATGTAAAACACACAGCAAAACGCATGTAAGAGTGGGAAAAAAAGGCTCACACTCTTACCATGTGAAAAAAAATAATCCTAGAAATCCAGCAAAGCTGCCGAGGGGACTCAGTAGGTAAGGGAAATTAGCCACTCTGGAGAATTCTGCGGCTTGCAGCTCTGACATGATGTTTCTGGATTTATCGATGCTTACACATTTGACCGGCATGTTAGTTAGTCAGATCCACCACAGCAGAAGGGGACCACTATAGTGGGTATGGTGCACAGGTTTCACGGGTCAGACTCTGGCGTGGTTGACCTCCATTCTTTTTGACCGGCCATCCCAGGTGGAACTCTGGGCCTTTCCATCTTCTGCCACTCTTTCAACCTGTGGCGTTCCACAGGGATCTAACATATCCCCCTGGCTCTTTAACGTCTACATGGCTGCCTTAGCACGTGTGATTGTCACTTTCATCTCTAACTTCCAGTATTTTGTGGATGACACACAACATTCTTTGAGGCTACCCTCCACCACCTCCTCTTCCTCACTCATATCTAACTGTTTGTCTATGATTCAGTCATGGTGTGCAGGAAACAACATCTACCTTAATGCCAGCAAGACTGAGATTGTTTGCATTTGGACCGCTGCTCCCGCTTTCCCACTTTCACTCTGGCCAGACTCCCTTGGTCCTGCACCTGCACCCACTTGCAAGGCTAAAAAGCTTGGGGTCATCTTCGACTCCACTCTATCCTTCTCCTGTCACATTTCAGACATCTCTAAAAAGTCCAACTATAAGTGACACCTCCTCAGAGGTACTCTACCTTTTCACATTTTCCCCCAGACGCTCACTGTCTCCAAAGCCCTGGTTCTCTACAAGCTGGACTAGTGCAACAGCCTCTTTCTCAACCTCCCTGCTTCTACTCTGTGCCCTCTACAACTCACCCAGAACAAAACTGCAAGACTAATCCTTGGCCTCAAGCCCAGGGACCGCATCTCTCCAGCACTGAAATCCCTCCAAAGCTTCCCGTTGCGGCAAGGGTCAAATTCAAGACACTCTGTATTGTCCACAAGGCTTCCTGGGCCCTGGGTCCTACCTATCTGCAACAATGTCTACTGAAATAATGTTCCTCGTAAGCCCTCCACTCATCTACCTCCAACCTCCTTCGAGTGAGCTGGCTCTCCAAGCAGAGACTTGGAATGAGATCTTTATCCTCAGCAGGGGCCTCCCTCTTGAAAAACCTCCCTGCTGCCCTCCGTCTGGAGCCTCATCTCCTTAAGTTCCAGAAACTCCTCAAGACTTTCCTCTTCGACTCTTCCTTCTCTCTTCCCTGCTAATCTATCCTTATGCTCTATTCTTCTCTCCCTCCTTTTTTCTGTACAGCTTGCTGACTGGCCACCTGGGGTAGCTCAGAGTCTCACAAGTCCCTGGCAACCCGCCAGTCTTTCTCACACTTGCCTCCGGGCCCTGCACCCGCCTCATCATCAAAGCACTTGGTCAATGACCCTAGAAAGTTGCATCTCTCTGCACTTACCCCAGCCTCCAACGACTGGATGCACTTTGATGCCCCCAGAATGTGTTCCCACCCTTCACCTCTCAACCCCCTGTAACCATCTGTGCACTTGATTGATCTGATTGCACCATGCCTGTAGATCGTCTGTCTGTTCTCCTCTGTCCTCACTCCCTGCATGGGGGTGCCCTAATGAACTTGGAAAAACTGTACAATCGTCGTCAAACGTATCTAATGTTACCTTCACTGTTAATTGTATAATATGCACTTACTCTGCCTGTACAGACTATTATCAATTCAGATTTTCAAGGGCTCTGAACAACTGTTCTTTTTCTCGCTCCCTCCTTAATCACTTTGAAAAACTTGCCTTGTGTATAGGAGCTTTATGAATAAACTTTACCATACCATACCACAGCATATGTATCTTTTTACATTACAAATGGGATAGTGTATTTTGGAAACACAAGATGAAAAATCTTTTAGCTCTAAGGGATGCACACAATTTAGCACTTTCCAAGGCACTTTCTCAGGGTGGTTTTGTAGGCACAGTGGATTGGCCCATTGTCATCATTGAATGGCACCTGGGATGTAGTGGGGTTGAGTGCCATTCACCACAGGGGAGAGATTTTAGGTGGAACACAATTGCACAAGCCGGGTATGTGCAGCCTCTCCACGTGCCCTTTGCCCAGCCATACGCAAGTGGCCAACGTGTGGGTGTGGATAGGGTGCCACCACCATGTCCACTGGGACACCACGCCATGTTGCATTATTGTGCAGGACACATGGTAAAACAATGATCCTGTAGATTACTGGTGATGCATATAGCAATACACCACCAGAGTGGTCAATAGAGCAGAAACTTGAATTGAGCACTCCAAATGTGTGCTCCACTTTGCCCAGAGTTGCAATATGGGCAGTGTTGTATCTTACCATGGCAGGTGTGTCGGGGTTGCGTAGTGATGTCATCATGTATGTGCTCAGAGGGTAGGCACTGTTCCCTGTAGAGGTGAAAATGTTTGCCATTGTCATTTGTTGACAGTGTCTAATGGTCTGTGTGCAACATGCATGGATGTGCATGGCCATTCCTACTCACCAATAAGCCATGTGCTGCCATGCTTCCCAGGTTCCACGGCCCGCAGTAGGGGGACATCCTGAAGATGTAACTATCATGGATGCTGCCAGGATAGTTGGCATAGACTTCAGTAATGATTCCGTTGGCATCACACACAACCAGAACATTGATGGAGTGCCAGTGTTTTTAGTTGCGGTAGACATGCTCTTTTGCTCGAGGTGGACGTAGAGCAATATGGGTGCAATCAATGGCACCTAGCATTTTTGGGAGGTGTGCCTCCCCATAAAATTGCTGCACCACTGCTTGCCTTTCTGCATATGTTCTGGGCATATAGACAGAAGGCGGACAAAATGAGGTGCAGTTATTATTGGCAACACCTGGTGTAGGCAGTGTGACTGTGTGGCCTGTGAAATGCCACCAACTATGGCGGTGGTCCGCTGGCTTGAGCCAGTGGCCAAAACATGCAGTACAGTGAGCACCTTTACAAGGGGCTCAGTGCTTGGGAGCACAGATTGGGTGATGTGAGGTCATGTTCCCACTCTGTGACCAGGTCTAGGATGATATGAGAGGGGGGAACCTATACCTGGCATAGACCTGGTCCTCAGGCATCCAAAAAGGCTGGACCTTGAGTGGAAGATCTGGGCACTGGCCATCCTCCTCCTCCTGCGATGTCCCAGGATGACTGCTGCAACAATGGTGCATTCATCGTGGCATTTGTTGCTTGAGTGTGCTTTTAATGCATTTGTTTGTGTGCGCCTTGACGTTTTCGCCTGCTATCGCGTGGCGTAGCTTTTTGGGGATTTGCACATGCTTTTTCGCATGCCAGTGTTCTCTGTTCAGTTCGATCAATGCTGTTTATTTGCGTGCATATGGGCGGCGTGATTGTTTTACTGTGGACCGTCCCTCGTAACGCCCACATTTTCTCTTGTTCTTCCTCATTCCGCATGTTCCGCCCCTGCAGCCACGGCCGGCCCTTCGCTTGGAGTCCCGCGCAAGGCGTTCGTGGTGTCACAGTGACATTTTGACATTTGACATTTTGGACCGGCATGGATTCCTCGGAAGTCCCAGGTAAGCCCTGCGCATTGTGTTCCATGAATCAATGAATGGGGACTTGTGTGAAATTTCACACTAGTCCCCGTTTTTCCGTGCACGTATTTCCATGAATCAGGTCCATTTCAGCAACGTGCGCAAATGAAAAAAGTGCATCTTCTGCGATTTTTCCATTTTTGCTCATATTGGAGAATCTGGTCCATTGTATTCTCGAGACTGTACAATGTATTCATTGCAACTCTACCAGTGTACTGTCTGTAATTGCCATAATTCCAATTGTGCTGACAATGTATAGAATTTCTTTTTGACACTATTTGATACATTTATATTGCACTGTCATTGTATTTCACAGTTTCCGTGCTCGACACCACACTATATTTTCATTGAACTCTATACTGCAGTGGCATTGGCTTCACTCTCTCTTTGAACTAACCCATTTGTATTTTCCTCCATACCCTGTGCTTCTTGGCCTTGTATATATGCACTTTCTTTTTGATACTGTTCACCTGCATGAGGGCACAACAACGTTTCTCTAACTGCACCTAATATTCGTTCTCAATATGGTGTTGACGATGCTCTAACGTCACTAAGAGGTTCAACGTAGTTACGTGGGAGCCATTTGATATTGCGCTGTTAGTCTAGCTTTAGGTTCTGTCTCCAATGTAGTAAGACACGCCTGGGTGTATATAGCAAAACATCAATACTTTTGTATGGTAGTGTATGGTTTAATAGTCAACCATTGATATTCATAATTGGTCCTGATAAAATCCAAGTCACATGTATCCGTCAACACGTGTTTCAATCAACAGGGCTGTTTTTCAAGTCTGATTAGTTAAACAATTGTAATAATATCAAGTTTAAAAAACATAACATTTCCGGGAAAAAAACGTGAATTTGAAAAAAACATGGGGAAAAAACGCAAAGATGGGAAGGGTAGCAGAAAAAGAAAAGACAAAAAATGATTTCGAGAAAGATTAAAGACACTTTTGAACTTCAAAACATATTCATTGGATCAATAAATCAGTTGTTCAAAGTAAAACAGGAATCACTAGTAATCATAAACCATCTTGTTTATTTCTTACCTAATAGGTTGGGTCAATTTCGAGATCAAATTAAATTGATAGTTTATACATATATCGGTTGTACTTGCACATTGATATGAGATTCTTCAATCTGCTGTGATACACAGAAAGAGCATTGCGGGAAAAGTTGTGTTAAGAGGCTAGTGGCTTTGAGCTTCAAAATTGCATAATGACGGTCTAGGAATAAGTCAGTGTTAAATACCTTTTAGGCTAAATGAGTCCCTTGCCATTTTGGATAATGTTTATATTGTGTCATTGTGTGACAACATGCGTGGTGCACATGATGTCAGGTGTGTCAAACGTATGCATAGTATATAACACCACCAATGTGAGATGTAATAGATATTGATTATGACACGAAAAAGAGAGTTGTCATTACCAAGGTTGCAAATAATGAATATTAACCTCGATGACTGGCATTCTTTCCATATTTACTATATTATGCGTGATGCGACTATCGTCATCTGCATCTCACCTATGTATGTGAAAAAATGTGTATTATCACGTAACACTTGAAGTGAAATGACTGGATATAGTCATTGTAATGTCCATGTTAATGTGATGTCTCATATGTTGCCTTTCTACATATCGGGAGAAGCCATATGTTGGCTGATGAATCATTTCTGATAGTTTGTGCTGAGTTGCACGATGGATGAAAGTCTCACAAAGATGTTGTGAGATGATACATGATATGAAAATATCAGATTAAGTCTCAGAGAGAGATGTATCTGAATCCCCATTTCTTCTGTGGTGTGTAAATCAAGGCCATATTTATGTCACAGAGAATATAGTCTCTGGACCCCAATTTCTTCTACATGATCTAGGCATGGTGAAAAACAAAAGAGGTGATGGCTGGAACGTTTGGAATTAATCCTTACCTCTAGCATTGCTCTGGCCAACCCTCCAGACCATCCTTATTCAGCCTGCCAAGCCATTACAGAAGGGGAACCAAGCCTGATTTGCATATGGTCTTTCCCCTTCTGTAATGGCCTGAAAGGCTGAAGAAAGATGGTCTGGAGGGTTGCCCCGATCTGTGGTTGTGTTTATGATTAATTTAAAACCTTTCAGCCATCATCTTTCTCTTTTGCTTAAGTCACCCCGAGTGGGACGGGTATGCCCAGAGGTGGGTCCCGAACCTGCACGGTCTTGAAATCCAAGCTACTCTTGATTCCCAACAAGGCTGAAACATGTCTTGGGATGCTTGTGGTTTTCTGCAGAAGGGATGTAACCTAGCAGTCCGGGCTGGACTTTCCCTTTTGGGTAGGGACCACGCCTGATTTGCATATGGTCTTTCCCCATTTGTAATGAGTTGGCAAGCTGAAGAACGATGGTCTGGAGGGTTTCCCAGATCCGTACTAGTGCTTATGATTAATCCAGAACCTTTCAGCCATCACCTTTTGTTTTGGTTAAGTCATCCCGAGTGGCAGGGGTATCCTCAGACGTGGGTCCTGAGCCTGCTGGGCCTAGAGTCCCAAGCTACTCCTCACTTATAATGCCTGACAAGGCTGAAACATGTCTGGGCATGCATGTGGTCTTGTGCAGAAGGGATGTGACCAAGTAGTTTGGGCTGGACTGCCCTTTTTGGGGTGGGACCAAGCCTGATTAGCATATGGTCTTTCCCGTTCTGTAATGGCTTGGCAGGCTAATAAACAATGGTCTGGAGGGTTGCCAAGAGCGCTGCCCACGGTTATGATTAATTCAAAATCTTTCAGCCATCACCTTTTTTACTTTGCTCTGATCTATGAGTGGGCCAGAAAGGCACCAATCTTGTAAGGCATTGTACATGTTAAATGGTCAAAAAATGCACCAGTTAACCTCCCAGTTAGTCAACACAAGTGGAGAATTCTGTGCCCCAAGTCAATCAATTATTGCATATCATTTTACATAATGACTCAATGTTTGTGGGAATGTGAGAGTCCATTAAGTGCCCAATCTGTTATCTACATTGAAAAGCATAGAGGGACTGATGATTCCTGTTGCCTTCTAAAGCTGCATATCAGACAGTTGCTGATACAGAAGTGACTTATAGAAGAACATTGAGTTTATGATCAGAGTTCAAGCCATTCAGAACAGTCTGAAATTTGTAAATATATTTTGCTTCAATTTGACATAGTTTCAGCTCGCTGTCCCCTCCTCTTACTCCACATCTGACAATTTCAAGTTTCACACATTTCAGAATTCCTTTGTCTTCCATCTGGAGGTTAAGCTGCCAGTGGGATGAAAGAGGGAACTGGCTACCCGTCATGTTCAGATGTTCACAGATCCTTACTCACAAATTGTGTTTTCAAGTCAAGCATCCCCCCTTGCCTTTCTCCTTGCTGACTGCACCTCCACCAGCAAGTCTTCCCTTAGCCACTTGACTGCCATCAATTTGTGGTGCATATCCTGCAGGGACTGTTGGATATGTCCTGAAATTGGCCCAAGTGACAGGCAGGGACCCAGCATTTCCTTTCCACTGGCCTCTACCTGTGCTTGGGCTGCCGCCATGGCTGTCAGTCTATCACAGATGTTTACAAAGAGACTGGCAGCTACAGGGGAAGATGCAATGGGTACAGGATGTAGACTGGAAATTCAGGATGTATGATCTACCATTGACAGATGATATGAAGTCCCTGGTACATGTGCAGTACACTCCCTAGCTGGCCTTGGAAGCAAAGGTTCCACAGGAGTGGTGGTAATATCCTCCAACAGTGGGATATCACATGCGTCCACGGTGACACTGTGCATGGTGGTGACAGTAGCCCCAGTGTCCTACTCACTGTGGCCTTGCATTAGCATTATGTGGCTGGTGGAGGGCCCAGCCTTAATGGTGGTGACTGGTGGTTGCAAGATGTCATATGGAGCTACGCTTTCCTTCTTGCCATGTTGTCCATGTTGGCTTACCCACTCCGTGGTGTCATCAGCCACTGTCACTGTCATCACCCTCCTCCTCCAACGCAGAGTTAAAAAAAAAAGAAAAATGATTGTTGTGTTCATAGTTTATAAGAAATCTTACACAACATATACAGAAGTATAAAGAAGAGGAAAAATGAAATAATAAAAAACAGAAAACAAGTATAATAAAGAAAGTAAGAAATAAAAAAATAAAAAATAACTTGCAATCTCTTACAAAACTCCTTAAAAATATTAAAATATGTCAAATATAAATAATTTCAACATACATCACAATAGAAAATTACAAGCAACATCAAAAAAAAGAAAATCATTTCACATTATTTACCAACACCACATGATAACTTCAGTCCATTGGACCAAATCATTCAATCTAGCAATGACCTGTTAAATACAAAGATTCTTTTAGTCCAATTCTATTGTAACTAGCATCAGAAACTCATTTAGAGCCAAGATCAGAGAGATGTTAGTGCCCCACATGCATCTAGACCAGAAAAGTTTTGCGGAGACCTCAACATTTTTATCAAATTTATCTTTGAAGCTCTCCAATTGCATAGCATCAAAATAAGGACACATGATTACTATATACCTCAAGGTCTCAGAAGAATCTTTTACCCCACAGATTCTACATTGGTTCTCAGAGTGGTTGTGTTCTGGCATTGTGGAGGAATCCTTCCAATGCTTGATCCTCTCATAGGTCGGCATCTGGTGAGCCTAAATTGCATATAGCTTGTTCGTCCGTTCGGGCACAGAAACCTTTGAAGGTAGAGTGATATACATTCCCTAGCATGCCCAAATTTGGAATATTCCCTTTAAGTCGAATAGGTGTCTATGCAATGAACAATCTCCAACCAGTCAATCATAAATACCGACCTCTTTACAATCCCCCATCGTTGAATTCGTTCTTCCACCGTTAACCATAGGGGAACCAGGACCAACTTCATCCTGGAGCAAAACTCCTGCATTGAAGGGCCAGAGTCAGCACATATAACCACACCCAGTGTTTCGTAGAGTGAATTTCTCGGGGGTCTTATTTCCCTAAAGGTACTAAGTTATTTCCAGACATAGCCTTGCTTTAAGGGATATTAGACAGAGCTGACCTCAGTGTCATAATCATCCCGTGTGAAAGAGAAGGCAATGACAGCATTGCTGGCAATATTGGCACCATTCACAAAAAAAACATGCTATCTAGGCAGTGAGGGAGTGAAGTACATAGACTACTTGGTGGTCATTTGCTGGTGTAATGTGTTCCCCTGTAAAGGGCATGTAGATTGTGGTGACTTGGCCATGTGTAGTATGGTGTAACTGCATGGCATTGACAGGGTTAACTGGGCACTGTGAGGTGGCAGACGGATTATTGAAGTATGCCTTTAATTAATGGAATATGGCCATTGAATTACATTCTGACATATGCCAAGCAACCTGTGCATGTGCACCAAATTCCTATTGGTGACATTAATCCAGAAAATGCATCCACATATTTGCCACTCACAGGTGTGACGTGACTAGACCAATTTCACCTATTGTTCTACTATATGGAGCTCTCCTTAACACAGTTGTCATTCTGCATAAAAACACTCCATGTTACTATACAATAAAAAGTTCTGGTATGTTGTAGACATGCCACAAGTTGTCGTTTGCAAAAGCACATCCCTGCATACATGTCCCTTTAGTGATACTGCCCATTGCCCTGCCCCATGCACATTTATGTCCCTGACACCCTGCCCTTGGCCATTATTGCAGCTATTAGGTCTATGCCATATTGACCATGAGTGGGGATATGGATTGGATTCCTGTAGCAGCCCAATGTCTCTGACATCTGTCAATTGTCTTGGTATTTCATGCATAAACATATGCCCAGGTTGCGGATTGCCGGGGATGGGGTGTGGGGTCTTACTGCTCCTCCATTCACATGGTGGTAATCCCCTATTTCACAGTTGATGACTCTGGAGTGCATTTGAGGGATGTGGTCATTCATTGCTATTTGCTTGTTCCTATTTCGCATGTGTTAACACAGGCATGGATGCTGCCTAATCATGGGCTACATCCCCACTCTCAACACCTCATCCCTCACAGCTTAGTGCCACTAGGCAGGCCCTTGATTTGAGTGGGTGACGTGAACATTTTCCATTGGCCATGTGTATGGAAGTGTGATGTACAGCCGTGTGTATCAGTCCCCTTTGACTTGCAGGCTTGTGAATAGGTGAGCATTCTGCCAGTAAGTGTTGGCATTTTATTGTTCATTGGTCTTCCTCCATTTCTCATTACTATTCACATCCTGCATAGCATGCTGGGTTTATTGGATTGGGTTTCCATGTGGGTGAAGGTTACTGTGTGTTACATTACTGGGTACAGCACGTGGGCCCTCATGTGTACACAGTCCAGTGGCATGTGTACCTACCTGCAAAATGTGTGGACCGAGGTATATGTATGTGTAGTGCATCCCGAGGGCATCCTTCTTACCTGTGGTGTCAGTGCTTGGATGTCATGTGAAAGGATGCATTTAGACTTACACCATCTGATCGGACGAGTGCATGTCAATTATTGTGCATTTGCCTGTGCCTTCCACAAAGCATCATGGTGCTTGTGATTGTGTGGTCACCTATGTGTGCATGTGGGATCACATAGGATATTGATGGAGCACTTTGGCACTGCCTGTGTACCATAGGTGGATGTGCAGTGTGCTCGGGTGTGCACATGCACATGTTCCATCTCACGTGTTCACCATGTGTGGGTGGAAATTGGGGTTTGTGGACCCAGGAGCAATCAGGACAATCACTTTGGGATGCATGCGTGGTTGTGTCAGGTCTCCCTATTGTTGACATATAGATGTGGGTCTATGGGGCATCTTTGGTCTTTATGGGCCATGGATTCGTAATGGGCTCACACACAATCCAAGCAAGAAGCATTACATGAACGTATCCCATACATGCAGTTGAATCAGCCACGGTTTCTGCTCCTCCTGGTGGCACGTGCATGGGTAAGTGCAGACATCAGGTGTGAAGTACTGCTAGGGGGCTGTAGGGATACAGAAACAGCCCCTGAGTGCAGGGGATCAGGGGGACAGAGCAGGTGTGCAACTGGCAGGGAGGGGAATGGGCCCGAGAACAGAGGGTAGCCAGGTGACCACTGCAATTTAAGATTCAGCCAGGAGTTCAGGAGGGGAGAGGAGGAGAGAAAGCAGAAGAAAAGAGGAAGGTCTTGGGGTGCTTCCAGAACCGGAGATGGTTCTCCTCAAGTTTCAGAGAGGCAGGGAGGCTGTTCCAGAGGGAGGACCCAGCCGAAGAAAGAGACCTACCACCAACTCGTTGCTTGGACAAGCGAGTAAACCTGAGGGAGTTGGAGGTGGATGAGCAAAGGGCTCACGAAGGAAAATATTTAGGAAGAGAGAGTTGAAGGTATTTAAGCCCGAGGCCCCAGGATTCCAGGGGTCAATGGTCAGCTGTTCCTGGGGGCAAAAGATGTCAGGGGGTTATGTGGTCAAGGGGTGTCACGTGTCCTGGGAAAAGGGATGTCAGTGGGTCCTGGTGTTAAGGGATGTCAGTGGGTCCTTGAGCCAGGGGTTGACATGCAGACCTGGGTGCAGGGGGCTTTTTTTTGTTTAATTGATCCCACAGCAGTTAGCCCTTGCCTGAGGCTGCTGCAGTGGGACTGGGGAGCTGCGCCAGTAGGGAGGCTGTTGGGGGGACCTTAGGTTGTTGGTTGCGCTCTTCCTGGAAGCAACACAGTTCCACTCGCCATATCCTTCCAATCTAATATCAGCTATTCGCCTGGATTAAAAAGTGAAAGTGACGCATCACAGTTTAATCACGCAACATAAACGGCAGGCGTATATGCATGCTTGTGGGCTTCCAAGGCCATACTATTTTGCATTCGAAATCCCTGTATGGTGTAAAAAGACAACATGTAGACATGTGCACCTTGGGTTTACGCTGTTATAAGTGTAAACCCGAATCATGGTGTCATTTACACAGTGGTCGAAGTGGGCGGGTGCGGTGCTCCTCTACTTTTCTGGATGAAGTTTTACTGTTTCTATACTTTTATTTGAAGAAGAAACCGTTCTGGGATGGTTTTGTTTAAAAATAAAAGCTAGGAAGAAGTTGAAACTCCCACTTTCAGCATACTGCACTGAACGTTCACTTAAACAGCAGGCGCATGTAGAGGTGTGTATGGTGCGTGGCAGGGGCCGTGGCTATGGGGTTATGTGGAGAGCTGTAGCCGGACAGTAGGGAACATAGGTCCACTACTTCTTTTCGTACACTTCGACCACTGAATTTACACCTTGTCGAAAATGTGTCCATAAGGTGTTATTCCTGTGAGTAACTCTCTTTTGTTTTGCGTAAACCTCGCCAGTAAAGCATTGCAATATCTGATGAGTTGCCCACTCAGAAATATTAGTAACTACTATGGTTTTTATTCCAATATAATGCATCATTTTTAAATGGGAGAACACTTGTTTCCCATGGGTAGTCGGGCCTACTTGTTTGCTCATTTTGTGAGACATGTAGGAGGGTATTTAAGCCCCACCAGTGTCCCCCAGAGCCACTACTTCAAGCATTGGCTCACTCAATGTAATTGACGGTGCATATATGAATATGATGGGCTTCAGAGTTGCCCCGCCCCAGAAGTGAAGGAGCACTTGCACATATGCTGACTACAACACAACACACCTACGTGCATGCACCACATATGTGCACACACAGAAGTACACATGTGTTAATTGAGAGCAAGGCATACTTATTTTTCTGTTTTCGATTGTGTGTACAGGTTCCTTTTTAATGAGACACTTGAGCAGAAATAGTTGAAGTGTGTTTTCAAAGGCACAGTATTATTAGCATGAGTGCAAATACACTGTACGTGCATTTTCACTAACACTAATGTGTTTTTTAATGTGCTTATAGTGTTTGAACATGTGCAAACAGCATTTGGCCATGTGCAACAGCACCATAATGAAGGTATATGTTTTATCTTGAGTAGGTTTATTTGGGCACATGTACTTTAACTATATGAGCCCCATGCATTGAATATTTGTCTGGTTCAAAGTGACTTTGCACTGCCGACACAAACCCTGATTGATGGAACTGTGCAAAGTATATTTTTGCAGTGCAAAGTCAGAGCAAGTGGTAATTTTAGCAGTACAAAATGACTTTGCACTGACTTTGCACTGCAAAAATACACTTTGCACAATTTCAGAAATGCAAAGTTACTTTGAACCGTGCACATATTCCATGAATCGGGCACTATATGTTTAATAAAAATAGGATAATATCAATGAATTGCTACAATAGGAAATAATATATTTAACTACCAATAAGATGGCACATTGTTTTCTTTCCAAAAATGTTTGCTTTTCTGTGCTTGGTTAAACCGGGGCTGTTTGGCATTATTAGATGTCAATATATTAACACATATTTAAATAATTCTTGTAGTGAATACCACTGCACCTTAGAATTCAAGCACAGCTACCTTCCCAAGAAATCTGAAGGTCCTTGTCAATCAAGTGTGAGAACATTGGTGTGAGGTCTCATACCAAGTTATTATAAGTATTGTGTAGAAGGAGGTGGATTCAGAAATGGAGTTCTCAATTCCTGAACGTGGAAACCATCATAAATCTCCTTTGATAGATTTTCTTAATATCAAACTAAGTGGAGATATCTTAAATGCTTAATGGCCGATTTTCCCTAAAGATGAAAATTCAAAGTAAACTAACTTAATTAAGAATTAATTCCCTCTAAGCCACAGCCTGAATTGTTCATTTCTAGCCCAGTCCCTGATCAATTATTTTGGCATGAAATGATTTACAAGACACGGTGCAAATTAATTAAGGTGACAAAACCAATTTCTTTTTCCTTGTCATCTAAGTTCTGTCTGCTTTGTGAAGTGTTCATGAAAACATTAAGAAACACCCAGCACTTAGCATAAAAAGCTCTATTCCCAGCAAGTCTTCATTTGTTCAGGTTCTGCTAACAAATGTGATAGGCCAATCAATAAAATATGGTTACTACGTTCTCTCTCTCTCTCTCTCTCTCTTTCTCTCTCTCTCTCTCTCTTTCTCTCTCTCTCCCTCTTCCCGGATGTCCTCTTAGAACCAATGGGTCTTGAATGTTCCAAAAGCATCGAGTGATTGCATTGAATGCTCAAGGGAAAGGGTTAGTGGGAGTAGCAGGGGGTGAGGGATCGGCAAGGGTGAATCCTGTGATTTTCAGGAGTGCAGGTGGGTAGAGCCTATTTTCCGTGCGCTGGCATGTTTCTAAGTGGCGTATGGTGGGAACATGTGGGTTCTGTGTATCCCAATTGGAACCCCAAGTTCTTGTAGAATGCTCGGCAGCTGTGTTGGGTTTTTGTTTTTTTTTGTGTGGTTGAAACCCTGAGCTGGTAAAAAAAACAAGCAGGTGTTCAGCAGCAGTGTCATTTGTGTAATGTTAGGGTGGAAAAGGAAATCAAGAACAGTTTTGGCTGTCGTATTTCTATCTTATGTCAGTGTAGAAGTAAGGTTTTAGTGCACTGCATACGTTGTAATGGGACCAACCCAGTTCTGTCCAGTACCTAGAGCGAGCATATCACTTACATCTTATTTAGTTTGGTCTGGAGACCAGTCAGGTTTTGCGAGGTTTCTCGAAAGTCATGTGTTCATCCATCGTTTTTAGTCAACTGATTAATAGTTTCCATAGATTAATTAACAATCATAAGCTCAAGAACGATCTTAAAGTCGCCAGTCTGTTGTGGCTGGTGCATGGGCGAGACTGACACATGTTCCATTCTTGTTTCGTCACTGTTGCCCAGTAAACATGCAGGGTCCAAGAGATCCGTGTTCTCATCGAAAGTGCATATTTGCCTTGGGATGGAATTCCCAGGTTGTTTGTTTGGACTGAATAATAAATATCCCCCTCCGGGTTCCTGCAGAAGCATGAACCATTTCGGAGGGCAGTGTTGCTGGAACAGAACATTCGGACAAGTGCACATGGGATGAACATGTTTCTGTTATTTTCTGGCCCCTGTCGAATAAAGAATGAAGGGTGATGCACAGGTTTCTGAAGTTGATCCTGCATTTAAGTGAGGCATACGATGGAACAAGAGCACAGGGGAGATGTGTTACCATCAGAAGATGCTGGGATGCAGACTGTTGCACCCACTGTATAAAGTTCAGCATATCGGGAGGATGAAAAGGTTAGTTTATTTGATTCTTCAAAGAACTAGAGTGGTGAATACTCATAATCTTGTGTTTACCAGTAAAATGTAATACCATGGTAAAACAATATATACAGACTGGCATCAAACAATGTATGCTGTCTAGCCGTGTAAAAAATGTATCATGCTGGCTTTACCCTTGTGGGCCAGTAAAAAAGTTCCATGTGAAGTAAGAATATATTTCCATACTGGTGGGACCATTGTTTGCCAGTCTAGCCATGTAAAAAAAAAAAAAAAAACATTCAAGCTTGATGTCCAATAAAAAATGTCATGGAGCATGTATGCCCCTGCACATATGGCATTTCCGCACATAGACTTAAGAATGTTCACCATGTTGGCTTTATCCTTTATGGTCACTAAAAATTGCCATACCACAATATGAACATGTATCCAGACTGACTGCACCAATGTATGACAATCTAGTTATGTAATAACACTGATCATGTTTGCTTTCCCTTGATGCACAGTAAATAAATGTCATGCCAAAGTAGGAATATGTGTCCATACCGGCTGCATCACTGTAGGTCAGACTCACCATGTAATGACACTCATGATATTTGCTTTACAGTTAATGCCCCATAAACTATGCCATCCTACAATAAGGATATATAGCCATACAGGCTGCAATGATGTAGTCCATTGTAGCCTTGTGATACACATCATGCTGGATTTACCCTTTAAACACATTAAAATAATGCAATGACACAAGAAGAATGTATATTAAGTCATTTTACACCAATGTAAGCCAGTCTAGCCAAGTAATAACTCATATTATGTTTGCTTTTCTCTGTATACCCAGGAGAAATGTCATTACACATTATGACTGGCTGTACCAATCTAGGCCAGTGTAGGCAGGTAATAACACACATCATCCTGTCTTTACCTTGACACTCATTAAAATGCAATAGTAAAACAATATTTTGAGACTAGTTGCACCAATATAGGCCAGTGTAAGGAAAAAAGGGGCTGTACAGGTTGCAAAGCAGCTCATAAGAGTGTTCCCGTGCAAATGCAGGTAAAAGTCTCAATTTCCCATGAGCCTTGGTTTCAGGTGGGCCGGAGGAGAGCAGGTGTGCCGGCTCATTCACGTTACTTAAGACATTCTCCAGCCTGTGCTTCCTGTTGGTGATTTCGGCATGGCAGGCACACGCACAGAGCAAATCACGGCAGTGTGTCCATCCAACGCAGGAGAACGCATTGCCTGGGGAGGTGCCAGCGAGCCCCCCAGGCCTCGGTTATGTGTTTCTATGAATATGGATGTGATTCTAGGGTGCATACCGTCAATTCTTGAGTGCGGCTCACACCATGTGTAGTTCACAGAACATTATGACTTGCACACTGATAAGGGTTGAATACGTGCCTCACAAACTCATGCTGGGCAAGCCACGACACGAGGAACCATAGCACTTACACTGTAGAATGCTGGGAAACATTATTCTTGAGAAGCAGAGTAACACTATGTTTGTGTGCGGCTGCTTGCTATTTGTTACATTTCATGTCAGTTACAAGTAATTTATGTTCAAGGCAGTATTACGATTTGACCTACGCGTGGTGGCACGGCAGTAGGGGTTTGAGTCACTCCAATGAGAATACCACAAAGTGGCAAGATCCATGTTTGTTTCTTGTGCCTATTGTCCATTATGTTGTACGTTGCTGCAATTATCATGGCCATCAATAACGTTTTATGTGCTAATGGTTGTTGCTGATTCAGAAGGTGAATAGGAATGCAGGAGTAGGAGGCTATATTCTAATCATGAACGGTACTGGATAAGTAGAGGAGTTTCATAGAGGTGTAGTACTGGTTTGTACAAGTGTATGTTGAACAAGTTTTGTATTTCCCTATGTTCCCTATCCCTGTCCATTTCAAGATTCCTAAACCTCTTTCCAGTGACACCAACACCCTGAACCAATCCACAACCTCTGCCTAACCCTCTTCCCCCCATTGGCTGCCTCGGGTGCGTGTATATACTAAAATCAGGCACCTTGCCAACCAAGGTGGAAGGGTTCCACTGCATGTGGCTTCCATGTGACGGCCAGTCTAGCCATGTAATCATGCTTACCATGTTTTTATTTACCCTTGATTTGAAGTACAAAATGGCATGCAATACGAAACTAAACATATATCCAGACTGGCTGCAACATTGCATGCACCCATACTGTATTCATACACTCTCTCATTCACACATGTGCCCAAATAACATACAATCTCCAATGCATGTGCAAACTTACAGATACAAATCCTTGCATGCACACATGAAGACATACATACATACATACCCACTGTGACAAGTCAAATAGGGGGTGGTGGGAGGAAATTCCTGCACCCTAAGTTTAGAGAAAATGTAAGCAGGGATAGGTACCCTAGCCACAGGGGGCAAGTGATAGTTTCTAAAACCCTGTGTGCCAGTGTGTGCCTGGCCAGAACCATGCCTCTATCCTTGCCTTCCCATTTACATGGGTGCCAGTGTTTCTTTCTTTCTGAAAACCAAGCTAACGAGGCAGCTCTAACACTCCCAGGTGCAAATAAGCAGCGAATGCAAGTCGTCCGACAAAGGCGAGAGAGAGAGGCAACTTAAAAAAATGGAACCAGCATGGTGTTAGCTGAGATCGCACAATCCCAGCAACTAACACCAGTAGGAGCTCATACTCCCAACCAACCCTCTATGCCACAAGGAAGTGTGAAGCCTTACCATCATGGAGATGGAATCTCAAATATTAACTCTTACCTGGCACTTACAAAACCATGGATGCTATGCTGCAATCCTTCGCAGTAAGTTAGGGAGAGATCTTAAGATCACAAGGGAGATGAGAGAGAGCAGGGTGCCTAGGGCTCAGAAAGCTAAATAAACACCCTTAGACCATCATTGGAACTCTTTGATTATATACAGTAGGCTCTGATACAGAGTTTGTCCTATGCCTGGGAGTATTGACCAACCATCGTAGATTACCCAGGGTGAGACAGTAGGCCAATTTAGCCCTTGACTTTAGGCAATGGTAGAAGGTGAACTAGAGTTTGCCTCCTTAAGTTTGGATTCAGTGTCAGAAGAACTTTCAGGCTGGAGAGGAGAGACATGCATAACCTACCAGGCCAGACCACTCTATTTGGAGCCCGACTCCTCCTGACAGCCGTGACCAGCCGGAAAGTGTGGGATCCAGTGAGGAGCAACCAGGAGGAGGATAGTGCCATACTATCAGGAGGCAGACCACTGAACTAGCTGGGAGAAGACACCATTGGGCAGTGAAGAGATACAACTGGTTTAGACAAAGTAGTGGACATAATTTAGTGAAGGTCAGGAAAAGGATGGATTGTGAAACCTTGCTTGATGTCTTACTATAAGGATACCAGCACCCCGAGCAAGGGGTTATCGGTGAGATTGCATTAAGCATCTCAGAACAGGGATAACAATACATACGGGATAGAGGTGAATTGTAAAGTATCTATGATTGTCACAGTAGTGGTATACAAATGCATGCTGCAGGCTAAGGAAGGGATCGAATAATCTATGTGGTTATCTGAGCACCAGGATGCCTAAAATCAGACTAGTGGTGCACTGTGAGTGTGTTATGACTGTCTCACTGCAGCTGGTCTGTCAAGAATCAATAAGTAAACACTCTTTTGATATTTATTTATGGTCTGTTATCACATGATATTGGTTAGTTATTAATTGGCAGAGCCCCATAGCTCTCTCACTCCCTTTAGTCCAGTGCATGACACAATTCATGCTTAAGGTGTAGTTCATAGTTTTGGTGATGTCTCGTCAGTGAGATAGCTGTGAAGCAAATACGATGAGATGTGCATTGTGAGACGTGTGTAGATATCTCATTGCTGAGATAGTAGTATCTGAGAGGCCAGGCTAGGGGTGGATTCTGCAAATTCAGTGGATGTCTCCGTGCCGGGATATCATTTCATGGAACAGGCCTGGATTGAGAAATCATTTTACCAGATTCTCACAGATACCATTTTTTGCAAATCTGACATGTGCCGCAACAAAACAAAAAAAAAACGGTAATATGCAGCGTCTAATATTTTGCAGAAAAACATTTTGAGCAGTTTGCAGCGTGCATTTAAAAGCTCTTTTGAAGTTTAAAATGATTGATAATATGCCAATAGTTCCTTGATGTCTTGTGTTAAAATCCAGCTGCGCACAAAGTAAATCACCTACCACATATGTATTCCTCATTACTTAATGGCGGTATAGTTTTACAGAAAGATATTTTTAGAACAAAAATTCTTCAAACATAGTCTATTTCTTATATACCCCAGTGGCAGCTATATTTCTGCTCTGTGCTGCCTCAAGGCAAAGGCATGTTGATGTCACAAAACACTGTAATAAGTGATTACGAGTATAGTAGTAAGGACATTTCCTTTTTACAGGTGAGTAGTGATGTCACAAGTAGACTGGAACATATAGGTAAAGTACCCCTACTATACTTTATAAGGACATGTAAAACTTGCAATATCCGTTCTGCGTCTGGTAGGGAATATTGTATTCCTTATACTACATGTCCACACACGGTCATCCCCTTTACTACCTTGGCAGTCGATTCATCTAATTTAAGGGATTTTACATTTGCTGAGGTGTATGATCTATGTATGATCTATGTGGATTCTGTACAGATTATGAAACAAATACAACACATGGTATGCAACGTCTAATGTGTTACTGAAAACGAGTCAAAGTAGACTATTAAAGTGCATCTAAAATCCGTTAACAAATTAATGTTAACATGTTGATAGATTCTTGCTTTCCCATGTAAAACATGAGCAATGCACACAATAAGAGGGTAAATGTGAGCAGTAGTGGAGTTACACACAGATTCACATTTACAGGTTTTCAAATAAACTCTTACACTCAAGGTTTCTTATATAAACAATTAATAATTTATTTATCCATCAGTTATAAAACACTCATTAGAAGGAGGCAATCTTATATTAACACACAAACATACTTCAATACTGTACACTCTTAAAAAAAGGTAAGTAAAAGGCAAAGGTTATTAGAACATAAACAGATTTAAATTAATCTTAGACAGCGCAAATACTTTGGGGCTGATTCATGGAATTATTTGCGCTGAAAAACAGGGATATGTGCGCCATTCTGCCTGCAAATCCCCATTTGTTAAACAGGGATTTGCGGGTAGAATGGTGCACAAATCCCCGTTTTTCGGCGCAAATAATTCCATGATTCAGCCCCTTTGATTTCACCAGAAGAGTCATTTCAATTCAATAGGCAAGGCCAAAGTCAATGGGCTAAAGTCTTGGAAAGAATAAGGCAGTTCTGGTAAGTAGACAGAAAGGTCTCTGCACAAGTTCTTAGAAGTAGTTTGTAAAAAGCAGAATCATATGTTGGGTGACAAGCTGATTAGGCCTGTGAGTTGCAAAAGTTTCAATCACTTTCACAGTGAGAGGTAAATTCTCCCAGTCTTGTTTTACACTACTTTACAATGAAGAAAAATATGCAGCTGATGACTTCTTTTCCTGGCATTTCCTGCAGATTCACTGTTCCTGGGCCTCAGTCGTGGGAACAAGAGGGAGGACATGGGGCACTCCTGCACTGCACTGGACTGGTCAAAAGCTCACAACTGGCAAACTTCAATTTCAGTGGCTGTTTCGCGTTTCAGCTACCACACTGGTAACAACACTGGTCCTGGCTGTCAAGGTGGACTGTCCTTGCTTCTGAGGTCCTGCACTCAGCTGAGGAGGGTCAGGCTTGGTCGGTCTGACGTCATGGGAGTCCGGAGGATCTTCCAACCGCTTTTGGCCATCTTACAAGTAACGCACACAATCTGATGTCCCTCTCCCTTGCTCTACGGTTTCCTGCAGCACTCTGAGGAAATGCAACCAGCTCCGAGATAGTATCCAGGTGGCTTACTTGGGTGTTGATTGGTCCTACCAACTCAAAGGGAGAAGTCGTCCTTGCAGGGTTTCTCTGTCTCTTCTTTGGTTCCTTCATTCCAGTGGTCGACTCTGCCTTCCAAGCCAAGAGAGTTGCCTTTTATTCAGTTCTCTCCCATTCATTCCAGCCTAGCTGCCACTCACCCAGCAGGGTGTCTGTCCTTGCTGGACAGGCAGCAAGCAAACATCACAGAGTGCATTTGGGTCTCCTAGGAGACCAAACACAGGGAGTTTCGGGCACCTCCCTCACTTCCTGCCTACTGCAGACACTCTGGAGCCAGAAACGGGTTTCACTCCTGAAGGCTGCCAAAGGCAAATGAACAAAGACACCAAACCTGGTTTGGCACGCAGAGTAAAACTCTAGAAGGACCTTTCCACAAAGACATGGTGAAATAAGAAGACCGGGAACCATTTTAGCAACGATGGCTGGTGCCATCTTGAAAAACATTGTTCCCGCGATTTAACGGTACCGGAGCTACGAACAGTTTGCGGTCGGGAAACATCATGGTAGTTCGTTGTAAAACCACTGCCACCAGGTATTCTGAGAGGAAAGGGTAGCATTTGACTGCTACATGAGTATCTAGACACAGGGGATACTAAGTAACCCCTCCAGCACTCTATTGTAACATAGGGTGTGCTGGGTCTAGGAATGTAAAAGACTAATAAAGTCAATTTCACTTTACTTACTCTGGGAAACAGTAGTTTATCCCAGAGAAGGTATTTAAACCTTGGGAAAGCCTAAAAGGCTTCTCTGTGTCACTACACTGAAGGTGCTGTGTGACACAATTGTAAAAGATGATGCCTATGGAGTTGGTTAGACTCCATAATCAAAGAAAACACAAAGGTAAAACACGTATCAAAATACATGAGTGGGAAAAAGGCTCACACTCTCTCCAGGTAAAAAAAAATCAAGTCCTCAAAATTCATCAAAGTTGCTCGGGGTCTCTAAGGTGAAAGGAATTAGCACATTCTTGAAAATTCTCCATAACTGAGTGTAAAATGGTGGCATGCAAAACAAACAATACATGTTTCTTGCCATTTAAGCACGGCATGCATCTTTACCATGCACTCCTATGGATTCTGCATACTTTTTGGTTATGTTTAAAGGAGGCGAATTCCATAGCAATGTGCAGCATTTACACCATCATGCAAATATGGTTGCATACATGCTTGGGTATTTGTATTGCGATGAGGAAAGGGAAGGCCAAATCATATCTTAGAATTTGCGTCTCCTCCTCGCCATACAAATGAATGAAAATTAGGTGTCAGGTAAATTCAATGCATAAACATACACATGACTTGTAAGAATTGAATTTGCGTTAGGCACAACGAAAATTAGCTCCGACGGCTGCCGCTCAATTAAAATATTGGTGGTCATGTTCTAAATCTTAGGGGGATTATTTGTATCCCCACAGAATATTATTGCAAGACGGTAAACCAAGGCATAAGGGGCTTATTCCTTCCTCTTATGTTTGGAGGATGTTAGAGGTATTTTGAAGGCTGAGTGATACACGCCCGTGTGCCACCTGCAAAACCACCTAGTTTATGCCTGCATGCCATTTGCATACACGCGTAAAGCGCATGGATTCCTATTAAATTGTAAAAAGCAGGCACATTCCCTACGAATCCATTGTAAATGCAGTAAAGCATCATTTGCAGGTTGCTTTCAGGTTTTTCACAAAAGGGAGGATGAGAGGAAAGAGTCAAGGGGGGTCATTACGACCCAGGCGCTAATTGCGCCAACTTTACCACCATGGTGTAAACTACGTTTACACCATGGTGGATGGCGGATTTACCGCCCCATTCCAAGGTGAGTGGGGCGGTAAATCCCCATTTCACATTTTCCCTTCCCCATTCCCATTTTTGCCCCATAGGGCATAATGGGAGTGGGGAAGGCGCTAATTACGCCACCGTAAATTACGGTGGCGTAATTAGCATCATGCCAGTTTAGCGCCATGGATTTTAACGGCTGCTAAAAGCAGCCGTTAAAATCAGAATCAGGCGTTAAGGGTTAACGACGGCGTTAACCCTTAACGCCTGGGTCGTAATGAGGCCCACTGTGATTTTGCATGTATTTATTCTGTCCTCCTGTCCTATGTGAAAGTGGAATAGTACATGCAGGGAATCCAACAATATGTACGTGATTTCCTTGCAATAAAAACTTGCACTCACATGACCTCCAAGATGTAAGTAAGTGTTTTATGCCTGAGTTTAAGACTATGGGAGATATTGATTTAATTTGGAGGTGTAGAACGGCCATGGAACATTCTAGATGTTCCCACCATGCATTCCTCATCAGCCACCGAAAACCACATCATCCAGGCATTAAACCATTGGATTTCTATGAAATCCACATCACATGGCAGAAGCAGGTGGATTTCATTGAAAATGTAAATGTTACAGGAAACATATACACTTTCCTCTAACCAGAGTGGCATAATGTGATGTTGGCTGTTTCCTTTAACTTTATTGTTTGTTTTTCCACTCTGTTTAGTAAATAATTAAAACTGCACAGTGGGGACCCAACATAACTTAGATAGGGGCATTGGAAGTCGCTCCATGCAATTAACACTAATCATACAATGACCAACTTTGCCTTCGCTTGCTTCATTTTGTGTATACAACATCCTCATAGTTACCCTAAATATTCACTTGACCAAGCCAATCCTACGGTGTTTTCGATTACATAATATCAAAGAAAAAGTCGTTAATAAAGTGTCTTTAGCATATTAAAATAAAAGTGTGTAGACATCTAATAATACAATAATTAAGAAAGCAAAATTGCATCACACAAATACATGCATAAGGGTCCAAAATGATCACTTACGTCATCATGAAAACATGACCATGGAAGCCGAAAAGAGGAATTTGTGGAAGAGTATGCCTTTCCCCCAATTTAGGCAGAGAGACATATCCATGTCCTATCGCCTTCATGAATTAAAAGCTAGAAGTGTAATGCTATCTGGATTGCTTTCAGACATGTACTGCTGATCTCGTGAGGAGGGACAGCCATGAAGGACAATGTGTTGTTCATTGTTCCCCTTGAATGTGAAGGTTAATGAGGCATCCTTAATTAAACATGCACTGCTTGTGGTCAAATGCCCCTGAGATGGTATCTTTTACTTTCACAACGGGAGATAAAAGCTCGTTTTCGAAGGATTTATTAAGTGTGTGGTATATGTTGTTGTCTGTGCAGTGGAGCTGCAAGTGAACTGAGGTAACTAAAGACGGCAGATCAACAACCTTGCCCTTTCTCTGGTTTTTGTAACAATTCCTCACAATCATCAACCCGACAGTAACCATCGTGTTCCCTTTTTTATACACGCAGGTTTGCCCTGCTGGCTGTTTAATGATGTACGTGTTTCTGGTCGAAACACCTATGTATATCCTCAATAAATCGGAAAATCAAGTGCTTCATTCATGGTGGTGTATAGGTCAGCCAGACACAGACAATATGACATACTTATGATAAGGTGCCCTATGATAAAGGAAACCAGAATGTCGGATAGAGTATTCCCCTTCATGCCAATCGATATGTACATGTGTGTAATACGTCTTCCATTTACAAAGAACCCTTAGTACATTTAGCAATGTCTTGATTTCAATTACTGCAGGTCCAACTCAGTGACGTCGATTCACCAAAATGGCAGAGGTAGCAAAAGTGACATCATACACGTGATTACATCACAGGAAGTGACCTTTCACCCAATAACATAGAAAGTGACACTGTGATATGACCTTTGTCCTTGATGGCAAACACATTGTTTGTGATCTCTACCTGCCGGTCAAAGTAGCCGAAAGTAAATAGAGCTCTTATGAGCCTTTAATACCTTTGGTTTCACACTGCCTCTACAACTCCTGAACCAGGGGTTGTAGAAGCAGTGCCAGTGGTTTCAGGGGAGTACCAAGGGGTCACAGCTGCAACCCCCACATGATGTCAACGGTCCAACTCTTCTGCGTTACATTACTTCGATCACAAAGGATGTCTGCGTCTCTCTACAGACCCACTACCTAACCTGCTTAGATTTTTCCTCTTTAATATGGCCCCTCTTCTGAGGATCTTTGTGTCTATACCAACTTCAAGCTGGGAAGAATATTGATATGGGAAGCAGGAGTGGCTTGTTCATAATGGACAACAGTACATCGACCTACACATTTTGGATGAGCCACCGAGTCAAAAACTAAGGGCTCCCTCAGCCGCAACAAGCAGCTGAGCGAGCGCTGTTGGGCTGGCTCAAACTGTCAAAGGGCACCACAGTGCCTATGTCCAATGTGTCATACAAAGCCAGGGACATTATACTTTGCCAGCCTTGCCAGATCCATTGAGAGTGCAGGCTGAAGTACAGCAACTCTGTATATTTGAAAGGGCGATCTTGCACCTCCCCACACATTCAGAGTTGCTTGGGCATAATCCAGGGCTTGGCCCGGCTCCTGCATTTATGTTCAGGAACCAGGAAAACGTAAACAGATTGGCTGCAGCAATGCAATCCAGTCTAGCCATGTAACAACACTTATCATGATGAGGAGAACCATCTACGGTTCAGGAAGCTCCTCAAGACCGTCCTCTTCACCTCTGCCTTTGCCTCTCTTCTCCCCTGCTGATCTGATTTCTCTCTCAGCAATGCTGCAGCTGCTCACCCTCTGCCTTTTGGGCCCAGGTACCTGCTCACCCTGCCACCCTCCTGCACTGCCCCCTGGCCACCACTTGCACTGGAGCCTGTATTTGTACACATACAGCCCCCCCACTCTTTGTCTGCACTTATCAGATACTCCCTATCTGACTAACCTTGCACGTGGCCCTCACAGGCTGCACTACCACTGTCTTGGATCACCATATTTATTTATTTACTTATTATTTATCTTTTCCTCTCTTATGCTCTGCACCTTCCAATTTCTCCCCCCTCCCATGCGCTTTCCCTTTTCCCTTCCCCATGCACTTGCGCGTTCACAATGTCACTGGGCCTAGTAAGATTGTTGCTTTTGTTCTCTCCCCTGTTCCCCTCCCTTTGCCTGGTCGTGCTCTGAAACATCTGTGTATTAGCCTGATATAAATAAAAAATCATATCATATCATATCATGGTTGCTTTAAACAGGCTGCCCAGAAAATATTTCCATTCCAGAATCGGAAAAAGAAACCAGGCTGGCAGCAACAATGAATTTCAATACAGCCACTTTTTAACACTATCATGCCTTGAAACACTTGAAACGCTTGTGTATAGGCGCGTTACAAATGTCATATCATACCATATCATATCATGAATGACACATGTTATTACGTGGCTAGACTTGCATGTTGATGTAACGAAGTAGACTAGGGTCCCTGAAATGTACAAAGACCATTGAACACAAGTAAACAAACACAAACAAAACATCTTCGTAATTAGAGCCATATGGCTAGCTTACTAAATATATAGATACTCAGTTGACACCTACATTAATTCTTGAGGTCATGGTCCTTCAAACACCAGTCACTAATATACCCCTGTCTCACAAACAATGATCTATACATAGTTTATTAAGGGCTGAATACAGACTCCAAATACATATACGTCAATTTAACACAAAACAGGTTAAAACACATTGAACCACAAATGAAGTTAGTTGTACATGTAGTTTTCAGAGCAGATTAGATCAAAACATGTAAACCATTATGAACAATGTGAAAACTGCAATACTGCCAATCGGAAATAAATTGCATAGGTGTGAATAAAGTGCATTATACATTAAACAGTTGGACAATTCGGGGCTGTAGGAAAGTGCAATCGTGTGGTGTCTCGCACAGCCAGTCAAGAGTTAATATTATATAAACGAGCAAACTGGTCATGAAAAATCATGGGTCCAATGTAGTTTGATAATACTAAACAGAGTTCACATGCTGGGTAAGACAGGCATGTATCAATCTAATCATATAACTCCAGTGAGGAACAACTAGTTTTGATGGAGAGCCTCATCATCTTCAGGGCCGATTTCAAAGCTACAAATGAATATGAAAAACACATGTTTAGCCCAAGAATACCTTATAGACATGGTAGGGGGCTGGGGAACAATGTTTAATACAAAGAAGAAGATACCTGCACACCGCTCCTCGGACAAAGTGCTGTAGGTCTTTGTGTTTCCTGGAATTTCTTCTACAAATGTAGATAACAAAAGAGGTTAGTCTCTTCTATAAATACATTTCACAGTTTTTAGCTCAAGTACCTGTTCTACACTTCATCAATCTCCTAAAGGCAGACAGTGACATTAATACATCCTAGGGGGGTCAAAAGTAGCAATTTCACCATCACAATCCAAAACATAATAGAAGCACACACTATTACCACTCTGCCACTGAGTACTTAGAAAGTAATCTCCTCTTAATCTCAGTAAGATACTAGGATACATAGCAGTTTTTACATGTATTTGTCTGTGCTGGACAAACTCGTATCCATAAAGCACGTTGACCCCATACACAGCACGGTCAAGTGAAGCGACTAGTTTCCTTAAAAAAAGATGTGCGTGCAACGTAGTCACTTATTAGCTAAGCTATTACAATGGAAGATGGACTAGAGAACATACTTGTGTTAGATGTTACTAATGTTCGCGCTGGCCACCTTGTAATAGGGTAATCCATCATTTGTTTCACACATATACATAATGTTGCTAAATACCATGCATACAGGCTCAAAGGTACAACATATGAACAGTGAATATTAGAGACCAATTGCAACATAATCTCTTTCTACTTATAGTTTCTGATGAGTAGAAACACTGTGCTCAATGCATGCAGCTATCTAGTCTAGCCTAGAGTATCGAATACAAGTACTGGTGTATACAGGACACTGAATTGACAAATATTTCTATGCTATGTACCAGATGGTACTGTGTATATTGCACAGCTATTACTACTGAGTACATCTAGTATTCCATACAGGTATCTACTAGCAAGCACTCCTGAGTATTGAAATGAAAACTACCCAGTCAAACCGATTGCTTAGGCCTTCTGAATGTAATTGTAACTGATATATCCAATACTGCTCATGCGTATCTAGGAGAGAATCAAGGGAAGCCCCTCTGTTATCAGCAGCAATGTTCTCGATAATACACCACAGGATGTCATCTGATGTATGTTGGAGCTCACTAAAGTGCAACACTAAGTTTGCTGTTATCACCTTATTCTGAATTCTTGATTTGTGTTTGTTAATGCAGATGTGAATAAGCCTTTTAGTTTCACTAACATAATGTTTGCCACAGTGGCATATGATTACAAGGACTACATATGTTGTTTTCCAATTCGTAGTAGGATGGAGGGGCCATTTCTTCCCTTTTGCGTCAAAAGTAGTGTTTTGTAACGAGGATGGACACGCTAAACAATTTCCACATCTATGATGACCTTTAACCAGTGGCAATCTTAGAAGAGGTCTAGTGTCAGCATTTGATTTGATATGCGGCACGGTCAAGTGGAGCAACCTTCCACGTGAAAGAAAAGGTGCTCCACTTGCCCATGCTGCATCCAGGACTGGATGCTGGCTAGGTAATCACAGAGTGGACTGATGCCCTATTAAAAGTGTTGACCTGACCTTGCGAGAGTTAAGGGAATGGTAGAAAGAAAGTCAAAGAAGTTTGAGAAGCTGCTAAAAACTATGGCTTAAGAACACTTCTGTATTACAGAGCTTGTCACAAGTTGGGTGGATTCTTTGTCAGGATCATGACTGGAAGTTATTATCACAAACATCAGCCCTACTCATGGCAAAGCATCCTTTACCACTGCTGGCATGGCCATGATAGGGATGTTGCAGGAAATCCACTTACCATAGTTGCCATAAACCCATATTTTAAACCCTCACACTGTCCCTATTAATAAGTATTGTCCATGCATTCAAGTAAATACGTTGTGCTGTGCTTCTATGCAGGAGAAATGCTGTTATTAGTTCTCAGTTTTACTTCCACCTCGCAGGCAGAGTTCAAAATTCACAAATTTAAGTTTGAAATGCCAGCTAATAGTATCTCCTTCTGTATTCCATTGAAATACTGTCTGAGGTATTTACCTCGAAACCTGTAATGGGTACGGTGGTAAAAAAACGGTAGCTATTGGCAAATAATGCTGATTTTGCTGTTAATCCCAACCCCTTAATGATGCCGCTAATCCTGTGTAGCATTTTGCCTATAAAAGAGAGAATGCAGAATTCACTTATGGACTTAAGGAAGGAGCATTTGGACCTCTTTTGAGGGAGTTGATCGTTACAAAGCCCACAACCATTTTGATAATTGAGTGCTCCAAGCAAAGGCAAGATCTGCATCTTACTCACTCCTAGGGCACTGCAAACCTCTATGGGCTAGGAGAGCAGAGACTGAAAGTACACACCTTGTTCTAAAGTCCCCTGTAGTGAGTTATTGTTATTTTGCATTTATATAGCGCCTTATATACCATTGGTATGGTCTGAAGGCGCTGGTAGGTTGAACGCCCTCGGGAACGGAAGTTCAGATCAGTAGAGAGAGTAGAGAGAGTAAAAAGGTGCGTGTGAGCACCAGGTCTGTGTGCAGCTCGTGCGGTATCCGTGTAATAGCTGCTCTTAGCGGTAGGTGTGATGGTTGAGAGATCAGGAGTATGTGTTTGTTCTGGCAGGATTTATCCAGACCGGATATGGCTGCGTTAGGCCTGAGGAGAACGCCTGGCTGGGGGTGTGTAACCAGCAGTGATTACTTAGAATGATGTGGAGTGAGTGGCGGATGTTGGTATGAGAACAGTTATACCGAATGGTGTCATAGTATCTCTGTGTTCTAGTTGAGTGGTAATGTAAGGAGAGAGTAAGCATGCTGGTGAGTTATGAGGGGCTATATGCTCTTTCCGACGTTCTCTGCATTCCAAACCTTACTGTATACCTCACCAAACCTTACTATATGCGCTCCAGTCAGTTCCATGCACTCATATCCACTCCATGCATCCCAGTCTGCTCCATATGCTCCTGTCCATAACACGCATTCATGCATTCCGGATTGCCGCGTACGTTCGAGTCCGCTCCGCGTGCTCCAGTTCGTTATGAGTATTCCAGTCATGATGGGTTATATGCTCTTTCGAGCGTTCTCTGTATTCCAAACCATACTATATATGTCACACGATGCTATGCACTCCAGTCTGTTCCATGCCCTCATATCCACTCTTGTCTGCCCCACGTGTGTACTCTTGTCTGCATCAAGCATGCGTTCTTGTCTGCCCCAAGCATGTACTCCTGTGTGTCCCACGCATGCACACCTGTCTGCCCCATGCATGCGCACCTGTCTGCCCTGAAGTATCCCGAAACCAGGCGTAGGGGCACAGATCCCCTCACCTCCCATGCCAATAAAATATACACAACAATTTCCCTAAGTGTGTCTTCCCCATGCTCTACGCATTCGGCATCTCTACGTATTCATCCATTTTACACACTCATCAGTATTGGATGCAAGCTGTGCTTGTTTGTTCTACATACTCGTCCGCTTTACACAACACGTCCGTTCACTCTGGGCACTCGTTCGCTCCAGGCACTTGTTCGCTCGGCATTCATCCGCTTTATGCTCTCACATGTACTACGCACTCACCCCCTCTATGCACTCACCCCCTCTACGCACCCACCCCTTCTACGCACCCACCCCCTCTATGCACCCACCCCCTCTACGCACCCACCCCTCTATGCACCCACCCACTCTATGCACTCACCCCCTCTACACACTCACACCCTCTACGCACTCACTCCCTCTATGCACTCACTCCCTCTACGCACTCGCCTCCTCTATGCACACGCCCCCTCTGCGCACGTACCTCCTCTGCGCACACACCCCCTCTGCGCACTCATCCCCTCTGCGCACTTATCCCCTCTAGGCACTCATCCCCTCTATGCACTCATCCCCTCTGTGCACTCATCCCCTCCATGCACTCAACTGCTCCACGCACTCATCTGCTCCACATACTCATCTGCTTTAAGCACTCGTGCTTTTCACGCAATCAACAGCAATATCCTTGCTATATATTCATCTCTACACTCATCTGTTCTATATCTTCATCCGTTCTGTACACTTATCCACTCCATCCACTCCATCCACTCTATCCACTCTATCCACTCTATCCACTCCATCCACTCCATCCACTCCATCCACGCTATCCATCCATCCACTCATCCACTCTATCCACTCATCCACTCTATCCACTCATCCACTCAATCCACACATCCATTCTATCCGCTCATCCGCTCTATACGCTCATCCGCTCTATACACTCATCCGCTCTATGCACTCATCCGCTCTATTCACTCATCCGCTCTATACACTCATCCGCTCTATACACTCATCCGCTCTATACATTCCTCCGATCTATACACTCCTCTGCTCCATACACTGTTCCGCTCCATACACTCCTGCGCTCTATACATACCTCCGCTCTATACATTCATACGTTCTATACATTCGGTAGGTCTGTGCATTCATCTGCTCCAGTGATCTACACACTCTCCGCACTTCCATATTCATCCATTATCCATACTGATGTGCTCTATATACTCATCTGCTCCACATATTCATCTGTTCTATACACTTATCTCGTTTACGTTCATCCGTTCTGGACATTCATCTGTTCTACGCACTCCTGCGTTCTACTCGCTTCTCTGTATTTACGCACTCATCCGCGCTACATGCTTGTCCGTTTTACACACTCAGCCGCTATACACACTCATCAACTCAACATGTTCATCCATTCCATACACTCATCCGATCTACTTATTGATTTGATTTCCACACTCATACGAACTATGTAGTTATCTGTTTTAAGTATATCATCCACGCAAATCACGTTGTTCACTCCGAACGCATTCTGTCCATTTCAGGAGATTAGATCTCTTTACTGTTTCTGTATGATTTATTCTTATTAACCATTTCACTGCTTTGATCTACTTTATTTGTTTAATTCTGCTTGTCCTCCTTGTTTATATTACGGGTTGTTAGCTATCAGTTTCTCACATCAGGTGGTTTGATGGATTGGTGTCATTGAGTTGCTGTTGGTCTGTTTGGGTTAGATTGGTACGTGTTGGTTTTGGGGGAAGAGCCATGTTTTCAGCAGCTGGCGGAAAGACATTAAATCCTCCTCGGTTAGGCGGATTTGGGGTGGGAGTGAGTTCCATAGCTTGAGGGCCAAGGCTGAGAATAATGATCCACCTAACCTGATTGAGTTTGTCTTCGGTATGACTAGGAGGCCGGCTGAGCTTGATCTTAAGATGCTTGTGGGGTGGTAGGGTTTTAGCTTGTCTTGAAGATATTGAGGTCCTGTTTTATGCAGTGCTCGATGGGAGATGCACAAGGTTTTGAAAGGCTACTGGAAGCCAGTGCAGCGTCTTAAGGGCTGGGGAGATGTGTGAGCGCAAGAAGCAATTTGGCTGCCACGTTTTGTGCCCTTTAGAGTTTATTCGGTTGGTACACGTGGACTCCGAGGTATAGGGGGTTTGTGTAGTCCAGTCTTGATATAACGATCGATTGGACTGCGGAGAGTCTGTTCGGAAAGGAGAGACATGGAAGAGATGCGCCTAAGGGTTTTAAGGGTTTTAAGGTGGTAGTGGCAGGACTTTGAGATGTTGTTGACTTGGCGCGAGAGTGTTAGGTCAGAGTCAAGGGTGCATCCAAGATGTTTCACTGTGTTGGAGGGGTTCGGTGAGTTGCCCATGGCGGATGGCCAGGGTAGTGGGTGTGGAAGATGTTCGGGGTTGCCACATACCATAATTTCCGTTTTGGAGGGGTTTAACAGGAGGTGGCTTTGGGTCATCCAGAGTTCTTTGTCAAGGAGGCAGGAGGCCAGGTCAGGTCGGCAGTTGGGTTTTGAGTTCTGCAGTTTTAGAATGAGTTGAGTGTCGTCGGCGTAGTTGTAACCCAGGATGTTGTGCAAACTAATTATTGGTGGGAGGGTGATCAAGTAGAGATTGAACAGGACGGCGGATAGGCAAGCTCCTTGTGGGACTCCCGTGTCGACTGGTCGGACTTGGGAGGTATAGGTGGAGAGTATCGTTATTTGGTACCGATCTTTGAGGAATGAAGCTATCCATTTAAGAGCGGTTCCACAAATTCCTAGGGAGTGGAGGCGGTCTAGGAGGATTGAGTGATTGATTGTGTCAAAGGCGGCAGATAGGTCAAGAAGGATTAGTGCCGCGCATCCCGCGGAGTCTGCAGTCATTTTAAGGTCATCCCAAATTGAGGTTAGGACGGTTTCGGTTCCATGACGGGCTCTGAAACCTGATTGAGCGGGGTCTAGAAGATTGTTGGCTTCGACAAAGGCATTTAGTTGGGAGCAGGCGGTTCGGTCTATGAATTTGGCAAGGAATCTGGTGTTTGAGATGGGGCGGTAGTTTTTGGGCTCGAGAGGGTCAAGCAAAGGCTTTTTAATTAGAGGTTTGACATGAACCGTTTTGAATATGTCGGGAAAGATACCAGCGGAAAGGGAGGCATTTATGATGGATCTTGCGTGTTCACCTGCGCAGGTGGAAGCAACATTTTCTTTGAGGGTTGTGGCTGGGCAAGGGTCCAGTGGCGAGCCAGATGGTTTATGGGCAGACAGAAGTTTGAGAAATTGCTCTGGTGATATTGGACTAAAGGATTCAAATGTTGGTTGCGTAGTGATCGCAGCTGGTGGGGTGGCCGGTATGCAGGGGAATTGCTCGGCGGATGTAAGAGAGCCAGTTTGGTGGCTAGAGTATTTGTTCTTTCGAGAGCCGTGGTGAAAAAGTGGAGGAAGAGTGAGTCGCACAGTGATTGTGAGGGAGTCAGGACGGTCGTATTGCTTGGATTTTTGCAGTTTAGGATTCGGGAGTTGTAGGGTTTTTTTTTGCTTTCCGGATTTTGGCCTTGTACTGATAAAGGTGTCGGGCCAAGATGGCCCTATTCTCCTGGGTTTTGTCTTCCTGCCATTTGCGTTCTAGGTATTTATATAGTTGTTTAGTGATCTTCAGCTCAGGAGTGAACCATCTAGGGAAGAGGCCACAGCGGGCTGATGGTTTGCAAGGGGGTGTGAGCTGCTTCAGATATGCGTTGAGCCATGAGTGAAAGTTGTCAGGGGTTAGTTGTTTGTTGAGTTGGCAGGTAGGTGGTGGAGACTGGAGGAGTGCATCGGCTAGGTCCGGGACGATTATTAGTTTTTTCCAGCATTTGCGTAGATTCGGAGGTTCAGATTCGAGTACGGAAAGGGGGTCGGGTGAGTGAATGGTGAACGAGAGAATGAAGTGATTGGACCAGAGGATAGGGATGGGGGGCTTCAAATGAATCAGGGTGTTGGAGCTAAAGATGGCATCAAGAGTGTTTCCTTTATAGTGAGTCGGCTGTTTATGTGGGGTTGGAGGTTAATTGTGTCCAAACCGTCAACCAGAGAGTGTGTCATAGGGTTGGTGGGGATGTCCAGGCATATGTTGAAGTCTCCAAGAAGGGTGCGGTTGGGATGGTTTAGTTGAAGGGTGGCAATAGAGTTGCAGAGGTTGTTTGCGAATTGTCTATCATAGCCAGGGGGCCTGTAGATTATTAGGAAGCTGTGTGAGAGCAACGGGGAGAGAGATAGTCTAACGAGGAGAGATTTGCAGGAAGGAATGGAAGGTTGGCTGTCGATGATTGAGGCGTGGAAGAGAGACTTGAAGAGTTGAAGACGAATGCTACTCCCCCTCCTCTGGAGGGACGGTTCATTGGGATGAGGGAGTAGTCAGGGGGGAAGGCTTCATTAGCGATTGGGGCGAAGTCATCAGAGAACCAGGTTTCGTGATAAAAACCAGGTCTGGTTTGTCAGAGGCGAGGAGGTCAAAGATGCAGTGTCTGTTTTTTGCTACGGATGGGGCATTAAAGAGGATGCAGTTCACATTGGCAGGTGAGGTTGGTCTCGGAGCTGGAGCGGAAGGGGGTGGTGGCGGAGAGAGTGGAGATTGGGGAGGGAGAGGGATAGGGGGGTGATGTTCGATGGGAATAATGGGTGAGCAGAAAAATTGGCGGGTTTCGGGCAGGATTGGGTAGCTGCGTGTGTTGGGATGAATGGGTTTGGTTCGGGGGATTTGAAGATGAGGTGTGGGCGGTTACGGGTTTCAGTTGCAGTTGAGAAATCGAGGGAGAGGGGTTTTAGGAGGGGTAAAGACACGGGGGAAGGAGGTGATTGCAGGAATGCAGTGGCGAGTCGAGTCAGTGGAGGTGAGGAATGCTGAGAGATTGAGGGGGACCAGGTACGTTTCCTCTTTGGTTACTTTGTAGCGATTGGAGTGTGGGAGAGGGTAGGGGGGTCAGAGGGAGAGGGGGATGCAGCTTTGGTTCTTGCTAGGGGTAGGCGTGCAGTTTTTAGGGAGGGGAAAGGGTGCGGTCGGGGGGGAAGGTGGTGGGGGTTAGTGGGCAAGGCGTGGGATTGATTAATGCAGGGGGGGGAGTGCCTGTGATGATAGCGAGGGGAGGGGGCATGGTTAACATTGGCTGGTCGGTGGTGGTGTTCGGGGGAGGAGTGGTCTTAGGGTGGTTGGCTCACCATTGTGCCCCTCTGGCTTGGTGTTTGGAGAGGGGAATGGGAGAGAATGCGAAGGGGGGTGGGATGTTTTGGGCAGGGGGCGGGAGGGAAGGCAGATCGGGGAGTGCGGGTGGTCCATGGTGGTCGTTTCCAGCAAACTATGGTGGAGTGGGTGTACTCATGCTTGGTACAAGCTTTTAGATGGATTTTAGGAGGGCTTTCTAATCGTTGTTCTAAATTCAGTGGGGGCACGCTTTCCGGCACACTTCTAAGTTCAATTTGCACAGGGATGATATTAGACTATTAGGTGCACTTCTAGGTTCGACTGTACACCGAGGTGATATTGGGCTATTAGTTACTATTAGGTACACTTCTAAATTCAACTGAACAAAGTTTTTTTTTTTTTTTATAGGGGATATTAGACTATTAGGCACTCTTCTCACAATTCGACTTTATACAGGGAGGGTAAGGGTATTGGGCATGTTCTAATATCAGCTTTGTACAGAGATGCTATTAGGGAGATTAGTCAATTCAAGGAGGCACAGTATTAGACTAATAGGATATTGGGCCACTTCCAATTCAACAGAGGGGCAACTGGGACACTTCTAGGTTCACAGAGGTTATTAGGCGCACTTCTCAGTTCAGCTTCTAATGCACTTCTAAATTCAGCTTTTGCAGAGAGTCTATTGGGTGCACTTTAAATCAACCTTTCCAAAGAGGCTATTGGGCGCACTTCTAAATGCAACCTCTAAATGCACTTCTGAATTCGACTTTCACATAGAGTTTAGTGAGCACACCTCTAAATTCAGCTTTCGACGGAGAGGCTATTGGTTACGCCTCTAAAATCAGCTTTCACAGAGAGGCCATTGGGCAGACATCCAAATTCAGCCTTGCGCAGAGGTGTTACAGGGCATACATTCTAAGTTCACAGCGGACTATTGGACATACTTCTAAAATACAATTTTCAATGAGCGGCTACTGGGCAGACTTCTATGTTCAAATTCTACTGCACATCAAATTCAACTTTCACAGAGAGTCTATTCGGCACACTTAAAAAATGAACTTCTAAATAGACTTCTAAATGCATTTTTAAATCTAACTTTCACCTAAAAGCTATTGGGCATACTTTTAAAATTCAACTTCTAATGCACTTCTGAATTCAACTTTCACAGAGAGTCTATTGGGTACACTTTTAAATTCAACGTCTAGTGCATCTCTAAAATCTACTTTCACAGAGAGTGTATTGGGGACATTTTTAAGTCAACCTTCACAGAGGGGCAATTGAGACACTTCTATATTCACAGAGAGGTTATTGGGCACACATCTAATTCCAATTCTAAATCCAACTTTCACCTAAAAGCTACTGAGCATACTTCCAAATTCAACTTCTAGTGCACTACAAAGTTCAACTTTCACAAAGAGTCTATTAAGCATGTTTCCAAATTCAACCTTGCACAGAGGTGTTACGGGCACACTTTTAAAATCAGCTTCTAATGCACTTCTAAATTCAACTTTCACAGAGGGGCTATTGGGCACACTTCTAAGTTCAACTTTCACAGAGGGGCTATTGGGCACACTTCCAAGTTCAACTTTGCACAGAGGTGTTATGGGGCACACCTTTAAATTCAGCTTCTAATGCACTTCTAAAATCAACTTTCACAGAGGGGCTATTGAGCACACTTTAAATTCAGCTTTCCGAGAGGGGCTATTGGGCACACTTTGAAATTCAACTTTGCACAGAGAGTCTACTGGGTACACTTCTAAGTCCAACTTTCACTGAGAGTCTATTGGGCACAATTTGAAATTCAACTTTGCACAGAGAGTCTATTGGGTACACTTCTAAGTTCCACTTTCATTGAGAGTCTATTGGGCACACTTTGAAATTCAACTTTGCACAGAGAGTCTATTGGGTAAACTTCTAAGTTCCACTTTCACTGAGAGTCTATTGGGCACACTTCTAAGTTCAACTTTCACTGAGAGTCTATTGGGCACACTTTGCAATTTAAATTCGGCTTCTAATGCACTTCTAAATTCAACTTTCACAGAGGGGCTATTGGGCACACTTCTAAGTTCAACTTTCACAGAGGGGCTATTGGGCACACTTCTAAGTTCAACTTTCAGAGAGGGGCTATTGGGCACACTTTGAAATTCAACTTTGCACAGAGAGTCTATTTGGTACACTTCTAAGCTCCACTTTCACTGAGAGTCTATTGGGCACATTTCTAAGTTCAACTTTCACAGAGGGGCTATTGGGCACACTTCTAAGTTCAACTTTCAGAGAGCGGCTATTGGGCACACTTTGAAATTCAACTTTGCACAGAGAGTCTATTGGGTACACTTCTAAGTTCCACTTTCACTGAGAGTCTATTGGGCACACTTTGAAATTCAACTGTGCACAGAGAGTCTATTGGGCACACTTCTAAGTTCAACTTTCACTGAGAGTCTATTGGGCACACTTTGCAGTTTAAATGCAGCTTCTAATGCACTTCTAAATTCAACTTTTCACAGAGAGTATATTGAGTACACTTCTAAGTCTATTGGGCACACTTTGAACTTCAACTTTGCACAGAGAGTCTATTGGGTACACTTCTAAGTTCATCTTTGCACAGAGAGTATATTGGGTACACTTCTAAGTTCCACTTTCACTGAGAGTCTATTGGGCACACTTTGAAATTCAACTTTGCACAGAGAAGTTATTGGGTACACTTCCAAGTTCCACTTTCACTGAGAGTCTATTGGGCACACTTCTAAGTTCAACCTTCACTGAGAATCTATTGGGCACACTTTGCAGTTTAAATTTGGCTTCTAATGCACTTCTAAATTGAACTTTGAACAGAGAGTATATTGAGTACACTTCTAAGTCTATTGGGCACACTTTGAACTTCAACTTTGCACAGAGAGTCTATTGAGTACACCTCTAAGTTCAACTTTGCACAGAGAGTCTATTGGGTACACTTCTAAGTTTCACTTTCACTGCGAGTCTATTGGGCACACTTCTAAATTCAACTTTGCACAGAGTCTATTGGGTACATTTCTAAGTTTCACGTTCACTGAGAGTCTATTGGGCACACTTTGAAATTCCACTTTGCACAGAGAGTCTATTGGGTACACTTCTAAGTTCAACTTTGCACAGAGTCTATTGGGTACACTTCTAAGTTTCACTTTTACTGAGAGTCTATTGGGCACACTTCTAAGTTTAACTTTCACAGAGGGGCTATTGGGCACACTTCTAAGTTCAACTTTCAGAGAGGGGCTATTGGGCACACTTTGAAATTCAACTTTGCACAGAGAGTCTATTGGTTACACTTCTAAGTTCCATTTTGATTGAGAGTCTATTGGGCACACTTTGAAATTCAACTTTGCACAGATAAGCTATTGGGTACACTTCTAAGTTCCACTTTTACTGAGAGTCTATTGGGCACACTTCTAAGTTCAACTTTCCCTGAGAGTCTATTGGCCACACTTTGCAGTTTAAATTCGGCTTCTGATGCACATCTAAATTCAACTTTGCACAGAAAGTCTATTGAGTACATTTCTAAGTTAAACTTTGCACAGAGAGTCCATTGGGTACACTTCTAAGTTTCACTTTCACTGAGAGTCTATTGGGCACACTTTGAAATTCAGCTTTCCACAGAGAGTCTATTGGGTACACTTCTAAGTTCAACTTTGCACAGAGTCTATTGGGTGCACTTCTAAGTTTCACTTTCACTGAGAGTCTATTGGGCACACTTTGAAATTCCACTTTGCACAGAGAGACTATTGGGTAAACTTCGAAGTTCAACTTTGCACAGAGTCTATTGGGTACACTTCTAAGTTTCACTTTCACTGAGAGTCTATTGGGCACACTTCTAAGTTTAACTTTCACAGAGGGGCTATTGGGCACACTTCTAAGTTCAACTTTCAGAGAGGGGCTATTGGGCACACTTTGAAATTCAACTTTGCACAGAGAGTCTATTGGGTACACTTCTAAGTTCCATTTTGATTGAGAGTCTATTGGGCACACTTTGAAATTCAACTTTGCACAGATAAGCTATTGGGTACACTTCTAAGTTCCACTTTTACTGAGAGTCTATTGGGCACACTTCTAAGTTCAACTTTCCCTGAGAGTCTATTGGCCACACTTTGCAGTTTAAATTTGGCTTCTGATGCACATCTAAATTCAACTTTGCACAGAAAGTCTATTGAGTACACTTCTAAGTTCAACTTTGCACAGAGAGTCCATTCGGTACACTTCTAAGTTTCACTTTCACTGAGAGTCTATTGGGCACACTTTGAAATTCAGCTTTAAACAGAGAGTCTATTGGGTGCACTTCTAAGTTTCACTTTCACTGAGAGTCTATTGGGCACACTTTGAAATTCAACTTTGCACAGAGAGTCTATTGAGTACACTTCTAAGGCTATTGGGCACACTTTGAAATGCAACTTTGCACAGAGAGTCTATTGGGTACACTTCTAAGTTCCACTTTGCACAGAGAGTCTATTGGGTACACTTCTAAGTTTCACTTTCACTGAGAGTCTATTGGGCACACTTTGAAATTCAATTTTGCACAGAGAGTCTATTGGGTACACTTCTAAGTTCAACTTTGCACAGAGAGTCTATTGGGTACACTTCTAAGTTCCACTTTCACTTAGAGTCTATTGGGCACACATAGAAATGCCACTTTGCACAGAGAGTCTATTGGGTACACTTCTAATTTCAACTTTGCACAGAGAGTCTATTGGGTACACTTCTAAGTTCAACTTTGCACAGAGAGTCTATTGGGCACACTTTGAAATTCAACTTTGCACAGAGAGTCTATTGGGTACACTTTGCAGTTTAAATTTGGCTTCTGATGCACTTCTAAATTCAACTTTCACAGAGGGGCTATTGGGCACACTTCTAAGTTCAACTTTCACAGAGGGGCCATTGGGCACACTTCTAAGTTCAACTTTCAGAGAGGGGCTATTGGGCACACTTTGCAGTTTAAATGCAGCTTCTAATGCACTTCTAAATTCAACTTTGCACAGAGAGTATATTGAGTACACTTCTAAGTCTATTGGGCACACTTTGAACTTCAACTTTGCACAGAGAGTCTATTGGGTACACTTCTAAGCTCATCTTTGCACAGAGAGTATATTGGGTACACTTCTAAGTTCCACTTTCACTGAGAGTCTATTGGGCACACTTTGAAATTCAACTTTGCACAGAGAAAATTATTGGGTACACTTCTAAGTTCCACTTTCACTGAGAGTCTATTGGGCACACTTCTAAGTTCAACCTTCACTGAGAGTCTATTGGGCACACTTTGCAGTTTAAATTTGGCTTCTAATGCACTTCTAAATTGAACTTTGAACAGAGAGCCTATTGAGTACACCTCTAAGTTCAACTTTGCACAGAGAGTCTATTGGGTACACTTCTAAGTTTCACTTTCACTGAGAGTCTATTGGGCACACTTCTAAGTTCAACTTTGCACAGAGTCTATTGGGTACACTTCTAAGTTTCACTTTCACTGAGAGTCTATTGGGCACACTTTGAAATTCCACTTTGCACAGAGAGTCTATTGGGTACACTTCTAAGTTCAACTTTGCACAGAGTCTATTGGGTACACTTCTAAGTTTCACTTTCACTGAGAGTCTATTGGGCACACTTCTAAGTTTAACTTTCACAGAGGGGCTATTGGGCACACTTCTAAGTTCAACTTTCAGAGAGGGGCTATTGGGCACACTTTGAAATTCAACTTTGCACAGAGAGTCTATTGGGTACACTTCTAAGTTCCATTTTGATTGAGAGTCTATTGGGCACACTTTGAAATTCAACTTTGCACAGATAAGCTATTGGGTACACTTCTAAGTTCCACTTTCCCTGAGAGTCTATTGGCCACACTTTGCAGTTTAAATTCGGCTTCTGATGCACATCTAAATTCAACTTGCACAGAAAGTCTATTGAGTACACTTCTAAGTTCAACTTTGCACAGAGAGTCCATTGGGTACACTTCTAAGTTTCACTTTCACTGAGAGTCTATTGGGCACACTTTGAAATTCAGCTTTCCACAGAGAGTCTATTGGGTACACTTCTAAGTTCAACTTTGCACAGAGTCTATTGGGTACACTTCTAAGTTTCACTTTCACTGAGAGTTTATTGGGCACACTTCTAAGTTTAACTTTCACAGAGGGGCTATTGGGCACACTTCTAAATTCAACTTTCAGAGAGGGGCTTTTGGGCACACTTTGAAATTCAGCTTTGCACAGAGAGTCTATTGGGTACACTTCTAAGTTCCATTTTGATTGAGAGTCTATTGGGCACACTTTGAAATTCAACTTTGCACAGATAAGCTATTGGGTACACTTCTAAGTTCCACTTTTACTGAGAGTCTATTGGGCACACTTCTAAGTTCAACTTTCCCTGAGAGTCTATTGGCCACACTTTTCAGTTTAAATTTGGCTTCTGATGCACATCTAAATTCAACTTTGCACAGAAAGTCTATTGAGTACACTTCTAAGTTCAACTTTGCACAGAGAGTCCATTGGGTACACTTCTAAGTTTCACTTTCACTGAGAGTCTATTGGGCACACTTTGAAATTCAGCTTTAAACAGAGAGTCTATTGGGTGCACTTCTAAGTTTCACTTTCACTGAGAGTCTATTGGGCACACTTTGAAATTCAACTTTGCACAGAGAGTCTATTGAGTACACTTCTAAGGCTATTGGGCACACTTTGAAATGCAACTTTGCACAGAGAGTCTATTGGGTACACTTCTAAGTTCCACTTTGCACAGAGAGTCTATTGGGTACACTTCTAAGTTTCACTTTCACTGAGAGTCTATTGGGCACACTTTGAAATTCAACTTTGCACAGAGAGTCTATTGGGTACACTTCTAAGTTCAACTTTGCACAGAGAGTCTATTGGGTACACTTCTAAGTTCCACTTTCACTTAGAGTCTATTGGGCACACATAGAAATGCAACTTTGCACAGAGAGTCTATTGGGTACACTTCTAAGTTCAACTTTGCACAGAGAGTCTATTGGGTACACTTCTAAGTTCCACTTTCACTGAGAGTCTATTGGGCACACTTTGAAATTCAACTTTGCACAGAGAGTCTATTGGGTACACTTCTAAGTTCAACTTTGCACAGAGAGTCTATTGGGTACACTTTTAAGTTCAACTTTGCACAGAGGTTTTACGGGGCACACTTTTAAATTCGGCTTCTAATGCACTTCTAAATTCAACTTTGCACAGAGAGTCTATTGAGTACACTTCTAAGTCTATTGGGCACACTTTGAACTTCAACTTTGCACAGAGAGTCTATCAGGTACACTTCTACGTTCCACTTTCACTGAGAGTCTATTGGGCACACTTTGAAATTCAACTTTGCACAGAGAGTCTATTGGGTACACTTTGCAGTTTAAATTTGGCTTCTGATGCACTTCTAAATTCAACTTTCACAGAGGGGCTATTGGGCACACTTCTAAGTTCAACTTTCACAGAGGGGCCTTTGGGCACACTTCTAAGTTCAACTTTCAGAGAGGGGCTATTGGGCACACTTTGCAGTTTAAATGCAGCTTCTAATGCACTTCTAAATTCAACTTTGCACAGAGAGTATATTGAGTACACTTCTAAGTCTATTGGGCACACTTTGAACTTCAACTTTGCACAGAGAGTCTATTGGGTACACTTCTAAGTTCATCTTTGCACAGAGAGTATATTGGGTACACTTCTAAGTTCCACTTTCACTGAGAGTCTATTGGGCACACTTTGAAATTCAACTTTGCACAGAGAAGTTATTGGGTACACTTCTAAGTTCCACTTTCACTGAGAGTCTATTGGGCACACTTCTAAGTTCAACCTTCACTGAGAGTCTATTGGGCACACTTTGCAGTTTAAATTTGGCTTCTAATGCACTTCTAAATTGAACTTTGAACAGAGAGCCTATTGAGTACACCTCTAAGTTCAACTTTGCACAGAGAGTCTATTGGGTACACTTCTAAGTTTCACTTTCACTGAGAGTCTATTGGGCACACTTCTAAGTTCAACTTTGCACAGAGTCTATTGGGTACACTTCTAAGTTTCACTTTCACTGAGAGTCTATTGGGCACACTTTGAAATTCCACTTTGCACAGAGAGTCTATTGGGTACACTTCTAAGTTCAACTTTGCACAGAGTCTATTGGGTACACTTCTAAGTTTCACTTTCACTGAGAGTCTATTGGGCACACTTCTAAGTTTAACTTTCACAGAGGGGCTATTGGGCACACTTCTAAGTACAACTTTCAGAGAGGGGCTATTGGGCACACTTTGAAATTCAACTTTGCACAGAGAGTCTATTGGGTACACTTCTAAGTTCAATTTTGATTGAGAGTCTATTGGGCACACTTTGAAATTCAACTTTGCACAGATAAGCTATTGGGTACACTTCTAAGTTCCACTTTCCCTGAGAGTCTTTTGGCCACACTTTGCAGTTTAAATTCGGCTTCTGATGCACATCTAAATTCAACTTTGCACAGAAAGTCTATTGAGTACACTTCTAAGTTCAACTTTGCACAGAGAGTCCATTGGGTACACGTCTAAGTTTCACTTTCACTGAGAGTCTATTGGGCACACTTTGAAATTCAGCTTTCCACAGAGAGTCTATTGGGTACACTTCTAAGTTCAACTTTCACTGAGAGTCTATTGGGCACGCTTTGAAATTCAACTTTGCACAGAGAGTCTATTGAGTACACTTCTAAGGCTATTGGGCACACTTTGAAATGCAACTTTGCACAGAGAGTCTATTGGGTACACTTCTAAGTTCCACTTTGCACAGAGAGTCTATTGGGTACACTTCTAAGTTTCACTTTCACTGAGAGTCTATTGGGCACACATAGAAATGCAACTTTGCACAGAGAGTCTATTGGGTACACTTCTAAGTTCAACTTTGCACAGAGAGTCTATTGGGTACACTTCTAAGTTCCACTTTCACTGAGAGTCTATTGGGCACACTTTGAAATTCAACTTTGCACAGAGAGTCTATTGGGTACACTTCTAAGTTCAACTTTGCACAGAGAGTCTATTGGGTACACTTTTAAGTCCAACTTTGCACAGAGGTTTTACGGGGCACACTTTTAAATTCGGCTTCTAATGCACTTCTAAATTCAACTTTGCACAGAGAGTCTATTGACTACACTTCTACGTCTATTGGGCACACTTTGAACTTCAACTTTGCACAGAGAGTCTATCAGGTACACTTCTACGTTCCACTTTCACTGAGAGTCTATTGGGCACACTTTGAAATTCAACTTTGCACAGAGAGTCTATTGGGTACACTTTGCAGTTTAAATTTGGCTTCTGATGCACTTCTAAATTCAACTTTCACAGAGGGGCTATTGGGCACACTTCTAAGTTCAACTTTCACAGAGGGGCCATTGGGCACAATTCTAAGTTCAACTTTCAGAGAGGGGCTATTGGGCACACTTTGAAGTTCAACTTTGCACAGAGAGTCTATTGGGTACACTTTGAAATTCAACTTTGCACAGAGAAGCTATTGGGTACACTTCTAAGTTCCACTTTCACTGAGAGTCTATTGGGCACACTTCTAAGTTCAACTTTCACTGAGAGTCTATTGGGCACACTTTGCAGTTTAAATTCGGCTTCTAATGCACTTCTAAATTGAACTTTGAACAGAGAGTCTATTGAGTACACTTCTAAGTTCAACTTTGCACAGAGAGTCTATTGGGTACACTTCTAAGTTTCACTTTCACTGAGAGTCTATTGGACACACTTTGAAATTCAACTTTGCACAGAGAGTCTATTGGGTACACTTCTAAGTTCAACTTTGCACAGAGTCTATTGGGTACACTTCTAAGTTTCACTTTCACTGAGAGTCTATTGGGCACACTTCTAAGTTCAACTTTCACAGAGGGGCTATTGGGCACACTTCTAAGTTCAACTTTCAGAGAGGAGCTATTGGGCACACTTTGAAATTCAACTTTGCACAGAGAGTCTATTGGGTACACTTCTAAGTTCCATTTTGATTTAGAGTCTATTGGGCACACTTTGAAATTCAACTTTGCACAAATAAGCTATTGGGTACACTTCTAAGTTCCACTTTCACTGAGAGTCTATTGGGCACACTTTGAAATTCAGCTTTGCACAGAGAGTTTATTGGGTACACTTCTAAGGTCAACTTTGCACAGAGTCTATTGGGTACACTTCTAAGTTTCACTTTCACTGAGAGTCTATTGGGCACACTTTGAAATTCAGCTTTGCACAGAGAGTCTATTGGGTACACTTCTAAGTTCCACTTTGCACAGAGAGTCTATTGGGTACACTTCTAAGTTTTACTTTCACTGAGAGTCTATTGGGCACACTTTGAAATTCAACTTTGCACAGAGAGTCTATTGAGTACACTTCTAAGGCTATTGGGCACACTTTGAAATGCAACTTTGCACAGAGAGTCTTTTGGGTACACTTCTAAGTTCAACTTTGCACAGAGAGTCTATTGGGTACACTTCTAAGTTCCACTTTCACTGAGAGTCTATTGGGCACACTTTGAAATTCAACTTTGCACAGAGAGTCTATTGGGTACACTTCTAAGTTCAACTTTGCACAGAGAGTCTATTGGGTACACTTCTAAGTTCCACTTTCACTTAGAGTCTATTGGGCACACATATAAATGCAACTTTGCACAGAGAGTCTATTGGGTACACTTCTAAGTTCAACTTTGCACAGAGAGTCTATTGGGTACACTTCTAAGTTCCACTTTCACTGAGAGTCTATTGGGCACACTTTGAAATTCAACTTTGCACAGAGAGTCTATTGGGTACACTTCTAAGTTCAACTTTGCACAGAGAGTCTATTGGGTACACTTTTAAGTTCAACTTTGCACAGAGGTTTTACGGGGCACACTTTTAAATTCGGTTTCTAATGCACTTCTAAATTCAACTTTGCACAGAGAGTCTATTTATTACACTTCTAAGTCTATTGGGCACACTTTGAACTTCAACTTTGCACAGGGAGTCTATCGGGTACACTTCTAAGTTCCACTTTCACTGAGAGTCTATTGGGCACACTTTGAAATTCAACTTTGCACAGAGAGTCTTTTGGGTACACTTTGCAGTTTAAATTTGGCTTCTAATGCACTTCTAAATTCAACTTTCACAGAGGGGCTATTGGGCACACTTCTAAGTTCAACTTTCACAGAGGGGCCATTGGGCACACGTCTAAGTTCAACTTTCAGAGAGGGGCTATTGGGCACACTTTGAAGTTCAACTTTGCACAGAGAGTCTATTGGGTACACTTTGAAATTCAACTTTTCACAGAAAAGCTATTGGGTACACTTCTAAGTTCCACTTTCACTGAGTGTCTATTGGGCACACTTTGCAGTTTAAATTCGGCTTCTAATGCACTTCTAAATTGAACTTTGAACAGAGAGTCTATTGAGTACACTTCTAAGTTCAACTTTGCACAGAGAGTCTATAAGGTACACTTCTAAGTTTCACTTTCACTGAGAGTCTATTGGACACACTTTGAAATTCAACTTTGCACAGAGAGTCTATTGGGTACACTTCTAAGTTCAACTTTGCACAGAGTCTATTGGGTACACTTCTAAGTTTCACTTTCACTGAGAGTCTATTGGGCACACCTCTAAGTTCAACTTTCAGAAAGGGGCTATTGGGCACACTTTGAAATTCAACTTTGCACAGAGAGTCTATTTGGTACACTTCTAGGTTCCATTTTGATTGAGAGTCTATTGGGCACACTTTGAAATTCAACTTTGCACAAATAAGCTATTGGGTACACTTCTAAGTTCAACTTTCACTGAGAGTCTATTGGGCACACTTTGCAGTTTAAATTCGGCTTCTGATGCACATCTAAATTCAACTTTGCACAGAGAGTCTATTGGGTACACTTCTAAGTTTCACTTTCACTGAGAGTCTATTGGGCACACTTTGAAATTCAGCTTTGCACAGAGGGTCTATTGGGTACACTTCTAAGGTCAACTTTGCACAGAGTCTATTGGGTACATTTCTAAGTTTTACTTTCACTGAGAGTCTATTGGGCACACTTTGAAATTCAACTTTGCACAGAGAGTCTATTGAGTACACTTCTAAGGCTATTGGGCACACTTTGAAATGCAACTTTGCACAGAGAGTCTATTGGGTACACTTCTAAGTTCCACTTTCACTGAGAGTCTATTGGGCACACTTTGAAATTCAACTTTGCACAGAGAGTCTATTGGGTACACTTCTAAGTTCAACTTTGCACAGAGAGTCTATTGGGCACACTTCTAAGTTCAACTTTGCACAGAGAGTCTATTGGGTACACTTCTAAGTTCCACTTTCACTTAGAGTCTATTGGGCACACATAGACATGCAACTTTGCACAGAGAGTCTATTGGGTACACTTCTAAGTTCAACTTTGCACAGAGAGTCTATTGGGTACACTTCTAAGTTCCACTTTCACTGAGAGTCTATTGGGCACACTTTGAAATTCAACTTTGCACAGAGAGTCTATTGGGTACACTTCTAAGTTCAACTTTGCACAGAGAGTCTATTGGGTACACTTTTAAGTTCAACTTTGCACAGAGGTGTTACGGGGCACACTTTTAAATTTGGCTTCTAATGCACTTCTAAATTCAACTTTTACAGAGGGGTTTTTGAGACACTTCTATATTCACAGAATGGTTATTGGGCACACATTTAATTCAACTTCTCAATGCACTTCTAAATCCAACTTTCACCCAAGAGCTATTGAGCACACTTCTAAATTCAGCTTTGCACTATTGTGTTACGGGCACACTTTTAAAAGCTAGTGCACTTCTAAATTCAATTTTCACAAATCAACTTTGCACAGTGAGACTATCAGGGATACTTCTAACTGAAGTGGTAGGGTAGTATGGCGTGAAGTAATTGTTTCAGACCCCGCCCTTGCCACACTTACTTGTAGTTGTCTTCTTGCTTCTCCTGCGGATACCTGCAGATACCATCTGGAGTCGTCTCTATAGGAGTCGTCCTTTGCCTCAGGTCCTTAGCCGAAGGGCTGCTGGGCAGAGGGCTGCCCTGGGAGAGTTGGTACTGGAGGGGAGTCCACTGGCTGGACCAATCAAAGCCGGATGGGCAGGTCGGGAGGCGGGAGGGATTGAAATCAGGAAGCGGGTGTGGGGTGGGAAAGGGGACGCAACTAGGGCCCTGGGGGCCTGGATGGACACGGAAAATGGGTCAGAGGGCTCACAGAGACCCAAGTCACTCACCGGTAGTTCGTGGCAAACAGGGGCACACTGCAGCTACGACGCTTCTAGGCCTGCATACACGGTCCTAGAGGACCAATCAAAGCTGGATGGGCGGGTCGGGAGGTGGGAGGGAGAGAAATAGGGAAGCGGGTGCGGGGTGGGACGGGGACACAACGAGGGGCATGGGGGCCTGGATGGACACGGAAAATGGGTTGGAGGGCTTTCAGAGACCCAAGTCACTCACCGGTAGTTTGTGGCAAACAGGGGCACACTGCAGCTACGACGCTGCTAGGCCTGCATACACGGTCCTAGAGGACCAATCAAAGGCGGATGGGCGGGTCGGGAGGCGGGAGGGAGAGAAATAAGGAAGTGGGTGCGGGGTGGGAACGGGGACGCAACGAGGGGCCTGGGGGCCTGGATGGACACCGAAAATTGGTCGAAGGGTTTACAGAGACCCAAGTCACTCACCGGTAGTTCGTGGCAAACAGGGGCACACTGCAGTTACGACGCTGCTAGGCCTGCATACACGGTGCTAGAGGACCAATCAAAGCCGGATGGGCGGGTCGGGAGGCGGGAGGGAGAGAAATCAGGAAGTGGGTGCGGGGTGGGAACAGGGACGCAACGAGAGGCCTGGGGGCCTGGATGGACACAGAAAATGGGTCAGAGGGCTTACAGAGACCCAAGTCACTCACCGGTAGTTCGTGGCAAACAGGGGCACACTCTTGCTGCCCACACTGTCTTTCTCTAGTACCTCCCCCTCTCCCTTGCACCCTCTCCTCTGCCACCTACCCTATGGTGTTCTCTGTCTCTGCTATCTTCTCTAACTGCTTCTCTATGGACTGTCAGGTTTCCACAATATGCTCTTTACATTTTTAAGGGTTCTAGAAAATGTGGGAGTTTCAGGCATTCTTTCTGGAGAATTAGAAGGGGAGGTTTGTCCAAGTACTAGGTTTAGTGTAGCAGTTTAGGGGTTAAGGTTTTTGTCCTCAACTGTTCATCATTCAGCAAGGCTAAGCTCTCCCAGGCCAAGATGGTGGAACTACATTTCAACAGTGATTGGTTCAAGCATTGTGTTGTCACTTGGAACCTTCTAAACTGCCTTTCATTAAAGTTATCCTCTGAGTTGGTCAAATAATAGTTAGCTCCAGTAAAATAAAAGTTTAAAGTTAGTGTAGATCATTTGTATCATTAAGTTCTAGTCCAATCCTAGTATAGAAGTCAAGAAAGAAGTCTTCAGCAGAAGAAAAACTGAGCACCGGGTTGCTCAGTAGCTGATCAGTAGAGTCCACAGAATACAGACTAAGCTAAGTGATCTACAGTTACATTTTGAAGATTACAAAGTTTTTTCCTTTTTTAAGAAAATAACTGCTATCATCTGAATTGTGTTTAATAAACTTGGAACAGTGTATATTGCATATAAAAGACTTAAGGGATTCGCTAATAGTCTGAGAAAGAAACAGTGTACAGTCAAGGGAACAGAAAGAAAATATAGTAAATCTTCAATTTTGGTTGCATGTGTTATTTTTGATAAGCATTTACTAACAGGGTGTGCAGAACAGAATCAATGTGTTTTTAACAGTGAATTAAATTTAGATAAAATACTGAGTTTTAGATTTTGTATCGGGAGCAGGCGGTGCGCAGAACGAAGGATCTATGATGCATGCGAGTTAGAAAAAAGGACCTGACGCTGCGTGTGCATTGCGGCCATTTTGGATTTTTATTATTAGACTTCTTCATTGCGCTCCGTGACGAGAATCTTCAGATGAAAGGCATTTTCTAAGAGGAGGCGCAGCTTTTGGATTTTGGACAAGGGCCGACATTAAAGAAAAAAGAGACTGCACACGCTGCATGATAGGTCATTTTAAAAACAAATTGATAAAGATTACGCAGTTAAGTCTTCGTGAAATGCAGTTAGTTATAATAAATCTTTGGGAAACTCATTTAAAGGACTTCTGAGAGAAGAGAGCGAGTCGAAGAGGAAGTTTGCGAGAGAGCTTCAGCATAAGCAAGTACAAGATGAGAAATACATTCTCACAGCAATCAGCACTACAATTCTTTCAAAAGCAGTCTAAATGCAATCAAGCTTAGGCAACAGATAATGAGAATTAAGTTGAAGAGAAGTTACATACCTACAGAGAGTTCAGTTAAGTGGTGAGAATGAATATATAAATTCTTATAAAATAGTATTTTCCTTTTACGACAACTACTGAACATGCCATTTCCAGTGAAGACAGAGAGATACGAGCAGTATAAGTTCCGCAGTTTCTTATTTTCTCCATTCCCCTTTCCCCCTGGATTTGCCTGTCCAATAGTTTTATAGTAACAGGATTGTTGGGCTGGCAGGGTTAGGGGGTCGGGAGGGCCAGCTTCACTCCTGCAGGATCTTACCGCAACTGGCATGACACTATCCTGCTCCCCTCATTAAATCTGGTAGGAAGAAGTTTAAGAAAGGACATCCTGGTCTCCAACCCAGGCCTCCCCATCGCCGACACCTACACCAGTGCCTCCTCTAAGGAAACTCAGCGACATCCTCTGACGTTCCTTCGCCAGACCTATGGTCTTCTCATATGGTCTGTGCTCTCTTTCTCCCATTAAAGGTGGCACCCGTTGGGACGCCCTCCTGGCCTCCTTTCATTCCTCCAAGGTCATCATTAATGTTTACTTAAATGGGACCGTCTTAGTCCAGGGCCTTCAGGCCAACCTTCACCTCTTTGATAGATGCTTCCCGCACCTCATCAATTTCCTTTCTTCTCCTGCTGTCGCCTCTCCTTTCCTTGGTGAGCTTGCCCCCCTTCTGCCTCCTCCTTGGCTACCTTGCCTCTTCCCTCCCTGCCCCCTCTCAGGCTCCTTCTACACCTCTGAAGGGTGTACCTCTGACCTGTACCCCTCCCCAGAAGTCCTTCAAGGATGGCAACCTTCTCCATATTGCCACTCTAAACTCTTGCTCTACTGTCAAACACTCCTCTGATATCTGCCGAGTTCTGGAAGAACTGGACCTCAATGTCCTTGGTCTCACAGAGACATGGTTCTCGGCCAGCTCTGTCACTAGCTTTGACACACTCCTACCTGATGGCTACAAGATCCTCTCCATGCCCAGGTCAACCGTTCTGCAGGGGGTGTAGCCCTGATCTCCCCCGAGTGGATTCCCGCCTCTGTCACTCCTACGCAGTCCTACTCTTTTGAATGCCTCGTCTGTAGGCTCTCTCCCCTAGCCATTCCCTTACTGTGGCTACCATCTATTGGCCACCTGGTCAAATCTCGCCCTTCCTGAGTGGGTGGACCTCTCCTACTCACTCCTGGCCTCAACCTCTCAAATGCTCCTTCTTGGAGACTTCAACATCCACCTGGATGCCTCCTGTCCTCCCTCTGGACTCTTTTGCGACCTCTGCGACTCTCTCACTCACTATTCTCCCCTCTGGCCCAACTCACTCAGCAGGGCACACTCTGGATGTTCTGATCTCCTCAGACCTTCCCCTCTGTCCCTCTCTCCTGGAGCGATCACTTTCTCCTCTCCTCCCACCTCACCCTCCCTACCCCTCAGGCCAAGCCACCTCCATCACTGGCACCCACTTTCTCATTCATCCAACCCATGAAGTGTGTGTCAGTTTAGGCTTTCGCCGCCACTTTCTCTCCCTCTCATCCCCCTTTGGCCGACTCTCACCCTGACACAGCCCTCTCCATGCTCCACTGTGCTATATCTGATACTTTTGATATCCTTGCCCCTGTCATGAGAATCCCCCTGAAGCCGAAAGCCAAGTGTAACTGCTGGTACGACTCAGACCTCATCACCCTAAAACGCAAGTGCAGGGTGGCTGACAGGAAATGGCAGGAAATGGCTTGCTTCACATCATTCTGAGAGCCAGAACAACCAGAACCCCCATTGTCATTGCACTGAACGGATTGAAATATATTAATACCAGGTTCCCTGCACTCAAACCAAAGGGACCTGCCGGTGCTGCATTTGGCACCCTCTTGAATTTCAAAACACTGTGCTCAAACCATCGAACCAGCTAATTGCTGCATCACGCCAGCAGAGACTTGACTCCTGTCCAGCTTTACCACCAGCACCCAATGCAAAAGACTTTGAACCACTGCGTTTAACAGTGTATTAAATCATGCAGACTTTAATTTGAGGATTGACTTAAACCGCTGCACCATCATATCACTCATCAACCTAAGTGATTGGTAGTCATCATTTTGAACAGTCCTCAATCATTGAACCACTCCTGGATATCCATTTGACCAACTTCACTTGACACCACCTCAAACAGAACAGAGCACATGCTGGAACCTGACTCCACGCTGACACACCACTTGGGACTAAAACGACTTGACACCTTCAAGCACAACCATGTGAAGCCTGGTTCGAAGCAATCAGCATTGGAATCAGGTAGTTTCAAGTCCCCCTTTCACCTTTTCCAGTAAAACATATCCTTTTTGAAGAAATGTCAGTGCTTGCCTGTTTCCTCCCTGACAAAATATCCACTGTGTTTCATACAATTCAGTTCTGCATCTTCTGTCTTCCTTTTAGCAGGGTTGGGTTTTGGTAGTGTGTTTGATAGTGCATTATATGATTGAATGGTTTAATTAAAGTATATATTTGTCAAGAATGTTGATTTGACATGCTTTTAATTTGAACTGTGTGCTATTGATGTTTGGGTTGCTTCTGGCTCACATTCACACTATTTCTGAGAGTATAACCTTCCCTCAGCCCATATTATTACAAAAGGAAAATGAGGTGCATCTCCAAGCAGTGTCTGTTTTACTGTTATGATTGGAATCACGATTGATTTGTATAATTGTGGGGGCTGAGTAACCTGTTTAACCACTACTCATACATATACTCATGCAGAGCGGAATTCATTTCTTAACAGTAATCAATTGGATATGTTTTTCAGCGAACAATAGCCCAGTAATCTTCTCCTCACAAAAGTGATTGTAATTTTAAAATTTTAATAAGAATGTGTGATTTGGACTGATGAGGTCATGGCGGTCATTAATGAAGCTGTTAGGTAAAAACCGGTTGGATATATAAGCTTTTTTGAGAGAATGAATTCACAATCAAAGGATTCTTTAAAGATGACTGCTGATGATAAGATTATGCTTCAGCAACGAACGTGCACTATATGAAAATTATGTACTACAGAATATTTATTCTTGTTAATCAGGCGAAGACATCATCATATTGGACACTGTTTGCATGCAATGGATGCAGTGATGCAGATATTATTGGTTGTATATATTGTATGTATTATTCTTTGAGGTTTTTTTAACCTATGTTGCTGTAATGTGCATAATTTGTTTGCGAGTCAACTAGTTCCTGATGATGTATATTGTTCTTGTTATTTGCAGTGAAAATTCTGTTCTTTGATACATTTCATGTGATTTTCAAATTGTCAATTGTGTAGATTTGAATAGTTATTGATTGTTTACATTAGAAATTGACACATAGGTGATGGGACACTTGTGTGTCAATATATATGTTCACTGAAAAAACATTGTTAAAGAGATGTTATTTTTAAGTTGCACTAATAACAAACTATGAAATTCACTGAAAAACCGTTGTTAATGGGACATTATGGTTACAAGTGAAACCAAAAAAACTCTGAAATTCGCCACTTTTGGTAAGCTAAGCAACCATAATTCACGCTACCACCGTGCACTGCTAAAACTAACACCCAGGACATCAAAGATGACATCACAAATGCCATTGATGACATCACTGATGACATCACATATCTGGGCCACTTGTTTTTGTTCACTGAGATATCTGGGACAGGCATTTTTGTTACTGACCGTCAGAATATTAAAATTCAAAAGGTGCTATATATCTAGACATTAACCTTGTTGCATGTTTTTAAAGTACTTTCTTTAGGGTTTGGTCTCAGCTCATGGTGCACATACATGGGGCAATAAGCTGGCCTCAAACACATAATTCATTTGTATACACGAAGATGCACTTTAAAGTTATTAACATTTTATGTTGATACAGTTTCTTTCTTTCTTCCTTACTTTAGTTTCCCTGTATGTGCCTCTGATTTGTATGCAATGGAGGTCTTCAGATGGATTGTTTGTACTAGCACAAGTGTGTAGTAAGTCTTGAATTGTTAGCCATTTATTACATGTTTAACATTATTCAAAACTCTGATAAGGTAGCATGCATTATTTTACAAGATTACAAATATGGTGTATGCTGTAGCCATTGCCTATGTTTATGTGTGATTATGTTCCTGTATTAACAACAACAATCCAATGCAATGTTTTGTTTAGAGGAGTGCATTCTTTAATAGATTAAGCAGTTCATGGTTGGTCTCCCGATCACCCCTGACATCTTGTTACCAACATTATAAACACAACCACTTGTAAGGACTTTTCATCAAAATTAATTTCACATGTGATGTCAACAGCGATGTCCTCAATGACATTTATGATGTCATCTTTGATGTCCTGAGTGTTAGTCTTAGCAGTACAGGACAATGGCGTGAGTTATGGTTGCTTAGCTTACCATAAATGCCGAATTTCTGCAGTTTTTCAGTTTACTTGTAACCATAACATCCCTTTAAAAAAGTTTTCTCATCAAATTGCATAGGTTTTTATTAGCTCAACTGAACCATAACGTCCCTTCAACAATGTTTTTTCAGTGAATTTCATTGGTTTTTACCAGTGCTTGCTAATTTCCTAGAAGTCGCTAATATCATACTTACCGCAACATAGCAACGTTTGTGTTCACTTTTCAAAGTTTCACCTTAAAACACTGCCATTTCCCACCGTCTAGCATAATTTTTAACACTTCTATACACTTTTGCAACTTTTTCCACTGTTTTTGCGTTCTTCGACATCCAGAAACATCTGATGTCATTGCAGACTTTCCGGGCATTTTCACAGCACCTTGCATGTGGGCGGCACGATGCCGTGTTCGCGAACGCATCCGCACTTCACGGTCTGTGCTTCATGGACAGTTCAGAACTTCATTTTCTACTGATCGAGGAAGTTCCAAGCTCAAAATGGACCCTTGCATAGTTCCTACTCCTATTCTTACTCATTATCGATTAACAATCTAGTACAGAGCACATACTTGAAAAAATATTACCAAAACTGCTATTTATCTTAAAAATGGCATCAGCTATTGTCATTCCACCTCCCCAAGAACCACCACCTCCACCAGCTGGAGGAGCTACACAACAATAAAACGTGCAGTGTTTCCAAAGACAATGAAGAGGACCAAGAAGATGAGGTAGAGGAAGTGCCTACCTCTAGGACCCAGACAGCATCATGATATGATATGATATGACGATATATGATAGTATATTGGTATAGCACCTATACATAATGTGTTTCAAAGCGCTTCAAGGCAAGGGAGGGAATAAGAGAAAATACAAGGGAAAATACAATGACATTCGTACAGGCCATGAAGAGTAAGGATGTGAAATTAACTATCGTATTCGGCCTGACGACATATACGATATTATTAGTGCTAAGACATTGATAAGGAAGGGAGGGGGAGAGTGGGAAGGAAATGAAGGCAGACAGGCGACTACCATACTAGGTCTGACAATATTTCTGGTAGAGCAGAAGAAAAACAAAAGGTGAGGTAGAGGGGTGCAGAAAGGCAGGTGAGGAACAAAACAAGCGACTATCGTACTAGGCCTGATGACATTTCAGATAGTGCTGTTGGAGGAGGTTGGGGGAAAACAAGTAAGGGGATGGGGGAGGAGACAGACGAAGTTGCTATCATACTAGGTCCAGGGACAATTCTAATAGAGTAAGTGCAGAGAAGAAAGTAAGAGGAGGCGGGGAGGAGATAAGAAAAATGGAGAAAGGGAGATTGGGGAAAACAGAACGTAAGCAGTCAAAAAGAATGGAGAAGCAAGATGGGAGAGCGAATACAACTGCAGGAGTCAGTAGTAACACATAATTTTGCAAGCCAGGATACAGGATGAAGATGGGAACAGCATGATCCAGGGCCACCATGAGCACAAGCATGGCAGTTCTTTACCACTGTTGGGAATGTACCAAAGGCTAAAGCTACCAAAGTGAAATGCACTGAGTGCAATTTTGTTCTCAGTTGCGGCCTACCTGGACAGAACTCCTATGGGACCACCTCCATGCACTGCCACATCAAATCCAACCACTGCAATGCTCTAATAAAGGTTGTTTCATTCTTAGCAAGTAGTTGGCTCTCTTCCCCAACCTCATCTTTCTCAACCTGTACTGTAACCACACAGCCTACTTATGTGGGACACAAAATCCCACCAGCTACCTTGCAAGCAAGAAAAGAGGCTGTTGATCCATACCTTCCGAAGACAACAGTCCTCTGTATATACTGCAACACACCACTCTGCAGGTGGAAGCAATTTTGAAGTGCTTTTAAAGCTGTAATTAAGGAGCATGAGAAACACTTCCCCCTACCGTAGATGTAACACATGCGCAACATCTTCCCCTGTCCACCTGCCCCTCCATATTAGTGCTTGGTGCCTCTTTCCTCATTTCCATCTTCACCTTACGTTCTAACCTCTCCTGAAAAAAAAGAAAATTGAAAAACAACAAACAACAAACAAAAGGTTCCTTTAGGAACCACCTTTCACAATTAAAAAATATAACTAAAAATAAAAATCTTATAGACTCCATCTACTTTACATTTCTCAGAAAAGTACAGAGTCAATAAGATTGTCCAACATTACGATTAGCATTTTGTGTTATGCTAATGGGAATAATATGCCATTCATCCCCCATTCCAGGGACTGGAACAGGGGATAACGGCCCTGCATCCAAGTTATCAGCCCAAGCGAAGCAAGGGTGGATAATGAGGGCTCTGGACGTTGATGCACCTTTCCAGCCGCTGCAACAGGGGATGAAGGTCATTATCACCCCAGGATGCCGTGTCGTGTCTCGCTGTAGGAAGAAACATCCTTTTCCAAGATGTCCACCATGGAAAGGGAAGTGGGGCTCCATGCAGAGCCCCACTTCCCTTTCCCTGGCAGCCTCCAGAAGGTGAAGAGAGAACCCTTTGACCATATTACCATGAGCACATTTATTTTTTTCCTTTCAACCTATCCCACTTTCGAATAACTTTACCACATAGCACGACCCCGGTGGACATGGCCACTTTAACCCCATTGGTCATCCCTTGTGGTCACCCGGTAGATTTCCCCAATGAAGTCATTTGTATTATTGTATTGTTAATCTCTTATGATGTCATATTTGTGCTCATGTGCTGATCAATTTAACTAAAGTTTTTCACAGATTTTCAAAAATATTTTGATCTGTCATCTCCATGGCCCACTGGCCATGTCCTTTGGCTGTGGTAACAGTTCTTTAATCACCAATTATTATAAAAGAGTGATGACTACATCCCTATTCCTGGGAAGTAACCAGATCCCATCAGCCATGGCCATTGGCTATGTCCTCCAGGTGTGTCTCCTGTCCATATTGAAACAACGGGCCTGATTCATGGAACGTTTTCGATGGGATTGTGCCATTATATAACACTTCCATGAATCAGGCCCAATATGTCCACATTACAGAAATAATGAAAAAAGACTGTGAACCGTGGCCTATGTCTACACCCGTATCACCTGCCCATAACCAGTGTTCTGGTACTCCCGCTGCTGAGGCCCATATCCCCCTCACTTAGTTGTGGCACAGATCACCCTGCCTAGTGACATACCCGATCAATATGGCCAATGCTTTCGTCCAAGAATACTGCCCACATTGAAAACATTAGCCAACAAGAGCAGAAACTACAGGCCTTGGCTTTTGTATTTGGCCAATGGCCACAGCCTTTGGCTTTCTTCACTGTCCCCATTGCAGTCCCCATTGCACCATATAGGCTAAAAGGTCATGACCATGAACAGTTGGTTTGGACTACAGTTGATGTCCATATACCCTCACAATTAAATGATAAAATCCCATAGGCTGTGGGAGTTATACTAAGATGTGTGGTTCCCTGCATGTTTTGCCAGACACTTTGAAAAATAGTTTTTTCAGACAGTCACTGAATAAAATTACTGCAAAATGACAGAAAGTAGCTCTCGCTGTTAAAAAAAAAAAGGTGAAGGCCTGGAATAGGGCATTTCTTGAAAATGTTAACATCCTCCCATTCTCCACTGCACCTCTCCATGTGCCCCTTAAACCTTTGTGTTTCACCTTGTGTCAATGCTCCCTGACCCTCTCCTATTTCCCCAGGTTCTTGTGAAACTCTTTTTTGATTGTGTATTGCAACATTTCCATCAGATTCTGACATAAATCCTACTCGATTATTCCAGTAAAATGAAAATGGTCTGCAACAAACAGATTCCCCAGTGCACCCGTAACTCAACCACTACACACATGGTGCTTTTCCCCAATCTCCACTTCTACAATGTTATGAAATCACCTCTTATCTGATCTTCCCTCTGGATTAGTGAGGGAATCATTCAATCGATGAAGAAAACTGCCCAATTTTAATTTCTTAAAAGCCTCACTGATTTAATTCACCAATAGAGATATATTTCTCTGTCAAATTATTTCAAGACTAACCAACAAAGGGCCCATCTACAGTACTATGCGCCCAAGTGTTTTATTATTTGGTGCAAATCCATCAACCATTTTTTCAGGCTACGTATGTTAAATGGAACCACCTTTGTCCGTATGGGAACATGAATGGTTGTAGGACAAGAGGCACTTTTATTGTTTTCTTAATAACGTTTAAACTGTGCAACAATGTATTACCAAAATATCCAGTTCAGTGTAGCCTGTGGAAACTGTTTTCAAGGAAAATGTCTTCCACTTCCATCCAGCAGATCAAGAATTATTAGCAATATATTTTTGGAAAAGGTCAGTTCACATAGGTTGTATCTTAACTACATGAAGTTGCCTGACGCCCTATGTTATACTTTTTCGGCACTTTGGCCTTAACCTTCGTTGCTATATTATAGGATAAACAGAATGTATCATTAAAATCAAGAGTGCCCATTAGGAACCAAATTACATCATGGTAATCCGAGACTTAGTGTGAGTGTACACCAGCAGAGTACGCCACCATGGCTCTCCTGCTTGTAAGCATTTCTTGGATTCTTAATCAGTGAATTACCTTGGACATTCTAAGAAGTTACAAAGCTCAAGTTCTGATCGACTCATGATGTTTTCACTTGTGATACTGTGGGTTTATTTTTCCTCATTTATCCTGTGTAAGAAAACTTGAGGAGAAGCTAAAAAATCCAGTGGCAGACTATGCTTCTACACCAGTACAACCATCCTTTTTGCTGGAGAATATGGCTATTATGACAAACTAGTCCCGTAGCACGTTAAGAAACATTCAAGGATAGAGATCTGACAAGTGGGGACTCCTGCAGCTGCCTTGTTGGGTTAGCAGAAGGAAGAAAGACTGGCACTCCATAGTTGGGAGGACAGCTTTTTTGAGCAACATTTATGGTTGCAGGTATTACACAACACAGGTTTTGTAGAACACACTCAGCAGGGATTACTATCTAGACAAAGATCTTAGAGAGTTGCTTGACTGCTGGAAGTCATTATTGTTCACACATACAAAAGGACCATATCCCTGGTGAATGTCCAGCAGTTCTGGGCTACACAGGACAGAAACGTGTACAAGTTGGCAAATAATAAGGTGTGTACATGTGGTATAATGAACTCATACAGTGTTAACCAGTTTATGATAATACTGGACTAACTAGGATGTTCAGTATGTTTTGTTTTATATTATTATGCAATGAGACACATTTGTTGAGTACTGTTTTGGATTTTAGGCATGCATTTTAGTGTTTTTAACTTTTTTATAATGTGTGAATACAATGGCATTATGTGTAATAAAATTGAGCTACGATTATGAATAATTAGTTGGCTATTAGGTAGATGATTAAAGATCGACCTTGATTTGAATTCATGAAGGAACTGGAATTGACCCATATATATGTATACTTTCTTTTGGTTTATTGCAAATCCAGAGTTACCCCCTCATTAAGAAGGTTGGATTTTCTCTTAGTGGGTTCAGCCGGTGTGAGAATTGCACTTGTGATAAAGCATGTTTCCTGCGAATACAGGGATCTGTTATGGGCTCTCCATGTAAACTTGTTGATGGGATGCTTAGAGGACTGCATAGAGCGGAACATTGATGATGGAAAATATATTGATTGAACAGATTTATGGATATGGTAAATGATCTTTGTTTTTTGTTGTATGGAAAGGATCTGGTGAATTACTTTTGAAATCTGCTAAAGCTCCTAACAGCAATTATCTAAATATAACCTTCACATGACCAATATAATTCCACTGATTTTCTGGTTATCATTATAGTTACCAAAATACTCACCTGACTTGCAAATTATATTGTAAGGTACCGATATTGCTTCATGGAAACATTAGCTATCCAACATCATTGAAATACTCTATCCTCCACTGTATATTTCTGAGGTATGAAAGAAACTGCACAACAAGTGATGAGTAAATGAACAAGAGCAAACTGATAGTATGATAAATGAGTTTTGTAAGGCTACAGACAGTCAGCGATCCTGCACTCAGATATGGGTGCAATGTTGTGTGCCTGCTGCTTAGGATGGCGTATCCTGGCCAGCTTGAATCCAGTAGGGATATAGCATACTAAAATAATATACACCAATCCACATACTGAAATATGAGTAATAACCAGCAATCAGGCTTGTGCAAGTTTTGAAGAAAGAGTCTAACATGCCCAGATATTTACAAGTGCTATTGTATAGCTTTTGTTATAAGGTGATCTCACATGGCAGGTACCACTGGCAGTCTGTGTGATACATGGGTATGCAGACACTTTTCCAAAGTGTATTGATCATACAATACACTGTTGCCACATTACGTTCTGTGACAGCTCTGCATGTCTACACGATAAATGATTGTAAACTCTTGTCATGTATATCCAGTGCTGTATTATAGAGAAACTTGAGGTTGATAAGATGAGGTTCCCTAGATGCTCTTCTAGATAGGCATGGGCTATATTGGAGATATCAGTTACAATCACATTCCGAGGGCCTAAACAATCGCTTGACACATCATTTTGACTGTAGTTGATTTACAATTAGCAAACATGAATAAATGAACACTGACTGCACCAAATGATAGCCTCTGCTATATGTCAAGCATTAGATTGCAGGGACTTCTTGCTAGCTACTGACAGTTCAAGAGGGAATGTGGTGGTCCATCATGTTAAATATAGAAGTAGGTGAAAAACAACAATATGTATGTCAGGACACAGCTGTCTCCTGCTAAAAGGTAAAATCCAAAACAAATCCACTTGAATTTGATCTTGTATTCTAGTTGTCAATGAATGTCAACTAACTGTACACTTTATTGATGCATATTCAACAAAAGCAAAAACAAATACTTGATTTAGAGGTTTCGGCGAATCTGGCTGCAAACTTTGCTATTTCTTTCTGGTATGTGATGTTCAGGTGTATAAACTGTTGTGCTGTATTTTCCAACACCAATCTATATTGTTTGGATATTGTCAATCTGTCTGCGACTGCTTGTTCAATTGAACAGATTAAGAGCTTGAATCCTAGAACTGAAATGTGAATCTACAAGGTTGCACAGTTTGGAGTGATGTACAGCCATCATATTTATGTGATAAAATGTTTCTTTTTTAATGTATTTTTTATTGATACAACTGAATTAAATCAGCTTTGCAATATTTTAAAATGGACTATGTAAAAAGTAAATTGGATTACTCTAAATAAAACGAAATACAAATACAATTCATCTTAACACATCATAAGAATTACAAGCAAAAAGAAAATAAGAACATTAAAAGTCAATCTCAATAAAAACATCAACTATGAGTCATAAACATAAAACATAAACATGTGGGCACCCTGCATAAATAACAAAACACAAAATAAATTAAATATACAGAATTTAGAGCGTTAACACTCACTCATCATCTAGCTTTAGAACATTTAGAAAAGCAATTGCTGCAATTTTTATCGCTGCCGTTTGGCCACAATAAATCAAGTTTCTGTTGTCAGGTTTTTAAAATTCCAGAATACCTCTTTAAAATATTGTTTGCGTTTATGTCTCAACATTGAACATTCAGTTAGCATGTGTCGAACAGTCTCTGGTTGATCCATAATCTCGCAAAACCAGCAGAAGTTATCTTCCAATGATATGAGTTTCCGTCTGGCTTGAAGATCTTTGGTTGGCCATAAATTAAATCTTAAGTGCATAAATTGTTCTCTGTGAGTAGGCGAAGGAGATTGAAACAAATACAGTTCCCAGTGGCTAACCTTTTCGTGCAAGAATTGATTTTTTGGAAAGTCACAATAGTTAAGGTATTCCTCTCTTGTATTACACCAATCTTATTGAAATAATTTAGTGTTTACTCTGTTCGGATTTACGAGAAGATCATCCAGAGACACATCGGCAGCGGCCATATCATTTATAACCTGACCAGGCCATTGACATATAAACACCTCGTGAGACTCAAATGTGAAGTTAGATAGTGTGCTTATGAACTTATTTGAGTTTGTGGCCAAGATACATTTCATAAAAAGGGCAGTAACCTGCCACAAATATCTAGCGTGCAATGATATAAGCCCTAATTCTGTCTTGATCCAGGCAATCAGAATACACAATAGTAGGCATAAACGTTGCTTCCAGGATTTACTTTCAAATCCTGCCCATATGTTCTCAGAAATGACTGATTTCATCTCAGATCCATATAAAAGAACTAGAGTCACCTTTTGTCTAAAAAAGGTTACAGCAGGCATGATGGAAAACTTACCAAAGTTTGCCTGAATAACTGTTGATTGCAATAGCATTGTGTTTAATTTGCTAACGAGGATCAGAAGGTAGTCTGTGTTGTTTACTTCAGACATAACTACTGAAAGTGAGCAATCCCCAAAATACAATCCAAACTCCCCAAAGAGAGTCAATAATGGACACACCCCAGGAAGGAATGAGACCAAGACCAAGTGTGGGAGAGTTTGAGAGGCAAAGTTTATCTAGATAAGATAGGGCATGCAGTGAACTCTGCTTAGCCCGAGAGCGCTCTGCCAAACAATACACTGTCATTGCATTAAAGAGGGTAACAGCGTCATTAGTGACAAAATCATATATGGTACAAAGGTTACATTTTAATTGGAGGAGCCGCAGGTTCAATATAGCTTCATAGGGGCTGCTTCCATGTGATTGGATGGCTGCTTAGCAGGAAGGCGGACATCACTTGGATCAGCTGGGCTGGTCAATGCGAGGTGAAGGTCATGTGGTTCTGGATGAGGTGATTGATACTAACTCTCTAATCTTACCTTGCTGCTCCTGCACCCTTATACCTTCGCGACAATCATTTGCATACTGACAGGCGGGGAGAAAACATATATTTCACATGTTGCTTTTATATAAATTTGTCCTGGTCACGTGAAAGGTATCGGGGTCATCTCTGTCTGGAGTCATGGGGGGTCATGGGGAGTCATGGGGGTGAGCGCTCTGTGCAGGCCCAGTGGAAGGGTGAGAGGATACATTTGTGAGAAATGGGCCTCTAGCAACATTGTCATGAGGACAGAGAAAATAGGTGGGGGCCTCATGCGTGCTGTGCACGGCACTGCCAGGGAGGGAGAGAAGGCCCTGTGGCTGGTAGAGTGTGGCCTAGTTCAAATAATGAAGTTATAAATATACAATAAACTGGAGTTTGAGCATGTTTTTCATGGACTCTTCGCCAATGGGTGGGGGGGGCTTTTGGTTATGAGCCGGACCATATCTTCATATATGTAAGTTACATGGGTATAATGATGTCCGCTCTGCTACAGGATTGCTCTATTTACATCGGCTCCATGGGCCACACATTTTACACCATGACACATGATTCTTTTAACCTTTACCATCTTCATATGTGCATACATTGCGTAAAGGCAATTGACCTACATCATAAAACAAAGATACGTGGGCCCAAATATCTTATCTACTATAATCAATTAGCTAACACATTTGTCAAACATCCCTTTAGATCTCATAAAAACGCTTTATCACACGTGAGTACAAAAGGAAAATATATGGTTACAGGTGGGATTAGTATCAGGGGTGAATCTGAGTGGCATGCAGTTGTGGAGCAGGCATCTGTTACAGCAAAGAGGAAGTGAGGGTAGAGGTTTGTGAGTAGTTTATCCTTTGAGTTGGGTCAGTGGGTGCGGAGCAGGTTTGCAGAGATGGATGGGTTTTTTTCAAGACCAGGCTTTGGCCCGGTCATTTGCAGGGCAGTGATGCTGGCAGGAAGGCGCCAGATACAAAGTTTTGTTTGTAACCTTACGCGTCCAGCTTTTATGCACACCATATATTTAGATGTACCACACACCATCGGCAATATACACATTATATTTATCTTTTCAGTATACCAGTGATTGGAAGACGCATAGACAATGCAGTGGGACATTCCTTATTCTCTGTAGAAGGCGGAGACACTATTCTAAGAATTAAGCTAGATTTACAGACTAAGCAGATCAGTAGAGGCAATTAACATTTAACATATATGTAGATATTTGAGCCAGTTACCATAAGTATAGTATCTAATTTGGTTTTTGTTTACTCTTCTTTTCGGGACAACACCACATGGGTACTCCACAATACATATGTATGAATACATCTATGTTTTATAATGTCATGAAAGCATTTCTTGCCACAACATTATGATGTAATTTTGAATGATGTGAATTAACTTGAATGGTGCATCATGAACAAATTGCAAATATATTTACAAATTACAAATACTTATTATCACTTTGTTGATCTTTTTGCTTTGGTTATACCAATATTATGATTTAGCGCCTCTTGATAAGGACTGAATGGGCCCTGAGGAAGGACGATGATGTCCGAAATGCATTGGCCCTTGTTGAGGCATCTGCATAACTTAAGATAACGACTACTGAATAAATAATTTGATTAAACAATCAAGCAAAAGTGGTGTGAAATATACTAATCAGTGTAAACAGTCAAGGTAAGAGAAGCAAAGGAATATACATTTATTTGGCTATTGGGAGTGCAGCATACACTGCTGGCTCATTAGCCAAGCTCATTTTCTCACTATTTTGGAGTGCTTTTCACAGAGGCACCTTTTCACTGGGTTTGCATCCCACACAGATATACAAACTTAACCAAGGATTAATAAATCAATTGAACAAGTGCTGTGCACACTCACCACTCCTCAGTCTTATAATTTACATCCGTGTATCTTTTTGTGTGGACACATGCTAAAAATGTCTTATGAAGAAATAGATCACCTCACAGAGGATAGAGCAACCACACTCGGCTTTACATCTGAGGAAGCAGTTGCGATCTTAGGACTGATTAAGGAGACAACTAAATCAAATACATCTGCTGATCCACAAAGCAAAATCAAGCAATTAGAATATGCAATTTGTAAATCCATGAATAGCAACCTTCACACAGTTTCATTAGGAAGATAGTATTCCCGAGGAATAGCAACCACGAGCAGCGCTCTGCTCACCTGCTTCAACACCATCTGGAGACCAGAAGCCCCCCCTCCACCCTGCACACTGCAGATGCTCTCCTAACCACTGCAGCTGAGTCTCCCTCCCACCTATTTTGCAGCCTTTTGACCAGATTTAGTCCTCCATCAGCTGGTAAGGCATTGCGCTCATCGAGCGCCTCAATCTAAGATGGATGACGTCCTTATCGGCGTGAAAATGAGGCTCCACAAGTTTTGCTAAGCAACACTACGACACTTAACCCAGAAGGCCACACAGGCAGGCGGAAGCCGGCCACTTGCGGAGAAGGCCACGGAGGAAAAGGCCTGTTCTGCATCTGTTCGCTTATGGAGCGTGGCGTGCCCCACTCCCTTTATTTCTTCTCATATAAATCTGTACTTCGTGTCACGTCCAAATCTGTACTTGCTATGCATTGTCACAAGCAAGACAGTATCTGAACTTTTTATGCTGGTGGAAACGAAGATTCAGATCGGGTTCACAATACTATTGTGCCAATCTAAACCCTAGAACGTGCTCTAATCGCCACATCACCAGTGACACTTATGAACGGTTAACACCGAGCTGAGCGGTCTTCTATCTCGACGCTGTAACTAGTCATCTGTACATCAGCTCAGTGAGTAATTTCCCAATGTATGTACCACAATGTTTAAGACTTGCACGTCTCCTTACCTAAGCATTTACTTAACTATTGACTTATTGTTATATTCTGCCCAGCGATTTAGTTATCTCTGTGTAGTTATACTAATGACTTGTCCTTCTCTGCATTTCCCTTCATGCATGCATGCAAATGTGCACCCTCTCTAGCACACTTGCGACTAAATGCTGCACACAATGCCTGTATAATGTCATGGCACCATGGGTAGCCAGCAAAAAGTAAGCATATTCTCATATAGATGTCCACTCTTATGCAATACCTGCTTAAGAGACTTTCTATTGTATGCCGCCAACACTGCCCTCCTGTAAATTGCCGCACATGAAACTCCCCATCTCGTTGACAATGTCACATTTAGCCCAAGGCTGATGCCATGTTATATGTGCTATACATGTTGACCTGCTAGACTATAGTGTTGTTCCCAGTCTGCCTAATTAACTTCAAGTACCACCACTTGTAGCATTATCTCTTACAACCCGGTCCAATGTACTGTAGTGTTAAGTCTGCACAACCCATCTAACAACACTCTCTCATAGAATGTATCTTCCAGGCATTTATTCAGCCCTGCTGAAAACTATTTTCCACCTAATCTGCGCCACCTGCCACCTAAGCAACCATAACTGGTCTGCCTCCACAGACACCCCACTGTACCACAACATGACTCACACCCACTCTCCTAACTCTCGCTCCTACCCATCTAAGCCCTGTAGTCCCTAGGCCAGAAATCACAGACTTCGCACCAGGCTGCACAAACTATATGAGCCGCGTTCCAGAGATCTACTGTATACTAAACTTACCAACTGGACCCAACAGGCAGATACTCTCACCCCCCAACCAGCAACCAGACCTATGCTCAACCCTAATAACACCATTAATAAACTAAACCTCCACAACATAGTCACTTGTCCAGCTCCCATCTCTAGCATCATCCCCCCATCAGAGGCACTTTAATAAATGCACGCTCAGCAGTAGCCCAATGCTACAGACATACGCACCTCATACTAGAAGAAAAGCTAGACTTTTTGGCCATCACTGAGTCTTGGATCCATTCAACCGCTGGCCCAGCCCTTATGTTAGCCATCCCAGATGACTACACCATCCTCAGAATAGATAGAACAGAATCAAGAAGCAGAGGCCTCGCTATAATTGCCAAATCTCACCTCAACATGAGACTTGCTGATACAGACAGCACTTCCTCCTGCAAATCATTAACAGCTAAATTACCCCTTGCCAACTCCCAAACCGTCACCATTCACTTACTCTACGGACCTCCTGGTCTGCTAGGCTCCTTCGAGGAGTATCTTACAACCATCGTCACCAACAACCTTAAGAATACAACCCGGAGCCTTCTCCTAGGCGACTTTAATTTAGGTCTCAAAGACCTCAAAGATTCCCAGGCCACTCTTATTGACAACACCAAAACTGAGTTAGGCTTCACCCAAAGAGTGACCCTCCCCACCCATAATAAAGAGAGAAGCCTTGACTGGGTTGCAGACTGCAATTGCTTGGCCTCCATCACGGCCATTGTGCCCCAACCTTGGACGGACCACCTCCTCCTCTCATTTTCCCTCAAGATCTCAATCCCTCAAACTAACAACACTCTAGCCACAGCCACCCCCACGAGAAATAAGAAAAACTTCATGGCTGAAAAACTCATCCCTCTTATCCTCCCTACTCTCAGTTCACTTATTGCCCCTTCCAGCCCTCACTCCCTCGTTGATGGCTACAACAAAATCATGAACTCAGCATGCTTAAACTTAGAAAAAGTAAGCGTAAAAAACACCTTAACACATGATTTTCCCTACATCTGAAATCTCTCAGACTCGAGAAACAGAAAAAAGAACAGGCTTGGAGACAATCCCCCTCAGACAACAACAAGGCAAGCCTTAATAAAATAACAGCACTCTACAAAAAAGAAATACTCACCACCAAACAAGAGTCATACAACTTGAGAATATCACAAACTAGCTCTAGAGTAAAAGAATTGTTCACCATAATGAAATAGATAGAAACACCTATCCCTATCCCTGACACCTGCGTAAAAGACAAACGGTGGTGCACCAATGTCCAAAATGCCCTCTCCAATAAAGTCACAGGCTTACAAATCAAAATCAACAACAAAAAAGAAGCCCTCGGTCACGCAGCTCTCACCCCCAATTCAACCACTCCCAACACCACCACTCCTCCCCCCACAGTTCTATAACTAAACTGCATTCTCGCTTCAGCTTTTCTAAAGTCACCACGCTAGAAGTGGAAAAAATTATCCTCAGCCTCAAACCTTCCAATTGCCAGGGTGACCCCTGCCCTTCACAAATTATCAAAGACAAGGCTAGGGACCTCTTTCCCTTTATCACGAAGCTTATCAATGCCTCATTCTCCTCAGGAATCATACCCAGCAATCTCAAAGAATCGTGGGTACTTCCCTTACTCAAAAAACCTTCCTTAGACCCCTCAATACCTACCAACTACAGACCCATCACCACCGTTCCCTTCCTACTTAAAATCCTTGATAAGGCAGCATAGCTGCAAATACAACACTACTTAGAAACTAACCACCTTCTGGGTATCCGCAAGTTGGGTGTCAGACCTAAACACGGGACAGAGACTGCACTCATTGACCTCAAAGCGCAGATTGACACCCGTAGAGACAACGGGAAAACTGCACTACTACTTCTACTCGACCTCTCTGCAGCATTTGACTTAGTAGATCACAAAATTCTCTGCAACCACTTAGACTCGGCAGCCCTCTTCTCGCAAGAGGCCATCGGCTGGATCGAGTCTTTCCTCAACAACAGGTCCATGCGTGTATTCTCCACCACAAATTCCGCCAACCCCATTCCCATCACATGCGAGGTTCCCCAGGGGTCATGCGTCTCCCCCACTCTGTACAACGTGTTCACAAAGCCCCTGTTTGATGATCTTGATGGCCTGGGTATCACCTACACTAACTATGCTAATGATGCCCAGATCCGCATCTCATTGACGGGAGATTATGACAAGGATTTAGCCTTGGTGAACATGGTGCACCTCATCATGCAGGGCATGGATGGCCTCCCATGGTCTGTGCCTGAATTATGACAAGACTGAGCTTATCATCCTTGGCACCACCCCCAATTTAAGTAAACTAAACCACAACTACACAAGCTTCAATATAGATGGCCAACCCATCCATGTAGCCAAAGAAGTTAAAACATTACCGTTTTATCTAGACGCCACCTCATCATTTAGCAAACAAGTGAGCTCCATGGCCTCTGCTACAGCTTACACATGTAAACTTATAAGAGCAGCCAAACCTTTCCTCTCAACCAAAATCAGTACCACCCTAGCCAGAGCCCTTATCCTATCAAAACTGGATTACTGTAACGCCCTATATATAGGAGCCAACAAATGTGTTACCAACAAAATCCAAATCCTACAGAGCAACGCTCTCAGAGCAGCCCTAAGCATCTCCAAAAAAGTGCACATCTCCAACTTGAGAAGAGCGCACAACTGGCTCACCACCACCGACAAAACCATGCTCAAGGTAGCCTCCTTAAGGCATAAATGCTTCAACAATGCAGCTCCTCGATACCTAGTAGACAGAATCAAACAACACATCCCCAATCGGCCTGCTAGGACCACCAACACCAACCTTCTGTATATTCCCAGATTCCAACGTACCAAAACTGGTTTAAAATAGTTTCCAAGTCAAAGCAGCCCGACATTGGAACTCTCTGCCACCCACCCTAAGGACACCACAAACCTTCCCCCAGTTCAGGCAAAACTACATTCAGTGGATTAAGGTAAATGACCACTAAGCCTTTCCCGGCCCAGCCCTTGTATATTCTGTAAATTGTTGATTCTGTAACTTATGTTTTTTTCTTACGCGTTTGCCACTTGTAACACTTGTAACAATCTATGCCCACACCTGTTAATTACTGTACAGCACTGTAACCAAGCTGATAATTACCTTGTCTTGCTCCCATGCCCTGTTACCCTTGGGGCTGGCTCGCTATACAAATGAATAAACAAACAAACAAACAAACAAATTATATAGCTCAGAGCATTGCCAGAGGACTAAGAGTTCCATTATGACCAACCCTTTGCAAAGAAAGCAAATATCTTATAGCCAAGTGGGAACAGATACTGAATAAATGCTCCTTGGATCTAATTTTATTGACCATTCAAGAATGATCTAACAACATAGCACAACTTGATGAAGAAATTGAAACATTGAGTAAAGAAATTACCGAATTGACAGATTTGGCTTCCTTATTTGAAATATTGCTAGATATCAATACCAAGCTAGAGGGATACACAACTGATTTAGAAGCCCACAAGGTTAGGAAATTTAAGTGGGAAACATATGGCTATTTACATAATGAAGTCATACATGGACTTATAAATATCAGTTTAAGGGCCAAGACCTAGTAAGACATCTACAGATAATAGCAGTTCTGAGTCTGATACTACAGAACTAAGGGACCACACAAATAACGATAGTCAAACAGAATGCACCTCAGGTGCAACTGCAAGAAAAACTACAACAATGCTGACAACGGGTTCTTCCCCTTCGGCTTCTTCTTTTTTAAACCAAAAAGGAAAAGTACGAGGAGGGTGCCAAGGCAGAAATCAAGGAATGCTAACCAGATTCCAAACACGGCGGAATTAGTGGTTAACTTATCTAAAAGGCAATTGTCTAATCATGAAATTCGAACACTTGAAAGAGGTCTTAAAAATGTGCCTACATACAGCACCAGCAAGTTTAACACTGAAGTTGAACTTCAAAAACTAGTATGCACGCTCAAACTGAAGGTATTTTTTGCTGAAATTCCACCTTCTACCAATCTGAATCCTTCAGAGAATGAATACATAGAGTTTAAGCTGAGAAGTACATGTTCAGCCCCTATCACAGTACCTTCAATAGAAATATTTCATAAACGGTACTAGCAGATGTGAACAAGATCCAGTTTAAGAGCCCGAGATATCACAACCTGAACAGAGGGGAACTTTCTCATATTAAATCCCAGACACAAGTATCACAATCAGACCTTCAGATAAGAGTACAGCAATAGTGATTATGAATTTGGAAGACTACGATGAAGAATGCAAAAGACAACTATAAATTCAAACACATTTGCAAAACTAGAAAGTGACCCAACCATGGAAATAAAACAAAATCTAGAAGTTATTCTGACTTTGGCAGAAGAGAAGGAATGGATTAACCATAAAACCAAATCCTTCGTGTGCATTAGCCATCCAAAAAAGCCACATTTGTATGTTCTCCCAAAAAATCATAAATGTTTGAACAAACCACCGGGAGACCAATTGTAGCTGAAACAGGAAGCATATTACAACCTTTAGGTATTTATCTGGATTTCTTCCTTCAGCCTATTATATAAAAAACAGCTACGTATGTTAAAGACACTACCCACTTTTTACAGATACTAAGCCAAATTCAATTGACAACTTCAGACATACTTTTTACCATAGATGTGAGCAGCTTATATACGAGCTTACCCCACGATCAGGGACAAGAGGCCGTAAAATGGCTGCTTATAAACAAAGGATCAATAGGAGCGTCAAAAGAATTCTTGATGATATTGTTGAATTTCATCGCATTGAACTCTTGTTTTGAATTTAACACGGCCTTTTATTTACAAACTTCAGGAACAGCTATGGGTGCTACAATGGCTCTGACATACGCTAATAGCTTTATGTACTGGTTTGAAACCATGCATGTCTTGTATCAGCCTAACTGGAAGAAACACATTAAAATTTGGCACAAATATATAGATGATATTTTCGGTGTATGGAGTGGCAGCAGAGAAGAATTTCTTGGATTTTTGGTATACCTGAACATAGACAGTAGAATTCAATTCACAATGGAGATTCAGAATCCTAATATACATTACCTGGATGTACAGACTAAAATTATTGGTCCCAATATCACCACGACACTATACTCAAAACCAACAGATCGGAATAATGTATTGCACAGGATGAGTTTTCATCCTCCAAACATCCTAAAGAATCTACCCTAGGGGTAAATGCTCAGAGTTAAAAGAATAGTTTTTTGATCTGGATGAATGTAATGAACAGTTGAATGTTTTACAAGACAAACTGAGAGATCAGTGTTATCCGGAAGATGATCTTCAAAGAGCGTTGTTGAAAACACAAGCTACAGACTGTACAGATCTGCTGGTGAAGAAAATCATACGAAGCAGTCTGGATCTAGTGTGTGTGTCTAAATACTCCACTCAAACCACTCAAACCAGACAGAGGCCTCATTACGAGGTTGGAGGTAGCCATGGTGCCATTAGCGCCATGGCTGTCTCCAAAACCCTTCCGACTCTGCCCTGGTGAATGGAGCAATTACCGGTCCATTCCAAGGTTGGCGGGACTGGTAATGCCCCATTCACCAGGGCCATTCCCCATTCCCATTTGAGCCCCCATAGGGCTCAATGGGAATGGGGAAGGCACTAATAACGGTACCGCAAATTGCGGCACCGTTACTAGCTCTAGAGTACCTATGCGGGTCTCGTCCTTAACACCTGGAAAAACCAGGCGTTAAGGAAGGACCCGCAAAGGGAACTCGTAGTAGGGCAGTAAGGGATTACCGGCACTGGTGCCCTTTCAGGCGCTGGTAATCCATTACCGCCCACCTCGTAATGAGGCCCAGATAAAGCAAAGTATAATGAAACATTGGAGTATTTTGGCCAGTGATGACAGACCCAAGCAACCTTTGTCTACACCTCTGGTATTTGCTTATCAAAAAAGTAATATGTTTGGAAATATGTTAGTGGACACTCCAGGTAATGTCAAGAAACATCCCAACAAACACCCAGAGACTTTTCCATGCTTCACATGTGGTAGTTGCAACAATGTCATCAAAGGGCCTATAGTGTCACATCCGAGAACAGGTGAACGGATCAAACTAAAATATCATGCAACATGTGCTACAGAGAATGTCATATATGGTATTAAGTGTCCCTGTGGGAAATATTATGTTGGAGAGACGGCAAGGAAAATGAGGTTAAGACTAAATGAACATAAGTCATGCATTACGAACAATAATCAAGTCTCGGCTATAGCCAGACACTTTGTCGGTAATGGACACACAGTTTCCCAGTTAAGATTTAACATCCGAGAGATCGTTGACACCAAAGGACACCACATAAATGCCAAGAAAAAAAGAGACCAGGGAGAGGCCTTCTGGATAGAGAGAATGGATGCTCTCTCTCTGGGGGGCATCAACGAAGAATGGGACCTGAACTGTTTTCTTTGATCCATATTCACCTTATTTGAAGTTATGAGCCTTTTTGAAACTCAAGCAACAAGGAACGGCTTTCTCTGATCCATTTTCTCCTTTTGGAAACTCAGATTGAACAAGCTCTTCAAGCAACAAGATGAGGACTTGATTAGTTATCTCACGATACGAACGCCTGATTTGGCGTAGAACTTATGTCTGATTAACATTACACATTTACAGATTCATGCATAGTGGTTTACTGTAGATGGCTTACTTCATAGAAGATAATGTGTTTACCATTCTCACTGTCATGATTGTTATGTGAAGATTGCACTTCATTTCCCATAATGCACCATGCGCCCAGACTTTTTTATCTAGCTCTGAGATTGTCTTTGATCTATTTCTGTGTTTGATTTCGCAGTATGGCCAAGTACCTGCTTCTAACCTAGATATCACAATTCAATAGAGGGCATAAACATATGCAGATCATATTTCTAGTATTGATAGACATACAACTCGTTGTTGAATGTACATTTGAATTTTCCCATCCCATTATGGCCGTCCATGGTTTAACTCCATGGCAACCATAAGTTTACTTTTACAGTAGCGCTCAACGCGCTGCTACTGATACAGTCAAGGTGGTATTGGCATTCAAACACAGGTAAGAGAGATGAACACTTCCAACTCGGGTCAGATTAATACAACTTTAGTTAAAACTAGTGTGTTTTTACACACAGGAACCACACATGATTGCTGTCTTGACCCGTGCAGCCAGGAGGAGTATTTGGCACAGAGCACCGCCCGTAGTTCTCTTAACCCCTCATAACTTGATAAAATGCACGGCATATATTTAGACGAAATACACACAGTTGGCAATATACACATTTATATTGATCTTTTCATTATACCAGTGATTGGTAGACACATAGACAACGCAGTGGAACATTCCTTATTCTCTGTGCAAGGCGGAGACGCCATTCTAAGAATGAAGCTAGATTTACAGACTAAGCAGGTCAGTTGAGACAATTTACATTTAACATATATGTAGGTATTTGAGCCAGTTACCATAAGCATAGTATCAAATCAGTTTTTTATTTACTCTTCTTTTCAGGACAACACCACATGGGTACTCCACAATACGTATTTATGAATACATGTATGTTTTATAATGCCATGAACGCATTTCTTGCCACAACATTATCATGTCATCATGAACCATGAACCAATTTGCGAATATTTTTACGAATTGCAAATACAAATACTTATTATCACTTTGTAAATTTATTTGCTTTGCTTATACCAATATTATGATTTAGAGTCTCTTGATAAGGGTGAATAGGACCTGACGAAGGACGATGATGTCCGAAATGCATTGGCCCTTGTTGAGGCATCTGCATAACTTCAACAAAAATCAAACACAACTAGTGTGAAATATACTAATCAGTGTAAACAGTCAAGATATAAGAAGCCAAGATATATACATTTCTTACACCCCTGGCTCATTGCCAAGGTCCTTTGGTCACTATTTTGGAGTGCAAACATGGAGGCACCTTCTCACGCAGTTTGCAATACACGCAGGGATACAAACTTAACCAAGGATTAATAAACCAATTGAAAAAGTGCTGTGAACACTCACCGCTCCTCAATCACTTCCTGTAATGTCATCAGAGGTCAAGGGTCCTGTGATGTCACTTCCACCACCCCAGGCATTTTGGTGAAATGACATCACTGCATGTTTATGTTTTACACATCTCTAAATCTCTTTTTGAGTGTTGTGCCTAGTTGTATTAAATGCCCTGTTCGGTTCTGGCTGAAAACTGACAGTCTTTGCTTATTTTAATACAGCTTTTAAGAAGCTGATAGTTTAGTGTTTCTCTTGGCTTGTTCACTGTTGGCAATAAGTTACTTAAGACTGAACGACAACAACATAGGTTGCATTTTTTTTGTAAAAACACAGTGTAGCTGTTTCCTAATTGTCATATGAATCTTACTTCTCTGTAGTGTGTTTTGGGTCTTCATTTGCAGAAGAAACTATGTCAGGAGGCCAGACTTTCCACCCATCTTTGGGAGTAGAGGACAGTTGCACAGGTTGCATCTATATTTGCAAGATGACCTGAGTGTGGTCTTTTGTTGTTGAAATTTCTGAAACATTTAGTGACTGGTGTGTTCTCTGTCCATTACTTTCATGTGCCCTGGGCATTGTATCATATCTTCATGGCATGTTTGCAAAATATTAATACAAATATAATGTTATAACATATGTTACTGTTATTGTAATATAACTTGTGTAAGGCACAACTCGCCCAAAGGCGTCAGTGTACATTAAGACATAGGAGAGTCAGAGCCAGAAAGATACAAGTGAACAAAAGAAGAATCTAATCATTCGAGTTAAAAAGAAACCTTTTAAGAGATCTCTTAAAGGAGAGTACTTCAGAACAAAGGTGAAGAGAGGTAGGGAGTAGATTCCACAGGAGAGGGGCGATGGAGTAAAAGCTGGTACCACCAAAGCTTATATCTGGGTAGCTCGAGTCTGTTAATATTGCTGGAGCGAAGTGAGTGGGAAATACAAGAGCGCCTAATTCAATCCTTGAGATATACTTGTGCTTTGTCAGTAAGGCACTTATGAGTGAGAAGCAATACCTTATAGGTAATATGATGTTTGATGGGAAGCCAGTAAAGAGATATGTGTGCATCTCTGATGTGATACGTACTAGAGAGGCCACACACAGCTCGAACCGCATTATTTTAAGCGACCAGGAGCACGTCAAAGTTGGACTTAGATTTACCTGCCAACCGGCTGTTACCATAGTCGAGTTTGGAGTTGACCAGGGCAACAGCAAGGGAAGCAGTATTAGATTCGGACAGTAAAGGTTTTATTTGCCTAATCGATTGCACACTGTAGGCACAAGATGCCTTTTTCCAGCTAGCGTGTTTTTTCATATTTATTGAGGAATCAAGATAGATGACCAGGGTCTTACACCAGGGATCTGTATTGATGGTGGAGCCAGCAATGTCGAAAACGGTGTATCAGGGATCCAGCTTCAAAAGCTGGATCCCTGATACACTGAGCATAATGTTGGTTTTGTTCCCTTTGAGAGCCTGGGAGTTATTAATCATCCATTCCTCTATTTTAGAGTAGATAAATGTGTTTTTCTCAAGGTCCATCTCATAATCACTGCTTAATTTAATTATGACCTGCATATCATCGGAGTAATTTGCATAGTCTATGCAAAAAGACTATCAAGAAGTTCAAAAAAGGACAAGTGTACAAATTAAAAAGGGGAGGTGAGAGTCAGGCTCCCTCTGTGACTCCGCATTTAAGATGTGCAGGAAGGGATTTTAAGCCGTTGGAACCAACATGGGCCAATCTAGGGCCCAGAAAAGAGGTCAGTCAGTCTAAAGCTCTACTGGAGCTATTCACAATGGCCCCCAACCTCTCAAGCAGCAGTGAGTGGTCCACAAGATCGAACCCTGCAGAGACATCTAGTAGCATCAACAGAGCTACCTGACCCAAGTCAACAGTATGGCATAAGTTTGCTTTCAAATCTAACAAGGCTATCTTGGTGCCATGAAGGGACCAAAAGCCAGACTGAAGGGAAGCCAATAGGTGCTTATCTTCAATGTGTTGTTGAATTGGGGTATATGCTAACCTGTCCAAAATCTGTAACAAAAAAGCCACATTGGTAATAGGGCGATAGTTGCCTACAGAGGATTGATCAAGTGAAGCCTTTTTGATCACAGGGGAGATCTATACATTTTTCAGCGATGCAGGAACAGTAGAGGTGATGTAGGAAGAATTCACCAGTCATGTAAAAAATGGATCCAGCCAATTGAATGATTCTTTAATTTTGGAGGAAGGGTAAATGTCATTGTTACAAGAAGAACGCTTTAGATGCGAAACAATTTTAGAGAGTTCAGCCTCTTTAATCTCCATAAAATAAAAAACAGGAGTAGTGGAAGCAGGGGGATGGATTTGGAAAACCGCACTGGGTTTGGTACTGGTGGGCATAAAGGGGAATAACGCAGCATTGTAATCTTATTGTGATGGGAATTCAATTTATCACAAAAACCCAGTTGAATATCGGAGCACCATTGATCACTCTTAACTGTGGCAGGGTAATGATTGTCCTTCCCTTCGAACTCCCTAAGGATAGTAAAGTGTTATTTTTGGGATGAGTTTTCTGTTTTAATTCGATCTTTGTAAAAATCCCATTTGGCCGCCATGCTGGCAATTTTATAATAGGCTGCGGCCTTACGATTCAGAGCATGATTGTTGGCAGAGGTATTTTTCCACCACTCCGTTTCTTTTTTGTCTCTTCAATGTTCTGAGATCTAAGATTTCCTCAGAGAACCAAGATTTGCTCAGAGTTTCAGTTTTGACCAGTTTAACAGAGTGTTGGGGTGTGTTCACAATAGAGGAAATTATCTCATTGTATTGGTAAGTAAGGGTAACTGTGTAGTCAGAGTGTGATAGGTTGGCTAAAATAGGAAGAGCTAGTTTACAAACAACAACAGGCATGATCTTATGGAAATTCCTTACAATCATTTCAACTTGTGGATTGAAGTTAAATCTAGCAAGTTTTCCAGGCAAGTCCAAAAAGAAGGAGAGAAGGCAATGGTCAGTCAGACCATGGGCAGGTAAAAATGTCACAATGTCAACGTTTTGTAGGACTAAGTGATACGAAAGTACCCAGTCCAGGATGTGTCCATCTTATTGAGTAGGGATCTTTATAAATTGTTGGAGGCCAAAGATTGAACAATATTTGAGGCTTCATGATCATCAGAGTGATAGGCCCAGAGGTTGAAATCACCCAATACAATAACATAAGAGGTAGTCTTAATAAGATGAGAAGCTGTTCTTCAAACTGTGGTATGGCTATAGGAGGATGAAAGAAGGCAAGTATGCAGATAGTGGTGTTACAATCAATTGTGATTTTAATCACAGTGTGTTTACCTTCATCACATGACAAGGATGTGCATAAGAAGTCAAAGTTTTTTTAACAATAACTGCCATGACTCCACCCCGGCAGGTGTCCCGATCTGTACAGAAAGCTGATAGCCAGGTGGGTAGAGACAATGGCAGAGTGATTACTGACATCAGGGAGCCAAGTGTCTGTAAGACACAGTATATCAAGTCCTTGTGTGAGTATGAGATCAGAGACCTCATCAGCGTGTTTTACCATGGAGCAACTGTTCAAGAGCCCAACATGCAAGCACGAAGAAGAGGCGTCATTCACCCCAGAACTAATGTCAGGAAGGGCATTCCTACAAAAATATTCATAGTTCCCAATCAAGCAGGAGGCATTAACATATCAGCGATAAGAACATTTCTGGGAGTGAAATAACTGGCAATGTTATTAATATTAGATGGTTTGGAGCATGTTGCAGGAGTGGCGGCAATATAATCAAAACGACTAGGCGTATGCTTCGAGGGTACATCTGGGGGCAAGGAACTCCAATAATATATCTAACTTCAAACATGAATGCAGCGACTGATGTAGACCTACGTTGGAAGTGCGGACCAGACATGGACGGGCCCAGACCGGCCTACCTCATGCCCCAGCAGTCATGCGCTTATTGCAGTATAAAAAGCCAGTGAACTACAAAGGTAGAAGGGGGATGTAGTTCTAGAGATTGGCACTATCAACAAGAAATAAAATCAATATTGAAAAAACGTCTATAAAATATAGTAACTAAGCGGATAAGAGTAATCAATAAGATTCCATATATCGTAGCATGATTAACACAAGTTAAAGTTAATGGTTAAAAAGTCTAACAGCTTCAAAGGCATATTTAATAGGGTGCATGAAACACAAAGCGCCAACACTCATTAAACCAGAAGGAGGAAAGGCAGGGCTATATATACCGGCACAGACCGGCCTCCCTCACGCGCTGGCTGCACAATATTAGTGGGAGTGATGACAAATAATGGACCCGTTGTGGTGAATTGGTAATAAAGTAGCTGAAAAATGAAAGTGGTGGGGGAGAATAAGGATTTTTATGGTTTTATTTGTGTAAAAGGAACACATGAATAACGTATGTGTACTTTTCCCCTGTGCTACATGAAAAATAAACATATTCCACAGAGATTGAGTAGTTGTGTTTTGTTTTGCAATGTTCAAAGTTACAAAATGAAATCACACAAACTCATTGTAGAGTCATCTTGTGCATATGTTTAACACCAATGTATTATTAGTATATCAACTATATTTGCATGATGCTATGTCACAGTAGTTCTTTGGAGAATCTGTAATGCCCCAACATAGTTTAAAAGTAGGAGGTGCACTGATGCCCCATGGGGAAACCCTGTTGGTGGATGAAGGGGTTGCCAAGGCATTTGGCTGCTGCCCCTAGCCCTATGGTGGTGGGGGTGGGGGTAGTGCACAGTGGACTGCCTAGTCCTCCAACCATATCATGTGCTAAAGGCAAGTTATAAGCACATTCCCACTGTGACCCTCCTTGGGTCTAGGAGTGGTGGTGCATGGAGCAGGCAATGCCTGCACACTCGGCTTCTCGCAGTTGCAGGAATCTCATATTAATTTACAGAGATAAAGATATGGACTAGTATTAAGCCATGGCATTTGAGAAGCAGTCAACCAATCACTGCACAACTACTCTACACCAATCCAATAAAGAACTGATAGAATAAGGGCACCCACCACGAGGATTAGGGTTAGGGCATGACCACCAGAGTGGAGACCGCCACATTAGAATTTGAAGACCACCTCAGGTTTGGGATCCACAAGCCATTGCTTCTCCAACAGCCTGAAAGGATACACCTGATTTCACTTGCCACAGAAAGAGGCTGGAAGGCAAAGCCAAGGTGTGGCAGGCAGGGAAAGGACCAACCAGGGGATGGATTATAATTGTAATTTTGTTTTTATAACATGCTTAATACAGGTCACCAGTTTCTAAGGTCGAGCCCGGGATTCAAACATGTGTTGATATGCATTCTCTTTATGCCAAGACCAATACATTGCCCCTGAGCTATCTTCCTGGCCTAAATGGTTGAGCCATGTGCACGCCCCACAACAGAGCTGTACACCATCCCTAGTGGCTGAGCAGGATATTGCTTCTCCATCCTAGCTAACACATCGGAATTCCCTTTCAAAAGAAAAAGGTGGAAGGACAGAGCCAGCACGCAAAAGGCAGGTCTGCACTGGAAATCTAGTGGAGCTAGGCAGAAGAGATCCTAATGAGCGGGTTGGAGGGTGACTAGAAGGAGCAGGATAAGGACCTGGAAGAGGAGTTGTGGACAGGGGACAGAAGGGCATTTTCTGGAGCCTGTGGAGCGCAAGAGGCCAGAGGCTAAAAGAGAACACCAGAAATATGGGGTAAAATGGAGACAGGTGAATGCAGGAGAAGCTTATGAAGTTTAGCACCTGGGTAAGATGGGATATTTTCTTAATTTTCAATGGTAATCAAATACAATTATCCATCATTTGCAAGAGGATTAACGTCTAAAGCCAATTGTTAAAGTTTAACTGTACTGCAAGTACTGAAATCATTGTGTTTCTAGATCTTGAATTACAAGCTGGAAATGGTGAAGTAGGTACAACAGGGTTTCAATAAACCACAGAGAACAATGGACTATTGCCATAGAACAATTACCTCCCAAAAGCATTACATGAGTGTTCAGCATTTGTGCAATATCTTAGATATAGAAGCAACTTCAAAGTTTCCAGGAAGTTGATCCACATGTGATAGATCTAACTCTATTGTGATCATCAAGTGATTGCTCTGAAAGAAATATGAAGAAAAGCTTGCAAAGAGCCAGAAATATAACCCATGACATTTAATTACAACAAACTGAAAAAGCTAGTACAGCTTTGAATATGATCACAGCTGTTTTGAGCTGTGGTCGCAAACACGGATTACTGGTGATACCCTTCTGTAGATTATCATCTGTGTGTGCACTAACCAAGAAAGAAATTGACATAGGATGAGTTACTTCTTGGATTAAAAAGAAACTTTATGAAATGCAACTATAGCAACCAAACCTATTTGAGTATGTGCCCTTTTGAACTCAAATATGTGGGCATGACAAGCATACCAACAAAAAGAAGGATCACTGAACATAAATCATGTATTAGGTGTCAGAAAGAAAATGTGCCCCTTGTTGAACACTTTATAAAAACTAAAAACAATGTGGAATACTGCAATGGACAATTCTTGAAAACAGTGAACCCCTTTTTGTTCTGTCATGAAGAATGTTGGACTTTTAGGCTCAAAACGATACCAGATACCTGAATCAAAATATTCAATGGGACTGATTGTCAACCTTAAAAAAAGTCTCAATTCTTTCAGTCATGTTCAACTTTTATTCAATATGTTTGAGAAATGTACGAGAAAGGTGATTGGTATGGTTATTTTCAAACAGTATATAATGCGAAGACCTGGTGGCACATCCTCTTTTGATCTATATTGCCCATTGCTTCATATGCTCTAAAATGAAGATAACTGTATACATATAGATACAGTCAGGGGCGTGCACCGCACAGGATAGCCATCTGGGCAAAATGTCCCTATACTTACCATGGAACTTTTCTCAAATCTGGCCACTAGCATCCCCCGAGAAATTAAATAAATGTCTCCCTCATATGAAATGAGTGATTAACTGAAAATTATCTGGCACAGGAGCAACTTGTCATAAAAAAGATGGTGATTTTTTCAGACAACATCTTGTTTTGAGAGCAGATTAGACGGTGCATTTCAAGGCATTGTAACATCCTCACAAGCGACATGAAACATTTATTTTCTAATCCTACAGTTTTTGCATATCAGAGGAGTAAAAATCTGAGAAATGTATTGGTTAATACCAGCGGCGAAAAAAGAAAAGATAAAAGAGAAAGACATCAAGCAACTATGGGAATTGTTAAAACTTGTATTGCCACCTGTGGTGTTAATTGTGTGTAGTGGTCCCTAAGGGCACTGCACATGATTCTGCCTAACACTGGTGTACACTGGTGTACAGCGGTGAGGATTTGGAAGTAGAGTGATTACACTTAGAGTGCTGCTATTGCTTGTGTTCAACTAACCACAAGACTAACACCAACAATTCTATTTAACTAAGAAATCATGTCAAATATGGAAAGCTACACTGAAGAGAGTCTTTTACTCTATACTGCTGAGGTTCTGAGAACCATGTGTAGGGATAAGAATCTCTCTGGTAAAGGAAAGAAATCTGAACTGGTTGCAAAGTTAATGGGAAACAGTCTGGAGAGTGGCTCAGAAGTGCCTACCACTCCAGCAAATGTTGATTTTTATGTTTCTGATTCTGAGAGTGTTAATTGTGAAGAAGTAGATGAGTCCTTGTTAGGAAACCCTACAACTCCTTTGCCTGCTCAGAATGCAAAACCTCTGTCCACAGGGACCCCCACAGGTCCTACACTTACTCCTGAGTTTATTGCACTTGAGAAAATGAGACTTGAATTGGAAGTGAAACGTATTGATGCACAAACTGCCATGAAATATCAAGAGTTAAGGCTCAGAGAAATGGAGCTGAACCATGAACTAGAAAAGAAGAAACCGTCTCTAGAAAATGCTTCTCTCCCAGAGTCTTCTAGGTCTTCCAGCCCTAAGAGACCCCGTATTCCAAAGGAAATTATTGGTATGTATGAGACTAAAGTTGATATTTTGGATTGGTTAGCAATGTTTGAGTACAATCATGGGATTCAAAGTATCTCAGGGAATCAGTTGATTCCTTTGCTTTTCTCTAGGCTCCCCCCTGTTGCAAGTGATGTTGTAATGGAGTTGGGGGAGGAGGATAAACAGGATTATGAGTGTGTGAAACTAACATGAATAGCTAGATTTGGGAAGACCCCTTCCCAGTATGTTAAGAGGTTTAGAACCCTCAAAAAGCATGATGGTGCCACTTGGGCTACCTGGGTGGATGAATGTTTGAAAAACTTAAATGGTTGGGTTAAGAGTTACAAAGTGAACACTTATGAAGGTTTGAGGAATCCTGTAATGTTTGAGTCTATTTTTGATGTCTGCTCTCCTGAGCTTAGACATCACTTGGCTGATTCAAAGGAGATAGATCCTAAGATACTAGCTAAGGCTGCTGACTTATGCGTTGCCAACAGAGCTACTCACAAGGATTCTGGGGCTACTCAGAAAAAGGATGAGGGGAAGCAGCCAAATAAAGACAACAGAGGGAATTCCAATAATTCCAATCCAAAAGAGGGCCCCAAACATAACCAGGGTAAGCCACAAGGTAAATCGAATCAGGCTAGTGTACCATCTGGTTCCACACCAGATGGAGGTCAGAGCAAACCCCCATTCCAGAGAGCATTTGGGAAATGCTTTCTTTGTGGGTTACCTGGCCATGTGAAAGGAGATCCCAAGTGTAAGGGTAAACCTTCAGGGATCAACACTGTCTCCTTAGCCTTCTCCCAGGTGGACGAAGTACCTATAACCAGTGGAAACTTTCAGCTACTAGCTGATGACCCCATGAGAGTTTCAGCTAGTGTTTCTTTAGTGTCCTTGGGTCTTTGGGAACAACAGAACTTAGATGTCTATAACTCAATCCCAGATAATACTAAAGAGCATTACAAAGATAGTGTTCTTGTGAATGGTCAGGAAACACCTGCCATCAGAGACACTGGAGCAAGCATAACTGTGGTTGATGAATGTTTTTTCAAGGTGGAGGATGTTGCTAAGGCACCCACACACCTGACCAAGTTAGCTGGAGGCCCTGTGCAAATGGTTCCCCGGTTACCAGCTCTCATCCAGTGTAATAACATGACTGTCAGGATACCTGTAAGTGTGCAAACTAACGTACCTGGGAGGGTCCTGCTGAGTAATGACCTTAAAACACTTGGAGTTGTGTCTAGTACCCCCAGATCCCCCAGCAGAAGGAAGCAGGAGCTCACAAGGTCTGCAAGGGAGAGAACCTTAAGAGGCTCTCCTGGGGACATGATAGAGGAAGCTATCACCCCAAGTCCACAGGACTTACTTACTGCCATTGCAGGACAAGAAAAGACAAAGGGGAAACCTAAGTCTGCCAGCAAGAAACCAGCAAGTACTCCTGTGCCCAGATGGACATCTCCGAGACTGTCCAAAGTCACACCTGTGATTCCCACACCAGCTGAGGCTGAGTGTGAGGTTCAACCCTGTATGGTCAAACTAGTATTTTACCTTGGTAGGAGATCTTGACCCTTTGACCATCCTGAGCTGCAGTCTTTACTGACAGAAGGTGGGCCCACTGGGAAGATTTCAGTAAGGGACAAAGAGAGTGTCCTACCTTGGAAGGTCTTCGCCAACAGGCCACTTCTCAGCTCAATGGGACTGAGCCTGGGAAGTATAGGTTACACTGGGAGGATGGCCTCCTCTACAGTGAGCCAACTGAGTCAACTCCTGGAGTCTACAAAAGACTTGTAGTACCTCTAGTGAACCAACTCCAGTTTCTGCAGTTAGCCCATGAGGTACCTTTGGCTGGTCACTTAAGATTTAAGAAGACCAAGGAAAGGCTCTCTCTGCACTTCTACTAGCCTAAGATGGGTTCAGAAGTAGACAAATTCTGCAGAAGCTGCCACACTTGCCAAACTTCTGGTAAGAGTGGATCCAAGAATGTGGCACCCTTAGTGCCTCTCCTGGTGGTGGGAGTTCCTTTTGAGAGGGTTGGGATTGACATTGTTGGTCCTCTTGACCCTCCCACATCTTCAGGCAACAGGTTCATCCTGGTTGTAGTGGACCATGCCACTAGATTTCCTGAAGCTATTCCTATGAGGACTGTTACGGCTCTGGCTGTGGCTAAGGCCCTACTTGGTATTTTTACCAGGGTAGGTTTTCCTAAGGAGGTGATATCTGCCAGGGGAACACATTTTATGTCCCACTACATGCAAACCATGTCGAAAACCTGTGGACTCACCTACAAGTTCTCAACTGCCTACCATCCACAAACCAATGGGTTGGTAGAGAGGTTTAACCGAACTATGAAGAGCATGATAGGTGCTTTAGAAGAACCCCTTAGAAGAAAGTGGGACCTTCTACTGCCATGCCTTCTCTTTGCATACAGAGAAGTCCCTCAGGAGGGAGTAGGATTCAGTCCCTTTGAACTTCTCTATGGCCATCTAGTCAGAGGTCCATTGGCCCTGATTAAGGAGGGGTTAGAGAGTGCTCCTTCCCCCACGCCAGTCAGAGTGACTGACTTTGTGATAGGTCTCCAGAGGAGAATGTCACACATGATGGCAAAGGCAAGTGATAACTTGAGGGCTGGTCAAGCTCTAGCCAAACATTGGCATCACCAGAATGCTAACATGGTTGAGTTTACTCAAGACAAGGTTGTTCTCATTATGGTCCCAACAAGGCAGAGGGCCTTGCAGGACAAATGGATAGGACCCTTGAAGGTTGTGGGTAAACCTGGAGAGGTGGACTATCTGGTGGATTTAGGCAATCCTAAGGAGGCTCCCAGAGTCTTTCGCACCAACCATTTAAAGGCTTATGTCTCTAGTCCTGACATAGGAGCTCTGCTTCTAGCTTCAGCTCAGGAGGAGGAGGAGAGTGAACCTCTGCCTGACCTCCTCAGAGGCTTACCTTGAGCAAGTGGAAGGAGTCAATCTCTCGTCCAGTCTCACATCTGACCAGCAGGATGAATGCAAGTTACTGTTGAATCAGTTTGCCGCCCTGTTCTCACTTTCACCAGGCTTGACCCCCTGGGGCCAGCATGACATACACACTGGTGACTGTTTGCCTGTCAAGAGCAGGGGGTACAGAATGTCAGACAACGTCAGATCCCACATAAGGAGTGAGGTCAACAAGATGCTTGATCTTGGGGTTATAGAGCCCTCTACTAGCCCATGGTCTAGCCCAGTTGTGCCAAAGAATTGAGATTCTGCATGGACTATAGAGCTCTAAATGCAGTCACAACGACTGATGCCCATCCTTTGCCTAGAACAGATGAGCTGGTGGACAAACTTGGTGCAGCCAAGTACCTCAGCACATTTGACCTAACGTCAGGCTATTGGCAAATAGCCCTGACAGGCCATGCCAAGGAGAAAACTGCATTCTCCAGCACAGCTGGCCTGTACCAATTCAAGATAATGCCTTTTTGGATTAAAGAATGCACCTGCTACATTTCAGAGGATGGTCAATCAAGTTCTGAATGGGATGGAGGACTTCTGCATGGCATACTTGGATGACATTGCCGTGTTCAGCCCTACATGGAAAGAACATGTTGAACACCTAGGATATGTATTGCAGGCTCTTGACCAGGCCCCCATGACCATAAAAGCAAGCAAATGTTAAATTGGTCAGAGTTCAGTGGTCTACCTTGGGCATGAGGTAAGAGGAGGTGAAATAAGGCCATTGCCTGGCAAAGTACAGGCTGTACAAAACTGGGCCACCCCCACTACTCAAACCCAAGTGAGAGCCTTCCTAGGTCTCACTGGGTATTATGTCATGAGCTTGGGTCATGGCCCTAGATTAGCCTCTAAGAATTTGTGGACCATGGCTTATCATGCTTGGTCCGTAACACGGAAAGAACCATGTTTAGGCTATGGGGGGAAAGACACTTCCTCATCACCTAAGATGGCGGCTTAGGGGTTCTATGGAAAGTAACCGTCATGGTCTAGTGCTTCACACTCACAGCATATATAAGTCCCTCCTCTCACCTGCTCCGCGCTTCGCGTCGTCTGCTTTGCAGTGTACGCTTACCGCGGCTCCAGTTCCTGTCACAGTTTTCCTCAGCCCACTCTTATGACATCCTGCCGTGGTTCCATAGTTTTCCCTTTGTAGTTAGTGTACATTTCCCGTCACTTCCACAGTATTTCCCTGGTGTCTGATTTTAGGCAGCATTCTCGCAAGTTGCCTTCACGATTACCTCAGTACAATTGCCGCGCTCATTCCTGTCAGCGGAACATTTGCAAATCTCCCTCAGCAGTTTGAAGCCTGTTGATTTGTCAAGCAGCAATTACCGCAAGTATTGGCTGTTTATGTTGTTGCGCCCTTGTTTTTTAGGTGCCTTTTCAGTCAGCGGAGTTCCATGGTTTTTGTAACAACAGTAATAAGTTGTTCCCCTGTCAGTCAGCCTTTCCACACATGCTAGGTAGTATTACAATTCGGTGACAAGGTTTTGAGTCGTCAATTCTGGGGAATGTTACAGTTGCTTCCAGTCAGTAAAACTACTAGAGTCATGTTGTTAGTTGTGGAAAGTCTTCTTCACGAGTTAGCATACACCACACGTTTAATGTAAAAAAGAATTATACCTTATCTCTGCAGTTAACCTTTTTCTGGCCAATTGTTCACACGCATATTGAGTTGCTCCTCATAGTTGAGTTGGATGTGACTAGGTGTTCATGCACGTCAATATAATGGAACAGCTTATCATAGCTATTCTTGCCAGGAATAGTATCTAACTCCTTATCTATTCCTATCACCCCATTCTTTGCATGTCACGCACACCGGCTATCCTTCCTTCCCTCAGAAAATCGCATTTCATTTCCCTTCTTCAGAACAAGCGCCCCTGCGTAGAAGCAGGATGGAGAGCTCCCAAAAAACAAACTACAGGTAACGCCTCCTGAACTGTATGAGAGATAATTCCTGAACGAGTGCATTAGACTAGTATACTAAGGATTACTGAATGTTTCTTGTAGATCACCAGACTGCATAGATTAACTACGCACACTGAGAATAGCACCAAACAGATTTCCAGAGAAGTGCTCCCGCAGAGTTTCTGAGGTAAGCATTACAGAACGCGAAGCCGTGCTGAAACTATACTCTGTTTGAGCATTCATGGAAAATACAGAAATGGATCAGTTAACTCAACTTCTGGGGGAATTACGAGCTGAAGTCCACGCAGCTCGGTCGGAGACCAATGCCCAGAGAAGAGAGCTGGTGGTGAACAAGGATCGAACAGACGAATTGGCTCGTCAGCTATTACAGACTCAAGCAGGTCAGGTACCGCTACCATTAAATAATTCCCAGGCTTCTGCATCTACGGCGCCCCAGGCTCCAGTCCAATTGGTCATTCCTGGAAATGTTCCGTTAGCTCCTCCTGAGCGCTTCACCGGAGATCCACAGAAATTTGCTGTGTTCTTAAATCAATGCAGACTACATTTTTTGTGCAGACCGGGAGTGTTCCCCACAGACCAATCAAAGGTGGCCTTCATGTTATCTTATTTGGGCGGCTATGCGGCTGACTGGTCCATACCCCTGGTGAATAGGGATGATCCGGTGTTGCAAAACTTCCAGGATTTTCAGAAAAAATTGGAAAGACTTTTTGCTCGACACACTCAAGGGCATGCATTGGATGGTGAGTTGTTGTCATTGAAGCAAGGCAATCAAGAATTGCTGGCCTATGTGGCCACATTTAATAGGTTAGTGGCAGAAACCAATTGGCCTACGGAAAAAAGAACGACTTTATTTTATCGAGGTCTGCGCAGTGAATTAAAGGACGTTTTGGCACAAGTGGTGAACCCTCCGGAGGATATCAATGACTTCATTGATTTGACTATTCAGTTAGACCACAGGCTACAAGATCGTAGAACTGATCGCGCTCGCATAGACAGTCGAGCATATGTGGTTCGCCCTAGAGAAACAATTGCAAGATCAGGCCCAGAAACCCACTCCAAACCCATGCAGTTGGGGGGTATTCGAGGCCCAATTTCCCAGACGGAGAGAGAGAGAAGACGTCAACAAAAGTTATGTCTATATTGTGGTAAGGCGGGTCACTTTTTAAAGGACTTCCCAGTAAAACCGGCACGAAAACCTTTGGGAGGTGTGGGTCAAGATCAGAAGGACCAGAATTCGGAAAACTTCAGTGCCCGGCAAGTTTAGAGGTCAGCTTGTCGAGCGTGAATAAGGTTTCAATGACCTCCCACTTTGTGTTTCCAATCATCCTATTCAGTCCTGAGTTTCCCACAATCAGACATGAGTTGACTGCATATATTGACTGTGGGGCTGTGGGCAATTATATGGATCTTCACCTGGCTAGCAAATTGGGATTTCCCTTAACGGATAAGTTAAAGGCAGAAAATGTATCCAGGGTCGACGGCACTCCCTTAGTGTCAGGTCCGGTTACACAATGCATTAACAATCTTATTATGCTCTGCCAGGAGGGACACAGAGAGAGGATCTCTTTTGACCTGATTCGAGCTCCCCAGTTCCAGATTATCTTGGGAATGCCGTGGTTAGAAAAGCATAACCCATTGATCAATTGGCAAACATGAACCTTGACCTTTGCTCTTGACTGCCAAAACTCTTGCAATTCCATGGAAAGTTCAGTGAAGATGATGCTACAGGAGGGATCCACAGAAATTACCTTAGGTCTTATAGGCTCCTTGCCCCATGAATACCAGAAATTTCAAGATGTATTCCAAGAGGAAAAACAAGCCGAAGTATTGCCCCCTCACAGACCTTACGATTGTCAAATTGATTTAATTCCAGGATCCCAGCTTCCGTGCAGTCGAATTTATGCTTTGACAGAAAAGGAAAATGCCCATTTGAAAACCTATTTGGATCAATATCTGGCTAATGGATTTATCAGACCATCTAAGTCCCCAGCAGCATCGCCCCTATTTTTTGTCCCCAAAAAAGAAGGAGAATTGAGAACGTGCATAGACTACCGAGCTCTAAATCAAATCACTGTAAAGAATCGCTACCCTCTTCCACTCATTTCTACATTGTTGGACCAAGTAAAACAGGCGCAGATCTTCACCAAGCTAGACCTCCGAGGGGCATATCATCTAATTTGCATAAAGGAGGGAGATGAGTGGAAAACTGCATTTCGAACCAGATACGGGCTTTTTGAATACATGTTGATGCCTTTCGGGCTGTGCAACGCTCCAGCAGCCTTTCAATCCTTTATGAATGACATTTTCAGAGATATGTTGGATATTTTTGTGGTGGTTTATGTGGACGACATTCTAATTTTTTCTGATGAACCTCTTGAACATGTCAAGCATGTGACTGCTGTTCTCCAACGACTCAAGGAAAACTCTCTATATGTTAAACTGGAAAAATGTCACTTCCACGTTCCAGAAGTTGAGTTCTTGGGGTTCATTTTGTTGGCGCTCGGAGTCAAGATGGACAACCGAAAAGTTGATGCAATTCTCACCTGGCCTGCACCCACGTCAGTTAAAGGAATTCAAAGTTTTCTAGGGTTTGCAAATTTTTATCGACGGTTTGTGTCCGATTTCTCACGATTGGTTTATCCCATTACGTCCTTACTCAAGAAGAACAAAAAATTTGATTGGACTACAGAGGCAGATGAGGCCTTTAAAAAATTAAAGGAAAGATTTACCGCAGCCCCTGTCCTCCAGCATCCACGGCCAGACCTTCCGTTTGTGGTGGAAACAGATGCTTCAAATGTGGCCATGGGAGCAGTGTTATCACAGCGAAATCCGGACTCCCGCGAATTGCATCCTGTGGCCTTTTGGTCTAAAAAATTCTCCTCTACAGAGCTCAACTATACAATTACTGATAAGGAATTGTTGGCCATCAAGTGTGCCCTTAAGGAATGGAGACATCACCTACTTGGGGCAAGACATACCGTTACCATTTTTACGGATCACTGCAACCTGCAGTACCTCCGCTCGGCTAAGGCACAATCCTCCCATCAACTACGTTGGGCCCTCTTTGTTGCCGAATACGACTTCGTCATCACATTCAGGCCGGGGGTGCGAAATGGAAAGGCGGATGCCCTATCTCGTATTGGAAAAGGTGAAGAAGCTTATGTGCCTCCCACTCCTGTGGAAATTATTCCTGGGGAAAAGGTGCTTGGAGTTGTGGGTACAACAGATTCGTCTTTGGAGAAACTGAGAAAGGAAATCAAAATCAGCATGAACACTGACGAACTGCAGAAATGGGAGGCAAAGGGGGAAAATTTCAGTGTTCTGGATGGTTTGCCATTCTATCGGAATCGCCTGTATTTGCCCACGCACAGGCTGCAAGTTCAAGTAATTTCCGACTATCATGGAGTCTTGCTGGAGGGTCATCCTGGAATTGCCAAAACCCTGGAGAAAGTGAAAAGATCCTATTGGTGGCCCACATGGCGAAATGATGTAGTTCAATTCTTGAACACTTGCGGAAATTGTGCTCAAAACAAGAATCAAAAGAGTAAACCTGCTGGTCTTCTTCAACCGCTGAGTGTGCCACCTGCTCCCTGGCATACTCTCTCTATGGACTTCATCACAGATCTACCCATGTGCGAGGGGTATGATACCATTTTGGTGGTGGTAGACCTTTTTTCAAAAATGGCGCATTTTGTAGCCTTGAAAGGTTTACCTACAGCATCGGCTCTGGCTAAAACCTTCTTGGAGAATGTAGTAAGACTCCATGGTTTTCCGTCAATAGTAGTGTCTGATCGAGGAAGCCAGTTTGTTTCTAAATTCTGGAAAAAATGCTGCGAACTGGCCAAGGTGGAGATTCGCTTGTCCACCAGTCATCATCCCCAAACAGACGGACAAACTGAGAGAACTAATCAAACCTTGGAACAATACCTCCGATGTATGTTGCATCAGTCTGAAGACACTTGGTTTAATATCTTGTGGATAGCTGAATACGCTTACAAGAACTCTGTGCACGCCTCTACAGGTTTAAGTCCATTTTTTACCTTACATGGCCGGCACCCTCGGACATCTGCCTATGATCCTCCTGAATCCTTAGAAATGCCAGCTGTGAAAACTCTGCATGAAAAAATTGCCACCGCACTGGTCAAGGCACGAGAGCATTTGTTAGTTGCCAAAGAGGCCCAGAAGAAATTTGCTGATCTCAAAAGAAAAAACCCTCCCGATTACAAGGTTGGAGATTTAGTGTGGCTGTCTACCAAAAACTTAACATTAAAGGGGTCACGAAAATTCCTTCCAAGTTTTCTGGGACCATTTACAATCGAAAAAGTGATTAATCCTGTGGCCTTGAAGTTGACCCTTCCCAGAAACTTGAAAATCCATCCCGTGTTTCATGTTTCCCTGTTGAAGACAGTCAGCCTGAATACCAGAATTCATGAAGTTCCAGCCCCAATGGAAGTTGAGACTGACCAGCCAGAGTATGAAGTCAAGGCTATTCTGGATTCCAAGGTGGTGCGCATTTGGTGGACTGGAAGGGGTATGGTCCTCAGGATAGAACATGGGAACCCCAAGAGAACATACATGCGCCTAGATTGCTGAGAGCCTTTCATAGAAATAACCCGTGCAAGCCCACCAAGGGGAATGCTGGCTTAGGAGGGGTTTTGGGGGGGAATACTGTCATGAGCTTGGGTCAGGCCCCTAGATTAGCCTCTAAGAATTCGTGGACCATGGCTTATCATGCTTGGTCCGTAACACGGAAAGAACCATGTTTAGGCTATGGGGGGAAAGACACTTCCTCATCACCTAAGATGGCGGCTTAGGGGTTCTATGGAAAGTAACCATCATGGTCTAGTGCTTCACACTCACAGCATATATAAGTCCCTCCTCTCACCTGCTCCGCGCTTCGCGTCGTCTGCTTTGCAGTGTACGCTTACCGCGGCTCCAGTTCCTGTCACAGTTTTCCTCAGCCCACTCTTATGACATCCTGCCGTGGTTACATAGTTTTCCCTTTGTAGTTAGTGTACATTTCCCGTCACTTCCACAGTATTTCCCTGGTGTCTGATATTAGGCAGCATTCTCGCAAGTTGCCTTCACGATTACCTCAGTACAATTGCCACGCTCATTCCTGTCAGCGGAACATTTGCAAATCTCCCTCAGCAGTTTGAAGCCTGTTGATTTGTCAAGCAGAAATTACCGCAAGTATTGGCTGTTTATGTTGTTGCGCCCTTGTTTTTTAGGTGCCTTTTCAGTCAGCGGAGTTCCATGGTTTTTGTAACAACAGTAATAAGTTGTTCCCCTGTCAGTCAGCCTTTCCACACATGCTAGGTAGTATTACAATTCGGTGACAAGGTTTTGAATCGTCAATTCTGGGGAATGTTACAGTTGCTTCCAGTCAGTAAAACTACTAGAGTCATGTTGTTAGTTGTGGAAAGTCTTCTTCACGAGTTAGCATACACCACACGTTTAATGTAAAAAAGAATTATACCTTATCTCTGCAGTTAACCTTTTTCTGGCCAATTGTTCACACGCATATTGAGTTGCTCCTCATAGTTGAGTTGGATGTGACTAGGTGTTCATGCACGTCAATATAATGGAACAGCTTATCATAGCTATTCTTGCTGGGATTAGTATCTAACTCCTTATCTATTCCTATCACCCCATTCTTTGCATGTCACGCACACCGGCTATCCTTCCTTCCCTCAGAAAAGCGCATTTCATTTCCCTTCTTCAGAACAAGCGCCCCTGCGTAGAAGCAGGATGGAGAGCTCCCAAAAAACAAACTACAGGTAACGCCTCCCGAAGTGTATGAGAGATAATTCCTGAACGGGTGCATTAGACTAGTATACTAAGGATTACTGAATGTTTCTTGTAGATCACCAGACTGCATAGATTAACTACGCACACTGAGAATAGCACCAAACAGATTTCCAGAGAAGTGCTCCCGCAGAGTTTCTGAGGCAAGCGTTACAGTATTATAGGAACTTCATAGAGCACTATGGGACCATAGCTTCTCCCTTGAATGTCAGTTCCTCTCCCACATTTCCTAAAAAGGGCAGATGGAATGAGGAGTGCAATCCAGCCTTTGAAGGTCTAAAGAAAGCCCTTTGTCAAGCTCCAGTCCTAAGAGCTCCTGACTACCACCAACCCTTCATTGTACAGACTGATGCTTCTAATGCAGCTATAGGTGCAGTCCTTAGTCAACTGGATGAGAAATGTAGGGAACACCCCATTTGTTTCATCAGCAGGAAGTTAAAGGATCCTGAGACAAGGTGGGCAACAATGGAAAGAGAATGCTTTGCTATTGTGTGGGTACTGAAGAGGTTTAGACCATACTTGTATGGATCTACCTTCACCATTTAGACTGAACACCAACCCTTGAGATGGCTGATGCACATGAAAGGGGAAAACCCAAAGTTACTCAGATGGTCAATCTGCCTGCAAGAATTTGATTTTTCCATTGAGCACAGAGCAGGAAGTCACCACCAAAATGCTGATGGTCTCTATAGGATGTTTGTAACCGACTAGAGGTATGAGGTCCATCCAGGAGTGGATTAAATCCTCCTGTCCCTTAGTCTGGGGGTAGCGAGTGTTAGGGAGAATTCTCATTTATGGCTAATTTCCTTCACCTAGTGAGTCCCCCAGCAGCTTTGCTGGACTTCTGGAGTTTATTGTTTTCCACTTGGTAAGAGTGTGAGCTTTTCCCCCACTCTTACCTGTGTTTTGGCAAGTATATTTCTCTGTTTTTGTGATTGTGGACTCTGGAGTACACCACTTCAGTACCCCCCTTCTTTTGTGTGTCACACTGCACTTTCAGTGCAGTCACACAGGGTTGTCTTTAAGACTTCCCCGACTCCATTTCTGAGGCTGACTGCAGTCCCCCAAGGGTAAAGTTGCCATTAACTCAAATTTACCACAGAACCAGTACGCCCCACCTTCTGTGGAGTACTGGAAAGGGTTAATTCGTAACCCCTTTTATCTGTACCTCCTAGAGCATTGTTTCGCTCTTTTAACATTTAGACTTGGCTGGTGGCAGTGGTATCTACCCTAACTTTTCTACTGCGATTATATTAGATAAACGTGGTATTGTTTTTGGCTATTATTTTAGCCTCGAACATTAACCCGCTTGACCAAATTGTCTTTCCCTTGGCTCTGGTTGGGTTTATTCACCATTTCTTTTTGTTAAAGTCCTTCGTGTGTGTTACTTTGCACGGAAAATTAGGTTTGCCTTCTTTGTTCATCGTCTTTTGGCGGGCTTCTGCTCAGAAGCCCTCCAGCAGGCACCTGGGTGTCTAGGTGGGCTGAATGTGAGGGAGGGGTGTAGTCACCCCCTGCACAGGGTATCCTAGGAAATCCAAGTCACACTTTGCCATGATTGGCTGAGGTGGCTGTCCAGGCTGGATAACCGCACTGCTGGGTGATTGACAGCCAGGCTGTGTGAATGGGGGTTTTGCACATAAAAGGCAGGTCTCTTGGGCTAGAAGTCAGAGTTGCCACTGGAACTACAAGGAACTGAAGAGAAGCGAAGAGAACAATGACTGCTGCAACTACCCCGTCCCGGTGAAGCCCTGCTGCAGTCCTGAGCTATCTACCCTTCAACGACTAGAGAAGATCTGGTCCGGAGAGCCTGGTGGGGATAACCAGCTAATCTTCCACAGCCGGAGGATCCTCTTCCTTGGTTGAAATCGCTGCACACTGCTGTAGTGGTCCGGATAGCCATCTGAAGAGCCTCTCCTGTTTTTAAGGAGCACACCTTTTATATGCACTGCTGCTGCCGGCTTCATCCCTGTGTAGTGCAGACCCCCTTCAGACGTCCTCCTTCACAACGAAGCTCAGGAACCGTGGGTCTGCAGGAAACCAACAGGAACAACTGCCGGGGCACCAGCTGCACCATTGGAATAAGGTACTGTGTTCTGTTTGAAGAAACAGGGTGAACCCCCTTTTCTTCATCTCCAAGGCTTGCCCTTGTCTTCCCTCCTTCTTATAACTTCTGCTTACGAACATTGACAATATCTAAGTACTCTTGGCTACGTTGAATCATGAACTGTCTGACTGTGTGATCTTCGGCAACATGTCCTTGGTGTCACTTAACCCTGGCTCCACTCTTTGACTCTTGAACGCCTGTCTCTGAGTGTTTCTCGATTCTGTCTGCCTAACCAAAATATTGCCTGTGATTTTTGCCTCCAACTCCCTCTGGGTATCTCAGGTGCTAAGTGTGTTTTTGCCCCAGTAGCATTTCATGTCACGGATACGCGTTTATTTAGTAGACGGAACTGTCAAAAAGTGATTGCAATCGTACTCACGGTAACGTGTTCTGTTCGTAACACCGGTCCATTCAAACACAGGGTACTTACCTTGAGATTTACTGTACAAAGTGAATTGGTTAGTTGTAGTATATTTTACGTGTGGTTTGTGTTTGAGTTTAATAGAAGTGTTGTGTTTATAACACATGGTTAAAAATAAATGTACTTATATTTTTCTACCTGAAACCTTGAGTCAGTGTTTGCTTGAGTCACATTAATTGTGGTCCCTTTGTGTAATCTCTGCTACTGCTCATAAACTCTTGAGATAAGCATGGCTGCTCCGCCACTGCTACCACTCTGATATAGTAGTACAGGCTTGTACCAAAGGTAAAACTTATATTGCCACCTGTCGTCTTAATTGTGTGTACTGGTCCCTAAGGGCACTGCACATGATTCTGCCTAACACCCAACCCCATCAAACATTTTAGAATTTCACTCAAATGTTCATAGGAGTAGTATTTATGCACAAAGAGAAAAACTGCATGCGCAACTAACACGAAAATTCACAGATTATCTTTCCTCTCAGCCACACAATGCATATTATATGAGAGCAAATATACTTGAAAGAAAAAATATACATGCATCTATGTTGACGTTATAACATTTTATTTTGAAATCTATAATTATCTGCCATGATGTTGCATCATGCTATCTCAAAGCAAAACAGTTGCAGAGGGCTCGCTGTGGATTTATCCACCTACAATGTCATAACACCAATTGCACTTTCCACATTATCAATGCATATATTAAACAGAATGTATAAGGAAACGTAAATGTCCATCAAGGGTTGAGATGGGACTTATATGAGAACATAGTTAATTTTATGAAACCATAATTCTTAAAAAAAAGGCCTATTGTTGGTTGTGGACTGTCTAATTGCTAAAAGGAAATTGTTAAATGCAGTGTGACTGGGTGTCACTTTTAAAAAAAACACTCTGAGACCAACTGAAGGTTCAAGGGTGTTTATTCAGTTTATTAGAAAATTACACCCAAATCCATCCAGAAAGTCGGGTGATTAGCCTCTCTCAGCCTCCCTTCTGCAAAGACAGGAATAAAGGTTTTAAATTGCAGTGGGCACCCCGTTCTCAGTCAAATATTTAAAAAAATATGCAATGGATATGGCCCAAACAGTCAAGGATTTTAAGTCAAAAACATGTGCCCACATTGTTTCTTATTTGGCCCAACTCTGCAAAGCGGTTTTCACTCTATGGGTATTCAAACACTTTTCTCTATCAGAAAACAAATGAAAGTATGCTGAAAACTGTGTAGGGTGCGGGGGGTCTTAATAACATTTCCATTTTTTTGACAACCTTTTTGTTTACAAATTTCAACCAAATCCTTCCAGAAAATTGAAAGTTAGTAGCCTTAAGCGGGCTATATGCTGCAAACCACCAAAACCGACATAAACATTTTAAGGAGCAGGGGGCACCCCCTTTTCTGTCAAATATTTTAAAAACTACTGGATGGGTTTACCCGAAGACAGTCAAGAAAGATAATATTATATATAAGCCAACTAGTCATGACAAATCATGTGTCTAATGTACTTTGATAATACTAAACAGAGTTCAAATAGAGTTCAAATGCTGGGCAAGACACACAAGACACACATGTATCTAATTACTACTAGTTTCAATGGAGGGCCTTGTCTTCTTCATGGCTGGATTGCAAAGCTACAAATTAATATGTAAAATAAATACTTAGCCCAAGAATACATTATAGACATGATAGAGGAATGGGGAGTATTTGAAGTACTATGAATAGGCTTAATGATTGTTCTAGTTTCCAAATGTTTAATTATTTCAGCCAATAACTCCAAATATGCCAGGGGTAACTTATATTGTCACAGAAATACAGGCTCCCTACCATACCCTTCTGGTAGTGTAAGAACATGCAAACTGGTCAGCCCACAACCATAGGCTTCTTTGGAAAAACCTCTTTGAACTCCTTGAATATTTTCCTCAATTGATTTTTCTCTTCCTCATTTGTTCAAGCATCTGCAGCTTGAATGTGCTCCTCTACCATTTTAGAAAATTCTGGAAAATCCTCCAAAGGAGGAAACTATGTACTTTCCTCTATTTGGGTAGCAGTGTCTCTTTGGAGCACTGTTACCATCAAATATTTTGAATATTGACCTCCACCTCAATATGCTGCTTTTCCGTTTCAGATTCAGCCAATTCAAATAGTACACAATTATCCTGAGGGCAGCATATCACATCATTTCACACATAAGGGTACAATAAGGAAGATACGTGCACACCGCTCATCCAACAAAGTGATGTAGGTCTTCTGTTTTGTGGTATTTTTTCCAAAATTATAGATAAGGAAGGAGGTTAGTCTCTTCCATAAATTCATTGCACAGTTTAAAGCACACATTAGTATGCCATGCATAGAGGTACAATGCGCGTTTAACTCTTTGTACCTGTTCAACACTTCAGCAATCTCTTAAAGGCAGACAGTGACATGAATACATCCTAGTGTGATCCAATTTCAGCATCACAATCTAAAACATAATAGAAGCACACACTGTAACCACTCTGCCACTGAGTACCTCAAAAGTAATCTTATCTTAATAGCAATAAGCTACTAGGATTCTGTGCTGGACAAACTCATATCCATAAAGCACAGTCAAGTGAAGCAACTTGTTTCCTTAATGCCTCGCTGGTAAGAAAAAAAATATGGATGTGCAATGTAGTCACGTATTAGCTAATTTATGAAAATAGAAGAAAGACAAGGGAACAAACTTTTGTTAGATGTTACAAATGTTGGGGCTGACCATCTTGTAATAGAGTAATCCTTCATTTGTTTTACACACATACATAGTGATGCTAAATACCAAGCGTACAGGCTCAAAGGTACAACATATCAACAGTGAATATTAGAGAGCATTTGCAACATAATCTATTCCTACTTATAGTTTGTAATGCATAGAAACACTGTGCTCAATGCATGTAGATTCTAGTCTAGCCTAGAGTATCGAATACAAGAATTTGTATATATAGGACACTCAATTGACAAGAAATGTTATACTATGTACGAGATGGTACTATCTATATTATACAGCTAATCCTACTCGGTACATCAAGTTGTCCAAAGTGCAGGCATCAACTCACAAGCAATCCTGACTATTCAAATTAAAACTACCCAGTCAAGCTGATTGTTTAGGCCCTCTCAATGTAATTATGGCTGATATATCCAATATTGCTCATGCCTATCTAGGAGAGCATCAAGGGTACCTGATCTATTACCAGCCTCAAAATTCTCTATAATACACTACAGGATGTCATCAGGTGTATGTTGAAGCTCACTAGGGTGCAACACGAAGGTCGCTGTTATCACCTTATTACGGGCCCTTTAGTTTTACCAACCTAGTGTTTGCCACAAGGGCATATGATTGTATGACTACACATGTTGTTTTTCAATTCGTAGTATGAAGGAGTGGCCAAATCTTCTCTTTTGCTTCAAATGTAGTGATTTGTAATAAGGATGAACATGCAGAACAATTTCCACATCTATGATTACCTTTAATTAGTGACAGTCTTAGAAGAGGTATTGTGTCAGCATTTAATTTGAAATGTGGCATGGTCAATTGGAGCAACTTTTCACTTGAAAGAAAAGTTGCTCCACTTGAACATCCGTATCCAGGACTGGATGAGGGCTAGGTAATCACAGAGTGGTCTGATGTTCTATTAAAAGTGTTGACCTGACCTTGAAAGAGTTAAGGGAATGGTAGAAAGAAAGTCAAAGAAGTCTGAGAAGCTGATAAAAACTATGGCTTAAAACATTTATGAATTAAAGAGCTTGATACAAGTTGGATGGACTTTTTGTCGGGAACATCACTGGAGGTTATTATCACAAGCATACGCTTTACTCATTGTAATCCATCCTTTGCCACTGCTAGCGTGGCCATGAGAGGGATATTGCAGGAATAGCACTTACCATATTTGCCATACACTGCTCACGCTATCCCTATTAAAATGTATTGCCATGGATTTAAGTAAATGCATTGTGCTTTACTTCTGTGCGGGAGAAATGCTGTTATCAGTTCTCGGTTTTACTTCCAACTCACATGTAGAGTTCAAAATTCACAGATTTTATTTTGGAAATCTAGCTCATAGTACCTCCTGCTGTTTTCCATTGAAATACCATCTGAGGTATTTATCTCCAAACCTGTAAGTGGCACGGTGGTAAAATAGGTACCTTTTGGCAAATACCTCTGATTTTTGCGATAAAGAAGGAGTGCTCCAATCAAAGGCAAACTGTGCTCCTCGTCCACTCCCAGGGCACACTGGGGATGTCCTTTGCTGATGGCCAAGGCCTGCCACTATGTTTGCAAACCTCCATAGGCTGGGAGAGCAGAGACAGAGAGTACTCACCTTGTCCTACAGCCTCCTGCAGCGAGTCTCACATCATCCTGAGAGCCAAAACAGTTGGAATACCTGTTTTCATTGCACTGAACTGTTTGAAACAAATTAAATCCATGTTCTCTGCACTCAAACCAAAGGGTCCTGCCGGTGCTGCATTTGGCAAACTTTTGAATTTCAAAACACTGTGCTCAAACAATCAACCTTGTTCATGCTGCATCACACCAGCAGAGACTCGTCTCCTGTCCAGCTTGACCATCAGCACCCCATGCAGAATACTTTGAACCACTGCATTGAACAGTGCTTTTAACCATCAGGACTTTAATTCAAGGATTGACTTAAATCCCTGCACCATCATATCACTCGTCAACCTAAGTGATTGATACTCATCATTTTGAACTGTCCTCGATCATAGAACCACTCCTGGATATCCATTTCAGTGAAATCACTTGATGCCTCCTCAAACTGAACAGAGCACCTGCTCAAACTCAAACCCGACTCGATGCTGACTCACCACTTAGGATTAAAAAAACTTGACACGTTCAAGCACAACAATCTGAAGCCTGGTTTGAAGCACCCAGCACTTTAATCAGGTACTTTCAAGTGACCCTGGCACCCTCATTTATTTTTTTGGGCCCTATAGACTGGTTAAGTCCCCTTTTCCAGCAAGAAATATTATTTTTAAAGACAGTGTTACTTTTCTTGCTAGTTTCCTCCCTGACACAACATCCACAGTGCTTATACAATTCTGTTCTGCATCTTCTAGCTGCCTTGTTGCACGGATGGGTTTTTGTAATGTTTTTGACCGTTAATTGTATGATTGAATTGTTTAATTAAAGCATATGTTTGTCCAGAACCTTAATGTGGCATGGTTTTAATTTGAACTGTGCACTTTTCCTGTTTGGTTTGCTTCTGGCTCGCTTTCACACTATTTCTGAGAGTATAACCTTCCCTCAGCTCATGTTATCACGAAAGGAAAAGGAGGTACATCTCCAAGTGGTGTCTGTTTTACCATTATGATTGGGATCACGGTTGGTTTGTATAAGTGTGGGGGCTGAGTAACCAGTTTAGACACTAGTCATACTTCTACTCCTTTAGAGCGGAATTCATTTCTTAACAGCAATCAATTGAATATGTTTTTCAGCGAACAATAGCCCAGTAATCTTCTCCTCACAAAAGTGCTTGTCATTTTAAAGCTCTTTTAAGATCATTAATTCACAATCAAGCGTTACTTTAAAGAAGACTGCTTATGATAAGATCATGCTTTAACAAAGTACTTGCGCTATGTAACATTGTGTTCTTAAGAATATTTTTTTATTTTTAATCAGAGGAAGAAATCATCATATTGGACACTGTTTACATACAATGGACATAGTGATGTAATTAATATTGTTTGTATTTATTGTTGTATTCTTTGAGTTGTTTTCAACCTATGTTGCTGTACTGTGTATAATGTGTTTGCGAGTCAACATTTTTCTGATTATTTATATTATTCGTGTTAGTTGAAGTGAGAATTCTGTTCTTAGATACATCTTATGAGATTTGCATGTTTTCAATTATGAAGATTTGAAGAGTTATAATTATGAAGATTTGAAGAGTTATTGATTGTTTGAATTAGAAATTGACCCATCAGTGATGAGACAATTGTGTGTGTATATATATATATATATATATATATATATATATATATATATATATATATATATATATATATATTCAGTGAAAACACATTCTTAAAGGGACGTAATGCTTAAGTTGCCCTAATAAAAACCTATCAAATTCAGTGAAAAAACGTTGTCAAAGGGACATTGTGGTTCAGTTGTACTAATTATAACCTATCAAATTCAGTGCAACAACTTTGTTAAAGGGATGTTATAGTTACTTTGCACTAATCAAAACCTATCCATATTATTGTTACAAGTAAAACCCAAGAAATTTGGCAGTTATGGTAAGCTAAGCAACCATAACTCGAGCCACTACTGTGCACTGCTAAGACTAACACCCATGACATCAAAGATGGCATCACAAATGTCATTGATACCACAGAGTTTGTGGATAAATCAGCCAAATCAAGGGGTGGTGAGAGAAATTTAACCCAGGGTATGAGATTTCCCCTAATGTGGTGGCTCTGAAAAAAGGGTATTTTTGTAGGTGCTACTGAACAACCACCTTTTGTTTTCTATTTGTGTGGGGGGGTTCTCTTCTTTTCCTACTTACTGCTTTAAATCAACCCCCTTCTGGCTACGTTATATTCCCACAAAGCAGCGTACCTGCGCGTGCACTCTTAAGTACTTTAAGTACTGTTTACTGGCGCGACGTGCTGACATCGTGTGGAATTAAGAGCTTCAATCCAACAGAGCTCGGATCTCTTCATTGCGGCTTCGTGACTGCTGTGCAACCAAACGTCCAACGGGAGGACGTCTATTCAAGTTGCACTACAAAGCCTGAGTCAAAGAAATCAAAGAAGGTGACTGTTTTGTGCTGTGTTTGTGCATGCAGTGTTCGTTGTGCACGCTGTGAGCCTTGCAATCAGAGAGCAGACTTTGTTTACTTTTCTACGTCTGTACGCTGAAACCTTCTTCTCTTTAATTCACTTTAGGACTCTGTGTTACACGGACTCTACCCTCCTGGCGTTGCCACCCCCTTCTGGCCACGTTATATTCCCACAAAGCAGTGCACCCACGCACGCACCCTGAATTACTTTAAGTACTGTTTACTGTTGACAGTGCACGGCGCGGGGTGCAGCGAGCGTAGAAGTAAATGATTTAGTTGCACTGCAGATAGTTTCTTCAAGCTACTCGGTGGTGTGGTGACAGGTTGGTTGAGGGTGTGCTCTGATTTTTTCCTATTTGCAGGGTGTGTTATTGGTTGAGGAGGGAGGTTGTTAATAACTTTTTAAAGCAAACCTCCCTAATGTTTATCACACTACTGAATTGCAACCTTTTCAGCACTTCTGTTCCCTGGCGAGTTTCAACTTCGAACAATTTGTATTGGAAATTATGTATGATTCCTTCTGGATGTCAGCTGTGGTGTTGCATTTAAACCTAGGTTGCTGTAGATATAATTGAACTATTTATCCATAATATGCATGCCCACTTGCGACAATCCGTTCTTTATTGTTATCTTTTTTTGGCGAGTACTAAGAAATAAATGCTTTCACACCTTTTCAAGTTTCTTTTCAAATTTTAATCCTTATTCACATTCCAATTGTTACTTTCTTTCACATTCCAATTGTTACTTTCTTTCACATTCCAATTGTTACTCTCTACACGTGTTTCACCCTTGTCTGAGTTACAAGCGATCATCAGGAGAGATTTGTTACACTATTTTTAGAAAAAACAACAAAAAAAAGAAAATTATATCTTACATCATCTGATAGGGGAAACAATAAGTTGACATATGTCAAAACAACAACACACATATCAGTACATCTGTCTTTGGCTAAAGTTAAGTTCATTTGTAGCTTTTTTGTTGTTGTTTGGTTGTTTACTTAATGTAGAGCGCTACAATAAAAGATAACAGTAAAGAACGGATTGTCGCAAACCTCCCTAATGATTTGACTCATTGACTAATAACTAACAAAGTATACGTAACTGTAGATCCATTGGAATTTGATTTAATCTTTTGTACCCGATGGAGACCACTCTTATGAAAGGTAAAAAACAGAAGGATAGCTCTTCACAAACCCAGCCGAACCTTGAGTCCCTAAACATTTTTTTTTTAGAAACAGCCCCTCTCTTTCCCTAAATGGGAAACGCTCATTTCTCTCAATGTCTACGCACATTGAAGAAATTATACCTGTTCATGAGATGATTGCTAACCAGGAGATACAAGATAGTAAACACCCTGCACAAGATTTATGCTCGCTAAATAAAAGCAAATGAAGATATAACACGAGATCCGTTTGCAGCAGCAGTTAATTCGCACATGGATCACAAAATTAGCCGCTGAGATACATGAAAATAAGCAATCTCCTATAGCAGATATCTCCATGCTTGCACCTGTAATCATGGCAGATCTCGACAAGAGAGTACGTTTGTCCCTTGGTCCTTCGACGCCTGTAGCTACATATGGAGAATAGAGGGAACATGTATATTTTCATAAATCCAACATGAAAGAACCTAAGAGTCCATTACGTGAAGGTGAGCAAAAAGAGTTCAAACTTGCGCAAAAATTACAATTTCCCATTACTAGTTTTCCTACTGCGAAGTATGCAACAGAAACCAATCTTCAACATTTCTTGCCTGTACAAAGGAACTTGAACACATCTATACCTGTCTTTAATTTTTCAAACCTTCCTGAAGTTGCGCTCACACAGCAAAACAGAGAAGAGGAGTTGATTGAGCAAAATATTCAAGAGTTCCCTGTCCTCACGAGAATTCTAAACCTATTAGATCTAGGGCATGAACTTTCTCATTTGTTATTGCGGGAGGTAAAAAATGATATGATTGCCAACACCGCAAAATTAGTGAAAATAGAAGGTTATATTCAAGCACAGGAGGCATGTCACAAATATCATCTGAATTGCCCAGATAAGGGAGCTCAGACATCGGTCAATCCCCTTAATGGTGTTCCTGTTACTTTTCCGCAATTAATACATCATAAAGATGATACAGTGAAGAACCCCGGAGCAAACCTTTCAATGAGCCAATCGACTCTATGGAGGTAGCAAGATTACAACATGAAAGGATACTACAGGTTGAAAAAATCCTAATACAGATGAATCCTAAAGAAAAAATTCTTGAGATGCTTGATTCTGTTGAAGCACCTGAGATAAAATCGAATACAAAGGATAATATGAACGAACCTTTGAGCGAGCCAATCGATCATATTGAGGCTGCAAGATTACAACACGAAAGGACATCACAGGTTGAAAAAACACTAGTGCAGATGAATTCTAAAGAAAAATCTCAGGTGATGATTGCTCCTGTTGAAGCATCAGAGACAAATCTGATTACGAATGGACAGACTCCAGACAGTCTTTCCATACTTTGTCATGATACCTACCCCTGTGCATCAGGACCAAGTCCATCAGCTCAGGGAGCAGGCATCCAGACACTTATTAAAACCCCAACAGCCCGGGCTGGGGGCTGTTTGGGTTCAGTCCTGGGGTTCAGTCCTGGTGCCTTAGGCGCCAGGCTCATCATAGGAATCAGTCCTGGCGCCTTAGGTTCAAGCCAACATGAGGCCTGGATGGGACTATTTTATTACAGGGACTATTTTTTACTCGGGCGTGGTTCTGGGGAACTTCTTACCTGGAACTACTTTGGAGGCTATTTAAACCACGCCCGAACAGCAGCACACGCTTCGCATTATTCTGCATCCAGCAGCGTGATGCTCACCGTGCCTGCAGCCAGCATCCAGTCTTCTGCCACGCCCGCCTCGAATCTGGAGCTCCTGAAAACAAGAGGAAAGAAAAGGACAAGGTTAGAAAACAAACTATTTTCGAATTCCTCACCTGATTCCGGATCCATCTCGCCTCCGGACCTGGAAAGAACATCATTCAGGTACTCGTTGCATCTCCAGCTGCAGCGCCGCGCCATACTCACCAGTCCTCGCAGCATCTTCCGATTCGGCGCTGCCTCCATCATTTCTTCGCAGAACTCCGGCACCTGGGGGACAAAAGAAAACAACAAGGTGAGCTGAGAAGACCAACAAATATAACTCTTATCACCTTAGACTATTCTATAACGCTCACATCTTCATGTGCCGCACCTGCAAAGAGTGAGAAAACAACATGTTAAACACGTGCAACATTTACCAGACAGCGTCGGGTAATACAGACTCTTACCTGAGCGCCACCAGCTACCACGAAAGCATCTTCTCATGAACTCAGCTGCAAGACAAGGAAGGAAGGGGGGAACAAGAGTGAACATCGGACATATTGAACTCTATGAACTTGATACTTACTGGTCCTAGCCAGGAACCTCAGAGTCAATACTCTCCGGAACTCTCCCACGCCTTCAAGCCAGTGAAGTAACTGGCATCAACGCGCCCCTGCAATCCATGCAGGATGGAGAGCTCATCTTTCAAGAGTATAAGGTGAGATTGCTGAAAGGGCACTTCGGAGTGATAAGTGGGGAGGACTGTGGGGGATGCCATCACTTGAATCCACGGGTGGCTAAATCCATCCCTCCACTTGCAGGAGAATACTTATATGGGTCAAGAAGACAGGATTCGGAGGGCCAGTCCAGTCAGTCATCTCTGCACTACGCATCACATTGGTGGAGACCGCAGCTGTCCGGGTCTGACCGACGCCCCTGTGGGAGCCAGGTGAGCGTAACATACTTATTAATATTATCGAACAAGAAAAACGTCTTGAAACTCATGAGGAAGAAACAGATGGAAGAGGCATTTTTTATTTTATCTCTAGAAAAGCCAAGAAAAAACATCAGAAAGCCTTAAAAAGAAGACACTAAAATCAAGGGAGTGCTTTAACTTTAGAAAAATCCACAATGGTGAAAACCCCTGAAATTACTAACTCCAATAAGAATCAACCAAGTAAAGGTAATAATTCACAAAAAAGTACGCTACCTGAGCAATCCCTGAATTTGAGTGAGCTGAATGAGGAAAGCAAAAGGGTGCTGCAGATTAGCTCCACTATCCGGAATGGAAAATGTGCTGAACAGGCAGTAAATTCTAATATAAGCTCTAATTTAATGATTCATGATTCAGAAGTGATTGCTTCTAAAGCAAATCCATCAACACAAAAAGACCACAATCCAAGTTCACCCAGGTTAAGACAGCCAAATCTAACTTCTTTTTTGACAGATATTACAGTGAAGAAAACTGAAATTTTCTTGAGATATTATATAAATAAAGGAAAAGAGGGATCTGTGGGAAAAAGCCATTGTCCCGGAATGCTGAGGAGACATGCTTGAATCATCTTGCAGTAGTTGAAAAATCTAAATCAACTCTCCCTCTTTCTGAGGCAAACTCGAATTGAGTAAGTTTGGGGAAGTAGAATGGTCCGATATTTTTTTTTTTTGTTTTTATTTTATTTGTTTGGATCGAATAGATCTTTACAAAATATTAAAAAATCAACATTTTACATATTTGCCGCAGTAAAAATACAATTAACTTACAAAACATTTCAACGCAGTACAAGACAAGCCTAAAAACAATAAATCAAAAGCGATGGTCCGATATAAAAAACGGGCATTCAAACATCACTCAGAACACACTGCATCTATGCATATAATGTTGTCGATTCCTCAATCTCCCTCCAAGGAGATTTTGATGTACCCGCCAAATTTGCAATCCAAAATAATGGCTCAGGAAGAAGTAATATTGATAAATCCACCATACAAGGTTATTGAAAACAGGGACAAACAGAGAAATGATTATAACAAGACTGAAATGATGTCAGTGGATTGTTCTGAGGCTGTCAATTCGAATACATCACATACCTTCTATTCAATTCCGAATGAAATGAAAAACACCATAGGATTGAAGAGTGATGCAAACATTAATGGAGCTGTGTGAATTAACAATCGTTTCTAATGAATGCCCTCTTTAAGATTCCCTCGCTCCGTAGCCTTATCACAAATTACATTGAATGGATTCGGCTTCCAAATGAGAATAACAACCAAATGCTTTCTAGGATGTTGTCCCCAATAATTGCAAAATTGATCTGGGATCATGAAAGCGACTTAAAAATACTTGGTCTATATATGTATGCTTTTTCAAACATTGCTGATGCAATGGATTTCTCAACCTCCTCCTATTACACCTGTTAATAACAATGGTTATAACTCTTTTGGAGATAATGATACATCCAAAAATATGATGGAACAACTTCAAGCACTCAAGAATGCTTTAAATTGCTCATAATGCCTTGAACCGCTAATTAAAACAGCAGCCAATATAAATCCGCCACATGGCCCATCATAAATTTATGACCTGAAGGTTGCATCATGGAATTGCTGTGGTTTTATTAATCTAGCGAAATGGAAGGATAAGGCAAACAAAGATTCTCTTCCCCACATATTGCTGGTTCAGGAAACCATGGCGGTAGCAGATATTGAAATTGATGGGTTTTTCTCTTGTATTCATCGGGCTACCAGAGGGGCAGAAGGTAGACCAGTAGGAGGTCTTGCAATTTTTATCAATATCAAATTGAATTTTACTTTCAATCATGTATATGAATCAGACATTTTTTTTTGATGGACATAAAAAGTGATTCTTTGTATAGTGAACATTTATTTATAATCTCATTGTACTGGAATCCAATAGCATAGCCTATTTAAACAGTTTGTGAAATCCTAAATGATGCTCTCATTAAGGCATATAGCAACACGCCTTATGGTGAAATCCTCATGGGGGGGGGGGGACTTCAATGCATCATTTTGGACAGCGAATAGTAATTTTACTAGAAATTCAGCTTACTTTCAGAATTCATTACATGTGGAGAAATTTCTTAAATTGTTGGGATGTGTACATAATTCAACCTGAAGATAATCATGCGACCTTCACATGGAAAAGAGGGGTGTATCATATATTTTCCTCTAAACAATTATCTGGCATGTTAACAAAAACGTGTACTGTAGAAACTTGTTTAGGTGATCATTCTATTGTCAATTACCTGAAATTGAGACCGCAAGAAACTTGTCTTTCATTAATTCAAATTGATAGACCTAGATCATCTAATAACTGGTCACCTTATACTTGTAGAAAATTCAATGCTCTCGTAAATAGAGATTTATGGAAAAACAAAGGGAGGAATTGCCTTGAAAGTGAAATTATATTAAAATGGAATATGCAAATGATTGCATCTCACCCTGTTACAATTGCTCACAATAAGGTAATGGGAAAAACAGTCAACAATGATGAAAAGTATTTCTCCCTATAAATAGCTACACTTAAACAGAAGAAAAATGTTGAACTCTGAGAAGCAAGGAAGTCCAAGTTGCATTGCAATATCTCTGAACATATAAGGGTAAAAAAACAAATTATATCTAAATATAAGCAAGCTGTGATTCAAAATCCGGGCTTTCAATAATTTAAAACTTAATACAAAATGAGTTAATCTGTTATGTGAACGGAGACAAAAGATACTTGGGCGATTATTAGATCTATAGATAAGAAGAAGCGTCTAGACTTTGACTCGGGAATTGACGGTACAACTTGGACTTGTTTTTTTCTCAATAAATGTGCTCTTCCTGTTGAATTCAAATCGTTTGAACATTGCCCAGATTATCATTTAATTCCACATAGTCATCTTTGGGGTCCAACAGATGTTTTACATGCAATCCAGAAACTGAAAGGGTCTAAATGTGCAGGACCAGACGGACTACCTCCATGCCTGATTAAAGATGATACAATGTTCTGGTCATCGATCGTTTGCGAGATATTCCAGGAAATTTTTCATTTGAAAACAATTCCTCCATCTTTGCTGTCCTCAATAATTATTCCTCTTCACAAAAAGGGGTCCTTGGCTGATCCGAACAACTACAGACCAGTTGCCATCATCGATGTAGCAGCGAAAATCTTTGCTTCTTTGATTTTCCAAGAGTTAGAAACTTTCACCTGTGTCAACTCTTGCTTAAGCATGGCTCAAGTAGGGTTCAGAAAAGGTATGGGAACCCCCCTTAATGCTGACATTCTTGCTCATATCATTGATGCTGCTCATTGCCCTGAAAAAAGTCTGATCTTTGTTGCATCTCTAGATCTAAAAGCAGCATTTTATAGTGTCATAAGGGGCAAACTTTGGCAAAAAATATGCAAAGTCAAGTACCCTCAATTTTCGATCACCCTAGTGGAGATGCTTCACTTTAATACCAACTTTAAAGTGAGAATGAATCGCGCAGGATCCCTAACTGATGCGATTCCAAGTTGGATAGGGGTCAAGCAAGCTTGCAGCCTTTCTTTTTAATCTCTACTTGGCTGATCTAGATGAGATCTGGTATAAAGAAAAATCTTTTGCTGTTCGTCTTGGGTCATTGCGATTGTCTTGACTAGCTTATGCCGATGACATCTTACATTTTGATAGAACACAAGCAGGTCTTCAAATGAAATCGGAAAGCTTTTTACATTATTATAACATCTATAATTTAACTGTAAATCCTCAAAAATCGAACATTATTGTATTTTGTAATATGAAAAAAGTTTGGCAGTTTTCATGGAAAATTTACTCCACTCCTATAGCTTTATCAATGAACCTCCCCTATTTGGGTTTTATATTAAAAAACAATATTTCACTTAAAAGAACGAAAGAGCTTCTCATGGTGAAATTGTTACTGATGAAGGGGCAAATGAAAAATGTGTTTCACTAATACCCTTATTGGAATTCTACCTTAAAAAAGTGGAGGCAATCATGCTATATGAAGTGGAATTATTTTTAGCCAACATAGGCCCCCTTCTTGATCAATTACAAGGTTCTCTTTGAAAATATAACCTGGGTCTACCTGTGTCTATTCCTAATCCAATTCTTAGGCACGAATTAGGGCTCAATTCACTCTCTGCAAGATATAATTGGCGTTTATTATTACATTTTTCTAAAATGTTTTTTCCACCTACCAATTCACTATACAATGGCTTAAATCAAATGCTTGTCACTAACCATCCTCTGTCTATGGCACAGTATAACATTTGTATGGTTTAATTACTAGAAAAAATCAACATGTCTGTCACAGACCTTGATTTGCAACAAGTAAAGGTAAAGAAGAAAATGTTTGAATATGATTGGGTGGATTGTATTACGCAGATTCGCAGATTCAGCAATATTCATCTTAGGCAGAATATGCAAAACACTGCCACAAACAATTACCACGATTACCTTATCTAATATTGTGTCCAAGTAAAGAGGCACGCAGAACCTAAATGCTTTTTAGACTAAACCTGTTACAAACAAGGGTAAGGACCAAGTACTATAGATAAAACAGAGTCACCTGATGACATATGCAGATTATGTAAGTTGACAAAAGAATCTTTAAAACATCTATTTCTCTTTTGTTCATATTTTGAAAATGAACGACTATACTCACAACTGTAAGGCTGGTAAATCTTATCTTAAATAAACTAGAATCAATGAAATAACTACTAATAGATGAGTTGGCCCTTTTGTTTTCCATTATCTGATTTGAAATGTTTATTGAGTAATTACTAGATATTTCTATTTTTGTAATTGAAGGTTGATGCAATTGAATGAAATGGTTATCTAATTTATGGATGAAGTTAATCTTCTTTTCAATTTTTTAATAATATAGTAATGTCATATTTTATATGTAAGGTCTAATACCTTTTCTTTTTTAAGTTATGTTTTTCTATACATGATGTAACTGAGATGAAGTACCAAAGAATGAATGGTTTTCTTTTGTAGTAAGATGTTTTGATATTTGTAAAGGTCTTTTGTACCGAAAAAAAAAAAAGAATTAAAAAATATATATATAGCAAGTGCATAGATTGCATGCATATGAACCCGGTGCCTGCCACTTGCCCTGCATAACCCTACTCAATAATCATACTCTCATTTGTCCCATCTCCTGACATCATATGGCAACTACTTACAATGCTGTTTTCTTTCAAATATTTCTTTTAATGCCCACTTGCATAACAGCTGCAAACCACATATTTCAGCACCACTGCCTGTGATTTAATTTATAAAAAAACGCATTGGGAAGATTTGCACAACAAATTCAAGTGCCAGATCCTATGTAAACTTCAATATATTATCACGCCATACATGCTTGCCCATATCACCCATTGTAATGTGCAAACTGCTCTTTTCTTCTTTCCTTCTGTCACTTTTGCAACCACTTCCCCAATAACACACCTGCTGTAAAATGCACAGAATGCACACAGAAAACAAAAACTGCATGCATATTACCAAAGCATAGCAAGTGCATAGAGTGCATGCATATGAACAGGGTGCCTGCCACTTACCCTGCATAACCTAATCAATATGCATACTCATATTAGTTCCATCTCCTGACATCAAGTGACAGTTACTTACAATGCTGTCTGCTGTCAACATTTTCTTTTACTGCACACTTGTGTAACAGCTTCAAACCACATATTTCAATTTTAGCAGCAATATGTGTGATTCTTTTGTAAAGAATCATGTTGGGAACATTTACACAGCAAGTTCAAGTGCCAGATCCTATGTGAAATGCCCAGAATGGACACAGAAAAGGGAAACTGCATGTATGTTAGGAAAGCATGGCAAGTACATACATTGCACAATTGACAAAATGCACAATTTGAGGGAAAGCAAAGCAATGCATGTTTAATTGGAAACAGTGCTATCTCTAAATTTGGATACATAAATTAAACAACAGGAAAGGATTTCTGCACTCATGTAGCAAGCATTTATGCGTGAGAAAGTTAACAAAATTCCACACGCGGTAATATTCTCCTTTCCAATCTGTACATCATTCTGCCCATTTTCTCACCCCACTAGGACTTGCACTAATCCATTTCCAAAGCAAGTAGTGCAACAACATCTCCAACACTTCCATAGGGCACAGTTATCACTACAACACTGGGCCCCATACCAACAAAGCTGATACTCCCAAATCCCCACTCCTATGCAATGCTGTACAATTGATTGGACACACCCACTAACTCTTCCTGCCAACACATCCTCCTGCAATCTAAAGTAATGTGTTTTTCTAGTGTTATTACTGTACCATTAACACACACCAATTACAGTGAATAAACCACCTCCTAAAATCCAGTGATGTCTCTTCTGGAAGATAAAACCCAGAAGAAACCTACTCTTCACATCCAACAAAGTAAGTGCAGCACTGTATTAGTGGTCTGCCTGTTACTCAGACAGTGCAGTGTTTTTGTATTGTATCCTAAACAATTCTATCCAACCCCACATCACTCACTTCACTCTTTCTCATTGCACCTTGGCAGGTCCACTCTTTGTAGTTTCATCAGAACACCAGTATGGTAATACCCACTAGTTTTATGAAAACATTGTAATTCCCTTACTTCTTCAAGCACACTACACTGAAGCAAACCTTTCACACAGGTACACACAAACATACCAGTCCAACCTTCCCAACCAAAAGTAACAGCCCTTTCCACAGTCACACTCCTCTATGCATGCATACCATCATATTCAGACACTCATGCACAGTGCACACAAATACATTGCACAACTTCCAAAACCACACTTTCCTTTTTTCTCCAACAGACACAAGAGAATGCCTACAACAAAGCAACACCCTAGAAAACAATGCAGAAATAGACCAGATAAAACTCAAAACATGCAAAATAGCTATCCACCTCTAGCAGACTTTGCATGAAAAGTCAAAACAAATAGCTAATACAGTCACTGAGCAAAACTGAACCAGATAGCAGGAAAGAAAGTGTGACTTATCTTCCAAAATGTAAAACTAAAAGTAAATGTATTAAGAAGAATGCAATTACCAGTAGTGCTAACATTGCATCTACATATGTCAACATAGTCAAAGGTAAGCATTCCAAAAAATGTATTTTACAAAAAGTTTTCCACCATTCAATCCTTCAGAACCTTATAAAAACAGGAGAGAAATCATGCTCAACTCTTAAATCCTACCGCAGAAAATGGATCCTGGAAGCTCTCATAGACAGTACAATGCTCCTCAAAAGGAAATCGGTTATATTACATTTTAACAGAATGAAACCACTAACAAAATGAATTAGTGAACTACAAAAAGTACCTCACAACAAACGCAATGTCAACATAGACACCTTTGCAAACTTCTGTGCAGGTGTGTGGATTCACACAACCAGCACATAGCCATATTTAAATGAAGAGGCATACAAACAAGAGCAAACAGACACAATTGCCATACATAGCAGTGACCGAGGGTATGAAAAGGTAGACAGTACCATTATGGCAGAAGAAACGCTGATTGAAAGAATATCCCCAACAAACTTACAATCAACTCTCCATTCCACCGAACCAATCCGTCTCGTCTACAAATGGCCATGCACCTCAATGTGTAACGTACGAAAACAATCCTTCAAATCTATGCAGCAGTTCCTCAATCAGTATGTGAAAGCCAAAGACACATTAAAAATTAAAATATTACAAATGATGGATTCCTGTCCAGTGCACAACTACACAGGACTACAAGGACATCCATTAGCCTACATTTCTTGGCCTGCTTGCAAAAGCACCTTCCGCCACATCAAAATGATAGCAACACACCATTCTACTATTTGAAATCTTGTTCAGAGACTGTACTATGCAAAAAGTACTACTTTGGCACTAGAGCATTTAAATCACATTCTCCTACATGGCACAACCAAAGAACTTCGGGAAGAAATAGACCACATCCAAAGCAAATATTTTGGATATGAAGAGCACTTACAAAATCAAGTAACTCTAGAACAGAGTAGTGACAACCTTGCAAATGCCAACCTTCTATTACACACGTACAAAAAAGAAATAGCAAAGTTTAAAAGCACATCTGCTGAAATACCAAACCAAGGTTGTGTGTTTTGTTGCAGAAATGTTTATACAAAGAGCACCAAAACTGTAGATATAACATACAAAACAGAAGACAATGAGGAATTCCAATGGTTCCAATTAGCTCTCTATCTCATAGCAGAAAACACATATAAAAATGACTAACCCCTCAATACTTTGCACATACTGCACTGGAAAACTTGATTATAACCAAATGCCTTTATTGGGCTAACACTAATAACTTTTTCCCACTTCCAAAACCACTCCAAAAGCATTATATTCCAAACAGTACACTCATTTCAAGCAATAATACGCCTTCAACCGAAAACAGCCAAGTTGCCTCCTTCTGAATTACTGAAAGATATTTGTGGCAAAGTAGATTTGTTGCCATTAGATCTCCCGAAAATGTCGACACTCTGCGAGTGCAATGACCAAAAGATCAATCTTTGATTATCCTAGTGAATGGTGTACCTACAAAAGACAAAGGAAATTGGCAGCCACTAGCAGACTTAAATAAAGTTAGAGAAGCCCTGCAATATCTTAAAGAGAACAATAAATACTACAAAGAAATGAACATTGAAGAAAACCTTAGAGAAACAACCAAAATAATTCAGGATTCCTCATCAACTGGCCAATTTGAACTTCTAGATCCGACTACAGCCTCCAATATTTTACCCTAGTACAAAATTCACCCACTGCACTCCAAAGACACCATAGACAATGCACTAGAAATGTATCAAATACGGCAAGCCAAAGGATTTTCAATCAGCATATGGGAAAAACATGTTTGATATGATATGATAGGTTATTTATAATGCACTTAATACCCAGTGGTTTCTAAGCGGGGACCCGGGGATCGAACCAGTGTAGCTCCATGTCGTCTTGCTTCCAAGGCGAGCATGTTGCTGCTGAACTATCCTCCTGAGACATGTAGAAGCACAAGCCTTTTCTCCCCTCTTTCCTAATGGAAAAGGTGGAAGGTATGATGAAAGAAGCACACAAATAACAGCATAAGAATACCGCTCTTTATGAATGTATTGTGGAGACCCCATATTCAGACAAAATGTTCAATACATATTCGACCTCCTGCTTGAAAGTGAACTAGACACTCTGGCCCTCATTACGACCCGGGCAGTAAGTGAATAACGATGCCGGTAAAGGATTACCGGCATCAGTTACCGCTCCGCATGATTAAGAAAGGACAACCTGCTATTAGCGTCACCATACTTTACGGTCCGCAAATAGCGTCATGAGCGCAGGCACGCGACCCCTCATGCCGGAAATAGCGCCATGGCGCAAACAGGGGAACATCATGACTCATGCGGACATGCAATTAACGCCCTAGTGAAGGCCGTAGAGTACCTTACCTCCATGGTGCAAATACCGGCATCGCGGACCACCCGTAAATGGCCACGTTCAGTGTTCCCAACTGCCACAGGTGCACACATTCAGCACAGGTGGAGGCAATACAGACTGGGCAAGCACAAAAGGAGCCCACCCCACCCCTTCCCACACCCAGTCACATTCCACAATGATTCCAATACTACTAGCAATGCTGGGGCTGGAGGACCTGATTGCAGTGGAAGTGCTACAACAACAACAACAACAACAGGCAGCACAGAGGAGACACAGGAGGAGAAGGAGGGCAAGGCAGGGCCAGCATGCCCCACCAGTGCAGCCAGTGGCACCACACAGGCAGCCCCCAATCCCACGCATCAGAGCCAGTCCATTCAACCTAACCGCTGAGCAGATCCACACCCTGTACCGTCTGGACCGGGACACCATCACCACCATTGTGGACATGATACATGACAACGTTGTCAGCCTGATTGAAACACACACTGTCATCGCACCCCTACTGAAGGTAGTGTCTGTGCTCCACTTCCTGGCCGCAGGCACCTACCAGCACACAGTGGGGCACATGCATGGCATTTCACAACCATTATTCTCACGTACACTGAACCAAGTGCTTGATGCCCTCCTCAAGCACACAGACGACCACATTTCCTTACCACGGTCTGCCCACGAGATCTCAAACACCAAAGTAGGTTTCCATTCACTGGCCGGCATCCCTGGTTGCATTGGTGCCATCGACTGCACCCATGTGGAATTGGTCGTCCCACATGCCATGGAGCAAGCGTACCGCAACCGTAAGCTATACCACTCAATCAACGTGCAAATGGTATGTGAGTCGAACAGGATCCTCACAAATTGTTGTGCCCGATTCCCCGGATAAACCCATGATTCAATGGTCCTGCTTAACTCCACAATACCAAGCTACATGGAGCGACATTCAGGGCAGAGATCCTGGCTTCTCGGTGAGTTGCATGTTATGCCCATGGAAATGTGATGTGGGTAGGTGATTGAGGTATAGATGCATACTTCACCTGGCTGAGATGGGGGGTGCATACTTCACCTGGCTGAGATGGGGGGAGAGATGCATACTTCACCTGGCTGAGATGGGGGGGATGCATACTTCACCTGGCTGAGATGGGGGGGGAGAGATGCATACTTCACCAGGCTGCGAGTGTCAGAAGGAATGGAGCATGCTCATACCCCAAAGCAGCCCAGACTGGACCTGACGCCTGACCACTTAATGCAAGATGTAAGCAGCCCTAACATGTAAATGAAGCAGTGTCACAACCATTCCACAGCCATCTGCATGTGCACTGTACCAAATCCTCCTCAACACAATGCAGCTACAAGCAATGACTATAGCCATTACACAGCACCAAACACCATCAACTGAAAGGACAGTCCCCCATTACTGCATACAAAGGAGTCACATGAGGGTCAAATACATCAATAAACCACTACACTGACACAGAGGCCCAACTGAATTGCATGACATCATTTGTTGTGTGTAGTGAGATCAGCATGAGGCTGACATCAACGGTGCCAGGATGAAAGCATACAAATTACCGGACATCTGCCAGATCACAGAAACAACCGCCGTGGACTAACACAGTGCATGAGCACTCACAAGGAACTGGACCCCCCTGCGCCCACTAGATGATGGCATGCACACCAGTCCATAAGAGGAATACACACATAGCAGTCACATTGTGTGTCTCCATTCATGTATGGAAATGGGGTTGAATTGAAGAAATAAATGCATGCCATCGTGTCACTTAATGAGGTCCCATATGATGTGATGACTTACACATACATTGTTGCCCACATGCAGTTGATGCAGGCTATCCCTTGAAGAGGTGGCTTCTTACCGCAGTCCGGAACCCACAGAATAGGCACAAGGAGTACTATAATCATGCCCATACACAAACCCGTGTGGTGATTGAGCAGACATTTGGCCTCTTAAAGGCAAGGTTTCGCTGCCTCAGCAGGTCTGGTGGGGCACTCCTGTACAGTCATGAGAAGGTGGCAAAGATCGTCATGGCATGTGTCATGCTACACAATATGTGTACCAGACGGAATGTGCCCCTGCCCCCTGACGCTGAACTGCAAAGACCTGACGAAGAGGATGAGGAGGGTGGGGATGGGGCAGCACATCAGGGAGGCAGCGATGCACAGGAGGGACGTGACATGCGTCAGACTCTGATCAACCAATGTTTCTAGCACACATGGCCGGGGGGTGTTACATGGAGATGGCACTCGGGGCACTGGGTTTGTCAGGGACATGGACACTGTAGACTGTTAACCAATAAAGCACACATACGCAATTAGCAATGTCCACACATGTGAATTATGAGTAACCAAAAGGTGTATTGAAGAAGCATAATTAAGTGAACAAGCCCTCCACCCCACACACCCTCTCCCCCTCCCCCCTCAACTCCCCCACACACCCTCTCCCCCCTCCCCCCTCAACTCCCCCACACACCCTCTCCCCCTCCCCCCTCAACTCCTCACAAACCCTCTCCCCTCTCCCCCCTCAACTCCCCCACACACCCTCTCCTCCCTCCCCTTCAACTCCCCCACACACCCTCTCCCCCCCTCTCAACTCCCCCACACCAGTGGTCCACATGGCACCAGTATGCAAGGCTGTGCCTACTGGCCGCCCCCTCTTCCAGCACCAGGTACCCCCTGTCCGATCGGTGCATGTTCCTGCAAGACCTGCGCACGGGGCTGATCCTGGTTGAACTAGCCGCTGAAGATGTACTTGGTTGCTCGGATGACTGTGGTGGACGCATGTCCCGCATTGCTGCCACCAACTCAGATAGTACGTGCCGCACTGCGGCCAATTCAGCACATGTGTCCTTTGAGGATGTCTCTATAGCTCACTTCAAGGATGCAGCTCATTCCGAGATGTCGTCCCTTACACTCCCACATTCAGTTATGTGCTGCGTTAGGAGGCCAGTGAGCTCCTGCTGGCGCCTTTGAATGTCCTGGATCCCATCTTAGGTGTTTGGGGCTGCGGTGGATCTTTGAGGGGTTCACAAAATACTATGCACCTCGGGCACAGTTGGGGTGGGGCTGGGAGTTGCAGGCCACGAGTGATCCAGAGACAGGCCGTGCATGCTGGTGTCAGGCAGGATGCATGGGGACGGGAGTGGGGAATTCAGGGGGCCAGTGGGGGGAGTTGCAACATGCAGCTGATCCCCTTCCTCATCATCTGAGACTGCTGCTGTGGCAGCTGTTTCGCCAACTGTGCTGCTTGCAGCCTATGCAGTTCCTTCTGTCGCTGACACTTGGGTGCTGGTGGCTGTTGTGGGTGCCATAGTGGGGGACGTTGAGCACATTGGTGCTGTGGCCTGTGGTGTGAACTTAGCCTTCCGATGTCGTGCCGGTTGGCCTATGCCCCTGGAAGTGGATGGGCGGTGTTGTCCCTCCTCGGCCCTGGCATGGTGTGCCATCTTCCTCCCTGCTCTCCACGTCACCACTGTCTGATTGCATGCCTGTGGGGGACCAATAGAGGGAGAGGGTTAATGATGGGTCTACAGGCATCAGGCATACATTGGGGTGGCTGCATCCATATGGAATGGCAGATGATTGACATTGGGGGAGTGCCATACGGGTTGCTTGGATTTTGGGTGGGTGATGCATAGAGGCATCTGGCCTTACACATATGGGGTGCATTCTGCATGTGGACAAGGTGAAGCACTCCCTATAGGGCAGTCTTGTACTCATGTGTCTGGTGGACCCTGATCTACATCATTGCACTGTCAGTTCTGGTGGACATCATCGTGGCGGGATTAATATTGATTCATTTAGGACACCTACCTGCATCGGCTGATGACGGTGCTCTTCGCTCCATGTCCCTGACTCTGTGTATTGACTCTGCCCCTATGGTGGTGGCACATATCTTCTCCCACGGTTGTAGTTTGATGGGGGAGTCCGGTCCTCCACCTGTCGCCATCCCCATGTTGCGATTTGTAGAGAGTATGCTGTGCACACGTAGACGCAGGTCATCCAAGTGTTTGCGGCATTCTTTTGTGGTGCCAACGGCACTGACTTTCTGGCTGACCTCCGCCCAAATCTGCTTTTTCTGCTGCAGTGCTGCACAGTGCATGCTCCTGCAGTGTCTCGGCTAACATTGTCAGCTCCTCTCTGGAGAAGCGCTCCTTGCGCAGCCGATCTCCCGTTTTCTTCACACATTTTGGCATGGTTAAATGGAGAAAGTAGTGGTGGAGGTGTGTATGAGTTCTGGGGGTCAGATGGCTTCTGGTTGTGGTGGATGGCAATGGATTGTGTTTTTAAACATGGCTGCCGTGCTCTTTCCCATTCCTGTGCGATGACGCATCTTCCGGTTCTGCTTATTAGTGGTCACCGCTAATAGCGGTGGTCGCTAATGCCACATGCTTGGATGCCAGAGGTGCTATTTCCACTACTGACAGTGCCGGAAAGCAGGATTTTCAGGGGTTTTGCGGCATGGCAGTGAGGTCTTTACCGGCATGGCGCAAAGCTCGTGCCTGCGTACTCGTAATGGGCCGCTTTTAGTGGTTCATTGCCAGCACTGACACAGTAATTGCGCCATGCCGGTAATGGCAGGTACTTAGCACCCGGGTCGTGATGAGGGCCTCTATGTTACACGGTTGCACACACATTGAGAACAAGTTCCATTTTTTTAAACATGTCTGTTACGCAGCAATTTCATAAGGTGCAAGAGAAAGATGAAGCTTTACAGTCAAGTATTACAAATCTCTTGGCAAACATGCATTGTATGAAAGAATACTGGTTCCGACATCACGCAGATCTATGGTGTATGCTACGCAATCTTGGCCCACCCATATGGTTTTGTCACTTTAAGTTATGCAGAGTATGCATGGCAAGACGTACACAATTGCCATGCATAGCAAATGAAAACAAAGTAGGGATAGACATGAAAATACCAGGAGAACTCTGCTCTCTTGACCTCGTAAATGTGTCAAGGTACTTCCATCACTGCTCTATTGCCATGCTGCACTTCATCTGTAATAAAATAATTCCTCCCTTCGGAAAAGTGCAACACTTCTTTTGGAGACAAGAATATCAATCCAGAGGAGTACCACACATTCACATGCTTTTCTGGATTATAGATGCTCCTAAATTTGGTCATGGCACTGATGCCACTGTTTTGCAGTTCATTCACAAATATGTCACTTTGCAGAATCCCTTCAGAAAGTGCACATAGTGACCTACATGCAGAATTTTTGCGGTTTCAATGACATAAATATGCCATATATTTTCAGCGAAGATATAAAAGCAAAGGCATATACTACACCAAATGCTGATTTGGTTTCCCAAGATCAGTTTCAGCAAAATGACAAGTACACAGCTTCATGTCTTCTGTTTGACACAGTGTGAAAGGCAAACCACATAGGAACACATACTGCATTAAAAGAACCGAAGATTCAAAGTACATCCATGATTACAATGGAATCATTGCCCTCCTCTGGAATGTAGACATAGATGTGCAGTACTTTGCAGACAATTCCACTGCAGTTGCACTATATGTCACAGCCTGCGTAACCAAAGCTGAGAAAACAGAGTTGAAAGACCTCTGGGATGCCATATCATCTAACAAAACACTGTCACAAACATTGTAGAGTGTTGGCATAAACATGCTCTTGCATAGAGAATGTGGTTGCTATGAAGCTGCAGACCATTTTTTAACCAGCACAGTCTTGAATGGGAAAACTGAAAACATAGTCTGGCTAAGACTTGGTCCAGCTGCATCCAAAGAAATAGTTCTCAAATCGTACTAAGACATAGAAACAATAGCCAAAAATGATCCCAACAGCCAGGACATTTTGAAAAACAATGTATTGGACACATACTACCCAAACAGGAGTACGGCTTTGGAAACCATGGGCATCATTACGAGTCACCCGTTATGGAAATAACGGTGGCGCTAAACCGCCGCCACCGTTGTTTCCATACTGGGTGATCTCCAGTACTGCAGGCGGAGGTGTCATTCCCGCCAGGTCTGACTAGATGGTGCCAGTGTTTCCACTTCCCCATTCCCATTGAGTCCTATGGGACTCAATCAGAATGGGGAATTACCGAATTCCGCCTCCGGAATTCCCGGGTCACCGGGGTCATAATGCCATGGTAATTCCAGGAATCATGGATGCGGAATGGTAATACGAGTCCGGCGGTAACCTGCCAGAATTTCAGGCACGGTTACCGCCGGACTCGTAATGAGGCCCCATGTGTCTATACCACATAGCCTAAAATTTCTCATACAAAAATAATATTAAATCAGATGAGAAAAAAAGGTAAATACATACAGGGTAATTTGTGGAATTAATGTGCGCTGAAAACGGAGTGCAAGTGTGAAAAGCACAGCGTACGCATGCGAAAGCCACACATGCAGGCATTTGTCAATTCATGGAATGCGCTGCGCGAGGCTTACCTGAGTTGTGCACTGAATCCGCATGTGGCGCACACATCATTGCGACATCCCAAAGGCTGTGCGTAAGATGGCCAGTGAAGGTGCGCACAGGGCAGTGCACACACCTAAAAAGGGGGAGGAACACGCAGAATGGGGAACAACACGTGAAACTGTGGGCGTTATGGGGGAAATCCTAGTAACGCCCACACGTGCGCTAACAACACGTATTCATGGAATCGAACAAGGGAAACCTGCGTGCCACAAAAGATGCGCTAATCCAGAAACACGTACGCCAGCAGGAAGCAGGCGTAAGTGGCCCAGCGCAGCATAAAAGTATGCGCAAACAACAAACAAGCTCATACCCTATGATGAATATGCCGTCCTCACAGCAGTGCTCAGAAGGAGGAGGATAGCCAGGCCCCGCATTTTTTTACTCAGGACCTGCCTTTTTGGGATCCCTGATGACCAGGTCTATGGGAGGTACAGGTTCCACCCCAAATCATCCTAGAACTGGTCGCTGAGTGTGAGGATGACCTCACATCACCCACCCCATGCTCCCAAGCACTGAACCCCTTGGAAAAGGTGCTCAATGTACTGCATTTCTTGGCTACTGGGTTATTTCAGTGGACAAGTGCCATAGCTGGGGGCATCTCACAGGCCACGCGGTCACGCTGCCTACACCAGGTGTTGGCGATCATGACTGCACGCCCCTTAGTCCGCTGGCACATATACATGCCCAGAACACCCGCAGAAAGGCAGGCTAGACAATGAACGCCAACAAGAGGAAAAACTTCAAGCACAACTAAATATAGACACTCCTGAGAGCCACTCATAGTAAATGAGGAAGAATTAGCCATGAATGAAGTAGAAAACACCAAGTGTCAGTATGAGGAATCTGAAGAAAACTTTGCTCTACTGAAATCACAACTGAATGATGAACAGCAAAACATTTCCCTGGAAGTAACTAAATAAATTGAACATGTATGTAAGTGGTGAAGCTGGTTCAGGCAAAACATTCTTAATAAAAATCATCAGCATGTTCATCTAACAATTGACAAACAACAAGCGTTCACCTGTTGTAACTGCCCCCACAGGTTTAGCAGCCTACAACATAGGTGGTGTTAATTTACCCCAATTGCTACTCCTTCCAGTAGAACACCAAAACAAATTAGACTACTACAAACTTTCAGCAGAAGCTGGAGCTAAGAAGAATTTTGAAACAAATGCAAATGTTCCTAATAGATGAGGTAAGCATGGTCTCCAACTTAATGTTGGCTTTGATTCACCTCAGATTGCAAGAGGTGCTTAAAACGGACTACGAAGAACTCTTTGATGGAAAACATGTCATTGTTTTTAGAGATCTTCTTCAATTAATCCCAGTGAAAGTTAAACCTATTTTTAAAACCTTGAAAAGTAAACCTATTTTTAAAACCTTATGACACAAACTGTGCGGTAACACACTTGGCAGCATAGGAAATGTAAATCTCTGGCAGCATTTCCAATACAGAGAACTAACTGAAAACATGAGTCAGTCTGCAGACCTTACCTATGCTAACATTTTGAAAAGCATTTGGATTGGTGTGCTTTCTAAGGAATCACAGTTTATCTTAAATTGTAGACTCATGCATGAGCTATACGGGCATAACACATCTGATATTGATGTCATGGAACAATTAGCACACAAAAATGTATGTCCTTAATGCCAACCCAAGCAAGCTGTGCACAATTCAATGAAACAATGTTGAAAAAAGAAATGCAACCAAAAGTGCAAATTTACTCCACAGACAAACTGGATATGCATGGTATGACAGTGCCTATGTGTCAACAAGCCACAGCAGGACTAACTAGCTTACAAAACGTTATCTCCAACACAGCTGGTTTGAAGAAAATGTTAATGTTGTGTTTAAACTGTAGAGTAATGCTAAAGTGTAACCTTGACGTGCAGCAAGGTTTACTTAATGGAGCACTTGGTACAGTTGTTGACTTTGAGACATACCCACGTGACAATAGCATTAAGTTTGTCAACATCCACTATGACAAACTTTCAGAATTTAAAAGGATAGGATGCCCAACAGCCTGATCGATGCCTTCTTCTCAAAGATATGTATGTATGCAGAGAACACTTTTCTCTGTCTCTTGCATATGCAGTCACTATTCATAAATCTCAAGGTCACACCCCAGATTAAGCATTGATTGACATTGGCAGCACAGTCTTTAAAGAAGGCATGAGTTACATGCCGATGTACACTTGAAGGACAATTTCTAGTCAATTTTGATTAAAGAAAATTCAAGACAGACATTCCTTGCATCGTAGAGTACAACAGACTACGCACACTCTACACACCCCATCTCAACATGTACACTGTTCCTCAAAAAGGCAAACTTAGTAAAAGAAAACCAGTGCAAACACAAGTTATACGTGATCTCTTAACAGTACCACCAAAGAAATTGAAAGCAGCTGCTACTCCATCCATTACCACAACCACAGAAGGATGTACTAAAAAGGCAAATGCATACCCAACTGCACAAACAAAGAGAAGTACTTCTTCAAAAAAAAACAAAAAAACAATGGACTTCCATCAAATGACTAAGACACAGAACTGTCTGGTCCATTAAAATGTTCCAACACAACGGGTGTAAATTGCTATGCAAATGTAGCAATCAATGTTCTATTTCAATTGCCACCAATTTTTGAAAACATTTACTTAAACAGAGCAGACCAGATGTGTTTGCAAATACTTCTCCTTCAAAAAGCTAAAGTTTGTAAAAGAAAACTAGTTCAGACTCAAATTATACAGGATCTAACAACCATACCTCAAAAGAAGTTAAAATAAGCTAATACTTCATCAATGACCACAACCAAAGAAGAATCTACTATAGAAGCAAAACCAACTACATCTTCAAAGAAACAACAAACAGTTCCAATAAATGTCTTAGACACAGAACTGGCTGGTCCATTCAAATGTTCAAATACAACTGGTGTAAATTGCTATGCAAATGTAGCAATCAAAATTCTATTCCAATTGCCACCAATTATTGAAAACATTTACTTAAATGGGACAGACCAATTATGCTTGCAAATATTAGTTCTTCAGAGAAATGCAACAAACAATCCTGACAACACTTACAGTGTCTCAGGAATAAGGCAAGAATTGGACTACTGTGCAGGAATGGTGAGATTCACTATAAAAACAAAATAAGATCCACAAGAATGTATAATGTACTTACTAAAAAGTACTGGAAAGCAAAAACATACCCCTAAACGAAATTTCCAGATTTCATACATGTGGAAACAGACATGACTCTCTGCAGCATTGTGGCGCAGAAACAATTCCCTAACAAGCGCTGTGTGTATGTTTCTATACCTAACTGTGAATCCATTCCATTTCAGCAGCTGGTAAAAAATACAAATCATGGCACATTATGTACTACTTGCAATTCAGACATTTGTTCCACCTTAGAGATACAGTCACATAGCCAATATGTAATAGTAATGCTTTTACGATACAATGCAGATGGCACCAAAAACAAGTGCAAGCTTACTAACTTCATACATGGGCAAATATCACTTGAAAAGAAAACCTTCACAACAGTAGGCATAATCTACAACACGGGTGCCCATAATCTACTACACGGGTGCCACAATCACTGCAGGTCACTGTACTACCTACATTAAATAGAAATGTGGGTGGTTTGAATGCAATGATACTTCCATTACCAGAAAATCTTGCAAAGACCTATTTAATATTCTTGAAACCAAAATGTACTCACTGATCTACAAAAGTAGCATACTGTACTGCCCAATACCCACCAACCGATATGCAACTGCAAACGAAAAATAACCTGATGCCCTGTGAAACTGCAACAACTTAGCATACACCAACTGGCCCATGAGTACATGAGTTGCGCTGCTATACAGATTTTTCCCCAATGACCCACTATTACAGTCAGAGAAACAGCAACTGTGGAAAAGACACACTAATATTGTTTAACCCATAGTACTTAAAAAGAAAAGTACTGAGTATGAGGGTCTACAAACTGTCCTCAAAGGCCTGTAAAACAACTAGCTGTTAGAATAAGGAAACAGCTGTCTAACAATGCCCGTACCAATGCAATAAATACACAACTGCATGTCACTACAACCATAATACTGCAATAGCACTTGGCAATAGTGGAAAATGGAAATCCGCCAACAAGAATGAAGGTGCTTGAAGACATACCCTGCAAAACTGTGAAACTGTAAACAGTTAAAATACAACCAACTGGTATCTAACTGCAACCATAATACTGCAATATTAGTTCCCATTATTACACATTTTAAAATCCACCAGCAAAAATGAAAGTTCTTCTGAGGAAACCCTTCAAGACTTATTAAGTATCAACAACCAGAATATACCAACTGGTATCTTACTACAACCGCAGTACTACAATGTTACTCCCAGTGGTCAAGCTGCTAAAATCAACCTTCAGCAATCAAATTGCTAAAAAACATACCCTCAAAAACTTTCAAACTACCAACAGTTATAATACGCCAACATGTATCTAATTGCCCCTACAATTCTGCAGTATTAGTTTGCAATAGTACAGTACTTAGCAAACACCAACAGCAATCAAACAGCATAAACGGATACTTTTAAAAAGAGGAAACTGATAAACAGTTAAAATACGCCAACTGGTATCTAACTGCAACGATAGTACCACCACTTCCAGAAAGCAAAACACATACACCATTTCAATTCCTCCTACTGCAACAGTGCTTATAAGAGCAAGATCACATAGATGTGCACCTTAAACATTCCTGTAAGTACTGCACACGTCAATGAAACAGAGTGTGCCACATAACATCAAATTAATGTATAAGGTTTTTTCTGTTAATCCTGCATGGATTTTTCCCCCACAGAACCAATGATTATGCAAACAAACACAGGAACTGACCATATTGCACAGTACACTTGTTTGAAGCTTAGCACTTGCAATATAGGAATTATGAGGGTCCACAAAGTACATAAATGTCTGAAATTGAGTACAATACAACATTATGAAGGACCTTCCCTAACATGTTATGTTTTTCTTTTATCACAAACAACGAAGCAAAGATTTCTCCTGCATTTCCACATACAACATTGAAAATATGTGCCCACAGTGCCGCAATATTCAAATCTGCTATTGCCACTTCAATGGTATTTTATCACTGAGTTTCAAAAAGGTATACAGTGCCTTAACAATATATACAGTGAGGAGAGACTTATTGGTGTCATGCTTCTTTGTAATCAGAACATTTCATTTCTATAGACATGTTTGTGCAATCCATATGCCAGTGTCAGATTCTTGGGTGCATGGCCCAATTATGCTGTGGAGGTTGTGGCCAGGCCATAGACTCTTGGGTGTATGGCCTACTGCATACGGTCTCCGGCGATGCACCAAAGAGTTTAGGGCCTAGCAGAATCACTGCAGTATAATACAACCATGCACTAAAAAATCTGCCCAGTGGCCACAACCCACACACATAAGGCATCCACATGAGGCATTGTCCACTTTAGTTCACATACTAGTCTTGGGGCAGTCCAATAAGCCAGCTGCCACATACCCTGTCCACTTTTGTACACATAATATTACACTACTTGCAGCCAGTGGGCAGGCAGTCATGCTTCCAAGACTCTAGTAGTTGGCCAATCACCACAGCATAATACAGCCATGCACCCAACAATCTGTACACTGGCCACAACCCACACTTATAAGTCAGCCACCTGAGGCCCTGTCCATTTTTGTACACATACTATTGCAGTACTTGCAACCAGTCAAAAGACTCTTGGGTGCAGTAAGCCAGCCGCTTTATGTGGACTTCTCTACACATACTATTACAGCAATTAAACCAGTGGGCAGACTCTTGCACCCGAGATTCCAGGAGCTTGCCACAACCACCACAGCATAATACAACCTATTCAAACATCCTCATATCATCTACATTCCACTCCCCTACCCTAAATAAGCCTGCCTGCAGTCACCAGATAAGATGCTCACCTGAGGACCTACCTGCGAACTACTGAGGTGTCCGCGAACTGCCGGGGACACAACACAGTCTTCTTCCACCTAAACAAATACATCAAATTTGATATATTAACCCGGTGAATTTTTGACTCATTGCCCTGCTGGATGTGACAAAGGTTTTTGCATCCTTGATTCTCAAGGATTTGAACCAGGTAATTCCTTCTCAACAAATCCTCTCACGTTGCCAAAAAGGGTGCAGCAAGGCAATGGGCACGTTGTTAAACGCCACAATACTAGCACACCAGCTGACATCTGCCCATCAATCAAAAAACGGGCCCATTTTCATGGCACTACTTGATTTATCAAGTGCTTTTGATTGTGTCGTCAGGGGGCTTTTGTGGCAAAAAATGCAAAGCTTCCAGATTCCGGCACATGTCATTGCCATGATTGCAGCATTGCACAACAACACAAACTACAGAGTGAGAATTAATCACAATGGGCTACTAACCGACCCGATTTCCACACACACAGGCGTCAAACAAGGGTGCAATTTGGCTGCTATATTGTTTAATTTATACCTCGTTGACACTGATAAACTTTGGATAAACGCTGACACATTTCCGGTCAAGCTTGGTGCTTTGCGAGTCAGTTGGCTCGCTTTTGCTGATGATGTGATATTGTTTGACAGCACCCCGTGTGGGTTACAAAAAAACCTCCACTATTTTGCAGACTTTTGTGACAAACACAACCTTATTCCCATTCCTGCTAAATCAAATATTTTGTTCCTAACGAACAAGAGGAAAATCACATCCTATAATTGTCGGTCCAGAAAAATGGACACCTCTCATGATTGACGACAAACGTATTTTGGTGGCCGAAGGCCAACCGTCTCATGTACATAACGATAGAAATACAGGTGTCCGAGTTTGACCAATGTGCGGCCATTTTGATGTAACACGGATCGCCATTTTGTTCTCTAACGATTGCTCATTGCTTTCTGTTCAAACTGTTTTGCAGCACATTTTTGCTTACTCTGCTCGACTGTTAACATTGTTGTCTGAACGTGAAAGGACAACGCTGCAAGGCTAATAAGGAGTTTGTTGAAACACAACGTAGGCAGCTCCGGAGAGGAATGCCCGGCGCCCTCCCGAATGTAGCCTTGAAGGAGAGCTGCAGGGCATTTAATCATTTCACAGCTGCCAGCCAGTTTCGTTATATGGTAGAATATGTTAGAATAAAGCAGCTAAAGGCTTGAATTATGCTCTTCTTACGGCCCCGCTTTCCCGAGCCCTGTAGAGCGTGTCGGCTCCCAGGCCATGAATAGCACCTCAAAGATAGCAAGGTCTGGAATGTGACTCTTCGCCCGTATGTAGCTCGCTTACAAGAACAGAAGAACTGTGTTCTGTTCAACAAAGAAAAGATGTCTCTACACTTGCAAGGTTGCATATGGTTGCTAGAATAGATATTTGAAGGTGTCATATTTGTCGAAATTGTCCATCATCAAACCAAGTTCAAAGAAACCCAATAAAGGGTGGTTTTAAACATGTCACAGCTGATTGTATGATATGCATTTTGTATATATGTAACCGATGTACGTAATTCACTCTTTTACATCCCTCGCGGTCTACAAATCCATGTCACATGGCATGAGACCGAGTTGGCCAACAGATACTATTTGCTTTGCAATAAACCCTAGCTTTGGGAATACAACCTTGTATCTGGCGTATCTATTGTGTGTGGTGACTTGCCTTGTTTCCATAATGCGAGGGACCCCTAGGGGCCCCTTTCAAGATGGCGCCCAAACAGGGACCCACCCCCACTTGTTCCATCGTGTACGTTGTTTTAGAGTAAAGGCGGAGAACGACGAGGACGGGACGATCAAGCTGGGATCAAGAGGTGTTCGGGGCGCCCTGTAGAAGTGATGAGAGATTCCTTTTCAGATCTGCACACATCTGATCCCTGATCGACGTATCTGGCCAGAGAACAAGGAGGCGAGCGTCCCGAAACAAGGCAGAAGCCAAGAAACGCAGACACGACGTCATTGGTTGCGTCAGTATACAGATGAATTGTCTCCTGGAGGACAATTTGATTTATCAGGTGAGTCATACCCCGATTCAAAATAACCCTGATATTGGTTGAGAGTTGACTTTGCAAAATCGAACGCCCTGGGTAAGGTTGATTAACCAAGGGGAGGTTGAAACATGCCTGGGTTATTGTCCACCCTAGCAGGGTTTTTCCACTGTGGTAGACAATCTTTGGAAGATGGCCAAATTGCACCACCTGGGGGAACGCCGGCGTATGAGATGTATGTGAAGTATGGTGTGGGAGCGATAATATTCTGTAAGACTTGGCATAGGCAAACCAGAAAGCAACAAGACCATCAGTGGCCGATAAATGGTAGTTTTGAGATAGCGAGAATAGATATCCTGGAAATGGATTTGATAAGAAAGAAAGCGTGTCCCTCAGCATTTGATATCGTTAAGGACTGGAGAAGGGAAACAATGCTCCGATTTAGAAGTAGAGCCAAGCATGCGCGCAGGCATAACTCGAAAGGCGAAGTAGCGGAAGAAAAGGAGGAGGAGGAGTGGACGGAGAGTCTAAGGAGGTCAGGTAGACTTGACCAATTGAACATAGAGAAAATATACCCACAACGGGAATTGCACATAGCAGATGAAGTGATGGAAAACATATTTATCCATACAAAACAAGGCCCAAGATCAGAAGCGAGGCCAAACACGCCAGTAACTATTGCTCAAGCCCCTCCCATAGCTCAAACTCTCCCTCCCGTAGCTCAAGCCCTCCCACAGCCACAGACCACACACGTAGCACTTCCTATAAGCCAACCAGGCCCACAGCAGACACTCCCCGTTCCTATTGTCCCATTCGCACCTCCCGCCTTAGATACAGACTCGGTACCGTCCGTCCCTCCAGGGCTTGAAGTTGAAACCAGGTGGGTGAGAGGCGGGACTGAACAAAGTGGATTCACAAGGGTAACTCGCAGTACGATCAGCAAAGAAAGGAAGGTGGAATTGCAGCAACAGGCAGAGAAGTATATAGACGGGAATGATGGGACGGCAGCATTGGCTTCGATGTATGGCTTCCGAAGAAGCAACGAAAGACAGGTAGTGTTGGAATGCATGGGTGAATATTTGGTGGAGAGATGGAAACAGTTAATTGGGAAATTACCACCGCAGCGATTGTTAGATTTGAATGCATTAGCACGTTGTAGAGAAAGAGATGAAGAAGTAAGGGAACATGTATATGGACTTTTTGAGCTTAAAAATTGGATAATGATTATGCTGAAATGTTTACTGCACCTTGGAACAGGGGTAAGGTTGTCAGGAGAGATAGGAAGGAAGCGGTAGAGCCATATATACAGCAATGACATTCAATGTCATCAGTACAGAGGGGCGACAAATTGAAAGTATGTATACTAGAGGCGTTAAGATGGATGTCGGATCCCAGTATCCCCACAATGGAGATACATGAGATATTTGATGAATATTCCATGCCCATGAAAAGGAAAGCACTGCAGTCGATGGCTTAACATTTAATAGACAAAGATATAAAAAACGACAAGGCCAGCCCACCCGAAATAATGGCAGTATATAAGAGGGTACTAGAGCGAGGGACATGAGAAACAGCCCTATCGCTAGATCTGGGAATATTGTTACACATAAGAGAAGGGGGAGGGACAGTAAGTGGGGCATTCCCTATGAGGGAGGTCCGACCTACCTTTGTGCCAAAAACAGAGGTTCCCGCAGTGGGCAACGTAGCGGCGCAGGTAACGCCAGCCCATCATACCGCCCAATATGTGCATGTCCCCTTTTCCAGACAGGAGGTGAACAACATAAAGCAGACGATTCCCCAATATAATAAAGAATCCTGCAGGATTTTACAAAGAAGTAGAGTCCTGCCTGCAATCATCCATGGTTACCATGGGTGACAGACCTAATATTCTCAGTGATCCTGCCAACAGACATATGGAAGCAAATAAGAAAGGTGGGTGACGTAATGGCCTATGGCGCCACATGGGCGGACTTGGTAATAGAAGACAGGAATAAAGCGGTTGGAGGGACACCGGGAGGGAACATGGTAGCATTACCAGCACGCATAATACAGAAATTAAAATAAATTGTCCCAGAGAAAAGAATTCAATGGGACAAGTTGACTGCATGTGTGCAAGGCAAGGATGAGTTAGCAACAGATTATTTCAATAGGTTTGAGGAAGTATTTGCAGACTTCAGTGGGCAGGATGTTCATAAATATGTGAGGGGGTTGAAACTTCCAATTCAGAACCTAATAATGACAACAGAAAGTGCATGGCAAGCAAAATCACTGGGTGAAGTATTGCACATGGCCCAATATTACGAGACAAGGGTGAATGCAGAAAAAGACCAGGAGGAGAAAGATAGAGTAAATTTGAAAACAAGGGTGTTACTGCAGCAAGTAGCAGGACATAATAGAGGAAGAGGAAGAGGGAACGCACAAGGGAGGAGTAATTCGAATATGCATGGGGGGCCATTGGGACCAAATCAGTGTGCATACTGTAAGGAGGAAGGACACTGGCGAGCGCAATGTATACATTTACAGACTAGAAATGGAACTGGCCAGATAAGACAGCACAGAGGGCACCAAGGAGCGTATGGACCAAATAGGAATAGTATGCAGCAGCACCACAATAATGAAGGTAATCAAAACCAAGCCCAAAACCAAAGTGCTCCTAACCAGAGTCAGGGCCAGCAAAACCAAAAGTATGGGAATCAGAGTGGGGGAAATAGAGGAAAGAATGGGGACATTTTCAATACACAGCCAAATACGTATTACAGTAATAGTAGTGACTACACATCAGATGATGTGTTATTTCCCCAATAGGACAGCCCAGGGCAGGGGTCGGAACCAGTGTCTATTCCCATGAATCAGAGAGGACCCTATGTAGAAATCAGAGTCAGGAATGAGGAGCACCGCTTCCTTGTAGATACAGGAGCGCAAAAGTGTTCAATAGACCATCACTTGGCTCCGGATATACCACTGTCAGGGCAAAAGAATATTTCCGTAGGGTTCGCAGGTACACGAGTCATAAACCCAGTGTCCCAACCAGTCCCAGTTACCATAGGACCATTCACTGAACATTGTCCCTTTCTCCTAACAGAAAATAGTGGGGAGAACCTGCTGGGATTGGGCTTGTTGAAAAAGCTAGGTGCGATTATACATTGCACGTCAGACGGGGTGTTTCTGACGATTTGGCCACAAGATGCCCCTGTGTCAGAATTCATGTCTGAAACTTTGCCAGGAGAGTTAAGAAAAGTGCCAACCTGTATATGGGTGATGCATGATAACGATGTAGGATGCTTGAAGATAGAGCCAGTGAGGATCATTTTGAAAGAAGGAGTTACACTGCCGTGAAATCCCCAGTATAAAATTTTGTCTAACAGAGAGAGAGGATTGAAAAGTATTGTTTCAGATTTGGTGCAATTAGGGGTAATTGAAGAAATTACAGGCAGTACATGTAACGGCCCTATTCGTCCACTGTATAAGAAAGGAGGCAATGAAGTACCATATTGTTTCATAATTGATTTGCGCGTGCTAAACAAAGTAGTAGATCCACAATTTCCTTTGGTCCCAGACGTCACTACAATATTGACAATGATACCTGCCTCAGCAGAATACTTTAGTGTAATTGATCTAAAAAATGCTTTCTTTAGCATTCCGGTGGACAAGGACAGTAGATATTTGTTCGCGTTCACATTAGGGGGACGATCATTTACATTCACGTGCATTCCACAAGGATATACGGAAAGTCTGAGTATTTACAGTAGAGCGTTAAAAGAGCAGCTAGACATGCTAGAATTACCAATGGGGTGTGTACTATTGCAATACATAGATGATCTGTTGATCTCTGCTGATACAGAAGAGATTTGTAAAAAGAGCACCATATTGCTACTGTCACACCGAGCGGCACATGGCCATTAAGCTAGTTTGAAGAAGTTTCAATATAATCGAAAGGAGGTGGCTTATTTGGGCTACCTACTTTCGAAAGAAGGGAGAAGGCTAACGCCAGAACGCATAGAAAGTATTTCTTGTATGCCTATTCCAAAGACACAGAAAGGAGTCAAAGCCATAATAGGCATGGCTTCTTATTGCCGGCAGTGGATCAGTAATTTTGCATTGATTGTGAAGCCAATGGTGCTATTAACTAAGAAGGATGCGGTGATGCCTTTGCAGTGGAATGAAGAATGTCAAAGAGCTTTTGATCAATTGAAAACTGCATTATGTTCTGCTCCAGTTTTGGGCACACCAAATTATGAAAAAGTTTTTAGATTGTTTGTATGCGAGAATGAAGGATGTGCATTGGCTGTTTTGCCACAGGAACAAGGTGGAAGAAATAGGCCGTGCAGCTATTTTTCTTCTGCGCTGGACCCTGTAGCACGCGCACTACCACGATGTTTGCGATCTGTCGCGGCGGCTGCTGCGTCGGTGAAACAAATGGAAGGGATGGTATTGGGGCATACTTTAATTCTGATGGTGCCACATGCCATAGATGTCCTATTAAATAGGACACTGACGCAACACCTCACCTCTGCTAGACTGACAAAATATGAAATTATCTTATTCGCGCCCCATATCCAAATTATGAGGTGTAGCGCTTTGAATCCTGCAGAATTAATGCCACTACCCACAGAAGAAATTGGTGACAACGAATCACCACCCCATGATTGCTTAATGGTCACTGAGGAAGAAACGAAGGGGAGAGTTTAAGTGACATTCCACAAAAGGAGCCAGATGGAGAGTTATTTTGTGACTGCTCTTGTTTTAAACTACCTGATGGCACGTCAACTGCCGCTTACGCTATCACTACCCTAGAGAGCGTTGTAGAAAGCAAAAGAATCCCCTACAACTCGGCACAAGCCACAGAAATAATAGCATTGACCAGAGCCTGTGAGATTTCTGAAAGTTTGAACGTGAATATATATACTGATAGTCAGTATGCTTTTGGGGTGGTTCATAACTTTGGTCGACTCTGGGCTGAGAGGGGTTTCTTGACATCGTATGGGGCCAGAATTCAACATGGCCCTTTGATTGTACGATTGCTGTCTGCACTCACGTTTCCAAAGCGCCTACCAATAGTGAAATGCGAGGCACATAAAAAGGTAACATGCAAAGTGGGAGAGGGAAACGCATTTGCAGACAGAATTGCGAAACGAACTGCCACTGATTTGAATAATAAAATGATGACAGTCCAGACTGAGGGAGTACCCTGTATGATAGAAGATGGAATTGCCAGGCCGAAGCCACGGCCGATGAGATACAAGGGTGGGCAGAGGGCTCTGCTGAGTTACATTTAGAGGGTTGTTGGGTGGACAAGCAAACTAAAAACTGGATGTTGCCAAATTCCTATGTAACTGCAATGGACACAATGGCTCACAGCCCTACCCACATCTGTGCCAAGAAAATAATACAGCACCTATCTACGGTATGGAAGAATGTAAACATAAAGAAGAATGCAGAGAGGTTGGTGAAGAACTGCATTACGTGTTTACAACACAATATAGCAAAGGGAACAGTGACTCCAATAGGCAGTTTTGGCTCGCCCTCTATGCCTTTTGAGGTAATCCATTTTGATTTCATAGAGATGGAGTGGTGCCAAAACTTGAAATATGTCTTAGTGGTGATCTGTGCATTCAGCAAGTGGGTGGAGGCATATCCCTTAAAAGACTGCACAGCAATGAGTACGGCAAAAGTAATGCTTAAAGAATACTTTTCCCGTTTTGGCTTGCCCCGTGTCATATGGTCAGATAACGGTCCACATTTTGTGGGAGCAGTGGTATTACAGATATGTGCAGGTCTTCAGATTGATAAGAGATTTCATAGTTCGAGGCATCCGAGTTCGGCCGGGTCTTGTTGAGAGGCACAACGGAATCCTCAAGTCAATAATTAGCAAGATATGTGCAGGGAGGAAGTTGATTTGGGTGGATGCATTACTGATAGTGCTATTGTGCATGCGTACGTCTGTACAGGTTAGAACTGAGCTCTCCCCATATGAGATTGTGATGGGGAGGCCGGCGAATGTTTGGTGCGCACCTCAGCCAAAGCGACTGAATGAAGTGGAGCATCCTGTACTTAGCACTTATTGTGGCCTTTTAATGCAGAAATTGCGTTTGATTCATCAGCAGGTGCAGGAGGCTCTACCCGTAAAATATACTGGTCCAGGGCACGCGCTGGAGCCAGGAGACTGGGTGCTGCTTAAGAACTTTGAGAGAAAATCATTGTTAGCACCCAGGTGGCGCGGCCCCTATCAAGTGCTTCTGGCAACGCAGACGGCGATACGGGTGGTTGGAAGGAAGGCGTGGATCAATGCCACCCATGCCAGAAAGATCCCATCTTCACTGAAAGGCTTGCCCAATCCGGACGACCGGAAAGAGACAGCGGTCCCAGAAACGAAAGAAACTGCTGCCAGTCCACTGACGCTGAATCTGTCCGAGCGAGAAGTGAAACTCGAAACAAAGCCTGAAAAGATTGCCAAAAGGGGGGAAGAGCAAAGAATGCTCCAACGTTGCCCAGCAGAACCTACATCACTGTTGGCAGACACGAAATCTGCATTGCAAATAACGGCAGACTAAACATGTACCCCTTTGGCACCCACCAGCACTTGCCATTGTGCCAGAGCCAAAGACTGGATATGCATCACTGTCGCAGCGCACACCAGCATCTGCCATTGTGACACAGGCTGACTCTGAGCCTGGATCTGGAAGTGCACCGGCACTGTTCTCGGATCACACAATACCAGGAGTGAGGCGATATGATTTGCGGCCTTGAAAGACAGAGTGATCCACAGTTCTTTGGTGTTTATGCTAACCTCCGGTTCCGCTCATGGGCGGAGAAGGAACTAGAGGTGTAGAGGAGAGAAGCGTGAGAGTTGTGCAAGTCGGACAATTCAAGACTCGCGGCTCCTCGGTGCGATCATAAAAAGTACATATGTCCTGAACCAGAGCAGACAAGCTGGGCGCGCATGGTACAAAGGCAATAGAGAACTGTTCAGAGGTCCTCTGAGCAGTGTGAGAGAGGACAAGTGATCTTGCCTAGAACGAATAAGCAACCCAGGCTGCAAAAGGCTGGCAGACTAAACTGTTGACAATTCCTTTGAACTTATTGACATCTGGACAAGTGCGACAAAGAGAGATATCCACGACGAACTTTGTCAGGAAGAAGAAGGACGGTGAGAAAAATGTCGGGACCGGCTTCAGCCTCCTCCTGCACCACTGCTGAGAATGAGTTAGTTATAAAGACTGTAAACTTAGGGAAAACGCATGGTAAAAAATAATTGCATGCTGGCTTTGACAATAATCATGTGCTTCATGAGTGTGGTAGCACCAATAACAACAGCTTTGAGTTATGGTATGTGGAGTCTATACACCCATTGGGAATGTTCTTACCAATAGTTAATATGTCCACTACTGAAAGCCTGGTTCAGGTGATTACTTATACCTTGTCCCCAATGGAACAGAGACACAGAGAAGGGTAAGGGAACAATACGCTATTACTCATCATGAACATGACGCATGCAATTCTAAAGAAAAATAATTGCTGGGTATGCGCCCATTTACCGCAGAATGTGGGGAAAGGAATAGGCTGGTATGTACAACCCTTACCATTAATTTCTGCATGCAGTGCATCTTTAAGTGCAATGTTTTATGGGAAGTGGAATAAGAGTAGTACGGGTCAATTAGATAGAACAAACATGAATGAGTTTGAGGAAATAATTATGAGGCCTGTGGGTTGTTCCATATTCCATAAAGCGCGATTGATGATCCCAGAACCTATGCCTAAAAGTACGCGAAAAATAACATGGCAAAATAGACAAGATAGATTGTCCCCGCCAGTTAAAACATCTGTGATGACGTTTCGTGTAAGGACAGACGGGAACAAAGATGCAATCCCCCCTTCTTACACAGTGAATTACAACCCGAGAACTGTCCCTTTTTGTCTAAAAAAGAAAGGCTCCTATTCAGTAGGAACATTTACTGGATGCATGAATATAGCGGTACTAAAATGGGAAATAGAACCAGTATATGTGGGAGATCCTGTCTATTTTATATGTGGAGAAAAAGCATAGGTCTACCTAGGTCTACTGTCCCTGGGAGTGTTCCTCTTAGAAACAGCAGACATGGCTGGGCTATCCAGACCAAGAAACCGAAGTAGTAGCCAAGGTGTTTTGATAGCGAAGGACGTAGCAAAATCATTCATACCATTCTTGTCCCAGATAGTGAACTCCTATAACATAAGGCAGCTGTCCAGAATACTAAAGGATACGATAAACACAACGACAGATATACTATTTAACATGACGTTGGAAGAAAAGGGAATTAGGTTAATGATGCTGCAAAATAGAATGGCACTCGATGTAATCCTGGTTGATCGTGGGGGAGTTTGCAAGATTGTGGGATCAGCGTACTGCGTATTCGTAGATGACTACTCCCCTACGATTTTTGAAGCAATAAAGAAAATGCATGTCCTAAGCTCCGAGCTTCCTACTGGAGAAGGGGGTTGGGGAATAGGGTCCTGGTTTTGGGGAATAGTGCGTTCTTGGGGATGGAAGTTGATTGCGATATTAGTAGTAGTGTTTGGAATATTCATAACGTGCTGTTGTTGCATACACTGTCTACCGATAGTTTGCACTGAGATAACTGAGGGATGTATGCATATGATAACAAAAAGAAAACAAACTTATGGCCGGGATGACAGAGACACAAATGAAATGAAAACAGTGAAAGAATTAATGGCTATAGATATTAATGACGATGATGATGCTTATAATAACATGCAAAATTCAGACATTGGTATTTCAGACTTATCGTCATCAGAGGAGGATACAATAAATGAATGAGATGCTTGGCATACGCCAGTCACATTTCCTTTGGTCCCAGATGTCACTACAATATTGACAATGATACCTGCCTCAGCAGAATACTTTAGTGTAATTGATCTAAAAAATGCTTTCTTTAGCATTCCAGTGGACAAGGACAGTAGATATTTGTTCGCGTTCACATTAGGGGGACGATCATTTACATTCACGTGCATTCCACAAGGATATACGGAAAGTCTGACTATTTACAGTAGAGCGTTAAAAGAGCAGATAGACATGCTAGAATTACCAGTGGGGTGTGTACTATTGCAATACATAGAAGATCTGTTGATCGCTGCTGATACAGAAGAGATTTGTAAAAAGAGCACCATATTACTACTGTCACACCAAGCGGCACATGGCCATAAAGCTAGTTTGAAGAAGTTTCAATATAATCGAAAGGAGGTGGCTTATTTGGGCTACCTACTTTCGAAAGAAGGGAGAAGGCTAACGCCAGAACGCATAGAAAGTATTTCTTGTATGCCTATTCCAAAGACACAGAAAGGAGTCAAAGCCATAATATGCATGGCTTCTTATTGCCGGTAGTGGATCAGTAATTTTGCATTGATTGTGAAGCCAATGGTGCTATTAACTAAGAAGGATGCGGTGATGCCTTTGCAGTGGAATGAAGAATGTCAAAGAGCGTTTGATCAATTGAAAACTACATTATGTTCTGCTCCAGTTTTGGGCACACCAAATTATGAAAAAGTTTTTAGATTGTTTGTATGGGAGAATGAAGGATGTGCATGGGCTGTTTTGCCACAGGAAAAAGGTGGAAGAAATAGGCTGTGCGGCTATTTTTCTTCTGCGCTGGACCCTGTAGTGCGCGCACTACCACGATGTTTGCGATCTGTCGCGGCGGCTGCTGTGTCGGTGAAACAAACGGAAGGGATCGTATGGGGGCATACTTTAATTCTGATGGTGCCGCATGCCATAGATGTCCTATTAAATAGGACACAGACGCAACACCTCACCTCTGCTAGACTGACAAAATATGAAATTATGTTATTCGCGCCCCATATCCAAATTATGAGGTGTAGCGCTTTGAATCCTGCAGAATTAATGCCACTACCCACAGAAGAAATTGGTGACAACGAATCACCACCCCATGATTGCTTAATGGTCACTGAGGAAGAAACGAAGGGGAGAGTTTATTTAAGTGACATTCCACAAAAGGAGCCAGATGGAGAGTTATTTTGTGACGGCTCTTGTTTTAAACTACCTGATGGCACGTCAACTGCCGCTTACGCTATCACTACCCTAGAGAGCGTTGTAGAAAGCAAAAGAATCCCCTACAACTCGGCAAAAGCCGCAGAAATAATAGCATTGACCAGAGCCTGTGAGATTTCTGAAAGTTTGAACGTGAATATATATACTGATAGTCAGAATGCTTTTGGGGTGAGATAACTGAGGGATGTATGCATATCATAACAAAAAAGAAAACAAACGTGTGGCCGGAATGACAGAGACACAAATGAAATGTAAACAGTGAAAGAATTAATGGCTATAGATATTAATGACGATGATGATGCTTATAATAACATGCAAAATTCAGACATAGGTACTTCAGACTTATCGTCATCAGAGGAGGATACAGTGAATGAATGAGATGCTTGGCATACGGCCAAAAGGAGGGTTTGTCGGTCTAGAAAAATGGAAACCTCTCACGATTGATGGCAAACATATTTGGTGGCCGAAGGATGACCGTCTGATGTACATAATGATAGAAATACAGAGTTTGACCAATGAACAGCCATTTTGATGTAACAAGGATCACCATTTTGTTCTCTAACGATTGCTCATTGCTTTCTGTTCAAACTGCTTCACAGCACATTTTTGCTTACTCTGCTCGACTATTAACATTGTTGTCTGAACGTGAAAGGACAAGGCCGCGAGGCTAATAAGGAGTTTGTTGAAACACAACGTAGGCAGCTCCAGAGAGGAATGCCCGGCTCCCTCCCGAATGTTGCCTTGAAGGAGAGCTGCAGGGTATTTAATCAGTTCACTGCTGCCAGCCAGTCTCGTTATATGGTAGAATATGTTAGAATAAAGCAGCTAAAGGCTTGAATTATGCTCTTCTTATGGCCCCCCCTTTCCCGAGCCCTGTACAGCGTGTCGGCTTCCAGGCCACGAATAGCACCTCAAAGAAAAGATGTATCTACACTTGCAAGGTTGCATATTGTTGCTAGAATAGATATTTGAAGGTGTCATATTCGTCGAAATTGTCCATCATCAAACCGAGTTCAAAGAAACCCAATAAAGGGTGGTGTTAAACATGTCACAGCTGATTGTATGATATGCATTTTGTATATATGTAACTGATGTACATAATTCGCTCTCTTGCGTCCCTCGAGGTCTAGAGATACACGTTGCGGGGCGTTGAGTCCGAGTTGGCCAACTGAGACTATTTGCTTTGCAATAAACCCTAGCTTTGGGAATACAACCTTGTGTCTGGCGTATCTATCGTGTGTGGTGACTTGCCTTGTTTCCATAATGCGAGGGACCCTTATGGGCCCCTTTCATAATTGGGTCTAAGACACCATCCCGCTACAGTGATCACTGGGAATGACATACCTATGGTTTAATTTGACCAATACAAACTCCATCATGAAATGGCAAACTGCAATCACTATTCTGCCTTTGAATGAACAGATGAAGGTCATGGTACATAAGTTATGTAGGTTTTCATTATTACCCCTTATTGATTTTTACTGGCTTAAGGTGGAGTCAATCATCTTATATGGTCTAGACATATGCATACTACAGATAGGACTGGTCCTTAATTCCATCCAAGGAATGATTTGGAAGAAGGTTTTACATTTACCCAATAGCTTTCCAAATGCGATAATCATCCATGAACTCGGCTTGTCCTCTCTGGCATCAAGGCTAGTCTGGAGAAGGCAGATGAACCTGGCAAAAATTCTACATCCTCCTCGGAATTCGCTATATGAGGAGTAAGCAGCAACAATCGCAAATGGTAACCCAAATTCTTTGACATAATTCTATAATCAACTGAAATTGTCTCTGAAGGCAATTGCCATGCACCCGGGTGACTTGGTAATGTGCCCACAGGTTGTAAAAAAGAAATTATTTCAATGGGATTTCGCTATGACTTCTGATTTTATCGGCACCTACAGCTCGTATGTGGAATATGCAAATTATAGACACAATCAAAAACCGCATCTTCCCTACATCATACAGGTACCATCTGATAAAGTCAGGATAATGTTCATGTGATTTAGACTCAATCTGTTTCCAACTAATGTACGGATGAAAAAGTCGAAAAAAATACCAGGCAAAATAATGACATTAGGTGCAGATTTTGTAAATTTGATATTGAACTTGAAACATTGAAACACTTGACCATCAATTGTGTCTTCTTCGCCCAACATAGACTTAAATATTTGGGGCTGTATAACAAGACATCTTATATTCATCTGACATGCTCTGGCACCAATGTATGCAGGGGTACAGAAACGCCTTGTTGCTGGCTTTATTCCACTATTTGAAAATCACTGAAAATAACCTTGGTGTATGGGAATGTTGCCTAAACCTAGACTCTTGTGAACAAGTTAACCAAAAGGATGATATCTCAATAATTCTTAGTCCAATGGTTGTTGCTGGCGACATCACCAGTTGACCTTAGGCATAGTGCCGGTCTTCACCAGAAAAACATCTGTCATAAATGTAATGGTGTAGCAGAGTCAAATTATGTAAATATTGCACAGTGTCAAACAAATATGGTTTGAGAATTGAGGAATTTCCTAAATTTGCTTCAAGGTGTTGGATAAAATGTGCTTGAATATACTAATTGACTTGGTGAACAGCTAGATGGAAGTTTTTTTTTTAATCAATGTTAACATGAAAGTTAACTTATTGGAACTGACATTTTTATTTTCATGGGTTAGTGGAAGTTTAACCTTTTTACTGACGCAATGTTATTTTACTTATATGTTTTCAATCTATATTTTCAATCTGTTGTAAAAGTGCTCGCATAAAAAACAACAATAAAAAAATACATCATATGAACCATCTTCCACTCCCCCACACTTTTCAGCCCCTCTTCCCAACACCAAATGACCCAAAACATGTTTTCCAGCCCTGTTCACTGCTGCGCCATCCGCCGATATACATGGATACAACATGGCGGGCATTTCGGAAAAATATGCCGCACATCACGCTTCCCTAAAGCCAATCAGTGGGTACCTCATATGTCTGCGGACATCACATGGTCCTCCGGACCATACAGAGTCCTGTCCATGGATTGAACAGGGAAATGGGTCCACGGAGTGGAGCCAGATATCACTAATTTGTTGACACCAACATTTTGCCTTTTTAACACACTGTTTTTTATAGGCAGTACCAGCTGTGTAGTTATGGTTAAGTTGCTCAACTCATAGAAAGAAGCTTTTTGTGCAGCTTATAACTTCGCTCCCCCTGGACAAATCCTTACCAAACGTTGCAAAAATAGTATATGGCCCGCTCTGAATTTTTTGGTAAGTTTGGTGAGTTTTCGTTAAGAAGGGAAAAGATATAGGGGGGTCCACATTTTTTTTCCATTGACGCAATGGAAAAGTAAGTTTGCTCACGCCTACAGCCTAAATCACTGGATGGATTTGCACCAAATTTGCAGTGGGAGCAACGGCTTCGTCCTGAATGCGTGCTTTTGTAAATTTGGTGTAAATCCGTCAAGTAGTTCTCTTTAAAACAGGTCAAAACAGGTAAAACAAATAGTGATATCTGGGTTCGGTCCGTGGACCCACTCCCCTGTTTGGTCTGTGGATGGGCATCCGATTGGCCTAGAGAACAACGTGATGTCTGTGGACATTGGACACGCGCACTGATTGGATGGTGAAAAGCGTGAAGTGCGTCCGATTTCTGGAAATGCCCACCATGTTGAATTTACTGACAGCCACTGGTGTCTGCAATCATTATGGTAAAAACATATTAAAAAACACAACTTTGCACTTGTCAAACTTATCAAACAATTTCTGGGCAGGTGAGGGGTGATTAGGACAGGTGTTTTTCATCCCCAAAGTCTGTGAACAGTCCGGATGATCGGGTACAGTCCTGTGATGTTCACAAACACTTATGAGGTTCGGGGAAATCTATGCGTATTGCTGCATTACTGAGTTGGTGAAAGCAGTTTTTGGATGGCTTATAACGTCGGCACTACTCAATGAACCTGCATAAAATGTGGGATTCTATTCTATACCTGATTCCAAATGGTTTTCCAAAGTTTAGGGGGCAAAATTAGAGGGGTGGTCCCAAAATATTGTAAAGGCTTGTAAATGAAATGCCATTTGACAAATCTACACAAAAGTTTTCAAAAACATTTTAAATCTAGATATAAATGTGTTTGTAAAGATTGGTGGAATTTTGTCAAGTGGGGCTAAATTAGAGGGGGAGTCTCAACATTTTTAAATGTCTTATAACTTTGTTGCTGTTTGACGAATGTGTACAAAAGTTTCCAGAAATATTATAGACCCAACCTTGAATGTTTGTGTAAAGTCTGAATGGGTTTTGTCAAGTGAGGGTTAAGTTATATGACTATTGTATGTAAATACATTTTGACACTTTGGGTGGATTTCTAGCAAACTCATGCAAGGAGCATTGGCAAGGACCTTAAAGCATGGTTTTGCAAATGTGCCTGTGTTTCTTTCTTTTTTTTAAAAGTGTCATGATGTAGGTACAAAAAATAGTGATATACTTTTGGGGCTGAGGTATAGCCTGTGGCCATGGGCAGTGGCCAGATTGTCCGGGTCATGGCATAAGGTCATGACCCGAACAATCTAATCTGGCCATGATCACAAGGGATGACAAATGTGGTTAAAGTGGCCATGTCCACCTGGGATCAGCTATGTGGTAAAGTTATTCTAAAGTGGGATAGGTTTGAATGGGAAAACAAATTGAGCTTCTGGTAAAATGATCATAGGGTTCTCTCTTTGCCTGCAGGCTGCCATGGAAAGGGAAGAGGGACTCTGTAAGGAGCCCCGCTTTCCATTTCCATGATGGCCATCTTGGAAAAGGATGTACCTTCCTATGGTGGGACGCTGCAGGCGTCCCGGTGTAGGAAGGAAAATCCTTTTTTTTTTAGCAACCCGGGTTACCGCTTTGGGAACCCGGGGTGCTAATGGTCTTCATCCCGCATTGCAGGGGCTGGAACGGGGATAATGGTCTGGAGCCCTCATTTTCTGCCCACACTTCACTTGTGCCATTAACATGGGCTGCCGGGCAGTCATCCCCCAATCCAGTCCCTGGAAAGGGAGATGAATGCCACATTATTCCCATTAGCATAACATAAAATGCTAATGAAAATGTTGGAAAATCGTATTGAGTCTATGCACTTTACTGAGAAATGTAAAGTAGATGGAGTCTATAAGATTTTTTTTAGTTCAATTTTTTTACTGTGAAAGGTGGTTCCTAAAGGAACCTTCCTTTTGTTGTTTTTTGATGTATTTTGTTTTTTGCAGAATGGTTAGAACATAAGGTGTGGGGGGAAATGAGGGAAGAGGCACCAAGCACTAATATGGAGGGCAGGTGGATAGGGGAAGATGTTGCACGTGTGTTACATCTATGGTAGGGGCAATGTTTCTCATGCTCCTTGATTACAGCTTCCAAAGCACTTCAAAATTGCTTCCCCCTGCAGAGTTTTGTGTTGCAGTATATACAGAGGACAGAGGACTGTTGTCTTTGAAAATGTTATTGCTTGAAAGGCAGCTGCTGGGATTTTTTGTCCCATAGAAGTAGGCTGTGTGGTTACAGTATTGCTTGAGGAAGATTAGGTGGAGGAAGCCTATTACTTGCTAAGAAAGGAACAACCTTTCTGAGAAAATTGCGATGGTTGGATTTAGTGTGGCGGTACATGGAGGTGGTCCCATAGGAGTAGGAGTACTGTACAGGTAGTCCGCGACAGAGTACAAAGTTGCACTCAGTGCATGTCACTTTTGGTTGCGTTAGCCTTTGGTAGATTCCCAACAGTGGTAAAGAACTGCCACACCCATGATTCTCTCCAGGGGCTAGAGGTAGAAATTTCCTCTACATCCTCTACATGCTATGTGGATTTTAATTTGCAAATGTTTCCACTTAAGAAATTTAGAATAATGGGCAGTTATCTCATAAAATGTCCTTCACCTTCCGTTTGGTCTGAAATGCTAAGATTATGTCTAAATTTGTGCTTGACTAATCAAATCCTAATGAGAAGAGGCTTAATTCCTAAAAACCAATATTTCTGTCGATTCTGCAAAAATCCAAAACAGTTGGAGACTTTATCTCACTTAATAGTTGAATGCCCGGCCCTTCTCGCATTACGTGCCCAATACTTTCTACTTACTGCAATTTACATGTGCTCACTCGACAAATGAAATATGGAGTACTTTGATCACGAGTACTCCTACTGTTATACATATTGCGTTAACCCAATTCATAAAAGCCATTCTGCCTCATGAGTTGTTTTTAAAGGGAAAATGATAAGAAAGTAATAGTACTCTCCAACCAATTTTAAAATGTGCATTAAATAGTTTAATACTTTTAACATTCCATGAGCAAACTCATGTCTATTTCTTGTAATTGTTTTATTTTTTAAGTTTGGTTTGATTTCTTAGATATAAGAAGTTTGGTTTGTTGATTCATATTTTAATATTGGCTTTGTGAAAAATGTTATGATTATCATCATCTATTATCATTTTGTTTTCCTTTATTATGTTGAAAGTTAAAAAAAAAATTGAAAGGTTTAATATTTCAGCCAAACAAATAATAATAAAAAAAATCCTCTACATCATGTTCTTGGTCGTCTTCATTGTCTTTGGAAGTACTGTACTTTTGTGTAGGTCTTCCAGCTGGTGTTGGTGGTGGCTCTTGGGGAAGAGGGATGGCAATAGCTGATGCCATTTTTAAGATAACTTGCAGTTTTCCTAATATTCTTCCAAGTACGTGCTTTCTACTAGATTTTTAATAGATAATGAGTATGTTTAGGTGTTCGAGTTGTGCAAGGGTACATTTTGACATTGAAAGTTCATAGATCTGTTGAAAATGCAGTTCCAAACTGTCTTCAAAGCACGGACCAGATTGCGAAGTGCAGACGTGTGCGTGGACACGTCATCATGCCACGCATCAGAACATGGCCATGTGGCAGTGTCTGCAGGTTCACTTTGACGCAACACGTTCTCGGATGTCAACGGACGCAAAAACAGTGGAAAAAGTGGCATAAAGTGTATGAGTGTTAGAAATGATGCTAGAAGTTGAGAAATGGCAGAGTTTTAAGGTAAAACTTTGTAAATTGGACATAAATATTGCTAGATTAGGGTAAGTATGATATTAGTAAGTTGTAGGAAAATAGCATGCACTGTGAAAAACCCATGAAAATCACTTAAAAATTGTTGTTAAAGGGACTTTATGGTTAATTTGCACTAATAAAAACCTATGAAATTCAATGAAAAAACTTTGTTAAAGGGACGTTATGGTTAGTTTGCTCTAATAAAAACCTATACAATTTGTTTAAAAAACTTTGTTATAGGGATGTTAGCGTTACAAGTAGAACCAAAAAAACCTCAGAAATTTGCCAGTTATGGTAAGCTAAGCAACCATAACTCGTGACACCACCGTGCACTGCTATGACTAACACCCAGGACATCAAAGATGACATCACAAATGTCATTGATGATATCACTGATGAAATTAATTTTGATGAAAAGTCCCCACAAGGAGTTGTGTTTATAATGTTGGTAACAAGGTGTCAGGAGTGATTGGGAGACCTATCTTAAACTACTTAAAGTATTAAAGAATGCATTCATCTAAACAACATTGTATTGGAGTGTTATTGTTAATACAGGAACCTAATCAAATATAAACATAGGCAATGGCTGTAGCATGCAATATAGAAGTAGAATATTTATTATCTTGAAATTTTGGAAAGTACAATAATGAATGCTACCTATGCACGTTTTGAGTAATGTTAAACATTTAGTAACCAGCTAACAATTCAAGACTTACTGCACTTGTGCTAGTACATATGAAGAACCACAATGCCTACAAATCAGAGGCACATACAGGGAAACTAAAGTAAAGAAGAAAAAAAAGCATCATCCGAAAATGTATCTTCATGTGTACCAATTAATTGTGTGTTTGAGGCCTGCTTATTGCCCCATATGTATGCACCATGACCTGAAACCAAACCCTAAGGAAAGTACTTTAAGAAAATATGACAAGGTTAACGTCTAGATATATAGCACTGTATGAAATGTAATATTTTGACTGTGAGTGAATGAAACTACTTGGCCTAGATATGCCAGTGAACAAAAACAAGTGGCCCAGATACGTGATGTCATCCGTGATGTCAGCTATGACATTTTTGATGTCATATTTGATGTCCTGGGTGTTAGTCCTAGCAGTACATCGGCGATGGTGTGATTTATGTTTGCTTAACTCACCGTAACTGGTGAATTTCTGAGGTTTTTCGGTTTTACTTGTAACCATAACGTCCCTTTTTTCAATGCATTTCATAGTTTTTTTAGTGGCACTTAACCACTTTTTGCCTGGCTTATAACTTTGCTCCTTCTGGACGAATTTGCATGAAACTGCAAAAAAAGTATATGGCCCGCTCTGGGAAGGTTGGTAAGGATTCATACAGGGGGGCCGAAGTTACTGGGGGTCCCATATTTTTTTTTCTCCATAGACTGAATGGACAAAAACTTTGCACACACGTACAGCCCAAACCATTGGACAGATGTTCATGAAATTTGCGTCAGGAGCAGCGGCTTGGTCCTGAAAGTGCGCTTTTGTAAATTTTGTGATAATCAGTCCTGTACTATTTTTAAAATCAGGTAAAATGTACCTCTCAAAGAATTACTGATATCTAGCTCTATGGTCCCATTTCCCTGTTCAATCCACGGTCAAAAGTCTGATTGGCCTGGAGAGTGGCATGATGTCGGCGGAAATTGGACGCAGCCGGTGGTTGGCTGGAGGGAAGCATTATGTGCGTTATAAGTTTGGGTAATGCCGCCATGCTGTAGCAGAAGATTGTGCAGCACCGAAAGGGGCTGGAAAACATGCGTTCCGGCATATGGTGGTGGGAAGAGGGGATGGGTGAGTGTATCCATGATTAGTGTGCAAATTTGCGGGTACCCCTCAGGGGAATAGCTTGTATGATGACTGCAGGCATCCTTTGTTACCGCACGATATGTCAAAAGTATGTCCACTAGTTATAAGTAGGTTTCACATTGTTGCCTTGTATGTGTGGTGTGTCAATATTGTACATATTGTTGGTTGAATGGGTGTGGTGATTATGAGCACATCCTACAGTTTTGGGTGCCAGGCTGGCCATGATGGAGTCAACTGTCCTGCTGTGTGTCCACTGGGTGATGTGTTGGAATACTGTGTGAATAGAAGTGAATATGGTTCTAGTGGATGTTTTATGTGGTTGGGGGGTGGCCATTGCGCAGATTACAGAGTACTGCACTGTACTACGATGCATTGGGTCTGTGTACTTAATAGACTGCTGGCTGCAGGGGCAATGTTCTGACGATTGTGGCCATTGCACATATTACTGATTACTGTACTGTACTATGATGTATTGGTTATGTTTACTTACTACACTACTGCGAGCAGGGGCAATGTTCTGAAGATTTTATGGTTTGGTTGGCAGCAGAAAAATACTATGTGAGTGGAAGTGGGTAGAGGTGCTGGAGGCTGTGTTATGTTTGTGGATTTGGCTAACTACCTACATGTGTGCATGCATGGTTATATTATGGCGCGGGGGTTGGGTTGGAGTGCTGGTGGCTCTATTACATTTGAGGGTTCTGGTACCTGGCCACATGTTCACCTGCATGGCTGCATAACGTTGTGGTGGGTGTGACCAATACCTAGGCTCTTGGGTGCATGGCCAAAGTCCATAGGCCATCAGCCATGCACCGAAGACGGTAAGCCTTGGCCACATCCACCGAACGTTATGGAGCCGTGCATGCCAACACTGTGATACTGGTATATGGAACCTCTGCATTTGGCTCAATTAATGCATACCATTGAAGCCTATTTTATAATGCACTTATCCCCTGTTGATAGAGAGGTATGACAGGTTTCCATTTCCTCCCACCATGCGGCTACAAAAACAAAAGGAGTTTGTCAACGTGTTACCATTTCATCGTGCATTTATGATGATAAGTACTCCAGTTACATAGAAAATCCTTTTACGTACATGGATACATGTTGGTACTTCATACATGGTGCAATGAATGTACAGCTGACACAATATATACATGTACATGTACGGCCCCTATCTACTATTTATATGTGCAGTGAGTTACAAATTAGTGGTGTATGTTGTCAGGCTCTGTGTGCAATGGCTGTGCATACGTGAGTGGCAGGGCCATTTTACGGACTTTGGGCAAGGGGATTTTTGGGCCTCACCTTCATAAAAGGAAACAAATTACTTTAGAACTACTTCAAAGAGTTTACCTGCTTTCTAATGTACGAAGCATTGTGACCTGACCTGCTTGCGTCACCTGTGTGGTACATTCCACCTATTGGTGTGAACGTTTTGTTGCCAAATGACACCAGTCCATGTGTGAAGGCAGTAAGCTTACAGTTACTTTTTCCCATCTTCATTGTACGTTGAACGCATTCATATTATGTATTGCCTGTGGGATTGTATATCTAAGGTGGAACTATTATCGAAATTTGAAGGCCTACACGATATGCTATGGTTTGCATTTTGTACCACCTGCTGAAATGGAATGGAATCACAGTTAGGCATACATACATAGAGAAAGTGTTTGTTAGGGACTTCTTGCTGAATTATATGATTGCAGCGAGTGCAAGTATGTTTTCACATGTAGGAAAAGTGAACGATTTCATGTATGGGTATGTTTTTATTTTCCATTACCTGCAGTAAGTACATAACCAGTTCCTGTGGATTTACTTGTCTATTTCACGTACATTTACCATTGAAGCAAAATAGTCCAATTCCTGCCTAATTCCTGAGCCCCTATAACTGTTTCCAGGATTGTGTGTAGCATTTCTGTGCAGGCCTATTATTCTAAACACAACTGGTGTGAGCCTTTTTAATACATGTTTTAAACAAATAGTGACATTTGCAATACACCATAGCTTTCCAGATTTGCATACTAATTTGAACCACTGGTGTAGGAAAATTTGAATGGACCAGGCAGTTTTATGTCTGTGTACTTTTTGCGCACTACAGTTTGTAAACGAGAATTCCTACAGTACAATGGTGTGTTGCTAACATTTGGACATGGTGGAAGGTGCTTTTGCAAGCAAGACCAGAACTAGAGGCTAAAGAATGACCTCATTCTCCTGTGCATTTGCGCAGTGGACAGGAATTCACAGTTTCTGGTATTTTACTTTTTCTGTTGTTGCTGACTTTTACATGATGCTTGAGGAACTGCTGCAACGATTTCATTGAGTTGTAGCGACCATTACAAAATGATGTGGAAGGCGATTATTAGATGCACCACATTGGTTCGGTACCATAGACAGTGACATCTAAGTTTGCTGGGGTATTTGTGAAAGCAGTGTTTCTTCTTGCATTATGCTAGTATGTACCTTTTCACACCCTCGTACAGTGCTATGTATGGTAATTTGGTTTCTTCGCTCTTGTTTCTATGATTTCTCATTGAGGTATGCCTCTGTGCTGGTGGTGTGCCTCCACTGACCTGTATTGATGTTGTGAAGGTATCTATGCTGATATTGCATTTGCTTCTAAGTAGTGGTGGTACTTTACAGAGTAATGTTGTTAGTGGCTTCATTCTCATCAAATGTAATAGAAAGAATGTTATTTTTAAGAGCATTGCATTGTTTACAACAGTTTCCAGGATTACTTTTGTGCGTTAAGGTTTAAGGGTTAAGCGTGATTTCTCCCCTTACTTATAAGGTTGTGAAGGATTCTGTGGAGGACCATTTTTTGTAAACATACTTGTTTGGAATGCTTCCTTGTGGTGTCATTAGCATTTGAACATACTCCATTACCAGTAATGACAGTTGCACTCTTTTCAGCACCTTCCACTAACTTTGTTTTCCTTTTTACATTTTGATAGAGTCATTACATTCTCCTTACTGGCAGGTGCTTTTGTTTTACTTTGTGCCTGTATTGGCTGTTCTCTTTCAACTTTCTGTATAAAATGTGCTAGGGGTGCATTGCTACTTTATATGGTTTTAGGTAGAGCTGGCATATTTCTGCGTTCTTTTCTACTGAGTTCCTTTTTGCTAGCCATTCTGTAGCAGCTTCTGGAGAAAAAAAGAAAAGTGTAGGTCTGCACATGTTGTGATGTATATGTGTGCATCTGTGCACGGATGGATGAATAAGAGGGTAGGAATACAGATAGAAGTGTGTGATTGTGTAATGGTGTGTTAGTGTACGGTGGGATTGCTATATTGTTATTTGGGAGGTACTATAATGCTGGTGACATGATAACACAAAGTAAGCAACTGCTGAGTTGCACTTAGTAAGCATGGAGGAAATACCAGTGGGTTGATGCAATTGTGTACCTTAATATACAAGAACACTGCACTGTCTTAGTAAGATGTGCACCTCCACGATACCATTGCACTTACTTTGTTGACTGTCGAGAGTAGGCTTCCTTTGGTTTGCATTTTGAAGTTGACACACCACTGGCTTTTAGGACAGAGGTGGCTACTGCAACTGTTAAAGAAGACCCTAAGACAATTTGTTTGGTAATGGCATACTGACTGCATTTGGAGAATGCATGAAATAAAAGGGTAGGGGATGTGATGGCAGGAAGACTTCATGTGAGTCTTTAACTGGATGGCTTTGTATATGCTTGGCGATTTGGGAGCATCAGCATTGTTGGTAAGAGGGTACATGGTTTATTTGTAAGTGTTCCATATGACGTGCCTTTTAGCAAGTGTATGCATTGGAGTAGGACTATTTACTTTGCAAATGGATTATTCCTGGTTGTAGAAGGGTGAGAAAAAGGTTGGTAAAGGTGTACAAATTGGAAAGGATAATGTGTTTATGTGTGAAATTCCATTAACTTTTCTGCACATATATGCTTCCTACATGAGTACAGCAATTATTAAACTTCTTGGATTTATGTATTCTCATTTACGATTGATATTGTTGTCAATGCTCACATCTATTTTGTTGCCTTTCTTACTAATGTTACATTCTGTGAAGTGTGCAAGGTATGTGGCAGGCACCCTGTTTTATGCATGCAATGTATGTACTTGGTTTAGGTTGGTAGGATATATTCAGTGCTGCTTTTGTGCAATCATTTTACGAATTTTGTAAGAGATGTGTTAGTGCGGAAAAAATGTGTACCATTGTCGGAATGAAAGAAGAGCTTTCCCGTTTAGATATTACAATGGCTGATATGGATTAATAGGTAGGTGATGGGAGAAATTAGAGGTTTTTTTTTAGTGTGTTATGGAGGTTCAGTGGCAGATACCCTGCTCAGAGGCACTTATAAAAGAGGTGTAAAAATACTGTAGAAAACATATTAATACATGTACTTTGTGGTGATGGGTGCCGATGTGGATGAATCTGGGTGCAGAAATCTCGGATAGTTTCACAGAACTTTCTTCTGGAGGTGCTTTCAAATCACCCAAGACTTGCACTCTGAATTTTTAACGGTACATATGGAATGTTGTACAGAACTGATAGTGTTAGATGGAGAGGTCTTGGATGTGATTGGTGGATATGTGTGTGATTATTTAACAGTACCCAAAATGAGGGAGTGCTAGAAAAGAAATAGCAGAAAGGGAATAAGGACTGCTCCTGCTTTACTGGGGCGCAGCCCTTCCGGTAGTTGGGGAAGTGCACATGTCACATCCTGCCCTTCTCACCATGCTGGGCATGGGAGTGAGACTGTGAGGATTATCCAATCAGGTGCTGAGGGTTTGCTTCACAGGAAGGGGTGGTAATACTTTTTTCATTACTCTGTGTAGTGAGGCTGGCAGAGATGGAGAGATGCACAGTGTTGATCGTGGGTGAGGCTGTTGCGCTAGATCTGCAGAGGTATGCCCTGGAAAGAGACTTTGATGGCAATTTCAATTTGAAAGGAGTAGAGACTTTGTGGTGCAGTGTCAATGTGTGCAGTTGTGCTGTTGTGCATGAACTTTGCAGAGAAGTGGCCACTTTTGCTACTGTCCATGTTGTTGTGGTGCACTATGGAGGCCTGTATTTGGGTTACATGGTGTGTTTACATTTGTTCCGTCAACTAAAGATGTTGATGAAAGCAGTGAAGCAGATTTTTCCCACTACCAAGGGGGTTTTCTTGTCCATATAATCAAGAAGAGTATGGGACTATCCCAATGTACATTGTCCCCAGCCAGAGGTTTGAAATGTCTTATCAACAGAAGCATGTGTGATTTTCTGTGTGCTTCTAGAATGTTCTCTTGTGACAATGACATCATTCATTCTCGAAATGTGCTCCTTTGCAATGCAAATGGCATTTCTTTGTCCACCATTGGAAATGGTATTTTATTTTACAATATACAGGATGCGTTGAAGAGGTTATTTGGTACAATGTGAGGAGGAGCAGAAAATAAAAACCTCTATAAAAACCAAAAAAAGGTGTTTGTTTAGAAGTAACAACAAAAAAGGTTCTTTTCAGAGCCATCACCAAAGAAGAAATCCACTCCCCTGATTGAAATATATTCCCCCACTCCCACACACAGCACGATACATTTGCGGACACTGCAGTAGTTCCACGATTACACGTGCCCCATCCGGGGATTTTTGATGATGGCAGGCATGGAAATGGGACTGTGGAGACCAAGGGATTGCTCAATAAGGTTTGTAGGTGTGATGTGTGGGCAGAGAAAGTGCTAGAAGGTATATTTGTAGATGGAGAAGCCTATGGTTATGGCTGTGTGTTTCAGGAGGCAGAGTGTATGGATTTCGGGGGGAGACCTAGATACATTTGGTGAAAGTATATGTAAAACATTGTGCAGGGGCTGGTCATTTTGGATTCTATCATGTGGGTATTCACTCGTATGGAGTATGTGCGGTAAAGTGGCTGATTTTGGTTCCTCTTTCTGCCACTTTGGTGACACACGATCGTTTAGACATTATTATTATTCATTGTGGAGGGAAACGTTTAGGGCATGTTACCGGAATTTGTCTGCAGTTTGCGATGAAGGAGGGACTTGGGCAGGTCATGCGTATCTTTCTGAACTCCTGCATACCTTTTTGTCGCATAACGCAGACACAGATGTGGCTGCGTGTTTTTTGATTTGGTCCGCAAATGGAGAAAGTGAGGCACATTGTCAAGGAGGCTATTTGTACCTTTTTTCAACATGTGACAATGTTCTACTTCCACAATGGAAATAGTATGTTTAATAGCAGGAAGATTTTTCCCACAAATGGCGTTCATCTTACTGATCCTGGCAATCAGGTTTTTCTGCGAACTATTCAAAATTGAGTGCTGCCCTTTTTGGAAGTACATCAAGCATTTTTCGTGTAGGTGTTGCACACTTCAACCCTTCAAAACTCAAACAAACATAAACAAAACCTCTTTTAACAGCCAGCCCTTTCTACCCGAACTGACTGCAATGTTTTTCATAGAGCCACACCTCCCATTATTTACTGCAGAGCATATAGTCAGTGCAGCGGCCTGCATCCTTTCATTTGCAATTCAATGTTTGACCTTTGAAAGGAGCCTTTTTTCTTTTTCCGTTGTTTTGTATATTTATTGGTCTTTTAACACACCACAGAGAAGGAAAGGAAGGGAAGGGAGGGTACAGAAGGGTCACCACCCAGAGGTATTAGATAGGGCAAGTGCAGAGAGAGGAAGATGTTGGGCGGCCCTCACTTACATACGTGTCAGTCATTGTCATGCCCCTGGACTGACCCTTCGCAAGCACTTCAAAGTTGCTCGCCCCTGTGGAGTACCGCATTACAGTACATGCACAATACAATGACCTTTGACAGGTAAGAGTCTGCTGTGCAGCATATGGTCTGCAGAGACTCTTTAGGGATTCCCTGCCCTAGAGGAGTGTCCCTGGTGTTGGGAGGAGCAGATGAGGAGAATGCTGTAGAGGAAAGTAACCTACTTCATTGTTGGAAGGGCAGTACCCTGCGCACTGCTGCCTTGTGTTTCGATTTGAGGCCATCATCGCATGGGGGTAGTGCCGTAGCTGTACCCATGACATGAAAGATGACATCACAAATGTCAGTGATGACATCACTGATGACATCACATGTCTGGCCCCTTCGTTTTTGTTCACTGACATATCTGGGTCAGGTGGTTTTCTTCACTGACAGTCAGGAACTGAAAATTCCAAAGCTACTACATTTGTAGATGATACCCTTCTCATATGTTCTTTCAGTACTTTCCTTAGGGTTCAGTCGCATCATGAATGGATATACACAGGGGAAGAAGCAGGCCTGAAACACAGCTACCATTTCTATGCATGATGATAATCATTTAGATTATGAACAGTTTCTCATGATACTGTTGCTTTTGTGCTTACTTCACTTTCCCTATATATGCCCCATATTTGCATGCATAGTAGTCTCTTCATGTTTTGTGTGTAGTAAAACAAGTATGTTGTAAGTGATTTATTATTAGTTACTTATTACATGTTTCCCAGTATGCAAATTTCTGATACGTAAGCATTCATCGTTACACTATCCAACATTGCAATATTATAAATATTGAACCTCTATGGTGCATGCTGCAGGCAATACCTATGTTTCTCTATGAGTAGGTTCCTATACTGCCATAATAAAACGCTGTTTACAGCAATGCATTGGTTAATGAACTACATATCTCATGATATTTCTCCCAATGAACTCTGACAGTGTTGTGCCACATTATAATAAGAATCCCTTGTACAGACTTTCCATGAAAAGTAAATGCACATGTGATGTCATCAGTGATGTCATAAATTACATTTGTGATGTCATCTTTCATGTCATGGGTGTTAGTCCTTGCAGTGCACAGTGGTGGCGTGAGTTAGGGTTGCTTAGCTTACCATAACTGGCAAATTTCTTTTTTTTTTGGTTTTACTTGTTACCATAATATGGATAGGTTGTTATTAGTGCAATTAACTATAATGGGCCTTTAAAAAAGTTTTTGCACTGATTATTGTTATGAAGAGGCTGGCGCAGACAGGTAAGTAATATAATGGTTTTATGTAGGTTATAATAAGAGAAGAAGACCCCCAACATTAAGAGGCCCCTCTCCTTCAGCTCTTTCTCCAACTGACAAACATTAGAACACTGAAACAAGAAATGCTGTCATTTACATTTCATGGCATCATACAGGGTTGAAGCATCATAAGAAAAGCATTAAAGACTTCCTTCTCTTCATACTCTTCATAGGTCATCACAACACATCTCCCCCTTTTTTTTAACTTCACTTATCATCTAAGTTTTAATTTCAACAAAATAATTCAAAGATGTCACATTGATGACCAAGATAACTCAACAATGGTCCAGTTTATGGCACATAAACTTATATATGACCTCTCTAACAGTAGCAATTCTATCTTTATTCCACACTTGTCCTCCAGCCACACGCACGGCCCGTTTCATGACTGCTACAACTCTGACAGGATCCGAATAAAGAGATTCTCCTTTTCTCTTGACAACTCCCTTCTTTATCCTGACACAATCTCCACACTCCACACGCAGTTCTTTCTTACCTCTCTTCAGGTTTTCACGCGCAACCCATTCACACTTCTTCCTCACCAATGACTTTCTCACTTCATCAACAACCAGATCCGTTTCCCTACTCCTACCCAGCCATGGCGGACACGCTATGGAATATGGCTTCCTGCCTCTCATAAGCTCAAACGGGCACAGACATGTTGTTGAATGTGGCGCCATCCTCAGGGCCCAGATCCTATTCTGTATCATGGCCACCTTATCAAATCTGCACTCTTCTCCCATACGAATACTCTCCATCACACACCTATTCATCCTTTCAACCACTCCATTGGACTCGGGATGGTAGAATGACGTTCTTTTATGATCATCTCCACATTTCCTTAAATAGCTGGTGAAATTGTCCCCTACAAACTGGGGACCATTGTCCGTCAACAAACTCTCTGGTAGACCTTCATTGGCAAATATCTCCTGCAATGTCTTTATCATGCTTTCACCGGTGACATCTCTCACAATTTTAAAATTCACCCATCTAGAAAAAGATCTACCACCAGAACATTGAATCTTCCACGTCCATAACCCAATTCCACAGGACCAAGGATAACCATGGCAAGATCACTCCATATCCTAGATGGGAGATCCACGTCCACCAATGGCTGCTTCTTGGCTACAATTCCCTTCCCACTCTTGACACAAAATTGACAATTTGCTAAACAATTTTCTATTTCCTTGTCAAAACCCGGCCACCATAGTCTTCTCTCAACACACCTTTGGTTTTGGTAACTCCTATGTGACCACTATGTGCCAGCTCTATCACTTTCTTCCTCAAACCAACCGGAACCACTGCTCTTCCCCATCTGAACAATACACCATCAATGACCGATAATTCATCCTTCACTTCCCAATATGGCCTCACGCCCTCCGCCAATTCCACCTTATTGGGCCATGCCGCAGAAACAACATACGGAATTATTTTATTTATGATCTCATCGCTCTTCATCTCATCCAACCACTCCTGTTTGGACACAATACTGTCAGTGTTAACAAACACTAATTCCATTTCTTCGCTTTCCTCAACACCAGAGTCAATTACTCTCATCCTTGACAAATTGTCAGCCAGTATATTGTCCTTTCCAGGAATGACCTCCATCTTGAAACAATGTGTCTGCATTCTGGTGACCCACCCTGCCACCCTGCGGGAAACCTTATCAAGGCCCTTATTCTCGAATATGGCTTTAAGTGGTTTGTGATCTGTACGAATTACAAACTATACACCCCACACAAAGTTTCTGAACCGTTCCACAGCCCAGAAACATGCCAATGCCTCCTTTTCGAGAACAGAATATCTCACCTCCGCATCCTTGAGACCTCTCGAGGCATGAGCTATCACCTCTTCAGACCCGTCATCTTGTTTCTGGGATAAAACTGCCCCTAGTCCACATTCACTAGCATCCACTGTGATGATAGATGGCTTTCTTGTGTCGAAACATCCTAATGGTTGGGCTAAGTTTATCTCTTCTTTTATTCCATTGAATTCCGCCTCACACTGACTATTCCATACAAATTCAACACCTTTCCTCAGAATTTTCCTCATTTCTTGCACTTTGTCAGCATAATTTACCACAAATTTCTGATAAACCTCCGTCATTCCTAGGAAAGAGCGCAACTCACTCTTATCATTTGGTCTCTCAATCCTCTTTATGGCACTCACCATCTCTTCCTTGGGTCTGATACCATTCCCCGACACCTCATGTCCCAATTAGTCCACTTTTGTCACAGCAAATTTGCATTTCTCTTCTCTCAGCGTGATACCTCTTTCCTCAAATACATTCAATACCTTACATACATTTCTGTCATGCTCCTCCAATGTCACTCCACTCACCAACACATCATCCTGAAAACAGAAAACACCCTTCACCCCCTTCAACAGGCGATCCATGATTTTCTGAAACACTGAGGAGGCGGACGGTAACCCAAAGGGCATTCTCCTAAATTGGAATACTCCTTCATGTGTCACAAACGCCGTAACCTTCGTTACATGCCTCCTCCAACTCCACCTGATGATAGGCTGATGTCATGTTCAGTTTTGAGAAGTACTTTCCCCCACCCACCATGGTTAACAACTCACCCATGTTGGGCAGACGGTGCCTGTCCACCAACACAGACTTATTCAACTCGCGCATATCAACGCAAAACCTCAGATCCCCTGAACTCTTCTTCACAATCATGACTGGGGAAACTCACTCGACCCCCCAGCTCTTTCAATCACTCCTGACTTAAGAAGCTTCTCCAACTCTTTCTTTACATTGTCCCTTAAAGCAAAAGGCATGGGCCTGAGCTTCGCTACAGTGGGAACACTGCCTCTTTTCAATAATATCTGATGTTGAAATCCCTTCACTCTTCCCAATGTCTCGTCAAATACCTTCCCATACTCTCTCACATAATTGCCATAAGTTGAAGATACTTCTGATACTTGTAAAACTTGTTCAGGGTGGCTGGGATCTAATCTGATTCCCAGATTCTTTTGCTCTCTCCATCCTAACAAGGATTGACCCTTCTTAGTCACATGTACTTTCCCATCACAGCTGCGTCCTTTAAATTCAAACCTACTCCAGACATATCCCAGCAAATCAATTTTTTCTTGATTGTTCCCCCCGGGACTTATGTCTTGCTCTGATAGTGTCGACAATGCCCCTTTCATTTCGCTCTCAAATGCGCTTCTGGATATTAACGTGATTTTCGACCCTGAGTCAGCCATCATCGACACCTTACATCCATTTACAGTCAAGACAGCATATGGGCGCTCACAGTCATCTGGGTTACCATCCCTACTAACAACATTGACTGTATTTACGTTAACATTTTGCAATGCCAGTACAGTATCATCTTCTGATGACCTCCCCTTTTCCTCTTCATTCACGTATAGAACCTTTCTTTGACCCATTTGGCCAAACTGATAGTTCTTGCAGCATGTCCCAAAGTGTCCTCTCCTTTTGCACTTATTACAGATTGCCTTCCGCCCTGGGCACACTATTGAAGATGCAAAATGTGTTGCACTGGCACACCGATAGCACAATCTCTCATCCTTTTTATCTTCTCTCCTTTCACTTCTTTGCGTCGATTCTTGGTTCCTCTTTTCTTCTGTATTACTCCTCTCCTTCTGTTTGTTTCTTCCCTTCCTTTTGTTCTTCCCTTCACCCACATTTAACACTTCCGGCTTGCTTTCTTTAGAATCTCCTCCTTCAGTCTTTGATAGCTTGGCAACACATGCCAGAGAATGTTCTACAATACCTCATCCAAATTCGGATCATCCTTCAGCCACAGTTCCTCACAAATTTTATTTGACCAACAATGTGTCATTAATTGGTCACGGATGTGCTCGTCGAAACTTCCTTGAAATTTACAGGTTAGGGCCAGATGACGGAGAGCAGTCACATAGTCTTCAACGGACTCACCATGAGCCTGTATGCGCATGCGGAAATTGTAACGTTCCAAAATCGTGCTTCTTTTTGGGTTGAAATATTTGTCTAACTTCATCAAGGCTGACTCAAAATCATTCAATTCATCCCCACTTCCATCACTTGCTAGCTTAGGGAGGGTCTCAAAAATCCTTTGGCCTTCGTAATCCAAAAAGTGAAGCAATAACGCTAACTTCCTTTCGCTGGAATATGCCGTTCCCCCGGCTGCCTTCATATAATGCATAAAGCCTTTGCGCCATTGGGGCCAAGCAATTTTCGCCACCCCTGGCATAGGCATAAATATGGGTGGGCCAGATATGCCAGGCAAGGCTGCCATGTCTTTGTGGGCAGGCAGGAAGGTTACACTCTTAGTTCAGGGCGGTATTTCTCTAGTTACACTTTTAAATTAAGTCCTTGTGTGCTTATTGGAAAAAAAAATCTAATCCTTGCACTGGAAATGCAGAAGTCACCTTCATATAACGGGGTCTCATCTGCAGGGTCCCTGCAGAAATTGCTCAAGTTGGAACCCTTTTGCTGCCCCAGTTTTCTTAATGTCACTTACTAAAATGCGACTTCAGATGCGTGATTTCCCCACTTCTCATGTAAAATTCACCCTCTCTAGGGAAATACTGTTGCGATGAAAGCAGTGCGGTGCTGCCATTTAATTTACTGGAGCCTCTATTACATATATTACGGTACTTTCATTTCACCCTCCTGTGCGGATGCACCCTATCCGTCTATTAGCAGGAATATGGTAGCTGAGACTGTCTTCCTCCCTGCTCTAGAGAGAACGGCTGCAGTGTAATGGGCCGTGCCGGGATCCGCGACGGGTGTCAATGGGAAAATCAGCACTTACTTGACAACCGTTGCAGGGACACAACGGCCGCTCGACGCCGGGGAAAAGCGGAGCAACCTTCCCTGAGCCGATGGTGCTTGATCAGCTGCTCAACGCTGAGGAGAGACGAGGTAGTCTCTCCTGAGCTTAGTCCCACGACGGCTTCATTTGCTCTTCCCGGAAAACATGCCGCAAATGTAAAGACACTGCGCCGGTGCCCGTCGTTCACTTTGGCGGGCCGCTCAGCCCAGGGAAAGGATGCGGAGCAGCCCGCGGCAGACCGCGGCTCTTCCTTTCTTCAGAGGCGGGGCCGCCGCTTCTCTTCAACGGGACCTGCTACCTGGGGCACTTCGGTTCGCTCCTCTTCCAGGTCACTCAACACCGAGCACGGGCGGAGCAGACCTCAGGAGCAATGCGGACACCCACTAGCGGGCCCACGTTTCTACCAGGTAGGGCAAAACAGGTACGGTTGGTTGCTGGGGGTCTCCTTTCACCAGTCTGCAGTGGCCAATTATTGATCCCATCCTCGTCGCCATTGTTATGAAGAGGCTGGCGCAGACAGGTAGGTAATATAATGGTTTTATTTAGGTTATAATAAAAGAAGACCCCCAACATTAAGAGGCTCCTCTCCTTCAGCTCTTTCTCCAACTGACAAACATTAGAACACTGAAACAAGAAATGCTGTCATAAACATTCCATGACATCATACAGGGTTGAAGCATCATAAGAAAAGCATTAAAGACTTCCTTCTCTTCATACTCTTCATAAGTCATCACAACAATTATGATAGGTTTTTCTTAGGGCAACTGAACCATAATGTCACTTTAACAACTTTTTTCACTGAATTTCATAGGTTTTTACCAGGATACCCTTAGTTTGTATAAATGTACCATACAACATAGCAAATCAATAGCTCCATGCTGATGGGCACAGTAACCGCGGACTGTGCATCTGTTCGCGGATATCGGGTGGCATCCAACCTGCTGAAAAAGGCAGGGGTTCTCCTACATAGTGGTACCATTCAGCAAAGACAAGGGACATACACAAACAGCATCATGTACGTCAATTGAAAGGGAAAATAGAGTTGGACTGCAAACTCTGTACTTATGAAACAAACAGAGCAAAGGCATAGGGTATGTACCATAATGCAATGCACCAACAAGAGAAATAACGTCTGCCTTCAACAATGTTACCGCACTGCTGCTTTACATAGGAAGGAAGAAGGAACTGGCAGAGTAAGGACAGAAAAGTACTGAGAGGAGAACGTCACTGCTTCGTGGTAAGTACACTAAAGTGTGTCCTATAATTGCACAGTTTGTACAGTGTACAATATTAGAAAAGCAGGATGTTTCTTTTTTGACACAGCAATGGCACGCACCCTAGAGTGGCTGGAAGAGAATTTCCTTGATGATGAAATGAGTGATGATAGTAACCCCATTGGTACTCATCACAGTCTGAAAAGTAAAATAGTTCATATATATTGCTTCATATACACCTAAAAGATATTATTTTCTTTAACAGAACATACTGGAAATGAAAGGAATGCACCACAAGCAGCACCGCTTCCACAACAGCATACGGCCACGAGAAGTGAAGGAAACTCTGTAAATAAAAATCTAGTCAGCCTGGATGTCAAAATGGAGGAATTGCTAAGCAGGTTTGCCAGCTTAAAAGATTATATACAAGGACATATTATGGAAAAAATAAAATACCACTGCCCCACCTGCATGTGTACCCTTTCCCCATTTCCCAGCCCACCATCGCCGCAAATTCCCTTTGATCAGAGATGTTACAATGAGACCTCAATCCCTTCCTCCCCTCACAACCAACTTGTACAATTCCCCAATTCCCCTGTATATGTATCCATTTCTGTTACCCCTTCCATTTCCTAATAGTAAATAAAGATTTATATGTAAATTGTTGCTGAGTGTGTGTGTGGCTTTTCTTTTTTTTAAAAACCATGTTATGACTCTGTGACGCACAGTAATGTGCAGGATGGCCGCAATTAAGCAAAATGGAGGTGTCCTACGGACGGCTTATCCGCAATCACAATGTAGGTATCTGTACAATGCCACTACTGGCCACATATCCGCATTGTGTGATACATCTTTAATTAGTTGTGGGGGTGCACGTATGCCTGTACACAATTACGAGCCTGCGTATCTCTTCCTCTTTGTCCTAGTAACCCCAGCCCTTGTCAGCATGTTGGAAAGAACCTGAGACAAACTTTCAGTAGTTTGAGGCACCCACCCACGTCCTACGGATAGCAGTGCACATGAACATCCCACCTGCTGTACCCTACAAAAACCAAGCTTATTCAAAAATGTTTGACACATGTGTGTCACACTTTTAATCCCAACCCTGTCCGTAGGACACATGTGCACATGCGCACAAAGTATTCCGCCCAATACACATCCTACGGACAGCCGTCCCATTCGAGAACATTCGCAACATCACCATGTCACTGCACCCATGCAACGCATGGGCCCTTATTTACCAGACACGATCCGGACATCATAAAAGTACTGTTTTCTGCAGTGTATGGAGTGTTACTGTGAAAGTGCACCCTTACAGAGGTCCCACACTGTGCCCCTGTACATCTAACTAATTTTGGGAATGATTTAGGCATCCTTTCTGTTTCCAAGTGCTCCACAGCAGCCGTATAAAAACCCACACCCCAGAGCTACTCCACATCTGTTTTTGGCTTTCCAGAACAGAACAGCAGTGCTCATTGCTTTGTGCTGCAATTGTTTTGTGATCAATTCTGATGTGCTATATTACCTTTGCAACTAATGGAAACAACGGCTGCTGCCTCTAACTCAGCTCAGCAGCACCCACACCCTCACACTCACCACCACCACCACCTCATTGCCTGCAGCCAGCATGAGACCTGGGTGTGGAAGCTATTTAACACCATAGGAGACGTGCCCAAATCTCGTGCTAACCAGCTTAAATGCACTGAGTACCGTACTCAGTCCGGGAAAACCTAGATTGTACAGATACGGCACCACCTTCTTGCAGCAACAAATCACATTGAACCACAAGGCAGCAATTCGGAGGTTTGTCCCCTTTGAACAAGGCAGTAGGTTAATTTCCTCTACAGCATTCTCAGCATATGTTCCTGCCACCACTGGGGAAACTCTGGCAGAGCAGTGGATCCCTAAACCAGCCTTGCAGGCCATACACACCGCAGCAAACCCTTACCTTTGAAAGGTCACTGTATTGTGCATGTACTGAGACATGATACTCTGCAGAGGGAAGCAACTTTGAAGTGGTCTCGAGGCTTCAGTCCGAGAGCAAGAGACAGACTGCCCCCTACCAAAATAAGGGTCACCCAACATCTTCCTCTCCCCACTTGCCCTTTCTTATCCCTGTGGTTGGAGCCCTTTCCCTAACCTCCCTTCCCTTCCTTTCCTTCGGTGTCGTGTGTTACAAGAGCTAGAAAAATACAAAACAACCCAAAAAAAAGGCTCTTTTCAGAGCGACATTTCACACTTCTAAAATAGAATTCTAATGAAATTCCAACGAAATGATGCAGGCTGCTATGCAGCCTCTAAGCTCTGTGGACAGCGTGGTAAATAATACAAGGGGTGGCTCTGTCAAAATATTGCACTCATCCCCAAAAGGATGTGGTGGCTCTGAAAACAGCCTTTTTGTGCTGTTTGTTTTTGAAAGGTTTGAAGTGCTCAACACCTACTGGGGAAATGCTTGCTATACTTGCAAAAAGCACTGCACTGCATTTTGGATATTAAGCAGAAACAGATGATTGCCAGCATCAGTATGATGGACTCCATCTCTACGAAAAATGTTGGTACTACGAAACATAATGTTTTCATTGTGGAATAAGAACATGCCGATGTCTCGCAAAACGGAGCAAACAGCCTTGTTCACATTGCGCCTCGCTTTCTCCATTTATGGACCAAATGAGGAAGAACACAGCCACATCTGTCTCTAGGCAATGTGAAAAATAAATAACTTGAGACTTTGGAAACATGTCCATGACTTGCCGAGTGTCTCCTTCATCACAAGCTGCAGTGAGATTCCGGTAATATGTCCTAAACTGTTCTCGCTACAAATCGAGTGTTGCCAAAGTGGCACAAAGAGGAACTACATGTAGCCCCTTCATCCCACGTATTCTGTATCAGTGGACATCCACATGAGGGAACCCAAGATGTGCAGCCACTCCACAGCGTTCTGCATGCACTTTCAACCAATGTATCCAGGAGTCGCCCACAAGCCATACACTCTGTCTGCCTCCTGAACCGCTCAACCATAACCATAGCCATCTGCACTCCTATTTGCAAACACACCTTCTGCCACAATCTCTTCATTCACACCACATCCAGGAAACCTTATTGACCAATAACCATGCCTCCACAGTCCCATTTCAATGCTTGCTACCCTCAAAAGACCTGTTTGTGGCACGTGCACCCCTTCAACTGTGTGGTGTCCACTGACATATTGTCCTTTGTGCGCAGGCGCAGCAACACATTTTAGCCAGGGTAGTGGTTCCCCTCTTTATTGATATCTGTGAAAAGTGTATTCTTTTTTTTAAAGGTGCTTGTGAACAAATACCTTTTTTTGCATTTTTTGGGGATTGTTCTCTTCTTATCCTCCTTACATTATTAGACATACCTCTGTTTACAAGACACCTGTCCTTCTCTACCTCAAAAGAAAGTACATCGGGATTGTTCCAGACTGGTCTAAGTGGTATGCATGAGAAAATTACTCTTGTAGTGGGAAGAAGGCACCACAGTGCTTTCATCATCTCCTTCAGTTCACAGAGCAAAGTTGCAGCAGTGCTAGAAGCCACATCCAGTGCTCCACAATGCAGCACTGATACACCAACAGTACTCCATGTGGGCACATCTCTGCAATCTGAAATCACAGTTTGCAAACTTGGCAGAGCCACACTGTACCACAAAGTGTGCACTCCTTCCAAACTAAAATTGTCATCAATGCTGCTACCCTGGGAGAATATCTCTGAAGTTCGCCCACAAACAAATCACCCACGATGAGCACTCTCACTCACTGCATCTCTGCCATCATCACGGTACACAGCAATAAAAAAAAACATTACCACCCCTTCTTGTTAAACAACCCCTCAACACCTGAATGGATAATCTGCAGTCACATTTCCATGGCAAGCATATTGATAAGGACAGCACGTGGCACATCCGCTTCCCCAACAACCGCGAGGGCCGTGCCCTATTAAAGATGGGGAAGTCCTTATTCCCTTTACAATACTGTTTTTCCAGCACTCCCTCATTGGGTACTGTTAAACAGTAATGCACGCATCCACCAATCACATACAAGACATCTGAATCTAACACCAGCATCTCTGTTCAACACTCCATACTTACTGTTAAACACTCAGAGTACAATTCCGCTGTGATTCAAAAGCACCTCCACTGGAAAGTACTGTAAAACTATCCAAGATTTCTGCATCCACATCCATCCACATTGCCACCCATCACCGCAACCTACAGGTATCAACAGGTTGTATACAGTACATTTGCAACTATGTTATAAGTGCCTCTCAACAGGGTAACTGCCACTGAGCCTCTATAACGTACTGAGAAAAGCATACTGTCATTTCTCCCATCACCTACCATTAAATGCCAGCTACAATGGTATGTGCTTTCAAAGTTTACATGTAACCATGTCAGCCATGGTAATATGCAAACGGTTACTCTCTTCAATCCTTCTGGCAATTTTACAACCTTTCCCTCACTATTGTACCTCCTATGAAATTCCTAAAATTCTCACAGAAAAGGATCACTTAATGTATCCTACCAAACAGAACCAAGTACATACATTGCATGCATATAACAGAGTACCTGACACTTACCTTGCACACTTCACAGAATGCAACATTACTTAAACACCCCCCCCGCAAAAATATGGGTCCATTGACAACAGTACCATTCATAAATGTGGATAAAAAAATCAAACAACTGAAATAATTGCTCCACTCATGTAGCAAGCATACATCTGCAGAAAAGTGAATGGAATTGCACACGCGAAAACATTCTCCTTTTCAATTTGTACATCTTTCGGAACCTTTTTCTTACCCTTCTACAATTAGAACTAACCCATTTTCAAACTAAATAGTCCTACACCAATACACACACATGCTAAAGTGCACGCCATACAACATACTTACAAATAAGCCACTTACCCCCTTACCAAACATGCTGATACTCCCAAGTCCTCATTCATATACAATGGCATCCAATTACACACACACACTAACTCTTTCTGCCAAGACTTCCCCCAACACTATTAAGGAATGTATTCTCCAAATGCAATCACTGTGCCATTAAAAAACACATTTTCTTATGATCTTCTTGTACAGTTGCAGTACCCACCTCTGCCCTGAAAGCCACTGGTCTGTCAACTTGAAAATACAACCTTCAATAAACCCACTCTCAACAACCAACAAAGTAAGTACAATACCATGTGTAGTGTTGTACGTCTTCCTGAGAGAGTGCAGTGTTCTTGTATTGTAAGACACACAATTCCATCAACTCACAAGCATTTGCTTCATTCTTACTCATTACCCCTCTACAGGTCCTCACTTTATATTATCATCTCACCAGCATTGTACCAACCCTCAGATAGCAAAATAGCATTCCCAACCCAAAGTTACAGGCCATTACACAATCACACACCTCTATTTATATGCCTACCGTTATATTCAACCACTCGTGCACAGTGCAAACATGTACATTTAAAAATCAGCACACCCACACTATCCTTTTTTCCTCCAACAGCTACCACAGAATGCCTACCAAACTGCAACTCTGTAGAAAACAACACAGGAATAGATCAGCTCAACCTAAACTATAGAAAGGAGCCATCCTCCCCTAGCAGAATGTGTACAAAAAGTGCAAAGAGAACAGCTAATACAGTCACTAATGAAAACGAAAGCACCTACAAGTAAAGAAACTTGAATTCCTCTGTCAAAATGTAGAAATGAAAAGAAATGTACTAAAAAAAGTGCAACTCTCACTACTGCAAATAAAGCACGTACAAATGGTAATATCAACACAAGGAAGCATTCCAAAAAAATAATTTCACAAAAAAAGTTCCACCACTGAGTCTATCAGAACCTTATAAATAGAGGGGAGAAATCATGCTCAATCCTTAAAACTAACCACAGAAATGTAATCCTGGAAGCTCTTGTAGACAGTGCAATGCTCCTCAAATGGAAATTCTTTATATTAATGTTAAACAGAATGAAACCACTAACAAAATTCATTTGTAAACTACTACCACTACTTTGAAACAAACACAATATCAGCATAGATACCTTTGGCAACATCTGTGTAGGTGAGTGAAGTCACACCACCAGTGCAGAGCCATACTTCAATGAAGAGTCATACAAGCAAGAGCAAACAAATCAAATTGCCTTACATAGAAGTGGACAAGGGTAAGAAAATGTAAACAATACCATAATGGAAAAAGACACACTAATTTCACATATATATCCCAATCAAACTTAGATTCCACTCTCTGTTCCACCAAACCAATAAGCCCCATCTACAAATGCCCTTGCACATATATGGGCCTCATTACAACCTGCCAGTCCGGGACCGTGCAAAATCCGTGACGGCGGTAAAAACGTTTCCGTGTCCGCAAGGTTGCGGAAAAACCGTCCGATTACACGCTGTCGGTCGCGCGCACCACACGGACTCGGAAACGTTGTTACCGCCGTCACGGAAAACCCCACGGAAATGGAAATAACGAAGCCACAAGTGGCGCAAAACCCGTTTCCGCCTCCGCCACCACGGACACGGAACCGGAAATACCATGATCGCCAAAACAGGAAACAGAGAGGCGGCCATCATATAAAAGCACAATCCATTGCCATCCAGAGCCAGCACAAGCACAATCCTAACTCTGAGAAGCCAAAAGGGACCACCAGCATGTCTGCCAGGATTCCTGCTCAGAGGCAGCGCAAACAGCGCTTCAGCGAGGCGGAGCTAACCGTCTTGGTAGAGCACATTGTGGACAATGCTGAGATGCTGTTCAGCGCCGACCAACGGCGTGCCACACAGCAGCGGAGGAAGGAGGTGTGGGCCGAAGCTGCACGCAAGTGCACCGCCGTGGGCGTGGCAGTGAGGAGCGTGAAGGACTGCCACAAGCGTTGGGACGACCTGAGGCTGAGGGTACGCAACCTCATTTCCACGCACCGCCAACGCAGCAGTGGGACAGGCGGAGGACCCCCTTCCCCACTGAGGCTGCAAGCATGGGAGGAGCGTTGCAGCAGCGTCCTCCACCTAGAGGGAATCCATGGGATCGGGCAGGCTGAGGCAGGAGTGAGCCCACCTGCAGATGCCGGTAAGTGCCCAAACATGGATGCCACATGTAAATATGCAGTTGTGAGTACTGGACCAAAGGACCCATTAACAACCCCCCCACCCCCAGGCAGTGCATGTGTGGGCCAAAGGACCCATTAACAAACCTCCCCCAGGCAGTGCATGTGTGGGCCAAAGGACCCATTAACAACCCCCCCCCAGGCAGTGCATGTGTGGGCCAAAGGACCCATTAACAACCCCCCCCAGGCAGTGCATGTGTGGGCCAAAGGACCCATCATGATCCGTATGGCAACCAATATCACTGAATGCAGACACCAGCAATCAGATGCATGTGACAAACACTATTCAATGTACAATCTTAATGACGCATGTGATGCACCCATCTGCCACCACAACAACACTAATTGCATGCCCTTTGTGTCCCCACAGCCGTTTCAAGTGACAGTGATACTGCACAACAGGCCAGCCAATCTGCATCGGCAAGTACACTAGCCACCGCCACCACACAGGAGGTTGCTGCTGGCAGTTCTGCACCTCTGGCCACATTACCAGCCACTACAGATGTGCGGCACACCACCACCACCGACATCCCCACCGTCTCCACACTGGCTGAGTCTAGACAGGTGCCACGGGAACCTATCATGGACACCCAACACAACACCGAAGGCAGCAGCACTGCAGAGGGGGCGGCCTGCAGTGATAACAGTGCCCCGCAAGAGCACTCGGAAACGGGGCCACAGGGGGAGATGCCCACATTGGAAGACCTGGGCTCCTTCCATGAGCTGGGGTTCAGCCCCACTTCACTGGGGAGTCCCATGAGGTCGCCCACCCCATCCATGGCCGAACTGAATGCCCGCATGCAGCGGATGGAGGACCAGCAGGCTACCCTCACCCAGCTGGTGGAGAGGCAGCTAGAGGAATCCAGGCTGCAGAGGGAGAGCTACAGCGCCTCAGTGCGTCGCCTGTCGAGGTCCATTGGATGCTTTGCGAGCACCATAGTGACCCTTGCACGCCATGTGCGGGAGGGCAACGACCACACCTCCAGGCTTGTAGAGGCCATGTTGGTTGGCCAACAGGCAAATCTGGCACGGATGCCCTCAATCCCAGATTCTGGCCCATCAAACACTACCACCCCATCCAGCTCCACTACTGCCAGTCCAAGGAGGCGCTCGAGTAGGCTAACGGGTCCTTCGGGCAAGGTTGCACAGGCACAGAAGCGCACACGGAAGTGATGGCATGTGTGTGGGGCAGTGCAGGACACATATGGACTACAAGGGTGTGAGAGGGGTGGGCACGTTTGGGTGGTGGGTGGCCCCGGGTGTACAGCTTCCCTAACCAATGCACCTTCTTCCCTGTTGTTATCACATCAATACATCACCATTTCAAATCAAGACATACATGTGTGGACATTGATCATTTATTTTGCAGTGCAACTATTAATTCATTGTCGTCACCATGTTTGTGCATTTCTGTGAATGTGCTGTGACTCAAAAGTAAATGCGAATCAGGGCATCCCGTGCTCTCTGGCCATCATGCCATCCCATCCCCATCTCCATCCCCATCCCCATCCCCATCCCCATCCCCATCTCCATCCCCATCCTCATCTTCCTCATCTGCGTCTGGTGGCATTGGGATGTTCCTGCGCAGGCATATATTGTGCAGCATGGCACATACGAGCGTGATTTTGCCCGTCTTCACTGGGCTGTACAGCAGTGATCCGCCAGATCTGCTCAGACAGCGGAAACGGGCCTTCGGCAGTCCAAATGTCCTCTCAATCATTCCACGTGTGTGGATATGTGCCCTATTGTATGCCTCTTCATGCCTGTTCCTTGGTCTCCGTACAGGTGTCATCATCCATGGCGTGAGTGCATATAGCGCATCACCTACATGGGATGTAGATGGGGGAACATGTCAGTGTTTGTGGCATCATGTCCTCATCTGCTGCTGTGCATTCGTGTATCATCATTCATTCATGCATATGTACCATGCAGTGTATGGAGGTATGTCTTGGGCATCACGAGGTATGTCGCTGACTGCATATGGGCCTACACATTAACTTGCATGTTTACTGTGCCCTGCGGGTGACATTTGATTGTGTGCATGTCATGGTGCAGTGCTGTCCAGACATGGCAGAGTGACTCCACTGTACGGAAGTAGTAAATACACGTCGTCTCATTTACACGCCTCTCATGCTTTTTGGGGCAGTGTTTCAATTGAGGGTGGGTGTCTGCAGTGGCACAGGGTTCATGGGACAGTGAGGGGATTGGCTGTGGCAGCGTGTGCACGGGCACATTGTGGTGCCCTGTCATGTCTTCCTTCATGATGTTTGGCATCCGCTGTGTATTTGGTAGATGGAAGGGGGGTGATGCATGTGCGGTCACAGCGGCACACTCACAATGCTCATTGGCCTGGACACACATACACCACTCTGACAGGGTTGTAGCATCGTCAGCTGTACTCACCCAATAGCCACGTGCTTTGTCCGGCATATCGTTCCATGTACCGTGGCAACGTGGAATTCCGCAGTACCATTGAGTCATGTGATGAGCCTGGGAAACGTGCGCAGCAGTGTGTGATCAGTTGCATGGCATCACAAACCATCTGGACATTCAAAGAGTGATACTGTTTCCTATTGCGGAACACCGCCTCAATTGCATGTGGTACTGTCAGCTCGACGTGGGTGCAGTCAACTGCGCCTATGCAATTTGGCATGCCTGCTATGGCATGGAAGGCCAACTTGGTGGCAATGACCTCGGGGAGGGTGCGGGGTAGGGCTATGTGTTCCGACACATGGCGCAACAGGGCATCCAGTACCTGTACCAGGATTTTTGAGAAACACAGTTGTGATATGCCGTGCAGCTCACCAACCGTGTGTTGATAGGTGCCAGTGCCAAGGAAATGCAGAACTGAGACAACCTTCAAGAGGGGGGGTGGCGGTGGGGGTGTCAATTAGGCTGCTGATGTTGTCCACAATCATGGCGGTGATGTGCAGGATTGTTGCGCGGTCCAGCTGGTATAGGGTGTGGATCTGTCCTGGGGTGAGGTTCCAGGGTGAGGCCCTGATGCGTGGTATTGGTGGCTGGCGGCGGGGTCGGGCTGGCTGGGCAATGGGGTTTGCCATAGCTGCAGGGTTGGCTGGTTGCCGCCTGCGCCTCCTCCGCCTACGCCTCCTCCTCTGCGCCATTACTGCCACCATGTGCAGTGCTGCCTGTTGGTTGAGTAGGCCCAGTCCCAGTGCTACTAGACCTGCTGCCTGCATGGTTCTGTGTTGTGTTGGGCTGGGTGTGGCCCTTTTGTAGGCTCCCAGTGGCCTGCTAGGTCCAGCTGGGCTGATTTGGTGCACCTGTGCCCTGATTCAGTTCAGCAGGCAGTGTATAACGCCATGTTCGCGGTGGCGGCGGTTCCGCCACCGTGATCACGGTATTTACGCCATTTTTTTGCCAGTATTTCCGTGTCCGCGCTAGTTGTGATGCTCACGGTGTTTCGTGTTGACGGTAACGGAGGGGTTTCCGTGCAGACTGACTTTACGGGAACCCTATTTCCGTGGTGGTGGTTTAGGGTGGTGCTATTACCGGGGCCCCGGGTCATGATTGCGCGGACATGGAAACGGTGCCGGTATGGTTTTACCGGCAGTGTTAATTCCGGACCGGAGTACTTGTAATGAGGCCCAATGTGTAATGTGTGCCCAAACTGTATCAAATCTTTGCAGCAGTTCCTCAATCACTATGTCAAAGCCAATGACAAAGGGAAAATGAAAATACTACAAACTATGGACTCCTGTCCAGTGCACCAATACACAGGATTACGAGGACATTCCTTAGCCTGCATTTATGGACCTGCTTGCAAAAGCACCTTCCACCATATCAAAATGTTAGCAACACACCATTCTACTGTAAGAAATCTCATTTACAAACTGTACTATGCAAAACATATAATATTCTCCTACATAATATAGCCAAACAGCTGCTCGTAGAAATAGACCACAACGAAAAGGAAACTGAAAAGCACTTACAAACTCCAGCACTTTCAGAAAACAGTAGCAACACCTTTGCAGATGTCAACTTTCTATGTCACACATACAAAAAAGAAATACAAAAGTTTAAAAGCCCATCTGCTGAAGTGCCAAACCAAGTATGTGTGTGTTGCCGCAGAACTTTCTATAGAAAGAGCAGGAAAACTATAGATTTAATGCACAAAATAGAAGACAATGAGGAATCCCAATGGTTTCAATTAGCTCTGTACCTTATAGCTAAAAACAAATATGAAATTACTAACACCTTAATACTGTCACATACTGCACTGCAAAACTTGACAATAACCAAATGCCTTCACGGGCTATCAGTAATAATTTGGAAATATTTCCACTCCCAGACACACTGCAGCATCTTAATGTGTATGAGAGCATTATAATCCAAACAGTACACCCATTTCAAGTAATAATACGACTTCAACCAAAAACTGCAAAATTGCCTCCCTCTGAATTACTAAGAGGCATTTGTGGGAAAGTAGTTTATTTACCATTAGATCCCAAAGAAAATGTAGACACTCTACGAGTGCAAAGGCCAATGGAACAATCTTTGATTATCCTGGTAAATGGCGCACCTAAAAAAAGCAAAAAGATATGGCAGCAACTAGTGGATTTAAACAAAATTAGGAAAGCCTTGCAATACCATAAAGAGAATAATGACTAGTACAAGGAAATAAACATTGACGAAAACCTGAGAGAAACCACCGAAATTATTCAAGACTCCTCAACAACTGGCCAATTTGAATTTCCAGATCCTACTGCAGCCTCCAATATTTTCGATCAATATACAATTCACCCAATGCACTTCAAAGATACCACAGACGATGCACTAGAAACATATAAAATGTGACAAGCCAAAGGATCGCCACTCAGTATATGGGGAACAAGTATAGAAGCACAGCCTTTCCTCTACTCTTCCCAACTAGAAAAGTAGAAAAGGTTGAAGATACGATGAAAGATGCACACAAATAACAACATCAGAATACCGCTCTTTACAAATGTATTTTGAAGACCCTAGATTTAGACAAAACATAGAATGCATATTCCACCTCCTCTTTTAAAGTAAACTAGCAACACTATGTTATGGAGTTGCACACACATTGAAAACCGGTTCTCATTTTCAAAACGTGTCTGCTCTACAGCTACTTCAAAAGGCGCAAGACAACGACAAAGTTTTACAGTCAAGGATTACAAATCTCTTAGCAAACATACGTCCTATGAAAGAGTACTGGTTCCAACGGCACGCAGATGTACAGTGTATGCTACACAACCTTGGCCCAACCACATGATTTGTCACTTTAAGTTGTGCAGAGTATGCATGGGAAGACTTGAACAGTTTCCTACGCATAGCAAACAAAAGCAAAACAGGTATAGACATGAAAACACCAGGAAAACTCTGCTCTCTTGATCATGTAAATGTATCAAGGTACTTCGACCATGGCTTCATTGACATGCTGCACTTCATTTGAAATAAAGCACTTCCTCTCATTGGAGAAGTGGAACACTTCTTTTGGAGAAAATAATATCAAGCCAGAGGAACATCACACATCCACATGCTTTTGTGGATTATAAATGCTCCTAAATTTGGTTGGGACAGTGATGCAACTGTTTTGCGGTACATTCACAAATATTTCACTTGTAAAATCCCATCAGAAAGTATACATAGTGACCTGCATGCAATGTTTGGCAGTTTCAAAGACACAAGTGTGGCAAGTATTGTCGGCGCAAATATAAACAAAAAGGCAAATACTACACAAATGCTGCTTTGGTTTCTACACACCAGTTTCAGCAATAGGGCGAGTAAACAGCTTCATGTCTTCAGTTAGACAGAGTGTGAAAGGAAAATCTCCTAAGAACACATGCTGCATAAAAAGAACCAAATCATCAAAGTGCATCAATGATTACAATGCAATAATTGCCCTCCTATGGAATGCAAATGTAGATGAACAGTACATTGCAGACAATTCCACTGAAGTTGCACGATATTTCACAGCCTACTTAACCAAAGCAGAGAAAAAAGAGCTCAAGACCTCTGGGATGAAATATCATCTAACAAAACACTGTCACAGAAATTGTACAGCTTTGGCATAAAAATGCTGTCCCATAGAGAATGTGGATGCTACGAAGCCACAGACCGTTTAACTGGTACCACCTTATATGGGAAATCTGAAAACATAGTGTGGCTAAGCCTTCGTCCTACTGCAGCCTCGGCTAGGGGCTATCTGGGTTCAGTCGTGGCGCCTTACGCGCCAGGCTCATAGTAGAAATCAGGCGCCAGGCTCATAGTCATTACTTACCTCAGGCAGACCATGCTGCAAATGACTCCAATCAGACATGAAGCCTGAAAGGGACTATTTTTCTACAGGGACTATTTTTTACTCGGCTGTGGTTCTAGGGACTTCTTACCTGGGACTACTTTTGAGTCTATTTAAACCACGCCTGACCAGCAACACACGGTTTGCGGTATTCTGCATCCAGCAGCATAACGCTCACCGTGCCTGCAGCCTGCATCCAGTCTTCTGCCACGCCCGCAACGAATCCAGAGCTCCTAAAACAAAGAGGAAAGAAAGGGACAAGGTTAGAAAACAAACGTTTTCTATTCTACACCTGATTCTGTATCCATCTTGTCTCCGGGCCTTTAAAGAACATCATTTCTGCACGCGCCGCACCTCCAGCTGCAGGGCCGTGCCATACTCACCAGTCTTCACAGCATCCTTCGGGTCGGCGCTGCCTCCATCATTTCTTCGCCAAACTTCGGCACCTAGGAGACAAAAGAAAACCACAAGGTGAGCCGAGGGAACCAACAAATATAATTCTTACCACCATAGACTTACCTGATTTACCACCGAGGCATCCTTTTGTGACTCTCCATATTTTCATGTGCTGCATCTGTAAAGAGAGACAAAACAACACGTTTCCACGTGCAACATTTACCAGACAGCGCCGGGTAATACAGACTCTTACCTGAGCGCCACCAGCTGCCACAAGAGCCTCTTTTCACGAGCCAGCTGCAGGACAAGAAAGGAAGGGGGGAACAAGAGTGAACATTGGACATATTGAACTCTATGAACTTAATACTTACTGGTCCTCACGAGGAACCTCAGAGTCAATACTCTCCGGAACTCTCCCGAGCCTTCAAACCAGTGAAGTAACTGGAATCGACGCACCCCTGCAAATCCACGCAGGATGGAGAGCTCATCTTTGAAGAATATAAGGTGAGATTGCTGTAAGGGCATTTCGGAGGTGATTAGTTGGGGAGGACTGTGGGGGTTCCATCACTTGAATCAACAAGTGGCTAAATCCATCTCTCCACTTGCAGGAGAATATTTCTACGGGTTAAGCAGACAAGATTAGGATGGCAGATCCAGTCAGTCATTGCTGAACTACGCATCACATGGGTGGAGACCGCAGCTGTTCGGGTCGGACCGACGCCCCTGTGGGAGCCAGGTGAGCGTAAAAGCACCATTACAGATATAAACTTTACCTGGTACAAAACGATATTGGACAATGAACGCCAACAAGAAGAAGACCATGGGGCCGATTCATGGAACAAACGTGCGCCGAAAATCTTGGCGCAAGCAGGTGCAAGCACGAAAATAAAGGCGCACGTGTGCGATTCATGGAAGTCCCTGCGCGTGTTTTCCTCGGGATGTGTGCCAAACCCGTGCATGGCGCACACGTCACTGCAACATCCCGAACGGCGTGCGTGACGCGCACAGTGAAAGCGCACAACCTCAGTGCATACACCAGAAAGTGGGCGGAACACGGGGCGTAACTCTCGGAATGGGGAACAACGCGCGAAAATAAGGGCGTAACTGGGGATGTACTGCAGGGAAGCAGACGGAACGCCCACACGCACTCGAACCACACGTATTCATGGAATCGAATAGGGATAAGCCGCGCACAGCTGAAGACACGCACAAGCCGAAACACGTCCGCCACACGAAGTGGCAATATACAGCAATGATGAATGTCCCATACTGCGAGTGGGCCTGTGCGAGCGGGGCACATGTATTTCGGGGGTGCGCGGGAAGTTTCACATGCGATTGAGCGGGGGATGTGTATTTCGGGGGTGCGCGGGAAGTTTCACACGTGATTGAGCGGGGAATGTGTATTTCGGGGGTGCGCGGGAAGTTTCACACGCGATTTAGCGGGGTACGTGTATTTCAGGGGTGCGCAGGAAGTTTCACACGCGATTGAGCAGGGTACGTGTTTTCGGGGGTGCGCGGGAAGTTTCACACGCGATTGAGCGGGGTACGTGTATTTCGGGGTGCCCGGGAAGTTTCACACGCGATTGAGAGGGGTATGTGTATTTCGGGGGTGCGTGGGAAGATTCATATGCGATTGAGCGGGGTACGTGTATTTCGGGGGTGCGCGGGAAGTTTCACACGCGATTGAGTGGGGTACGTGTATTTCGGGGGTGCACGGGAAGTATCACACGCAATAGGCCTTGGACGAGCGGGGTATCACTCACCGTCTGCGTGTAGAAGAACGCGTAGCCAACACCCACCCGCTGTGAAGTAATAGCGTGTGAACCCCAACGCCTGGAAAACACACGCACCGCACCCCACAGAAAGCACGTACAGAGCAATGGAAATCCACGTGGGATCTTCAAGCCCTGCCAGGGCAAAGGCTGTGCGCGATACATCACAGATGCGCTTATGCGCTAAGGGCCTTTGGTCCAATGAAATTGCATATGCGTGCAGATGCGCTTACGCGCTAAGGGCCTTTCCTCAAATTACACGCTGACGTGCAATTTTTTCACGTGCCAAATCACTCCGTATCAAGCTGGCCACGCGAAAACACACGGAAGACCACGCTCCTGCCCAAAAGGCCGAATCACTGCCCCCCAGAGCCTCGAGCACGCTCCCACCTGCCATCTGCTGCTGCCTGACTGCCTACTGCCCTTGTGCCCTGCCATTTGGTGCCTGCACATCAGCCATCTGCAGGGGTCCACTTGCCGTGCCCACCCCTGCTGGAAGAGAAGACTCCCGACTGGGATACCATCGCTTCACAGCCCAGCCCCAGGATCCAGTTGCCCACCCACCTGCCTCGGGGGTCGCCATGTCGGGGCAAACACCATCTGAGACCACTGGGGACCCCTAGCCAGAGGGGCAGAGGGCCACCAGCTTCAGTCCGAAGGAAGTTGGTGTCCTGGTGGAGCTTGTCCTGGGGCATTATGATATCCTCTTCGGATCATCACACGCCGACATGGAAGGATGGGACAGGATCTGGGATGACTTTGGGGTTGCCAGCAACATCAAGCAAGTCAAGAAGTGCTGGGAGGACTTGAGGTCCAGGATCCTCATAAAGGCCCGGCGCCTCATGGAGGGGGGCCGGGGCAGTATGAGTACCATCCAGATGAGGGTCCTGGAACGCGTACGCCCAGCGCTCCATGCCCACATCCTTGAGAGGCAGACCCATCTGGAGTCGAGCGGTAAGTGGCCAAGCATTGCTGTGTGAGACAGGGCATGTTGCAGTGTGCTGGTTGTCTGATACTTGCCTGTATGTGTGACATAGGCCATGTACGCATGTGTGTGTGCAGGGACATCATGGTCATGCATGTGAGACCAGTAATGTGTGAACCACACGGTTGGTGCATGTGTTTAAATGCAACATGGGGAGCCCTATGCAGAATGGACACATGAGAGCATGCCAGTCTCTGTTCCTGGACATGGATGGGGGTGTGAGAGATGGGTGCTGATGCCATGTACATATATGGTGTCCATGTCTGTGTGTCTGACCTGCGTGTGTGTGACTTGTGAATGCCATGGATGCCTGACACATGTCTATGACAATGTTCAGATTCACTGATGCAGCCTAGTTATCCTTGCATCCACTTTGTCTGGGGTGTACGGGGCCAGAGGGATGAAACTACGGTGAGGTGTGTGCATGTGATAGGCATGACCCATGATGCATGTGAGTTCCAAAACAACATTGTATGTTTCAAGAGTCCCTTGGACATGTATGCTAATGTCCATAGCATGCGCCATGCCTGTTACTGCATGTGTTTTGCCTGCACTGACCCATGTGTTGTGGAGGGACATGATGGAAGTGATCTTTGACAGTGCCACTCATCTGCTATTGCTTCCTGTCTAGGGGACCATTGTACAGTACCCTGATGCTTGTGTTCTATGTCTCCCTCTACACAGCGCCAAGTGAAGAAGAGGGCAGAGACGGCGCTGTGGAGCAAAGCGGCGGGGATGCCCCCACGGCTGCAGCGGAAGGGGTGGGTGAGCCCCCACAGAGGCTTGCAACGGCAGAAGACGGTGTGGAGGCATCTAGGTTGGTGGTTTACACAGAGGAGGAGGAGGCTGCTACTGAGCCACACACGGGGCCTGGTGGGGGCATCCCTGCTGATGCAAGTGCTGCAGTCCAGAGGCAGAGGCAGGAGGCAGCACAGGTCGCGGTGGAGGGGCCTGTGCATGTCACTGTCCCTGACACTGTGACTGCACCACCATGCACCAGCAGGGATGCCCCATCCCAGGCCCGTCCGCAGGTAGGGGGGATGTCCATGTCATCTGACTCCGCTCCACCTGCGGACGAGGGGACCCCTGGCCGTATGGAGAAGGTCCTGATTGGTGTCGCGAGCACCGTGCCAACATGGCCCAGTTGGGAGCGGCCATGGTCGGGGGAATCGTACATGTGTCGGCCACTCTGGCGACCCTCTCCTCCTCTGTGGAGGCTATGCGCTAGTCGTTCTCCATGCCGTCTTCCGGCCCAGATACCACCAGGGCCCCCTGTGGACCTGCCCCGACCAACGCAGCCAACTCGGTGGGGATCCCATCCCTGCCACAGTCGGGAGTCGGAGGTCCAGCAGGGGTGGACACACCAGCAACTGGACCCCAGCAGATGGAGGATGTGACGGCATCATCGGGCAGGGCACGTGCACAATGGCGTCGGTGGATTCCATCAGCCTGGATGCCGTCTTGCTGGCAGAGGCAGTTGCGTCGGAGGCAGCGGCAGGCTCGACGTGGGAGGCATCATGGCACAGGGCCATCAACATCAGGGGGGCAGGCATCGGCCGGAGGGCAGGAGAACCCTAGAATGGGAGTGTCTTCCGTGTGGGAGCGGTTGGGCTAGCAGATAGGTGCGGAGTGGCGGCGGGCGGAGGAGGAACGGCTCACAATGGTCAGGGCGGAGAACTCCATGCAGAGTGCGCTGAGGCGGGCTGAGTGCCTCGAGGGTATTCGCAGGGAGTTGGAGCTGGACACCACATTATCCCTGCGAGACCTCGGGACAGGGAACATGCCCGCCTCCAAGCCATTGAACAGGAGTTCGATGATGCCCTGGCCCATGACATCAACCAGTGAGCCGTCGGACTAGCCCGCCGCCTTTGTATATAGTTATTTAGGTTTAGGTTTAATTTCTTTATTATTATGATTTGGAGTCCACGGACTTTGCTCCACTTTTTGTATATAGTTGTATTTGTTTTTGGGATAATGGACCCTTCAGACTTTCGTTTTCAATTTTCAGGACATGTATATACTTTCTTTTAGTCATATTCATATGGAGTAATATTTTTTTTCTGCTTTCCATCTTTGGATTTCGTTCTATGGACTTTGGGGATGCACCACTTATATTTTTTCATGTTTTGGATTTCTTTTCTTGCTTGGATTTGACTTTCTTTTTCTTATTTCAAATATTATTTCTTCATTTGCATGTGTGCTTTTAATTTTGACATTTGTTATACTTTTTAATACATTTCTTTATTCAACATTATTGGTGTGGTGTACAGTGATGATTTTGGTGCATGTCTCCATGAGCATTGGCACAGTCATGTGTTGCAACTGTGTGCTCTGTAGGACATTTGCTGATGGGCATGCTGGTTCTTTTCAGACTATTATGGAATGTTTGATTTACTAGGGAGTGGGTGCAGTGGTTCGTTGGGTGTTTGCATTGGGGGGTGGAGGGGTGGGATTTGGGTTGGCATTAGGGCCATGGGTCTGTATAGTCATGGCGTGGTGTTTTGGGGACATGTGTGGGGGCCTGCTGGCAGGTGCCCCACACTGCTGGGGGGTGGGGGTGCAAGGGGACATGAGTGGGACATGAGTGGGGGCCTGCTGGCAGGTGCCCCACACTGCTGGGGGGTGGGGGTGCAAGGGGACATGAGTGGGGGCCTGCTGGCAGGTGCCCCACACTGCTGGGGGGTGGGGGTGCAGGGGGACATGAGTGGGACATGAGTGGGGGCCTGCTGGCAGGTGCCCCACACTGCTGGGGGGTGGGGGTGCAAGGGGGCATGAGTTGGTGATCAGTAGTGCAAGGAGACATGTGCCTTTGCTGGGGGGCATGCCCATGTTGGGTGGGCTGCCTGTGGGACATGACCAGGGGTGCAGGGTAGTCCCCTGTGGTGTGGGCTGCCTGCAGGGGCCGTGGAGGGTTACAGGGAACACCTGGGAGGACCCACAATGCCAAATCACGTGTAGGACTCCCCGGCACCCCCGAAATATATGTACCCTGCTGAAATCGCGTGTGAAACTTCCCGCGCACCCCTGAAATACACGTACCCTGCTGAAATTGCATGTGAAACTTCCCGCGCACCCCTGAAATACAAGTACCCCGCTTGCACAGGGCCAATCGCGTGTGAAACTTCCCGCAAACCCCAGTAATCCACGTACCCTGCTGAAATCACGTGTGAAACTTCCCGCGCACCCCTGAAATACACATACCCTGCTGGAATCGTGTGCGAAACTTCCCGCGCACCCCTAAAATACACATACCCTGCTGAAATCGCATGTGAAACCTCCCGTGCACCGCTGTAATACACGTACTCCGCTTGCACAGGGCCAATCGCGTGTGAAACTTCCCGTGAACCCCAGTAATACACGTACCCTGGTAAAATCACGTGTGAAACTTCCGGCGCACCCCTGTAATACATATACCCCGCTCGCACAGGGCCAATCGCGTGTGAAACTTCCCTCGAACCCCAGTAATACACGTACCCAGCTTGCCGTGCTGGTACAGGGTTAGCTAAGCCCTTTGCGCTGGATTGGGGATTTTTAATGGCTTTTCCCTGCACGAGGGGCGTTCTGGGGGCGTAACTGGCGCTGCTGCAGGGTTGCTGCGCCACTGTGCCTCACGGCTGGTTTTGGTAGCTGAAATCCATTTATACGCTGTGCGCGGAAATGGATTTTAGTGCACGCGGCTGGTGCAGAGATTCGCTCGCGCACACTGTGCGCCAGCCGCGTGTGCCACTTGTGCGCTAAATTCTATGAATTACCCCCCAAATGTAGGCACTCCTGAGTGCAGTGAACCTTCTGTGACAGGAAGCCAAGAACCACTTGTACAGCCACTCAGAGCAAATAAGGCAGAATTAGCCATGATGGAAGGAGAGAACACCATTTGTCAGTATGAGCAATCTGCAGAAGAATTTGCTCTAATAAAATAACAACTAAAGAATGAGCAGAGTACCATTTCTCTAGAGGTAACTAAAGACATTGAACATGGTAAAAACAGAGGTCGAAGTGGGCGGGAGCGGTCGGGAATGGTGCTCCTATACTTTTTATTTTCAGATTCGCCGTTCCTATACTTTTATTTTAAAAAGAAACCGTTCCAGAACGGTTCAGTTTTAAAATAAAAGTGTAGGAAGAAGTTGAAGCTTTCACTTCCGTTCACTGCACTGAATATTCCCTTAAATAATAGGTGTGTTTGTTTGGGGGTTTGGACTGTGTGTGGGAGGGGCACAGCAATGGGGTTTGTGGGGAGTGAGGCATACCGGCAGGGAACATAGCTCCACTACTTCTTTTCGTACACTTCGACCACTGGGTAAACAGCACAAAACTAAAATATGTATCTGTGAGCACTACAAACCTGTACTGCTATTTGTAAGTGGTGAATCTGCTTCAGGGAAAACATTCTTAACAAAAATGAACAGTACATTCCTCTAACAATTAACAAAAAACAATTTTTCAGCTGTTTTAAGCGCCCCCCAGAGGTTTAGCTGCCTACAACAAAGGTGGTGTTACATTACACCGGTTGCTACTCCTTCCAGTAGAACACCAAAACAAATTAGAGTATGAAAAACGTTCACCAGAAACTGCTATGGAGCTACGCAGAGTTTTGAAACAAATGAAAATGCTCCTAATAGATGAGGTGAGCATGGTTTCCAACCTAATGTTAGCTTTGATTCCCCTCACATTGCAGGAGGTCCTCAAAACAGACTACGAAGAACTCTTTGGAGGAAAACATGAAATTATTTTCGGAGATCTCCTACAATTGACACCAGTGAAAGTTGAACCTATCTTTAAAACCTTAGGACACAAACAGTGCTGTAAAGCTCTTGGAAGCATCGGAATATAAATCTCTGGCAACCTTCCAATACAGAGAACTAACTGAAAACATGTGTCAGTCTGCAGACCTCACCTACGCCAACATTTTTATGAACACGTGGATTGGTGTACCATCGAAGGAAGCACAGTATACCCTAAATACTAGATGTATACGTGACCTGTACGGCCATGACACATGTGCTAATGATGTCATGAAACAATTAGCACACACAAATGTCAACTGTATTGCCTTCATGCCAACTCTAGCAAGCTGTGCACAATTCAATGCAACAATGCTGAAAAAAGAAATGCAACCACTAGTGGAAATTCACTCCACAGACAAACTGGATGAACACGGTATGACAATATATGTCTATCAACAAGCCATAGTACGACTAAATACCTTAGAAAACTTTATCTCCAACACAGCTGGATTGGATAAAATTAATGGAGCACTTGGTACAGCTGTTGGCTTCCAGACATAGCCACATGACAAAAGCATTTAGTTTGTCAACATCCAGTTTGACAAACTTTCAAAAGTTAAAAGGATAGGATGATTCCTTCTTTTTAAAGACATGTATGTACGCAGAGAACAGTTCTCTCTGTCACTAGCTTATGTAGTGACTATTCATAAATCATACGGTCTAACCTTAGATCAAGCATTAATTGATATTGGCAGCACAGTCTTTAAAGAAGACATGAGATATGCAGCACTGTCACACCTATGTACACTTGAGGGACTACATCTAGTCAATTTTGATGCAAGGGCAATCAGCGCTGACATTCCTTGCATCATAGATTACTATAGACTACGTGCACTCTACACACCCCATCTCAAAATGTAACCTGTTCCTCAAAAACACAAAGGTTTTAAAAGAAAACCCATGCAATCAGAAGTTCTAAATGTACAACCAAAGAAATTAAAATCAGTTCATACTACATCAACTACCAAAAACACAGACAAATAGACTGCAAACGACAACGCGTACCCAACTCCACACACAAAGAAAAGTACCTCTTCAAAGAAACCACATGCACTTCAATCAAAGTATTCAGACACAGAACTGCCTGGTCCATTCAAATTTTCCAATACAACTGGTGTGAATTGATATGCAAATGTAACAGTTAATGTTCTATTCCAAATGCCAGCAATTGTTGAAAACATTTATTTAAACAGCTCGGACCAGTTGTGTTTACAAATGCTAATCCTTCAGAGAAAGGCCACAAACAAACCTGAAAACACTTACAGTGTCTCAGGAAGAAGGCAGGAATTGGACTACTGTGCTGAAATAGTGAAATTCACATTAAACAGGAAAGAAAATCCACAGAAATGTCTAATGTACTTACCGCAAATACTGAAAAGCAAAATCATACCAACAAATGAAATCTTTCAGATTTCCTACATGTGGAAACATACATTCACTCTCTGCAATCATGTCATTCAGGAACAAGTACCTAACAAGCGCATTGTCTATGTATCTATACCCAACTGTGATTCCATTTCATTTAAGCAAATGGTACAAAATGCAAACAACATATTGTGTACTTCTTGCAATTCCGATAATCGTTCGACCTTACATATACAAAAACATAGCCAATACATAATATTAATGCTTTTACGATACAATGCAGATGGAACCAAAAATAACTGCAAACTTACTACCTTCACACAGGGACAGGTATCACTTGGCAAGAAAACCTTCACAGCAGTAGCCATAATCTACCACACAGGCAACACAACCAGTGCCGGTCACTATACTACATACATTAGAAAGCAATGGCCATGGTTTGAATGCAATGATAGTGCCATTTCTCCAAAGCAGAGACTACCAGCAAATCTTGCAAATGCCTACTTAATATTCTTGAAGCCAAAATGTACTCATTGATGTACAAAATTAGAATACTGTAACGCTCACCTGATTCCCGCAGAGGAGCCGGTCTTGACTGGGTGAAAGCCGTATCTTCAAAGGTGATGTGTAACACACGGTTGGCTCTTTGGGCTGGACCTCTGTGCACTGTATGTCTGATTCGAAGAGTAAGATGTCTTAGGTAAGTGAACGCCGAGCTCTCCATCTGCCTCGGGGCAGGGTGCCGTAACCAGTTTCTTCACTGGATAAGGGTGCAGGCCTCTTGACCTCAGAGGACTGCTGTCCGTCGTTAACTGCACGAACGGTAAGTTCTGGGCACTTCAAATGTCTTAAAAGTCTTTTGTAATGATATCTCTTGTTTTGCAGGGTTCCGGCGATGGTGGATGGCGGGCTGATGAGAGTTGAGGATCGAACCCGCGTGAGGAATAGAAGCGCCTGGAAGCACGTAAGTAAGCGCTTGTAGCCTGCTTCACGATGCGCACTAACTGTCTCTTTTATCTTGCAGGTACAAGTTCGGAGCTTTAGAGAAGCCGAAGGGTGCTGGAATACCCACTGGATTCGGCGTGGGAAGGAGTAATGGCACGTGAGTAATAAAGTTGCCCAATGTCTTTAAACGCACCTTCTTTTGTCTTTCAGATGCGGGATGCAGCGCCGAAGGCCTCCGGAGCGTGCGAAGAGCTGGTAAGCTTTTGTCTTTCAGATGCCGGAATGCAGTGCGAAGACCTCCGGAGCATGCGAAGAGTAGGTAAGCCTTTGTCTTTCAGTTGCCGGAATGTAGCGTGAGGCGTTGGTGACAGCCGATGGACCAGGTAAGAGATGCGCTGCCACTGAAGACCGTAGTGCTAACCTGTTCTTTCTTTGTCTTTACAGGTGCTGCTGAAGACTGGATTCCAGGATGGTAAGCCTTTGTTCCCTTAGGCCCAGGATCAGAAGCAGAAGACACGATGAGCGTTATGCTGCAGAGAATGCAGAATAACGCAAAGCAAGATTCATCCATCGGGTGTGGTTTAAATAGCCTCCTGTAGTGCTTAGGTGTCTCCTTCCACAGCCACGCCTAGGTAAGAAAAGAGTTCCTGCTTTCCAGAAGAGTTCCAGTATTCTGAACCTAGGGAGTGGCTCCTGCCCCACCCAACAGGAAAAGTAGTCCCAAACAGAAGAGGATCAGGGGTTCAACTGGCAGGTAAGTAAGCAGCATGGTCTGCTGCAGGTAAGTCCGCCCAAGCATTATGAGCCCGGCGCTTCCAGCGCTGGGACTGGGCATCTTTATGAGCCTGGTGCCACTGGCACCAGGACAGGGTCCAAAAGGTCCCAATTGGGACTGGCTGGCACTCGGAACCGGGGTTATGGGTCTGCTTCCAAGGGAGTCAGGCAAGTCCTGATCTTTTGGAAGCAGAGATCATGACAAATACTCTACTCCCCAACACCCACCAGTACCTACACAATTGCGCACAAATAAAATGACCTTCTACACTTTGGAACTGGAACAACTTAGCATACAGTAACTATTCAACAAATACAACACTGTGTCTGTTCTACAATTTTTCCCCATTTACCCCAATGATTACAGTCAGAAAAACAATAAGTGTACACAAATCAAAATAATATTGTTTCCTACATGGTACTTAAAAAAACAACTACTAAGTATGATGGTTCAAAACTATCCTCAGTAACCTCTGAAACCACCAACTACTCAAATCAGTCACCACCTGTCTAGCAATACCCATACCAATTCAATATATATGCAAATATCATTACGTAAACCAATATTGTTGCACCAGCACTTCAGAATGTGGAAAGATGAGAAACTACCAACAGGAATCCACGACCTTCTAAACATACCCTATAAAAATTACAAATTGTAAACAGTTTGAATATGCCAACTGGTATCTAACTGCAACCATAATACTTCAATATTACCTGCAGCATTCAAACTGCCACAATCAACCTTCAGCAACCACAGTGCTATAAACATATCCTCAAAAACTTCCAAACTATGAACAGTTACAGTACGCCAACAGGTATGTAACTGCCCTCACAATTCTGCAGTATCATAGTGCTATGGCACAGTACTTGCAAAACATCAGTAGCAACCAAACTCATAAAGAAATACTGCTAAAAAAAGGAAGCAGGTAAACAGAATACACCAACTGCTACATGACTGCAACCATACTACCAACACGTACAAAACAGAAATCGTACACCATTGCAATTCCTCCTACTGCAACAGTGCACCTTAAACATTGCTATAATTAGTGCAAATATCACTGTAATGTACTGTGCAACATAACAGCAAATACACTTGGATTTGTTTTTTTTTTTTTTTATCCAGTATGGATGTTTATTTCCCCACAGACACAATTATTACCCAAAGAGACACAGGAAGTGTACACATTTGTTTAAAGCAAAATACTTATGAAGTACTAATCACACAAACATCCACCACTCATCTCAGGAAGATAGCTCAACGGCAATGTGCCCGTCTTGGAAGCAAGACGACATGGGGCAACACAGGTTCGATCCCCGGGTCCACGATTAGAAACCTCTGGATATTAAGCGTGTTATAAATAACCTATCATATATCATATCAATCACATCCAAGAACTCTCCATCTAACTCTGTCATCACAATTCAACTCTTTAGATAAACTGTTCATCACTCTGAGTACAAATGTCCTGTGATTGCAAAGCACCTACAGCTAAAACTACTGTAAAACTCTTCAAGATTTCTCTTTCCAGATTCAACTACATCTACATACATCAATACAAACTACAGGTATGAATATTTTGTTTACATTAAACTTGCAACTCCTATATATGCATACGAACAAGGTATCTGCCATTCACCCTGCATAATCTGCAATGAAAGCATACTCTAATTTCTCCCATCTCCGATAATCAAGTTCACTTACAAATCTGTCTACATTCCAAAGTTTAATTTACCCACATTACTCATTGCAATGCCCAACATATAATTCTGTTATTTCCTTCTGTCATTGCTCCAACCGCTTACCCCTTACCACACTATTATACATTCCTAGAATGCACACAAAACAGGAGACCAGCTTTTATCTTTCAAAAGCATTGCAAGTACAAAAAATGCATGTATTTAAACAGAATGCCTGACACTTGCCATACTTGCAAAAGCAAACAAATAGAAGTGTACATTCAGAACAGTGCTAATAGGAATGTGCATAACAAAGTCAAAGAACTACAAGGTTTCCAGCACTCATATAGGAAACATCTATGCAGAAAACAAAATATGGAATTACACAGAGAAAAACATTCTCCCTTTCAATCTGTATATTTTTGCAAGTTTTCTTTCTCATCCTACTACAACTTCCACTAATCTATTACCACACTAAACAGTGCAACAGCAACGCATACTTTCAAAAGTGCACCTCATAGGACACACCTAGACATACTCCACTAACCCCCTTAGGAATAAAGCTGATGCTCCCAAATCCCTATTCATATACAAAGCTATGCAATTTAACACATACAGTGCCTCTTCCTAGAAATAATTCCTTTTGCAAATGTAACTCATCTATTCAAGTGAAATTACTGTGACATTAACAAACATATGTATTAACTTCCCTATTTCACAATTGCAGTGAAGACCACACTCCTAAAAAACAGCAGTGTCTGAAGTACAAGTCAGAACCCAGAAAAAACATACTATTTGCATCCAACAAAGTGCAATGATGTCATAATGTTCTAACTGTTACTCAAACACTATACAACTCTAGTATTGTAGAACAAACAATTGTATCAAGCCTACAGCATTAGATTCAGTATTACTAATTGCACCTTAACAGGTGCACACTTTGTATTGTTATCTCAACACCAGTGTAGTAACACACAAATACGAGAATAGCCTTCCCAACCTGAAGTAACAGCCCATTCAACAATCACACACCTCTACATACATGCCTACCATCATACTTAGACACTCATGTACAATGCACACATATATTGCACATCTTCCCAACCCAAACTTTCTGTTTTTCTCCAACAGACACCAACAAATGCCTACCAAAAAGCAACTTCATAGAAAGCAACGCAAAAATAGAGCAAATCAAAATAAAAGTTTACAAAATAGGCATCCTCCTCTAGCAGAATGTATTTAAAAAATTCAAACAAAACAGCTAATACAGTCATTAAGTGAAACTAAAGCAGCTTGCAGTAAAGAAACTGTGACTCCTCTTTCAAAATGTAAAACTAAACAGACAGTTGTTAAAAAGACTGCAGCTACCACCAGTGCTAACACTGCACCTATAAATCTTGATGTAAGCATAATTAAGCCTACCAAAAAATAATTTTACAAAAAATGTTCTGCCACAGAGTCCTTCAGAACCTTATAAAAACAGGAGAGAAATCATGCTCAACCCTTAAAACCTACAGCAGAAAACTAATCCTGGAAGCTTTCATAGACAGTACAATCCTTCTCAAAAGGAATTATTTATATTAATTTTAAACAGAATGAAACCACTAACAAAATGAACTACTAAACTACAACAAGGTCGTCTCAACAAATGGAATATCAACAAAGATAGCTCCGCAAACATCTGTGCAGGTGAGTGGAGTCACACCACCAGCACAGAACCATATTTCAATGAAGAAGCATTCAAACAAAAGCAAACAAACCCAAGTGCACTAAACAGCAGTGGACACGGGTATGACCAGATTAATAATACCATCATGGAACAAGAAATGCTGCACACACAACTATCTCCAGCAAACTTAGCATCAGCACTCCATTGCACTGAACCAATATGTCTAAAATGGCCATGCACATTATTTAGTAACATAGCCAATACATCTTTCACATCTTTACGCCAGTTCCTCAATCAGTATGTGAAAGGAAAAGATACATTTAAAATAAAACTATTATAAACTATGGACTCCTGTCCAGTGCACAAATACACAGGACTACAAGGACATACATTAGTTTTTCAAAAAACTCTTGGCTATGGCGGTTTGGTCTAACATGGCGACATATTCTTACTGGTTTATCCTTATATTGGAAAGTAACTGTATTGTTTGCAGACGGTCGCGTCTCACCGGGTATTAGGGTTTTGCCAAGACAAAAACCCCCAAAAAGTGTAGGTAGGGTTGAGTAACCCGGAAGGAGACTGCGCCCAATATTCAAAGATGAAATATATTTAGGGGCCGATTCATGGAACAAACGTGCGCCGAAAATCTTCGCGCAAGCAGGCGCAAGCGGAAAAAAACAGGCGCACGCGTGCGATTCATGGAAGTCCCTGCGCGTGTACACCTCGGGATGTGCGCCAACACGTGCATGGCGCACAAGTCACTGCAACATCCCGAAAGGCGTGCGCGACGCGCACAGTGAAAGCGCACAACCTCGGCGCATACACCAGAAAGTGGGCGGGACACGGGGCGTAACGCGCGGAATGGGGAACAACGCACGAAAATAAGGGCGTAACTGGGGATGTACTGCAGGGAAGCAGACGGAACGCCCACACGCACTCGAACCACACGTATTCATGGAATCGAATAGGGCAAAGCCAGGCACAGCCAAAGACACGCACAAGCTGAAACACGTCCGCCACACGAAGGCAGGCGGTAGAGTCCCAGCGCATCACAAAAGTGGCAACATACAGCAATTGGGCCTGTGCGAGCGGGGTACGTGTATTTCGGGGGCGCGCGGGAAGTTACACACGCGATTGAGCGGGGTACGTGTATTTCGGGGGCGCGCGGGAAGTTACACACGCGATTGAGCGGGGTACGTGTATTTCGGGGGCGCACGGGAAGTCACACACGCGATTGAGCGGGGTACGTGTATTTCGGGGGCGCGCGGGAAGTCACACACGCGATTGAGCGGGGTACGTGTATTTCGGGGGCGCGCGGGAAGTCACACACGCGATTGAGCGGGGTACGTGTATTTCGGGGGCGCGCTTGAAGTTACACACGCGATTGAGCGGGGTACGTGTATTTCGGGGGCGCGCGGGAAGTAACACACGCGATTGAGCGGGGTACGTGTATTTCGGGGGCACGCGGGAAGTCACACACGCGATTGAGCGGGGTACGTGTATTACAGGGGTGCGCGGGAAGTCACACACGCGATTGAGCGGGGTACGTGTATTACGGGGGTGCGCGGGAAGTCACACACGCGATTGAGCGGGGTACGTGTATTTCGGGGGCGCGCGGGAAGTTACACACGCGATTGAGCGGGGTACGTGTATTCCAGGGGTGCGCGGGAAGTTCCACACGCAATTTCATCAGGGTGCGTGTATTACAGGGGTGCGCCGGGAGCAGCACACGTGAATTGCACGTGTGGGTCCTCCCAGGTGTTCCCTCTACACCCTCCACGGCCTCTGCAGGTGGCTCACACCACAGGGGCCTACCCAGCACATGTCCTGCAGGCACCCCATCCACCATGGCCATGCCCACCAGCCAACCCACATGTCAACTTGCACTACTGCCCACCAAAGCATGTCCCCCTGCACCCCCAGCCACCAGGGGCACCCACCACCAGGCCCCCACCCATGTCCAATTCATGTTCCCCACCACCCCCAGCAGTGCAGGGGCACCCACCGCCAGGCCCCCACCCATGTCTCCAGGCACCCCCACCCCCCAGCCACCAGGGGCAGCCTCCACCAGGCCCCCACCCATGTCTCCCACCACCCCCACCCCCCAGCTGTGCAGGGGCAGCCTCCACCAGGCCCCCACCCATGTCTCCCAGCATCCCCACCCCCAGCCACCAGGGGCAGCCTCCACCAGGCCCCCACCCATGTCTCCCACCACCCCCACACCCCAGCAGTGCAGGGGCAGCCTCCACCAGGCCCCCACCCATGTCTCCCACCACCCCCACCCCCCAGCAGTGCAGGGGCAGCCTCCACCAGGCCCCCACCCATGTCTCACACCACCCCCACCCCCCAGCACTGTGGGGCACCTGGCAGCAGGCCCCCACCCATGTCCAACTCATGTTAACCACCACCCCCACCCCCCAGCACTGTGGGGCACCTGCCAGCAGGCCCCCACCCATGTCCAACTCATGTTCCCCACCACCCCCACCCCCCAGCACTGTGGGGCACCTGCCAGCAGGCCCCACCCATGTCGACCACCACCCCCACCCCCCAGCCACCAGGGGCAGCCTCCACCAGGCCCCCACCCATGTCTCCCACCACCCCCACCCCCCAGCAGTGCAGGGGCAGCCTCCACCAGGCCCCCACCCATGTCTCCCACCACCCCCACCCCCCAGCCACCAGGGGCAGCCTCCACCAGGCCCCCACCCATGTCTCCCAGCACCCCCACTCCCCCAGTCACCAAGGGCAGCCTCCACTAGGCCCCCACCCATGTCTCCCACCACCCCCCCCAGTCACCAGGGGCAGCCTCCACCAGGCCCCCACCCATGTCTCCCACCACCCCCACCCCCCAGCACTGTGGGGCACCTGCCAGCAGGCCCCCACCCATGTCCAACTCATGTTCCCCACCACCCCCACCCCCCAGCACTGTGGGGCACCTGCCAGCAGGCCCCCACCCATGTCCAACTCATGTTCCCCACCACCCCCACCCCCCAGCAGTGCAGGGGCACCCACCACCAGGCCCCCACCCATGTCTCCCAGCACCCCCACCCCCCAGTCACCAGGGGCAGCCTCCACCAGGCCCCCACCCATGTCTCCCACCACCCCCACCCCCCAGCACTGTGGGGCACCTGCCAGCAGGCCCCCACCCATGTCCAACTCATGTTCCCCTCCACCCCCACCCCCCCAGCACTGTGGGGCACCTGCCAGCAGGCCCCCACCCATGTCCAACTCATGTTCCCCACCACCCCCACCCCCCAGCACTGTGGGGCACCTGCCAGCAGGCCCCACCCATGTCTCCCACCACCCCCACCCCCAGCAGTGCAGGGGCAGCCACCACCAGGCCCCCACCCATGTCTCCCAGCACCCCCACCCCCCAGCCACCAGGGGCAGTCTCCACCAGGCCCCCACCCATGTCTCCCAGCACCCCCACTCCCCCAGTCACCAGGGGCAGTCTCCACCAGGCCCCCACCCATGTCTCCCACCACCCCCACCCCCCAGTCACCAGGGGCAGCCTCCACCAGGCCCCCACCCATGTCGACCACCACCCCCAACCCCCAGCAGTGCAGGGGCACCCACCACCAGGCCCCCACCCATGTCTCCCACCACCCCCACCCCCCAGTCACCAGGGGCAGCCTCCACCAGGCCCCCACCCATGTCTCCCACCACCCCCACCCCCCAGCACTGTGGGGCACCTGCCAGCAGGCCCCACCCATGTCCAACGCATGTTCCCCACCACCCCCACCCCCCAGCAGTGCAGGGGCAGCTTCCACCAGGCCCCCACCCATGTCTCACACCACCCCCACCCCCCAGCCACCAGGGGCAGCCTCCACCAGGCCCCCACCCATGTCTCCCACCACCCCCACCCCCCAGGCACCAGGGGCAGCCTCCACCAGGCCCCCACCCATGTCTCCCACCACCCCCACCCCCCAGCAGTGCAGGGACACCCACCACCAGGCCCCCACCCATGTCTCACAGCACCCCCACCCCCCAGCAGTGCAGGGGCAGCCTCCACCAGGCCCCCACCCATGTCTCCCACCACCCCCACCCCCCAGCACTGTGGGGCACCTGCCAGCAGGCCCCCACCCATGTCCAACTCATGTTCCCCACCACCCCCACCCCCCAGCACTGTGGGGCACCTGCCAGCAGGCCCCCACCCATGTCCAACTCATGTTCCCCACCACCCCCACCCCCCAGCACTGTGGGGCACCTGCCAGCAGGCCCCACCCATGTCTCCCACCACCCCCACCCCCCAGCCACCAGGGGCAGCCTCCACCAGGCCCCCACAAATGTCTCCCAGCACCCCCACCCCCCAGCCACCAGGGGCAGCCTCCACCAGGCCCCCACCCATGTCTCCCAGCACCCCCACCCCCCAGTCACCAGGGGCATCCTCCACCAGGCCCCCACCCATGTCTCCCACCACCCCCACCCCCCAGCAGTGCAGGGGCAGCCTCCACCAGCCCCCCACCCATGTCTCCCTCCACCCCCACCCCCCAGCAGTGCAGGGACACCCACCACCAGGCCCCCACCCATGTCTCACAGCACCCCCACCCCCCAGCAGTGCAGGGGCAGCCTCCACCAGGCCCCCACCCATGTCTCCCACCACCCCCACCCCCCAGCACTGTGGGGCACCTGCCAGCAGGCCCCCGCCCATGTCCAACTCATGTTCCCCACCACCCCCACCCCCCAGCACTATGGGACACCTGCCAGCAGGCCCCCACCCATGTCCAACTCATGTTCCCCACCACCCCCACCCCCCAACAGTGTGGGGCACCTGCCAGCAGGCCCCCACACATGTCCAACTCATGTTCCCCACCACCCCTACCCCCCAGCAGTGCAGGGGCACCCACCACCAGGCCCCCACCCATGTCTCCCACCACCCCACCCCCCAGCACTGTGGGGCACCTGCCAGCAGGCCCCCACCCATGTCCAACTCATGTTCCCCACCACCCCCACCCCCCAGCACTGTGGGGCACCTGCCAGCAGGCCCCCACCCATGTCCAACTCATGTTCCCCACCACCCCCACCCCCCAGCACTGTGGGGCACCTGCCAGCAGGCCCCCACCCATGTCTCCCACCACCCGCACCCCCCAGCACTGTGGGGCACCTGCCAGCAGGCCCCCACCCATGTCCAACTCATGTTCCCCACCACCCCCACCCCCCAGCACTGTGGGGCACCTGCCAGAAGGCCCCCACCCATGTCCAACTCATGTTCCCCACCACCCCCACCCCCCAGCACTGTGGGGCACCTGCCAGCAGGCCCCCACCCATGTCTCCCACAACCCCCACCACCCAGCACTGTGGGGCACCTGCCAGCAGGCCCCCACCCATGTCCAACTCATGTTCCCCACCGCCCCCACCCCCCAGCACTGTGGGGCACCTGCCAGCAGGCCCCCACCCATGTCCAACTCATGTTCCCCACCACCCCCACCCCCAGCACTGTGGGGCACCTGCCAGCAGGTCCCCACCCATGTCTCCCACCCCCCCCACCCCCCAGCACTGTGGGGCACCTGCCAGCAGGCCCCCACCCATGTCCAACTCATGTTCCCCACCACCCCCACCCACCAGCACTGTGGGGCACCTGCCAGCAGGCCCCCACCCATGTCCAACTCATGTTCCCCACCACCCCCACCCCCCAGCACTGTGGGGCACCTGCCAGCAGGCCCCCACCCATGTCTCCCACCACCCCCACCCCCCAGCAGTGCAGGGGCAGCCTCCACCAGCCCCCCACCCATGTCTCCCTCCACCCCCACCCCCCAACAGTGCAGGGGCAGCCTCCACCAGGCCCCCACCCATGTCTCCCACCGCCCCCAACCCCCAGCACTGTGGGGCACTGCCAGCAGGCCCCCGCCCATGTCCAACTCATGTTCCCCACCACCCCCACCCTCCAGCACTATGGGGCACCTGCCAGCAGGCCCCCACCCATGTCCAACACATGTTCCCCACCACCCCCACCCCCCAACACTGTGGGGCACCTGCCAGCAGGCCCCCACACATGTCCAACTCATGTTCCCCACCACCCCCACCCCCCAGCAGTGCAGGGGCACCCACCACAAGGCCCCCACCCATGTCTCCCACCACCCCACCCCCCAGCACTGTGGGGCACCTGCCAGCAGGCCCCCACCCATGTCCAACTCATGTTCCCCACCACCCCCACCCCCCAGCACTGTGGGGCACCTGCCAGCAGGCCCCCACCCATGTCCAACTCATGTTCCCCACCACCCCCACTCCCCAGCACTGTGGGGCACCTGCCAGCAGGCCCCCACCCATGTCTCCCACCACCCGCACCCCCCAGCACTGTGGGGCACCTGCCAGCAGGCCCCCACCCATGTCCAACTCATGTTCCCCACCACCCCCACCCCGCAGCACTGTGGGGCACCTGCCAGAAGGCCCCCACCCATGTCCAACTCATGTTCCCCACCACCCCCACCCCCCAGCACTGTGGGGCACCTGCCAGCAGGCCCCCACCCATGTCTCCCACAACCCCCACCACCCAGCACTGTGGGGCACCTGCCAGCAGGCCCCCACCCATGTCCAACTCATGTTCCCCACCACCCCCACCCCCCAGCACTGTGGGGCACCTGCCAGCAGGCCCCCACCCATGTCCAACTCATGTTCCCCACCACCCCACCCCCAGCACTGTGGGGCACCTGCCAGCAGGCCCCCACCCATGTCTCCCACCACCCCCACCCCCCAGCACTGTGGGGCACCTGCCAGCAGGCCCCCACCCATGTCCAACTCATGTTCCCCACCACCCCCACCCACCAGCACTGTGGGGCACCTGCCAGCAGGCCCCCACCCACGTCCAACTCATGTTCCCCACCACCCCCACCCCCCAGCACTGTGGGGCACCTGCCAGCAGGCCCCCACCCATGTCTCCCACCACCCCCACCCCCCAGCACTGTGGGGCACCTGCCAGCAGGCCCCCACCCATGTCCAACTCATGGTCCCCACCACCCCCACCCACCAGCACTGTGGGGCACCTGCCAGCAGGCCCCCATCCATGTCCAACTCATGTTCCCCACCACCCCCTTCCCCCCAGCACTGTGGGGCACATGCCAGCAGGCACCCACCCATGTCCAACTCATGTTCCCCACCACCCCCACCCCCCAGCACTGTGGGGCACCTGCCAGCAGGCCCCCACCCATGTGCAACTCATGTTCCCCAGCCAACATGTCATCACAATCTAGATCCCTGGTCCCTATGGTCAGCCTCCAAATGCAAAACACCCACTCGAGTATTGCATCCACCCACTCATAATTTGCAATTACATCACAGAACACCAATTGCAAGTTCCGAAACAAACACATTTCCCTCACATACACCCAATGGGTGTCATTGAATCTCAAAACACATATCATGAAATGCATGAAACCAATGAGATACCACACATTGAAGTTCACCAAAAAAAATATGTATTAAAGGAAACATAAATAGAATAAAAAATGAAGAAACAGAAACGTGAATGTACAAAAATGAAAAGAAGCATGTCCGTTAAAAAAAGCAAAACCAAAAATAAAATTCCAAAGTAATGTTGTCCAAAGTCAATGTCCACAAAACAAAATCCAATGGGAAATAAAAAAGAAAGCCATTGCTCCATGGTTAAAAAGTGAAAAAAAATACAATCCAACTGTGAACTATGTACATGGGAACAAGCCAGGGTCCATTATCCCAACAAAATAAAGGAAACCTATCTAACTACATTAACTAATAAAATAAACTATATACAAAAATGTGGCCAATGTCCGAAAGGTCCAAATAAAATAAAAACAAAAAAGAAACCTAACACTACCTACATAACTATGTACAAGGGCAGCGGGCTAGTTTCACGGCTCATTTGTGGATGTCCCGGGCCAGGGCATCATCAAACTCCTCCTCAATGTCCCGGAGGCGGTCCTCCTCCATGGCCCCGAGGGGCCGCAGTGCCGTCGACGTCTCCACCTCCAAACCCCTGCGGATTGCCTCAAGGCACTCGGCCCGCCTCAGGGCCCTCCGCATGGAGTTCTCCGCCCTGACCATTGTGAGCCGTGCCTCTTCCGCCCGCTGCCGCTCCGCATCTATGGCGTGGCCCAACCGCTGCCACACGGAAGACACTCTCTGTCCTGGGTCCTCCTGCCCTCCGGCCGATGCCTGCCCCTCCGATGTTGAAGGCCCCGAGCCTTCATGGCTCCCACCACGTTGCTGCTGCTGCTGTGCCTCTGCCCGTGCACTGCCTCCTGCTGCCTGGACATCCTCCGCCGGCTGGGGTGCAGTCGTAGATGTGGCCACCCCTGCTGGACGTCCGACTCCCGACTGTGGCAGGGATGCCTCCTCCACCAGCCTGGCCGCACCGTCAGAGGCAGCTCCACAAGGCACCCAGGTGACTGATGGGTGGGAAGATGGCACAGAGGACAACTGGCGCGTAGGTGGTCCAGTTAAGGAGGGGGTCGGAGCAAGCCCCATCAGACGGAGGAATCCGGCCTGGGTGACCTGTCCCAGCACGCTGACGTGGTCAACGAGCCATTCGAGATGACATGCAGTCTCTTCATGAAAAGACTGCAGGTCACCTCGCATGGCCTGTTGACGCAACGCCACACCAGCCAGGACAGGCTCAACCCGGACCTGGATAGCCACGTCCGCAGGCAGAGGAAGGCCAGTTGACGTGAGCTCATCCCCTGCCTGAAAATGGGTCTGGACGTAGGCATCCCTGCTGGTGCAAGATGATGCAGGGACAGGATCAGGGACAGGATTGCACACAGGCATCTCCGCGGCAGCCTGTGCTGCCTCCTGTCCCTGGTCCTGCACTGCACCACTAGCACCAGTGGGATCCCTACCTCCAGACCCCATCTTTGGTGCTTGCACGGCCTCCCCTTCCACCAAACCCCCCACCAACCTGGATGACTCCGTGCCATCTTCCCCTGTTGGGCCCTGTGGGGTCCCAGCTGCCCCTTCTGCTGCCGAGGAGTCCAACTCCAACCTCTGCCTCTTGGACCTCCCCCCGGCAGCTGCGGCCTGGGACGCGGCACCGGACTCCTCACTCCCCGACGAGATGACAACATGGGAGGGGAGCCGGGCCTTGCGTCTCCGGCTGGCGGTGGGATCCCCGCCGCTGTGCTCCACAGCACCTTCTCTGCCCTCTTCATCAGTTGACGCTGCAGACAGGGAGAAACAAAACACAGGCATCAGGGCACTGTACAATGGACACATACACACATGACAGTTGTACATGAGTGGCATTGGCAAACCTCAGACATGTCATCACAATCCCCAACACACATGTCATTACAACTCGCACACATGAGCCATACCACAGCCATATCGCAACTGCCACCACCATCCCTACACATACAACAGCATGAGCAGCCAAAGGTGAGCCAGACATCACATTAAACACAGGAAGTGCACCACACATGTACACACACCACCACACTTGCATGCATGTGTACACCTCTGCCAAGTGTCGCAGTGTTCAGACGGGCATCCATGTCACATCTGCCAATCAGGCTTCCACATACCGCTGTCACATGCATCCATGTTGCATCACTGTTGCACCCTTGTCAAATACACACACATGCACATGTACACAGTGCTGATACATGCAGCCAAAAACAACATACATGCGTGACATCAAAGACATGTCTACTTACATACACATTCATCCAAACATGTGTGCGCACACAACTGCATTTGGCATGCAAGCCTACACACACAAGCACCATCCATGTCTCACACATTACAGCCCTCACATGTGTCAGCCCCATGGCCCTGTACACCCCCACCCATACTCGACCCCATAAAAACAGATGTGCAACCTGAACACTACTGAATAATCACCACACGCACTGCTCACAATCAGGATGCATGTACACTCACCGCTCGACTCCAGACGGGTCTGCTTCTCAAGGACCTGGACGTGGAGCGCTGGGGATATGCGTTCCAGGACCCTCATCTGTTCTTCCGACAAGTGGCCCCGGCACCCCTTGGCATCCGCTGCCTTCAAGAGGCGCCGGGCCTTGCTTAGGGTCCTGGACCTGAAGTCCTTCCAGCGCTTCTTGACATGTTGTAAGTCGCGGACTGCCACCCCCTCCGCGTTGATGGCAGTCACGATGTCAGTCCAGATCCGAGTCCGTCCTTCCTTGTCGGCGCGGGAACTTCCGAAGAGGGCATCATACTGCCCCAGGACTTGCTCCACCAGGACACCAACTTCGGTGGCACTGAAGCTGGTGCCCCTCTGCCTCTCTGGCCGGGGGTTTTCAGTGGTCCCAGATGGTGTTTGCCCCGACATGACAACCCCAGAGGCAGGAGTGGGTGGGAAACTGGGTCCTGGGCTGGGCTGTGGAGCGATGGAATCCCAGTCGGGAGTCTTTGGTTCCAGCAGGGGTGGTCACAGCAACAGCACACCTGGCTGATGTGCAGGCAGCAAATGGCAGGGCACGTGGGCAGCAGGCAGTCAGGCAGCAGCAGATGGCAGGTGGGAGCGTGCTTGGGGCTCTGGGAGGCAGTAGTTCGGCCTTCTGGGCAGGAGCGTGGTCTTCCGTGTGCTTACGCGTGGCCAGCTTGATACTGAGTGATTTGGCACGTGAAAAATCTGCACGTCAGCGTGTAATTCGAGGAAAGACCCTTAGCGCGTAAGCGCGTCTGCACGCATACACATTTTCATTGGACAGAAGGCCCCTCAAGCGCAAGCGCCCCTGTGACGTGACGCGTACAGACGTGCATGGGCATTTCAGCGCGTGAAAAACTGCACGTCCGCGTGTATTACGAGGAAAGGGCCCATGCGCGTAAGCGCGCGTGGAAAACTGCACGTCCGTGTGTAATACGAGGAAAGGCCCTTAGCGCGTATGCACGGCAGCACGCATATGCGATTTCATTGGACCAAAGGCCCTTAGCGTGTGAGCGCGTCTGTGACGTGACGCGCGCAGGTGTTTCCCTCATTGCACGTGATGACAGAACACACGTGGATTTCCACCAAACGCATGTGAAAGTTCCCGGCACCCCGGAACACACATACCCAGGCCAGTTGCGTGTACGCTCACTCCCCTCCGATCACATGCGATGACACTCGGACCGTATCCGAATACGGGAAACCCGCTCCCGGCAAAAGACATGCACAGGCGTCAACGCGTCCGCCCACACGAAGGCAGGCGGAGCCGTCCCCGCGCACAGCATAAAAGTGCGCAAACAACAAACGCGTATATACAGCTACGATGAATGCCCCATTTGTCGCTGCACTGATCGTGGGACACCGCAGGAGGAAAAGAATAGCCCGGGCACGCATTTTCGCACCACGGACAAGCCTTTTTGGGATGCCTGACGACCAGGTCTATGGCAGGTATATGTTTCCACCCCATATCATCCTAGACCTGGTCAGGGAGTGGGAAGATGACCTCACATCCCCCACCCTTTGCTCCCAAGCATTGAGCCCCTTGGAGAAGCTGCTCAATGTCCTGCATTTTTTGGCCACTGGGTCATTTCAGCGGACCACTGCCATAGTGGGGGGGTCTCACAGGCACAGTATATCCCTATATTCGTCTAAGGTGGTCAGGCATTCACTTTTATATATTCACTTTAAGTCAATTTCATGCTTAGCTTTTTGTTGAATATCTTGATATTCTAACCTATCATGGTGAATCATCTAATGAAATGTTTCCATTGTTCTCTTTTCTTTTCTTTGTCTTTTTACACCTCCATTGTAATGATTGTCAACAACCAGCAAAAGCAGTTCAGGCTTCTGAAGAAGAGGATTACTCCTTGAAATGCGTAAAGCTGTCAACACTGTTTATATTGAATATGTGCTTTGTCTATCTTTACATCGAATGTTATCTCTAATTAAAACCAATGGTGTGTTTTTACAAATTTTGTGTAGAAGTAATACTTTCAATAGTAAATGAAAACTTCGGTTTGATCGTACTTCATTGAATAGGTTGTGATCTACAAATTAAATTTCATAACCACATTTTTTGTGGTCCTTGGATAGTGTGCCTGGGGCGGGAAGAATCTGTATTAGGTTCCTTTTTTTTCCTCTTTGGTGCCCCTTCCTTACACTCCCTTCCCTTCCTTTCCTTGTGTGTCTTGATGAAAAAAACAGAAAAAATTCAAAACAACAAAAAAACTAAAAAATACTCTTTTCAGAGCTGCCTTTCACAGTTTAAAAATAGAAGTGCCAATGAAATGCTGCAGGACTCTGTGCATTTTTAAAAGTCTGTGGGCAGTCCGCGGATATTAAAATCTTTGGGGTGCTGCGCTATCAAAACCATTGCACTCTTCTCTGGGAGGAAGTGGTGGCTCTGAAAATAGCCTTTTTTGTGGGGTTTTTTTGTGTTTCAAAAAGTTCAAGTGCTCAACACCTACTGGAAAAAGGATTGCTATAATTCCAAAAAGGGTTGCAATGCATTTTGTATATTTTTCAGAAAAAACTGATTCCTAGCATAAGTAAGATGGACTCCAACTCTGCGAAAAAAATGTGTGTATGCTATGAAACATAATATTTTCATTGTGAAAAGAGGACATGCCAACATCTCTTTAAAAAGCGCAAACAGCCTTGTTGACATTGCGCCTCACTTTCTCCATTTGTGGACCAAATGAAGAAGAACGCAGCCACATTTGTCTCTGCGCAATACGAGATAAAATTACTCTGGAGTTTGGAAACATGTCCATGACTTTCCCAAATCCTTCTTTCATGGTAAATTGCAATGAGATTCCAGAGACATGTCCTTAACTGTTCTCTCCACAATGAATAATAATAATAATGTCTGGATGACAGTGTGTCATCAAAGTGGCACAAAGAGGAACCAAATCTAACTACTTCATTCCATGCACTCCATGCCAGTGCACAATCACAGGAGAGAATCCACGATCTGCAGCCACTCCACAGCGATCTGCATGTACCTCCAACCAATTTATCCATGAGTCACTGGAGATCCAGAAAATCTGCCTTCTGAAAGACACAGCCATAGCTATCTGCTCTACTCTCAGGAAACAGACTTTCTGCCAATGTCTCTCCTTACACATCACACCTAGTAAACCTTATTGACCAATCCCTTGGCCTGCACAGTCTAATTTGCATGCCTCTCAGCTTCAAAATCCCTGTATGTTGCATGCACAATCCGTGGACAGCCCCTGTGTCCCCAGACAGACCGTGAAATCTGAGAGTGTGGAATGAAAATTTAAATAGTGTACCCCACTTCCCCTTTGAAGGTGGCTTTGAAAAGAGCCTTTTTTTAGTTTTTTTCAAAGTGCTTATAAAAAAACACCTTTCATTTCCTTATTTATTTATTTTTTCACTTGTTTTCTTCTTGATGTCTTCACATTATCCTCTGTAAAGCACTCCTTATATTTTGAAACAGCATAGCATTTCCCAATATGGATAAAGAAATGCCATCTGCTTTAAAAAGGTCACCATTAACAAAAATATTGTAATTGTTACAAGACAACATTCCACTTCTAAACAAGAAAGCAGACACCCCTATGTTCACCAAACACTTGGCACCATTTTGCTGGGGACAGAACACATTAGAATTCTCCCATAGTGCCCTAGGCAATATTTCAGAAAAAATCACCTTGGCATTCGGAACATCCTCCATCACTGCCTGAACCATGTTTTCAAGAGCACTCAACAAACTAGGACTACTGATATATCCCAAATGGACAGCACCCCAATGCAGTACTACTACATCTGGGCTCTTCCATATGCAGAAACTCTTACAAGCTCCAACCACTGCCTGCATATTGGAACCAGGCACAGTTGACCAGAAAACCTCCACTCCTTCAAAACCAAAAATGTCAGCCTTATGTTTAAACATAGCATACCTCTCCAAACGATTTACAAACAGATCTCCAACAACCAACATCCTCACTTTCTTCACCTCTGCCATCTTCACTACACACACAGCGTCTCTTCCTGCAAAGAACAACTTCAACTTCTGATTGGCTAATCCCTTCAGTCCCCTTTCCATGCTGGATTTGCTGAGAAACCCTGGATGTGGCACTCCCTGTCCACAAACAGCCGCACTGTCTGCGAATCCCGCAACACAGGGGTAGCCCTTTTTCACCTTTCCACATCACTGTCTGCACCACTCTCTCATTGGATACACATAAAAAATCACACAAACATCCACCAATCATCTCAGGAAGATAGCTCAACGGCAATGTGCCCGTCTTGGAAGCAAGACGACATGGGGCAACACAGGTTCGATCCCCGGGTCCACGATTAGAAACTTCTGGATATTAAGCGCGTTATAAATAACCTATCATATATCATATCAATCACATCCAAGAACTCTCCATCTAACTCTGTCATCACTATTCAACTCTTTAGATAAACTGTTCATCACTCTGAGTACAAATGCCCTGTGATTGCAAAGCACCTACAGCTAAAACTACTGTAAAGCTCTTCAAGATTTCTCTTTCCAGATTCAACTACATCTACATACATCAATACAAACTACAGGTATGAATATTTTGTTTACATTAAACTTGCAACTACTATATATGCATACGAACAAGGTATCTGCCATTCACCCTGCATAATCTGCAATGAAAGCATACTCTAATTTCTCCCATCTCCGATAATCAAGTTCACTTACAAATCTGTCTACGTTCCAAAGTTTAATTTACCCACATTACTCATTGCAATGCCCAACATATAATTCTCTTATTTCCTTCTGTCATTGCTCCAACCGCTTACCCCTTACCACACTATTATACATTCCTAGAATGCACACAAAACAGGAGACCAGCTTTTATCTTACAAAAGCATTGCAAGTACAAAAAATGCATGTATTTAAACAGAATGCCTGACACTTGCCATACTTGCAAAAGCAAACAAATAGAAGTGTACATTCAGAACAGTGCTAATAGGAATGTGCATAACAAAGTCAAAGAACTACAAGGTTTCCAGCACTCATATAGGAAACATCTATGCAGAAAACAAAATATGGAATTACACAGAGAAAAACATTCTCCCTTTCAATCTGTATATTTTGCAAGTTTTCTTTCTCATCCTACTACAACTTCCACTAATCTATTACCACACTAAACAGTGCAACAGCAACGCATACTTTCAAAAGTGCACCTCATAGGACACACCTAGACATACTCCACTAACCCCCTTAGGAATAAAGCTGATGCTCCCAAATCCCTATTCATATACAAAGCTATGCAATTTAACACATACAGTGCCTCTTCCTAGAAATAATTCCTTTTGCAAATGTAACTCATCTATTCAAGTGAAATTACTGTGACATTAACAAACATATGTATTAACTTCCCTATTTCACAATTGCAGTGAAGACCACACTCCTAAAAAACAGCAGTGTCTGAAGTACAAGTCAGAACCCAGAAAAAACATACTATTTGCATCCAACAAAGTGCAATGATGTCATAATGTTCTAACTGTTACTCAAACACTATACAACTCTAGTATTGTAGAACAAACAATTGTATCAAGCCTACAGCATTAGATTCAGTATTACTAATTGCACCTTAACAGGTGCACACTTTGTATTGTTATCTCAACACCAGTGTAGTAACACACAAATACGAGAATAGCCTTCCCAACCTGAAGTAACAGCCCATTCAACAATCACACACCTCTACATACATGCCTACCATCATACTCAGACACTCATGTACAATGCACACATATATTGCACATCTTCCCAACCCAAACTTTCTGTTTTTCTCCAACAGACACCAACAAATGCCTACCAAAAAGCAACTTCGTAGAAAGCAATGCAAAAATAGAGCAAATCAAAATAAAAGTTTACAAAATGGGCATCCTCCTCTAGCAGAATGTATTTAAAAAATTCAAACAAAACAGCTAATACAGTCATTAAGTGAAACTAAAGCAGCTTGCAGTAAAGAAACTGTGACTCCTCTTTCAAAATGTAAAACTAAACAGACAGTTGTTAAAAAGACTGCAGCTACCACCAGTGCTAACACTGCACCTATAAATCTTGATGTAAGCATAATTAAGCCTACCAAAAAATAATTTTACAAAAAATGTTCTGCCACAGAGTCCTTCAGAACCTTATAAAAACAGGAGAGAAATCATGCTCAACCCTTAAAACCTACAGCAGAAAACTAATCCTGGAAGCTTTCATAGACAGTACAATCCTTCTCAAAAGGAATTATTTATGTTAATTTTAAACAGAATGAAACCACTAACAAAATGAACTACTAAACTACAACAAGGTTGTCTCAACAAATGGAATATCAACAAAGATAGCTCCGCAAACATCTGTGCAGGTGAGTGGAGTCACACCACCAGCACAGAACCATATTTCAATGAAGAAGCATTCAAACAAAAGCAAACAAACCCAAGTGCATTAAACAGCAGTGGACACAGGTATGACCAGATTAATAATACCATCATGGAACAAGAAATGCTGCACACACAACTATCTCCAGCAAACTTAGCATCAGCACTGCATTGCACTGAACCAATATGTCTAAAATGGCCATGCACATTATTTAGTAACATAGCCAATACATCTTTCACATCTTTACGCCAGTTCCTCAACCAGTATGTGAAAGGAAAAGATACATTTAAAATAAAACTATTATAAACTATGGACTCCTGTCCAGTGCACAAATACACAGGACTACAAGGACATACATTAGTTTTTCAAAAAACTCTTGGCTATGGCGGTTTGGTCTAACATGGCGACATATTCTTACTGGTTTATCCTTATATTGGAAAGTAACTGTATTGTTTGCAGACGGTCGCGTCTCACCGGGTATTAGGGTTTTGCCAAGACAAAAACCCCCAAAAAGTGTAGGTAGGGTTGAGTAACCCGGAAGGAGACTGCGCCCAATATTCAAAGATGAAATATATTTAGGGGCCGATTCATGGACCAAACGTGCGCCGAAAATCTTCGCGCAAGCAGGCGCAAGCGGAAAAAAACAGGCGCACGCGTGCGATTCATGGAAGTCCCTGCGCGTGTACACCTCGGGATGTGCGCCAACACGTGCATGGCGCACAAGTCACTGCAACATCCCGAAAGGCGTGCGCGACGCGCACAGTGAAAGCGCACAACCTCGGCGCATACACCAGAAAGTGGGCGGGACACGGGGCGTAACGCGCGGAATGGGGAACAACGCACGAAAATAAGGGCGTAACTGGGGATGTACTGCAGGGAAGCAGACGGAACGCCCACACGCACTCGAACCACACGTATTCATGGAATCGAATAGGGCAAAGCCACGCACAGCCAAAGACACGCACAAGCTGAAACACGTCCGCCACACGAAGGCAGGCGGTAGAGTCCCAGCGCATCACAAAAGTGGCAACATACAGCAATTGGGCCTGTGCGAGCGGGGTACGTGTATTTCGGGGGCGCGCAGGAAGTTACACACGTGATTGAGCGGGGTACGTGTATTTCGGGGGCGCGCGGGAAGTAACACACGCGATTGAGCGGGGTACGTGTATTTCGGGGGCGCGCGGGAAGTCACACACGTGATTGAGCGGGGTACGTGTATTTCGGGGGCGCGCGGGAAGTCACACACGCGATTGAGCGGGGTACGTGTATTTCGGGGGCGCGCGGGAAGTCACACACGCGATTGAGCGGGGTACGTGTATTTCGGGGGCGCACGGGAAGTCACACACGCGATTGAGCGGGGTACGTGGATTTCGGGGGCGCGCGGAAAGTTACACACGCGATTGAGCGGGGTACGTGTATTTCGGGGGCGCGCGGGAAGTCACACACGCGATTGAGCGGGGTACGTGTATTACGGGGGTGCGCCGGAAGTCACACACGCGATTGAGCGGGGTACGTGTATTACGGGGGTGCGCGGGAAGTCACACACACGATTGAGCGGGGTACGTGTATTTCGGGGGCGCGCGGGAAGTTACACACGTGATTGAGCGGGGTACGTGTATTTCGGTGGTGCGCGGGAAGTTACACACGCGATTGAGCGGGGTACGTGTATTCCAGGGGTGCGCGGGAAGTTCCACACGCAATCTCATCAGAGTACGTGTATTACAGGGGTGCGCCGGGAGCAGCACACGTGAATTGCACGTGTGGGTCCTCCCAGGTGTTCCCTCTACACCCTCCACGGCCCCTGCAGGTGGCTCACACCACAGGGGCCTACCCAGCACATTTCCTGCAGGCACCCCATCCACCATGGCCATGCCCACCAGCCAACCCACATGTCAACTTGCACTAGTGCCCACCAAAGCATGTCCCCCTGCACCCCCAGCCACCAGGGGCACCCACCACCAGGCCCCCACCCATGTCCAATTCATGTTCCCCACCACCCCCAGCAGTGCAGGGGCACCCACCACCAGGCCCCCACCCATGTCTCCCAGCACCCCCACCCCCCAGCCACCAGGGGCAGCCTCCACCAGGCCCCCACCCATGTCTCCCACCAACCCCACCCCCCAGCAGTGCAGGGGCAGCCTCCACCAGGCCCTCACCCATGTCTCCCAGCATCCCCACCCCCCAGCCACCAGGGGCAGCCTCCACCAGGCCCCCACCCATGTCTCCCACTACCCCCACACCCCAGCAGTGCAGGGGCAGCCTCCACCAGGCCCCCACCCATGTCTCCCACCACCCCCACCCCCCAGCAGTGCAGGGGCAGCCTCCACCAGGCCCCCACCCATGTCTCACACCACCCCCACCCCCCAGCACTGTGGGGCACCTGGCAGCAGGCCCCCACCCATGTCCAACTCATGTTAACCACCACCCCAACTCCCCAGCACTGTGGGGCACCTGCCAGCAGGCCCCCACCCATGTCCAACTCATGTTCCCCACCACCCCCACCCCCCAGCACTGTGGGGCACCTGCCAGCAGGCCCCACCCATGTCGACCACCACCCCCAACCCCCAGCCACCAGGGGCAGCCTCCACCAGGCCCCCACCCATGTCTCCCACCACCCCCACCCCCCAGCAGTGCAGGGGCAGCCTCCACCAGGCCCCCACCCATGTCTCCCACCACCCCCACCCCCCAGCCACCAGGGGCAGCCTCCACCAGGCCCCCACCCATGTCTCCCAGCACCCCCACTCCCCCAGTCACCAGGGGCAGCCTCCACCAGGCCCCCACCCATGTCTCCCACCACCCCCACCCCCCAGTCACCAGGGGCAGCCTCCACCAGGCCCCCACCCATGTCGACCACCACCCCCACCCCCCAGCAGTGCAGGGGCACCCACCAACAGGCCCCCACCCATGTCTCCCACCACCCCCACCCCCCAGTCACCAGGGGCAGCCTCCACCAGGCCCCCACCCATGTCTCCCACCACCCCCACCGCCCAGCACTGTGGGCACCTGCCAGCAGGCCCCACCCATGTCCAACTCATGTTACCCACCACCCCCACCCCCCAGCACTGTGGGGCACCTGCCAGCAGGGCCCCACCCATGTCCAACTCATGTTCCCCACCACCCCCACCCCCCAGCACTGTGGGGCACCTGCCAGCAGGCCCCACCCATGTCTCCCACCACCCCCACCCCCAGCAGTGCAGGGGCAGCCACCACCAGGCCCCCACCCATGTCTCCCAGCACCCCCACCCCCCAGCCACCAGGGGCAGCCTCCACCAGGCCCCCACCCATGTCTCCCAGCACCCCCACTCCCCCAGTCACCAGGGGCAGCCTCCACCAGGCCCCCACCCATGTCTCCCACCACCCCCACCCCCCAGTCACCAGGGGCAGCCTCCACCAGGCCCCCACCCATGTCGACCACCACCCCCACCCCCCAGCAGTGCAGGGGCACCCACCACCAGGCCCCCACCCATGTCTCCCACCACCCCCACCCCCCAGTCACCAGGGGCAGCCTCCACCAGGCCCCCACCCATGTCTCCCACCACCCCCACCCCCCAGCACTGTGGGGCACCTGCCAGCAGGCCCCACCCATGTCCAACGCATGTTCCCCACCACCCCCACCCCCCAGCAGTGCAGGGGCAGCTTCCACCAGGCCCCCACCCATGTCTCACACCACCCCCACCCCCCAGCCACCAGGGGCAGCCTCCACCAGGCCCCCACCCATGTCTCCCACCACCCCCACCCCCCAGTCACCAGGGGCAGCCTCCACCAGGCCCCCACCCATGTCTCCCACCACCCCCACCCCCCAGCAGTGCAGGGACACCCACCACCAGGCCCCCACCCATGTCTCCCAGCACCCCCACCCCCCAGCAGTGCAGGGGCAGCCTCCACCAGGCCCCCACCCATGTCTCCCACCACCCCCACCCCCCAGCACTGTGGGGCACCTGCCAGCAGGCCCCCACCCATGACCAACTCATGTTCCCCACCACCCCCACCCCCCAGCACTGTGGGGCACCTGCCAGCAGGCCCCACCCATGTCTCCCACCACCCCCACCCCCCAGCCACCAGGGGCAGCCTCCACCAGGCCCCACCCATGTCTCCCAGCACCCCCACCCCCCAGCCACCAGGGGCAGCCTCCACCAGGCCCCCACCCATGTCTCCCAGCACCCCCACCCCCCAGTCACCAGGGGCAGCCTCCACCAGGCCCCCACCCATGTCTCCCACCACCCCCACCCCCCAGCAGTGCAGGGGCAGCCTCCACCAGCCCCCCACCCATGTCTCCCTCCACCCCCACCCCCCAGCAGTGCAGGGGCAGCCTCCACCAGGCCCCCACCCATGTCTCCCACCACCCCCACCCCCCAGCACTGTGGGGCACCGCCAGCAGGCCCCCGCCCATGTCCAACTCATGTTCCCCACCACCCCCACCCCCCAGCACTATGGGGCACCTGCCAGCAGGCCCCCACCCATGTCCAACTCATGTTCCCCACCACCCCCACCCCCCAACACTGTGGGGCACCTGCCAGCAGGCCCCCACACATGTCCAACTCATGTTCCCCACCACCCCCACCCCCCAGCAGTGCAGGGGCACCCACCACCAGGCCCCCACCCATGTCTCCTACCACCCCACCCCCCAGCACTGTGGGGCACCTGCCAGCAGGCCCCACCCATGTCCAACTCATGTTCCCCACCACCCCCACCCCCCAGCACTGTGGGTCACCTGCCAGCAGGCCCCCACCCATGTCCAACTCATGTTCCCCACCACCCCCACCCCCCAGCACTGTGGGGCACCTGCCAGCAGGCCCCCACCCATGTCTCCCACCACCCGCACCCCCCAGCACTGTGGGGCACCTGCCAGCAGGCCCCCACCCATGTCCAACTCATGTTCCCCACCACCCCCACCCCCCAGCACTGTGGGGCACCTGCCAGCAGGCCCCCACCCATGTCTCCCACAACCCCCACCACCCAGCACTGTGGGGCACCTGCCAGCAGGCCCCCACCCATGTCTCCCACAACCCCCACCACCCAGCACTGTGGGGCACCTGCCAGCAGGCCCCCACCCATGTCCAACTCATGTTCCCCACCACCCCCACCCCCCAGCACTGTGGGGCACCTGCCAGAAGGCCCCCACCCATGTCCAACTCATGTTCCCCACCACCCCCACCCCCCAGCACTGTGGGGCACCTGCCAGCAGGCCCCCACCCATGTCTCCCACAACCCCCACCACCCAGCACTGTGGGGCACCTGCCAGCAGGCCCCCACCCATGTCCAACTCATGTTCCCCACCACCCCCACCCCCCAGCACTGTGGGGCACCTGCCAGCAGGCCGCCACCCATGTCCAACTCATGTTCCCCACCACCCCCACCCCCAGCACTGTGGGGCACCTGCCAGCAGGCCCCCACCCATGTCTCCCACCACCCCCACCCCCCAGCACTGTGGGGCACCTGCCAGCAGGCCCCCACCCATGTCCAACTCATGTTCCCCACCGCCCCCACCCACCAGCACTGTGGGGCACCTGCCAGCAGGCCCCCACCCATGTCCAACTCATGTTCCCCACCACCCCCACCCCCAGCACTGTGGGGCACCTGCCAGCAGGCCCCCACCCATGTCTCCCACCACCCCCACCCCCCAGCACTGTGGGGCACCTGCCAGCAGGCCCCCACCCATGTCCAACTCATGGTCCCCACCACCCCCACCCATCAGCACTGTGGGGCACCTGCCAGCAGGCCCCCATCCATGTCCAACTCATGTTCCCCACCACCCCCTCCCCCCAGCACTGTGGGGCACATGCCAGCAGGCCCCCACCCATGTCCAACTCATGTTCCCCACCACCCCCACCCCCCAGCACTGTGGGGCACCTGCCAGCAGGCCCCCACCCATGTGCAACTCATGTTCCCCAGCCAACATGTCATCACAATCTAGATCCCTGGTCCCTATGGTCAGCCTCCAAATGCAAAACACCCACCCGAGTATTGCATCCACCCACTCATAATTTGCAATTACATCACAGAACACCAATTGCAAGTTCCGAAACAAACACATTTCCCTCACATACACCCAATGGGTGTCAGTGAATCTCAAAACACATATCATGAAATGCATGAAACCAATGAGATACCACACATTGAAGTTCACCAAAAAAAATATGTATTAAAGGAAACATAAATAGAATAAAAAATGAAGAAACAGAAACGTGAATGTACAAAAATGAAAAGAAGCATGTCCGTTAAAAAAAAGCAAAACCAAAAATAAAATTCCAAAGTAATGTTGTCCAAAGTCAATGTCCACAAAACAAAATCCAATGGGAAATAAAAAAGAAAGCCATTGCTCCATGGTTAAAAAGTGAAAAAAAAATACAATCCAACTGTGAACTATGTACATGGGAACAAGCCAGGGTCCATTATCCCAACAAAATAAAGGAAACCTATCTAACTACATTAACTAATAAAATAAACTATATACAAAAATGTGGCCAATGTCCGAAAGGTCCAAATAAAATAAAAACAAAAAAGAAACCTAACACTACCTACATAACTATGTACAAGGGCAGCGGGCTAGTTTCACGGCTCATTTGTGGATGTCCCGGGCCAGGGCATCATCGAACTCCTCCTCAATGTCCCGGAGGCGGTCCTCCTCCATGGCCCCGAGGGTCCGCAGGGCCGTCGACGTCTCCACCTCCAAACCCCTGCGGATTGCCTCGAGGCACTCGGCCCTCCTCAGGGCCCTCCGCATGGAGTTCTCCGCCCTGACCATTGTGAGCCGTGCCTCTTCCGCCCGCTGCCGCTCCGCATCTATGGCGTGGCCCAACCGCTGCCACACGGAAGACACTCTCTGTCCTGGGTCCTCCTGCCCTCCGGCAGATGCCTGCCCCTCCGATGTTGAAGGCCCCGAGCCTTCATGGCTCCCACCACGTTGCTGCTGCTGCTGTGCCTCTGCCCGTGCACTGCCTCCTGCTGCCTGGACATCCTCCGCCGACTGGGGTGCAGTCGTAGATGTGGCCACCCCTGCTGGACGTCCGACTCCCGACTGTGGCAGGGATGCCTCCTCCACCAGCCTGGCCGCTCCGTCAGAGGCAGCTCCACAAGGCACCCAGGCGACTGATGGGTGGGAAGATGGCACAGAGGACGACTGGCGCGTAGGGGGTCCAGTTGAGGAGGGGGTCGGAGCAAGCCCCATCAGACGGAGGAATCCGGCCTGGGTGACCTGTCCCAGCAGGCTGACGTGGTCAACGAGCCATTCGAGATGACATGCAGTCTCTTCATGAAAAGACTGCAGGTCACCTCGCATGGCCCGTTGACGCAACGCCACACCAGCCAGGACAGGCTCAACCCGGACCTGGATAGCCACGTCCGCAGGCAGAGGAAGGCCAGTTGACGTGAGCTCATCCCCTGCCTGAAAATGGGTCTGGACGTAGGCATCCCTGCTGGTGCAAGATGATGCAGGGACAGGATCAGGGACAGGATTGCACACAGGCATCTCCGCGGCAGCCTGTGCTGCCTCCTGTCCCTGGTCCTGCACTGCACCACTAGCACCAGTGGGATCCCTACCTCCAGACCCCGTCTTTGGTGCTTGCACGGCCTCCCCCTCCACCAAACCCCCCACCAACCTGGATGACTCCGTGCCATCTTCCCCTGTTGGGCCCTGTGGGGTCCCAGCTGCCTCTTCTGCTGCCGAGGAGTCCAACTCCAACCTCTGCCTCTTGGACCTCCCCCCGGCAGCTGCGGCCTGGGACGCGGCACCGGACTCCTCACTCCCCGACGAGATGACAACATGGGAGGGGAGCCGGGCCTTGCGTCTCCGGCTGGCGGTGGGATCCCCGCCGCTGTGCTCCACAGCACCTTCTCTGCCCTCTTCATCAGTTGACGCTGCAGACAGGGAGAAACAAAACACAGGCATCAGGGCACTGTACAATGGACACATACACACATGACAGTTGTACATGAGTGGCATTCGCAAACCTCAGACATGTCATCACAATCCCCAACACACATGTCATTACAACTCGCACACATGAGCCATACCACAGCCATATCGCAACTGCCACCACCATCCCTACACATACAACAGCATGAGCAGCCAAAGGTGAGCCAGACATCACATTAAACACAGGAAGTGCACCACACATGTACACACACCACCACACTTGCATGCATGTGTACACCTCTGCCAAGTGTCGCAGTGTTCAGACAGGCATCCATGTCACATCTGCCAATCAGGCTTCCACATACCGCTGTCACATGCATCCATGTTGCATCACTGTTGCACCCTTGTCAAATACACACACATGCACATGTACACAGTGCTGATACATGCAGCCAAAAACAACATACATGCGTGACATCACGGACATGTCTACTTACATACACATTCATCCAAACATGTGTGCCCACACAACTGCATTTGGCATGCAAGCCTACACACACAAGCACCATCCATGTCTCACACATTACAGCCCTCGCATGTGTCAGCCCCACGGCCCTGTACACCCCCACCCATACACGACCCCATACAAACAGATGTGCAACCTGAACACTACTGAATAATCACCACACGCACTGCTCACAATCAGGATGCATGTACACTCACCGCTCGACTCCAGACGGGTCTGCTTCTCAAGGACCTGGACGTGGAGCGCTGGGGATATGCGTTCCAGGACCCTCATCTGTTCTTCCGACAAGTGGGGCCGGCGCCCCTTGGCATCCGCTGCCTTCAAGAGGCGCCGGGCCTTGTTCAGGGTCCTGGACCTGAAGTCCTTCCAGCGCTTCTTGACATGTTGTAAGTCGCGGACTGCCACCCCCTCCGCGTTGATGGCAGTCACGATGTTAGTCCAGATCCGAGTCCGTCCTTCCTTGTCGGCGAGGGAACTTCCGAAGAGGGCATCATACTGCCCCAGGACTTGCTCCACCAAGACACCAACTTCGGTGGCACTGAAGCTGGTGCCCCTCTGCCTCTCTGGCCGGGGGTTGTCAGTGGTCCCAGATGGTGTTTGCCCCGACATGACAACCCCAGAGGCAGGAGTGGGTGGGAAACTGGGTCCTGGGCTGGGCTGTGGAGCGATGGAATCCCAGTCGGGAGTCTTTGGTTCCAGCAGGGGTGGTCACAGCAACAGCACACCTGGCTGATGTGCAGGCAGCAAATGGCAGGGCACGTGGGCAGCAGGCAGTCAGGCAGCAGCAGATGGCAGGTGGGAGCGTGCTCGGGGCTCTGGGAGGCAGTAGTTCGGCCTTCTGGGCAGGAGCGTGGTCTTCCGTGTGCTTACGCGTGGCCAGCTTGATACGGAGTGATTTGGCACGTGAAAAATCTGCATGTCAGCGTGTAATTCGAGGAAAGACCCTTAGCGCGTAAGCGCGTCTGCACGCATACACATTTTCATTGGACAGAAGGCCCCTCAAGCGCAAGCGCCCCTGTGACGTGACGCGTACAGACGTGCATGGGCATTTCAGCGCGTGAAAAACTGCACGTCCGCGTGTAATACGAGGAAAGGGCCCATGCGCGTAAGCGCGCGTGGAAAACTGCACGTCCGCGTGTAATCGGAGGAAAGGCCCTTAGCGCGTATGCACGGCAGCACGCATATGCGATTTCATTGGACCAAAGGCCCTTAGCATGTGAGCGCGTCTGTGACGTGACGCGCGCAGGTGTTTCCCTCATTGCACGTGATGACAGAACACACGTGGATTTCCACCAAACGCGTGTGAAAGTTCCCGGCACCCCGGAACACACATACCCAGGCTAATCGCGTGTGGAACTTCCCACGCACCCCAAAACACACGTACCCAGGCCAGTTGCGTGTACGCTCACTCCCCTCCGATCACACTCGATGACACTCGGACCGTATCCGAATACGGGAAACCCGCGCACGGCAAAAGACGTGCACAGGCGTCAACGCGTCCGCCCACACGAAGGCAGGTGGAGCCGTCCCCGCGCACAGCATAAAAGTGCGCGCAAACAACAAACGCGTATATACAGCTACGATGAATGCCCCATTTGTCGCTGCACTGATCGTGGGACACCGCAGGAGGAAAAGAATAGCCAGGGCACGCATTTTCGCACCACGGACAAGCCTTTTTGGGATGCCTGACGACCAGGTCTATGGCAGGTATATGTTTCCACCCCATATCATCCTAGACCTGGTCAGGGAGTGGGAAGATGACCTCACATCCCCCACCCTTTGCTCCCAAGCATTGAGCCCCTTGGAGAAGCTGCTCAATGTCCTGCATTTTTTGGCCACTGGGTCATTTCAGCGGACCACTGCCATAGTGGGGGGGGTCTCACAGGCCACGCAGTCACGCTGCCTACACCAGGTACTGGCAATCATGACAGAGCGCCCCTCAGTCCGCAGGCACATATACATGCCCAGAACACCCGCAGAAAGGCAGGCCGTTGTCCTGGATTTTTTCAGGGTGGCACACGTCCCTAAAGTGCTCGGTGCCATAGATTGCACCCATGTGGCCCTACGTCCACCTAGGGCCATTGAGCACATCTACCGAAACCGCAAGCACTGGCATTCCATCAATGTACAGGTGGTATGTGATGCAAAGGGAATCATCACCTCTGTCTATGCAAACTACCCTGGCTCCACCCATGACAGTTTCATATACAGAATGTCCGCCCTGAGCCGGGCCCTGGAAGCTGGGCAGCATGGCGACACATGGCTCCTAGGTCAGTACAAATGCCCTTGCACATGCATGCAAGTCACACACAGACAAATATCCAAACCCTAATAATCTCAACTATTATCACCTCCCCAGGGGACAGTGCCTACCCTCTGAGCAACCACATGATGACGCCAATCCGGAACCCCACCACACCACCCCAGGTAAGATACAACGCCGCCCATATTGCAACCAGGGGAGTGGTCAAGTCACGTTTCCGCTCCCTTGACCGCTCTGGTGGGCAACTACTCTATGCACCACCAGTAGTGTGCAGGATCATTGTGGCACCATATGTCCTGCACAATGTTGCAACACGGCAGGGCGTCCCGGTGGACATGGTGGTGCCCCCACATCCCCAACCATAGGCACAGACGCTGCCCATGGGAGGGGACAGGGCACGTGGCGAGGAAGCCCGGACCCAGCTTGTGGCCACATTTTTCACCTAAACTCCCACCCCTGCGGAGTGCACACAGGCCTGGCACATACCAGGTGACAAACGATGATGACAAAGAGTCAGTCAACTGTCACAACCCTACCACCCTGAGATAGTTGCCATGGAAGTGCCACATCATCTGCATCCCTAGCTACTTAAACACAAGCTATCCTGTGTGACCAAAAGGCACACATATGACATATGACATGAGATGGGCCATACACAAGTATTCCAAGGCGCAATGAGGCAGGGAGGGGGGAACAAGGGAACACAGAGAACGGTACTACTAGGCCAGGTGTCATTGAGATTGTGCAAGTGCAGGGGTAGGGGGAATGGGAAAAGTGCAAGGGGAAGGGTAGGGGGGAGTCCAGTACAGGGGAAGTAGCCCAAAAAAATAATACATAGGTCGCCTGGTGGCAACTACAAAGGTAAGTGCAGACAAGTGCTGTGAAGGGAGGGCTGTAGGGATAGAGAGACAGTACTGCAGTGCAGGGGTTGCCAGGGAGGCAGTGCAAGTGGAGAGTGGCTGGGCCAGGGACCGAGGTCGGTGAGAGTGGCCCAGTTGCAGCTCCTGTGCAGTTCCAGTGGAGAATTCTGCAAGGGAGAGGCAGACAGTAAGCAGAAACAAAGAGGAAGGTCTTGAGGTGCTTCCAGAACTGGAGATGGTTCCCCTCAAGTTCAAGTCAGGCCGGAAGTCTGTTCCAGGGGGAGGGCCCTGCTGCGGAGAGAAATCTACCCCCAGCTAGTTGCTCTGAGAAGCGGATGACCCGGACATGCAAGGTGTGCATCACACACACCTGCAAAACAGGCCATGGCCATCACTGTCATGTCACTCAAACCCTCCCAAACATCAACATGACATGGCAAGCAATACCCATACACCAATGCAGTAACAATAAGGTACACATTGCCATGTCCTAAATGTACAGTGGCATCGGACACTGCTGCCTGACCCGGAATCAGATGAAATGACAGACCAACAAAATCTCCCACCCAAAATAAGTAATTTCCAAATGCATTACAACAGTCGTAGACGTAACATCACAATTAATGCCTGTCTACATGCACAATATGCATTGCAAAATCAACACTGCAGCTCATGTGTGCAGTGTCCTACTCCTGCATCACACTGCTCAGCGCACAGCACAGTGAACAGCCATTGTGTGTGATGCACACCCTGAGCATCACATCTAAGTGACAGACCACGTCAAACATCAAATTAGGCATGTACTGGATCCATAATTGGTCACAGAACATGTGCTGCCGGGACACAGTGGGCACCAGAAGGCAAACAGTGTACACGTGGATATGCAAGGGTGGGAGTACATGTAGTGCATCAGAGTGCAAGTGTGTGGTTCTGCAAGGACATGCACTCCACATATGCATGTGCACTCAAGTGACCATCAGTGTTCCCTACACATCACATGTGAACATCCACCATGTGTACACCCCAGCATGTCAAACCACAACTATCCCCTCGCACCTGAAAGGAAAACACAACACATGAACAGGCATTGATCAGCAGAACACAACATGTACATAGGATACCACCATTACTATGTCAGAGTTCCCATCACACTGCAGGGCAAGGCAACTATCAACAACAACCCCCCCTCCCTCACAAATGACCATGACCCACTGAACAACTGCACCTGGGTCATGGAGCCTCCAAGCCTCAATTCCACCTGGCCATAGGATCACCTTTACCCTTCGTCACCATCTCCCACCTTGTGTGTAAAAGATGCCTGAACCCTCAGAATCCACACTCATTTCCAAAATCACAAAATCCAAGGCATAAAAACGAACACCCTCCAGTAGATGACTTGACGTAGCAGTACCTCACAAAGGCCAAGTACTACCACAATGATGCAACAACCAAGGTAGCACAGCAAAACAATGTCACGACAGGATGTGAGACATGTGTGGTACATGACATAGGATGATGCACCATGAATGGATGTGAACTGTCACAGGTCCCCTGTACAGGCGCGGGAGTGTCACAAAACAACCACCCCCACCATGTCCCGGGTGCCTGCAAGGTCAAACTCACACAGGCCCCTGAGAACCTGGTGGGGAATGAGGTTCAGGGATATGCAGTCGGGACAGGTGTTGACACACTGGATGACTGGAATGAGTGGCAGGAGAGGGGAGGAGGAATGACACATGAAACTAGGGAATGCACGAAAATGTACAACCTGCATGAACACATACACAATCCAAACAAACTTGGACATCATTGTCATGGCCTTCTGTAGTCCAGGCTCAGGAGTTGTACGAACCAACCACCCCCTCTAGGGTTTTGGCGCCTGCAAGTTCGGGGCTTACACAGGCATCCGCAACCCCAGTGGGGAAAGAGGGTCAGGGAACGTTACTTGGATAGGCACGGGAAGCAGGAACACCGGGTAGAGGGTACAGGTTTCAAAATTGCATAGGATCACGGGTGATTAGGGAGAAAAAAACATACCAAATTGAACCACACATACATCCATGCATCAGTACACTCCCCAGCAAGCCTATGCAGAACAGTTCGTAAGAAAAACAACAAGACACTTAGCTCTGGTTTTGAGTGCTGGCCTCCTGCCTGCGCACTCTCAGGTCCGGTTACAGGAGCACTGCAATGCTGCAAAAAGAGCCACAGTCAACAACCTGTACGTGCCAATTACACAAAAACACAACACCAAACATGCCCCATAGCAACAAACTACTCTACAAACAGACAATCTGTGGTTGATGCTTCGTACCCATATATAACATCACCCCTGTGACGGGTCATACACAGTCAATGCAGTAAGGCAGCCGCTGGTGGGTGCGTGGTAAATGGAACACCAATGTGTCACAATTCACACAACATGCAATGTTCCCTGGGTAAGCAGACAGACCCATATAGCAAGCCATGACTACAGAGCAAGTTGCGTACCACCATGACCGAAACAAAGTTGGCAGTGCATTTATCATGAAGTACGTGGAAAAGACATGCACTGCACCCGAGTATGTCCCTTGCTGTATGTCCCTGTGAGCTGCCCCTTTCCACGTCTCGGAAGGCTACATGGTTGATACAAGTGCCTCAATGGACCTTGGTGTACCGGAGGGTATGTGCCACTGCCCCTGCATGTGTCCCAGACAACCCTACTATCAACAGCCATCAGTCCACAAACACATCTGAGCTGCATTGTGTGCTTCAACACCAATATTCGTCTAAGCTCACCCTCAGTGCTGTGACTAAGCCTGCATCTGCAACTCGCCTGGTGCAAGCTTTGCTGTGTCGTGGCCCCCCTGTGATGCTCACCTTGCCTGGAGTTCCTTGGAACATGTCAGCAGTTCTAGGATGTGGGTCTGCAATCACTGTGCCTCTGCTTGTGCAGACATGTGCATGTGGGCACCAACAAACGGGTCCAGAATTCCGTCGTCCAATGGGTCATGTCTGCTGGCAAAGGTGCTCTGGAGGCTCATCCCCCTGCAGAAAGGGCATGAAACACATGATTAATGCTTCAAAGTCATCTGTGTGTGTCTCATCAGGCATCTCATTACTTGACCATGTCAGAGAGTCACATCACAAATCACACCATCAGTCCGTCTTTCACCTCCAAAGTGTGTAACACTATCTACAGCATGAATTGCAACAAGCACATGTACAGGAAAGATATGAAACATACTACACAATGCATAGCAATCAATGTCCACATTAATCATGACACACCCCATCTAGCAAAAGCTGAACAGTGGACAATGACACCTAAATCATCCCCACTAGGGGTGTCAACACAAGTCACACAGCACCAGACATGCCACAGATATGACAGTCCAAAGCCCTTGTGTAAAATGCTGTAACACCGAACCATCCTTGCGAGCCCATGGATAAGGGAGGCAGGAGTGGCATATCTGAGTCAAGGACCCCAAGCAGCAAACACATACACAAGACAACCATGAAGGTCCCAGCTGGAACAGACAGTGGATGCCTTCAAAAGCCACAAAGCACCGCACCGTCACATGAAAGCACAATAGACTAGCAATTTTAAACTAACTCAACTATTAACTAATTACACTAACTATGGAAAACATACATTACCTATTTAAACTAACTATCAAACAGAAACTTAACTAACTAAACTAAAAGAAAAATCAAAAATGGCCACATACGACCCGGGGGGGAGGGGAGGCACCCAGGAGGGGGGTGGTACAGGGTGCTGCTCAACATCCACATGCGATGATGCTGAGCCAAAAATAAAATCCTCCATGGGCTCAACGCCTGCACAGCACGACCTATGTGGGAGATAGATGGTCGTCCGAGTCTGGCTCATCCTGGAAAGGAGGACGTGGCACAGTAGCCTGGCCACGCCTAGCCGCAGCTTGCCCCTCATCGGCAGCAAGTCTGCCGGACGGGTGAGCCTGGTTCTGTGTGGCGATGTGACGTAGGTCTGCATGCAGAACCTCACGTGATACACGTGCTTCCTCTTGCAAGGTAGCACGTGTAACACAGAGTTCCTCCTGCAAGGCCTGGCTGGACAACCGCTGCACCTCCCGGCAAGCCTGTAGCTCAGCCGAGATGGTACGCTCAAGCTGTGCAAACTTCTCCTCTGCCTGCTGCCTCTGGGACATCATAAGGACACCCAGAGTGGATCTGAGGGAAGCATACTCCTCCCTCAGGGCATCCATGTGCGCCTCTGCGTGAGCAGCAATTGCTTGACGCAGAGACGACATTTCAGCCTGGCGTGCCCTGTCTGAGGCCGCCATGCCCAACCTGAGCGAGCGGGCCGTGGACCGTGCCGCCTGCTGCTGGAGAAGCACCTGCCTAGCAGTGGGGAGCACAGATCGGGCCACACGCTCCATGCTCTCAGCGATGTTCTCCATTGCTGCCCCCTGCCGTTCGGAATTGGCAGTCATGTCTTGCTCCCACTCAGTATACAGCGGTTGCGCACGGCGACCGCGTTGCCGGGCTTGACCCCTGCGGGACCCAAGGACCGGGGGTCCTCGCTGTGTTGGCACCGCCTGCGGCTGCACGACTACATGCCCCCGTCGACGTGATGTCCCAGGCACATCAGTGACTGGTGTGGAGGGTGACCCTGCGTCCCGATCCACCACGGGCGGAGGAACCAAGACTGTCTGATCCCTCAGTGCAGGTGTCGCAGACAGAGGAGTGTCCACATCAGAATCACTCACCCCTGACACATGGACTTGATGCTCATCCAATTCAACATGGACATCAGAGTCGTCATCAAGGCTGGACTCATAGGCAGCCAGAGTCAGATAGACTGCAGCACTTGGGGGTTTTCGTGGCCTACCACCCCACGACCCCCACTAGTGCCGGGTTGATGTGGTGTTACCAACCCTGTGTCTGGCATGACAACACCATCCTCCGCCTCCATTGCGTCATCACCTGAAAAATAGAGAGAAAAAGGTCAATACACATGTCAGAAGCACACGACACACACACACACCGACAGCAAAGGCATCCGGCAGACATGTGACACACAACATATGACCTGGCATGCATGCTGGGTCTACTTTGAATAGCTTCTGTGATCAGACCTGTTGAAAGGTGGCAGTTTCCATGGAAGTGGGTCTATGCAGTGCAGAAAATGTGTACGCCACTCACTACCTACATGTACAAGCACTACATGGTGTGTGCCAGGAAATGTGAAGGAAGTGCAATGTCAAATTCAGACATCACGTGCATTGTGCATTCAATGTGTACCATGTCTAGAAGCCAAGCACCCCTCCACCCCAGTACCAAAGCAGGGATGCCTAGCATGGTATCAAAAGGCTGACCATACACCTGTGTATTGACAGGCAGTGTTGACTGGCATCAACAGCTTAATGTGATTCAAATTACAACACTGCAAATGATGCCGAGACAGTGGGCAGGACACATGATGGATACTCCGGAGGCCGCCCACGTGTGAAGAAGACACTACAAGAGTTGTACAGAGTCATTGGCCATTGAACTGGCTGAGGCCTGCGAGCCACACAGATTGTCAGAGCCTAAACATGTGTGCAACGCAGGACTGAGCCACAGTTGACATGGGAAGGCTGATGAGATGGCAGGCAATGTATGTAACCAAGGACTTATATTACAGTGATCATCCAGTCAAGGACACATAGGGGCATGGTGCAATGCACATGGAGCATGAATGGGCACTCATGTCCCTGCGGGACATCTGACCCATGCACAGTACAAGTGAGATACCCTGCATCGAGTACTAAGGCTGTACCACACGGCATATGTCTGGCAGATTCTACGCTGGAAGTTAGCATCTACACAGGACACATGAACAAGAAAGTACACATTGGCAAGATTGAAGCAGACCAGTGCAAAGGTGGAACTGGGGTGCAGAGTGGCGGAGGAGGGGCAAGGGAGCATGCCTACATGGAATCCCGCATGCAGGCAGAGGAGACATGCATGACGGTAGCATTGCATTACTTACACATCAGAAACATGTACACGTCACATGTAGCAGCAATCATGCACAACACATCCCACAAGTGAAACACACACGTCCTCAACAAACACGCATCAACACTCACTGGACTGGGCATCAAAGTCCGGCATCTCTCCCACTCCTTCGACCAATTCAGGTGGTATGAACTCCGCAATGAGAGCCTCATGCGGAGTGAGTTCTTCCTCCTCTGGTGCAGGCCCACCACCAGTCACCAGAGTCAAGTTGTAATTTGAGGCATGCTTGGCCTTAGTGCTGCGCTTGATGTCATTCCAACGCTTTTTGCACTCCTGCGCCGTGCGCACCTCCTGGCCGAATGAACTGACATGTTCCGCAACATGCTTCCAGTGGGTGTCACGTTGGGCAGCCGTAGTCTGACTATTGGAACCCACTAGCATGTCACGGCTGTGGCCCTGCACGTAGTCCACGAGGAAGTCCAGTTCCTGCTTACAGAAAGGCTTCTTCCTCGACGTGCAGGAGGTTGTGGCTGTGTGTGGGGTCCCAGCCTGTGCTGCAGGTGCAACCTTCCTCCTCTTGGACTGTGGCGCAGACCCTGGCTGGCTAATGCCGCCCTGACCAGTATGGCCAGTGGGTTCGGTGGATTGAGCCAAGGGAGTGGCAGGTGGAGGGATGACCAAAGGCCTGACTTGTGTCAGTGGCAGCTGGGTGCCCACTAATGGACCCTGCGCAGCAACATCAGCTGTGGCAGGGTCATTGACCGCAACGGTCCTGGTTGGCAGACTCACAACCGGGGTGCTGTTGGGTGCATCTGCCCCTGCACTTGCCAACACCCGGCTGTTCGGGGCAGCAGATGACATGACTGCCCCAGGGACACGTGTCTTGGTCTGAGCAGCCCGGCCTGCCCCTATGGTTTCCCCCCTGGCCTGTTGGAGATCTACCAAGGGCTCTTCAAGTGCCAACGCAGCCTGCGCTGGCAGACCCTGAGCCTGGGTGGCGGTGTCCACAGCTGCACCTGCAGCTACCACTACCCTTGGGCCCGTGGCAGTCGATGGAACGGACTGCCGGGTCATATGGGTGCCAGTGCCAGACGCAGGAGCTGCATCCCCCGGAACCACAGGGGGTGGTGGCATGGCTGCACCGACACATGGCACAACATTGTGCTCAAGTGGCGCACCCCTGCCTCTTCCCCCTCTGTGGCTGCCCTGGACACCCTGGAGTCCCCCTACTCCCTGGTCACCACGGCCATGTCCCCGACCACGCCCGCCACGAGGAGTACGCCCAGCTGAGGCGCCCCTCACGTTTGGTGGCCTCCCAACCATAGCACAGATGTAGTAGTGCTGGCACAGATGGAGTGGTGATAATGGGAGGTGTACACCACAATTGACCTGGGCAATTGGGGTGAAGGGGGTGGGAAGCAAGATTTTAACAGCCCCCCTGCACCTGCAAGGCTGTATGTGACCCCGGTGATGTGGTGACGGGTCACGCAACGCTCAGGCACCCCAAAACTGCAGTAAAACCGTGCACGCAACCCTGCAGCCTACGTGCGTGGATTCAACCTCCCGCAGTACGCGGTGGCACCCAGTAACACGAATAACGCGTACGCGTGGGACACGCAGGCTACTATGACATCGAAAATGGGTGCGATACACAGGGGCACCCGCAGTGGGAAAAAGAGCGTGTGCGACTCACCATCTGACTAGCGCGATGCAGAAAAACACGCGTAGCCAATACCCCCGCCAAAAGAAGAGATACGTCCTTGATAGCTGTGAAGTTGTGATGGCGCGCGAAACAACAGGAAGCAGCAACACACGTCGGTCTCCACGAAAGGCATGTACAGCAAACTGCTGGGCCCGCTCACCTTTAACCCGTGCTGAGGGAAACGCACGCGCACGTCACATCACTTACGCGCATGGGCCCTTTCCTCGTATTACATACGGACGTGCAGTTTTTCACGCGCGCTTACATGCATGGGCCCTTTCCTTGTATTACACGCGGACGTGCAGTTTTCCACGCACACTTACGCGCATGGGCCCTTTCCTCGTATTACACGCGGACGTGCAGTTTTTCACGCGCGCTGAAATACCCATGCACGTCTGTACGCGTCACGTCACAGGGGTGCTTGCGCTTGAGGGGCCTTCTGTCCAATGAAAATGCGTATGCGTGCAGACGCGCTTACGCGGTAAGGGCCTTTCCTCGAATTACATGCTGACGTGCAGATTTTTCACGTGCCAAATCACTCCATATCAAGCTGGCCATGCGTAAGCACACGGAAGACCACGCTCCTGCCCAGAAGGCCGAACTACTGCCCCGAGCACGCTCCCACCTGCCATCTGCTGCTGCCTGACTGCCTGCTGCCCACGTGCCCTGCCATTTGCTGCCTGCACATTAGCCAGGGGTGCTGTTGCTGTGACCACCCCTGCTGGAACCGAAGACTCCCGACTGGGATTCCATCGCTCCACAGCCCAGCCCCAGGACCCAGTTGCCCACCCACTCCTGCCTCTGGGGTTGTCATGTCGGGGCAAACACCATCTGGGACCACTGACAACCCCCGGCCAGAGAGGCAGAGGGGCACCAGCTTCAGTGCCACCGAAGTTGGTGTCCTGGTGGAGCAAGTCCTGGGGCAGTATGATGTCCTCTTCGGAAGTTCCCGCGCCGACAAGGAAGGACGGACTCGGAAATTGGACTGACATTGTGACTGCCATCAACGCGGAGGGGGTGGCAGTCCACGACTTACAACATGTCAAGAAGCGCTGGGAGGACTTCAGGTCCAGGACCCTGAACAAGGCCCGGCGCCTCTTGAAGGCAGCGGATGCCAAGGGGCGCCGGGGCCACTTGTCGGAAGAACAGATGAGGGTCCTGGAACGCATATCCCCAGCGCTCCACGTCCAGGTCCTTGAGAAGCAGACCCGTCTGGAGTCGAGCGGTGAGTGTACATGCATCCTGATTGTGAGCAATGCGTGTGGTGATTATTCAGTAGTGTGCAGGTTGCACATCTGTTTGTATGGGGTCGAGTATGGGTGGGGGTGTACAGGGCCGTGGGGCTGACACATGCGAGGGCTGTACTGTGTGAGACATGGATGGTGCTTGTGTGTGTAGGCTTGCATGCCAAATGCAGTTGTGTGGGCACACATGTTTGGATGAATGTGTATGTAAGTAGACATGTCCGTGATGTCACGCATGTATGTTGTTTTTGGCTGCATGTATCAGCACTGTGTACATGTGCATGTGTGTGTATTTGACAAGGGTGCAACAGTGATGCAACATGGATGCATGTGACAGCGGTATGTGGAAGCCTGATTGGCAGATGTGACATGGATGCCCGTCTGAACACTGCGACACTTGGCAGAGGTGTACACATGCATGCAAGTGTGGTGGTGTGTGTACATGTAGCCTGATTGGCAGATGTGACATGGATGCCCGTCTGAACACTGCGACACTTGGCAGAGGTGTACACATGCATGCAAGTGTGGTGGTGTGTGTACATGTATGGTGCACTTCCTGTGTTGCATGTGATGTCTGGCTCACCTTTGGCTGCTCATGCTGTTGTATGTGTATGGATGGTGGTGGCAGTTGTGATATGGCTGTGGTATGGCTCATGTGTGCGAGTTGTAATGACATGTGTGTTGGGGATTGTGATGACATGTCTGAGGTTTGCCAATGCCACTCATGTACAACTGTCATGTGTGTATGTGTCCATTGTACAGTGCCCTGATGCCTGTGTTTTGTTTCTCCCTGTCTGCAGCGTCAACTGATGAAGAGGGCGGAGAAGGTGCTGTGGAGCACAGCGGCGGGGATCCCACCAGCAGCCGGAGACGCAAGGCCCGGCTCCCCTCTCATGTTGTCATCTCGTCGGGGAGTGAGGAGTCCGGTGCCGCGTCCCAGGCCGCAGCTGCCGGGGGGAGGTCCAAGAGGCGGAGGTTGGAGTTGGACTCCTCGGCAGCAGAAGGGGCAGCTGGGACCCCACAGGGCCCAACAGGGGAAGATGGCACGGAGTCATCCAGGTTGGTGGGGGGTTTGGTGGAGGAGGAGGCCGTGCAAGCACCAGAGATGGGGTCTGGAGTTAGGGATCCCACTGGTGCTAGTGGTGCAGTACAGGACCAGGGACAGGAGGCAGCACAGGCCACCGCGGAGGTGCCTGTGTGCAATCCTGTCCCTGATCCTGTCCCTGCATCATCTTGCACCAGCAGGGATGCCTACGTCCAGACCCGTTTTCAGGCAGGGGATGAGCTCACGTCAACTGGCCTTCCTCTGCCTGCGGACGTGGCTATCCAGGTCCAGGTTGAGCCTGTCCTGGCTGGTGTGGCGTTACGTCAACGGGCCATGCAAGGTGACCCGCAGTCTTTTCATGAAGAGACTGCAAGTCATCTCGAATGGCTCGTTGACCACGTCAGCCTGCTGGGACAGGTCACCCAGGCCGGATTCCTCCGTCTGATGGGACTTGCTCCGCCCCCTCCTCAACTGGACCCCCTACGCGCCAGTCGTCCTCTGTGCCGTCTTCCCACCCATCAGTCACCTGGGTGCCCTGTGGAGCTGCCTCTGACGGTGCGGCCAGGCTGGTGGAGGAGGCATCCCTGCCACAGTCGGGAGTCGGACGTCCAGCAGGGGTGGCCACATCAACGACTGCACCCCAGCCGGCGGAGGATGTGCAGGCAGCAGGAGGCAGTGCACGGGCAGAGGCACAGCAGCAGCAGAAACGTGGTGGGAGCCATGAAGGCTCGGGGCCTTCAACATCGGAGGGGCAGGCATCGGCCGGAGGGCAGGAGGACCCAGGACAGAAAGTGTCTTCCGTGTGGCAGCGGTTGGGCCACGCCATAGATGCGGAGCGGCAGCGGGCGGAAGAGGCACGGCTCACAATGGTCAGGGCGGAGAACTCCATGTGGAGGGCCCTGAGGCGGGCCGAGTGCCTCGAGGCAATCCGCAGGGGTTTGGAGGTGGAGACGTCGACGGCCCTGCGGACCCTCGGGGCCATGGAGGAGGACCGCCTCTGGGACATTGAGGAGGAGTTTGATGATGCCCTGGCCCGGGACATCCACAAGTGAGCCGTGAAACTAGCCCACTGCCCTTGTACATAGTTATGTAGGTAGTGTTAGGTTTCATTTTTGTTTTTATTTTATTTGGACCTTTCGGACATTGGCCACATTTTTGTATATAGTTTATTTTATTAGTTAGTGTAGTTAGATAGGTTTCCTTTATTTTGTTGGGATAATGGTCCCTGGCTTGTTCCCATGTACATAGTTCACAGTTGGATTGTATTTTTTTTTCACTTTTTAACCATGGAGCAATGGCTTTCTTTTTTATTTCCCATTGGATTTTGTTTTGTGGACATTGACTTTGGACAACATTACTTTGGAATTTTATTTTTGGTTTTGCTTTTTTTAACGGACATGCTTCTTTTCATTTTTGTACATTCACATTTCTGTTGCTTCATTTTTTATTCTATTTATGTTTCCTTTAATACATATTATTTTTGGTGAACTTCAATGTGTGGTATCTCATTGGTTTCATGCATTTCATGATATGTGTTTTGAGATTCACTGACACCCATTGGGTGTATGTGAGGGAAATGTGTTTGTTTCAGAACTTGCAATTGGTGTTCTGTGATGTAATTGCAAATTATGAGTGGGTGGGTGCAATACTCGGGTGGGTGTTTTGCATTTGGAGGCTGACCATAGGGACCAGGGATCTAGATTGTGATGACATGTTGGCTGGGGAACATGAGTTGCACATGGGTGGGGGTCTGCTGGCAGGTGCCCCACAGTGCTGGGGGTGGGGGTGGTGGGGAACATGAGTTGGACATGGGTGGGGGCCTGCTGGCAGGTGCCCCACGGTGCTGGGGGGTGGGGTTGGTGGGGAACATGAGTTGGACATGGGTGGGGGCCTGCTGGCAGGTGCCCCACAGTGCTGGGGGGTGAGGGTGCTGGGAGACATGGGTGGGGGCCTGGTGGAGGCTGCCCCTGGTGGCTGGGGGGTGGGGGTGCTGGGAGACATGGGTGGGGGCCTGGTGGTGGGTGCCCCTGCACTGCTAGGGGGTGGGGGTGGTGTGAGACATGGGTGGGGGCCTGGTGAAGGCTGCCCCTGGTGACTGGGGGGGTGGGGGTGGTGGGAGACATGGGTGGGGGCCTGGCGGAGGCTCCCCTGTTGGCTAGGGGGTGGGGGTGGTGTGAGACATGGGTGGGGGCCTGGTGGAGGCTGCCCCTGCACTGCTGGGGGGTGGGGGTGGTGGGGAACATGCGTTGGACATGGGTGGGGCCTGCTGGCAGGTGCCCCACGGTGCTGGGGGGTGGGGGTGGTGGGGAACATGAGTTGGACATGGGTGGGGGCCTGCTGGCAGGTGCCTCATGGTGCTGGGGGGTGGGGGTGGTGGATAACATGAGTTGGACATGGGTGGGGGCCTGCTGGCAGGTGCCCCACAGTGCTGGGGGGTGGGGGTGGTGGGGAACATGAGTTGGACATGGGTGGGGGCCTGCTGGCAGGTGCCCCACGGTGCTGGGGGGTGGGGGTGTTGGGGAACATGAGGTGGACATGGGTGGGGGCCTGCTGACAGGTGCCCCACAGTGCTGGGGGGTGGGGTTCTGGGAGACATGGGTGGGGGCCTGGTGGAGGCTGCCCCTGGTGGCTGGGGGGTGGGGGTGCTGGGAGACATGGGTGGGGGCCTGGTGGTGGCTGCCCCTGCACTGCTGGGGTGTGGGGGTGGTGGGAAACATGCGTTGGGCATGGGTGGGGCCTGCTGGCAGGTGCCCCACAGTGCTGGGGGGTGGGGGTGGTGGGGAACATGAGTTGGATATGGGTGGGGGCCTGCTGGCAGGTGCCCCACAGTGCTGGGGGGTGGGGGTGCTGGGAGACATGGGTGGGGGCCTGGTGGTGGGTGCCCCTGCACTGCTGGGGGGTGGGGGTGGTGGTCGACATGGGCGGGGGCCTGGCAGAGGCTGCCCCTGGTGACTGGGGGGTGGGGTGGTGGGAGACATGGGTGGGGGCCTGGTGGAGGCTGCCCCTGGTAGCTGGGGGGTGGGGGTGCTGGGAGACATGGGTGGGGGCCTGGTGGTGGGTGCTCCTGCACTGCTGGGGGGTGGGGGTGGTGGGGAACATGCGTTGGACATGCGTGGGGGCCTGCTGGCAGGTGCCCCACAGTGCTGGGGGGTGGGGGTGGTGGGGAACATGAGTTGGACATGGGTGGGGGCCTGCTGGCAGGTGCCCCACAGTGCTGGAGGGGGGGTGGGGAACATGAGTTGGACATGGGTGGCGGCCTGCTGGCAGGTGCCCCACAGTGCTGGGGGGTGGGGGTGGTGGGAGACATGGGTGGGGGCCTGGTGGAGGCTGCCCCTGGTGGCTGGGGGGTGGGGGTGGTGTGAGACATGGGTGGGGGCCTGGTGGAGGCTGCCCCTGGTGTTGGGTGCCCCTGCACTGCTGGGGGGTGGGGGTGGTGGGAGACATGGGTGGGGGCCTGGTGGAGGCTGCCCCTGCACTGCTGGGGGGTGGGGGTGGTGGGTACATGGGTGGGGGCCTGCTGGCACGTGCCCCACAGTGCTGGGGGTGGGGGTGGTGGGGAACATGAGTTGGACATGGGTGGGGGCCTGCTGGCAGGTGCCCCACGGTGCTGGGGGGTGGGGTGGTGGGGAACATGAGTTGGACATGGGTGGGGGCCTGCTGGCAGGTGCCCCACAGTGCTGGGGGGTGGGGGTGCTGGGAGACATGGGTGGGGGCCTGGAGGAGGCTGCCCCTGGTGGCTGGGGGGTGGGGGTGCTGGGAGACATGGGTGGGGGCCTGGTGGAGGCTGCCCCTGGTGGTGGGTGCCCCTGCACTGCTGGGGGGTGGGGGTGGTGGGAGACATGGGTGGGGGCCTGGTGGAGGCTGCCCCTGGTGGCTGGGGGCTGGGGGTTGTGTGAGACATGGGTGGGGGCCTGGTGGAGGCTGCCCCTGCACTGCTGGGGGGTGGGGGTGGTGGGGAACATGCGTTGGACATGGGTGGGGCCTGCTGGCAGGTGCCCCACAGTGCTGGGGGGTGGGGGTGGTGGGAGACATGGGTGGGGGCCTGGTGGAGGCTGCCCCAGGTGGCTGGGGGGTGGGGGTGGTGTGAGACATGGGTGGGGGCCTGGTGGAGGCTGCCCCTGCACTGCTGGGGGGTGGGGGTGGTGGGAGACATGGTTGGGGGCCTGGTGGAGGCTGCCCCTGCACTGCTGGGGGGTGGGGGTGGTGGGAGACATGGGTAGGGGCCTGGTGGAGGCTGCCCCTGGTGACTGGGGGGTGGGGGTGCTGGGAGACATGGGTGGGGGCCTGGTGGAGGCTGCCCCTGGTGGCTGGGGGGTGGGGGTGCTGGGAGACATGGGTGGGGGCCTAGTGGTGGCTGCCCCTGCACTGCTGGGGGGTGGGGGTGGTGGGGAACATGCGTTGGACATGGGTGGGGCCTTCTGGCAGGTGCCCCACAGTGCTGGGGGGTGGGGGTGGTGGGGAACATGAGTTGGACATGGGTGGGGGTGGTGGGAGACATGGGTGGGGGCCTGGTGGAGGCTGCCCCTGGTGACTGGGGGGTAGGGGTGGTGGGAGACATGGGTGGGGGCCTGGTGGAGGCTGCCCCTGGTGACTGGGGGGGTGGGGGTGCTGGGAGACATGGGTGGGGGCCTGGTGGAGGCTGCCCATGGAGGCTGGGGGGTGGGGGTGCTGGGAGACATGGCTGGGGGCCTGGTGGTGGGTGCCCCTGCACTGCTGGGGGGTGGGGGTGGTGGGAGACATGGGTGGGGGCCTGTTGTAGGCTGCCCCTGGTGACTGGGGGGGTGGGGGTGGTGGGAGACATGGGTGGGGGCCTGGTGGAGGCTGCCCCTGGTGGCTGGGGGGTGGGGGTGGTGTGAGACATGGGTGGGGGCCTGGTGGAGGCTGCCCCTGCACTGCTGGGGGGTGGGGGTGGTGGGGAACATGCGCTGGACATGGGTGGGGCCTGCTGGCAGGTGCCCCACAGCGCTGGGGGATGGGGGTAGTGGGAGACATGGGTGGGGGCCTGGTGGAGGCTGCCCCTGGTGACTGGGGGTGTGGGGGTGGTGGGAGACATGGGTGGGGGCCTGGTGGAGGCTGCCCCTGGTGGCTGGGGGGTGGGGGTGCTGGGAGACATGGGTGGGGGCCTGGTGGAGGCTGCCCATGGAGGCTGGGGGGTGGGGGTGCTGGGAGACATGGCTGGGGGCCTGGTGGTGGGTGCCCCTGAACTGCTGGGGGGTGGGGGTGGTGGGAAACATGGGTGGGGGCCTGGTGGAGGCTGCCCCTGGTGGCTGGGGGCGTGGGGGTGGTGGGAGACATGGGTGGGGGCCTGGTGGAGGATGCCCCTGGTGACTGGGGGGTGGGGGTGGTGGGAGACATGGGTCGGATCCTGGTGGAGGCTGCCCCTGGTGACTGAGGGGGTGGGGGTGCTGGGAGACATGGGTGGGGGCCTGGTGGAGGCTGCCCCTGGTGGCTGGGGGGTGGGGGTGCTGGGAGACATGGGTGGGGGCCTGGTGGTGGCTGCCCCTGCACTGCTGGGGGGTGGGGGTGGTGGGGAACATGCGTTGGACATGGGTGGGGTCTGCTGGCAAGTGCCCCACAGTGCTGGGGGGTGGGGGTGGTGGGGAACATGAGTTGGACATGGGTGGGGGCCTGCTGGCAGGTGCCCCACGGTGCTGGGTGGTGGGGGTGGTGGGGAACATGAGTTGGACATGGGTGGGGGCCTGCTGGCAGGTGCCCCACGGTGCTGGGGAGTGGGGGTGGTGGGGAACATGAGTTGGACATGGGTGGAGGCCTGCTGGCAGGTGCCCCACAGTGCTGGGGGGTGGGGGTGCTGGGAGACATGGGTGGGGGCCTGGTGGTGGGTGCCCCTGCACTGCTGGGGGGTTTGGGTGGTGGGAGACATGGGTGGGGGCCTGGTGGAGGCTGCCCCTGGTGGCTGGGGGGTGGGGGTGGTGTGAGACATGGGTGGGGGCCTGGTGGAGGCTGCCCCTGCACTGCTGGGGGGTGGGGGTGGTGGGGAACATGCGTTGGACATGGGTGGGGCCTGCTGGGAGGTGCCCCACAGTGCTGGGGGGTGGGGGTGGTGGGAGACATGGGTGGGGGCCAGGTGGAGGCTGCCCCTGGTGGCTGGGGGGTGGGGGTGCTGGGAGACATGGGTGGGGGCCTGATGGTGGCTGCCCCTGCACTGCTGGGGGGTGGGGGTGGTGGGGAACATTCGTTGGACATGGGTGGCGTCTGCTGGCAGGTGCCCCACAGTGCTGGGGGGGTGGGGGTGGTGGGGAACATGAGTTGGACATGGGTGGGGGCCTGCTGGCAGGTGCCCCACAGTGCTGGGGGGTGGGGGTGGTGGGGAACATGAGTTGGACATGGGTGGGGGCCTGCTGGCAGGTGCCCCACGGTGCTGGGGGGTGGGGGTGGTGGGGAACATGAGTTGGACATGGGTGGGGGGCTGCTGGCAGGTGCCCCACAGTGCTGGGGGGTGGAGGTGCTGGGAGACATGGGTGGGGGCCTGGTGGAGGCTGCCCCTGGTGGCTGGGGGGTGTGGGTGCTGGGAGACATGGGTGAGGCCTGGTGGTGGGTGCCCCTGCACTGCTGGGGGGTGGGGGTGGTGGGAGACATGGGTGGGGGCCTGTTGTAGGCTGCCCCTGGTGACTGGGGGGGTGGGGGTGGTGGGAGACATGGGTGGGGGCCTGGTGGAGGCTGCCCCTGGTGGCTGGGGGGTGGGGGTGGTGTGAGACATGGGTGGGGGCCTGGTGGAGGCTGCCCCTGCACTGCTGGGGGGTGGGGGTGGTGGGGAACATGCGCTGGACATGGGTGGGGCCTGCTGGCAGGTGCCCCACAGCGCTGGGGGATGGGGGTAGTGGGAGACATGGGTGGGGGCCTGGTGGAGGCTGCCCCTGGTGACTGGGGGTGTGGGGGTGGTGGGAGACATGGGTGGGGGCCTGGTGGAGGCTGCCCCTGGTGGCTGGGGGGTGGGGGTGCTGGGAGACATGGGTGGGGGCCTGGTGGAGGCTGCCCCTGGTGGCTGGGGGGTGGGGGTGGTGGGGAACATGCATTGGACATGGGTGGGGGCCTGCTGGCAGGTGCCCCACAGTGCTGGGGGGTGGGGGTGGTGGGGAACATGAGTTGGACATGGGTGGGGGCCTGCTGGCAGGTGCCCCACGGCGCTGGGGGGTGGGGGTGGTCTGGAACATGAGTTGGACATGGGTGGGAGCCTGGTGGCAGGTGCCCCACAGTGCTGGGGGGTGGGGGTGGTGGGAGACATGGGTGGGGGCCTGGTGGAGGCTGCCCCTGGTGACTGGGGGGTGGGGGTGGTGGGAGACATGGGTGGGGGCCTGGTGGAGGCTGCCCCTGGTGACTGGGGGGGTGGGGGTGCTGGGAGACATGGGGGGGCTGGTGGAGGCTGCCCCTGGTGGCTGGGGGGTGGGGGTGCTGGGAGACATGGGTGGGGGCCTGGTGGTGGGTGCCCCTGCAATGCTGGGGGGTGGGGGTGGTGGGAAACATGGGTGGGGGCCTGGTGGAGGCTGCCCCTGATGACTGAGGGGGTGCGGGTAGTGGGAGACATGGCTGGGGGCCTGATGGAGGCTGCCCCTGGTGACTGGGGGGGTGGGGGTGGTGGGAGACATGGGTGGGGTCCTGGTGGAGGCTGCCCCTGGTGACTGGGGGGGTGGGGGTGCTGGGAGACATGGGTGGGGGCCTGGTGGAGGCTGCCCCTGGTGGCTGGGGGGTGGGGGTGCTGGGAGACATGGGTGGGGGCCTGGTGGTGGCTGCCCCTGCACTGCTGGGGGGTGGGGTTGGTGGGGAACATGCGTTGGACATGGGTGGGGGCTGCTGGCAAGTGCCCCACAGTGCTGGGGGGTGGGGGTGGTGGGGAACATGAGTTGGACATGGGTGGGGGCCTGCTGGCAGGTGCCCCACGGTGCTGGGGAGTGGGGTGGTGGATAACATGAGTTGGACATGGGTGGGGGCCTGCTAGCAGGTGCCCCACAGTGCTGGGTGGTGGGGGTGCTGGGAGACATGGGTGGGGGCCTGGTGGAGGCTGCCCCTGGTGGCTGGGGGGTGGGGGTGCTGGGAGACATGGGTGGGGGCCTGGTGGTGGCTGCCCTGGCACTGCTGGGGGGTGGGGGTGGTGGGGAACATGCGTTGGACATGGGTGGGGGCCTGCTGGCAGGTTCCCCACAGTGCTGGGGGGTGGAGGTTGTGGGGAACATGAGTTGGACATGGGTGGGGGCCTGCTGGCAGGTGCCCCACAGTGCTGGGGGGTGGGGGTGGTGGGGAACATGAGTTGGACATGGGTGGGGGCCTGCTGGCAGGTGCCCCACAGTGCTGGGGGGTGGGGGTGGGGGTGGTGGGAGACATGGGTGGGGGCCTGGTGGAGGCTGCCCCTGGTGGCTGGGGGGTGGGGGTGGTGTGAGACATGGGTGGGGGCCTGGTGGAGGCTGCCCCTGCACTGCTGGGGGGTGGGGGTGGTGGGAGACATGGGTGGGGGCCTGGTGGAGGCTGCCCCTGCACTGCTGGGGGGTGGGAGTGCTGGGAGACATGGGTGGGGGCCTGGTGGAGGCTGCCCCTGGTGGCTGGGGGGTGGGGTTGGTGGGAGACATGGTGGGGGCCTGGTGGAGGCTGCCCCTGGTGGCTGGGGGGTGGGGGTGCTGGGAGACATGGGTGGGGGCCTGGTGGTGGCTGCCCCTGCACTGCTGGGGAGTGGGGGTGGTGGGGAACATGCATTGGACATGGGTGGGGGCCTGCTGGCAGGTGCCCCACAGTGCTGGGGGGTGGGGGTGCTGGGAGACATGGGTGGGGACCTGGTGGAGGCTGCCCCTGCACTGCTGGGGGGTGGGGGTGGTGGGAGACATGGGTGGGGGCCTGGTGGTGGGTACCCCTGCACTGCTGGGGGGTGGGGGTGATGGTCGACATGGGTGGGGACCTGGTGGAGGCTGCCCCTGGTGACTGGGGGGTGTGGGTGGTGGGAGACATGGGTGGGGGCCTGGTGGAGGCTGCCCCTGGTGGCTGGGGGTTGGGGGTGCTGGGAGACATGGGTGGGGGCCTGGTGGTGGCTGCCCCTGCACTGCTGGAGGGTGGGGGTGGTGGGGAACATGCGTTGGACATGTGTGGGGGCCTGCTGGCAGGTGCCCCACAGTGCTGGGGGTGGGGGTGGTGGGGAACATGAGTTGGACATGGGTGGGGGCCTGCTGGCAGGTGCCCCACAGTGCTGGGGGTGGGGGTGGTGGGGAACATGAGTTGGACATGGGTGGCGGCCTGCTGGCAGTTGCCCCACAGTGCTGGGGGGTGGGGGTGGTGGGAGACATGGGTGGGGGCCTGGTGGAGGCTGCCCCTGGTGGCTGGGGGGTGGGGGTGGTGTGAGACATGGGTGGGGGCCTGGTGGAGGCTGCCCCTGGTGGTTGGTGCCCCTGCACTGCTGGGGGGTGGGGGTGGTGAGAGACATGGGTGGGGGCCTGGTGGAGGCTGCCCCTGGTGGCTGGGGGTGGTGTGAGACATGGGTGGGGGCCTGGTGGTGGCTGCCCCTGCACTGCTGGGGGGTGGGGGTGGTGGGTAACATGCGTTGGACATGGGTGGGGGCCTGCTGGCAGGTGCCCCACAGTGCTGGGGGGTGGGGGTGGTGGGGAACATGAGTTGGACATGGGTGGGGGCCTGCTGGCAGGTGCCCCACAGTGCTGGGGGGTGGGGGTGGTGGGGAACATGAGTTGGACATGGGTGGCGGCCTGCTGGCAGGTGACCCACAGTGCTGGGGGGTGGGGGTGGTGGCAGACATGGGTGGGGGCCTGGTGGTGGGTGCCCCTGCACTGCTGGGGGGTGGGGGTGGTGGTCGACATGGGTGGGGGCCTGGTGGAGGCTGCCCCTGGTGACTGGGGGGTGGTGGGAGACATGGGTGGGGGCCTGGTGGAGGCTGCCCCTGGTGGCTGGGGGGTAGGGGTGCTGGGGAACATGCGTTGGACATGGGTGGGGGCCTGCTGGCAGGTGCCCCACAGTGCTGGGGGGTGGGGGTGCTGGGAGACATGGGTGGGGACCTGGTGGAGGCTGCCCCTGCACTGCTGGGGGGTGGGGGTGGTGGGAGACATGGGTGGGGGCCTGGTGGTGGGTACCCCTGCACTGCTGGGGGGTGGGGGTGATGGTCGACATGGGTGGGGACCTGGTGGAGGCTGCCCCTGGTGACTGGGGGGTGTGGGTGGTGGGAGACATGGGTGGGGGCCTGGTGGAGGCTGCCCCTGGTGGCTGGGGGGTGGGGGTGCTGGGAGACATGGGTGGGGGCCTGGTGGTGGCTGCCCCTGCACTGCTGGAGGGTGGGGGTGGTGGGGAACATGCGTTGGACATGTGTGGGGGCCTGCTGGCAGGTGCCCCACAGTGCTGGGGGTGGGGGTGGTGGGGAACATGAGTTGGACATGGGTGGGGGCCTGCTGGCAGGTGCCCCACAGTGCTGGGGGTGGGGGTGGTGGGGAACATGAGTTGGACATGGGTGGCGGCCTGCTGGCAGTTGCCCCACAGTGCTGGGGGGTGGGGGTGGTGGGAGACATGGGTGGGGGCCTGGTGGAGGCTGCCCCTGGTGGCTGGGGGGTGGGGGTGGTGTGAGACATGGGTGGGGGCCTGGTGGAGGCGGCCCCTGGTGGTTGGTGCCCCTGCACTGCTGGGGGGTGGGGGTGGTGAGAGACATGGGTGGGGGCCTGGTGGAGGCTGCCCCTGGTGGCTGGGGGTGGTGTGAGACATGGGTGGGGGCCTGGTGGTGGCTGCCCCTGCACTGCTGGGGGGTGGGGGTGGTGGGTAACATGCGTTGGACATGGGTGGGGGCCTGCTGGCAGGTGCCCCACAGTGCTGGGGGGTGGGGGTGGTGGGGAACATGAGTTGGACATGGGTGGGGGCCTGCTGGCAGGTGCCCCACAGTGCTGGGGGGTGGGGGTGGTGGGGAACATGAGTTGGACATGGGTGGCGGCCTGCTGGCAGGTGACCCACAGTGCTGGGGGGTGGGGGTGGTGGCAGACATGGGTGGGGGCCTGGTGGTGGGTGCCCCTGCACTGCTGGGGGGTGGGGGTGGTGGTCGACATGGGTGGGGGCCTGGTGGAGGCTGCCCCTGGTGACTGGGGGGTGGTGGGAGACATGGGTGGGGGCCTGGTGGAGGCTGCCCCTGGTGGCTGGGGGGTAGGGGTGCTGGGGAACATGCGTTGGACATGGGTGGGGGCCTGCTGGCAGGTGCCCCACAGTGCTGGGGGGTGGGGGTGCTGGGAGACATGGGTGGGGACCTGGTGGAGGCTGCCCCTGCACTGCTGGGGGGTGGGGGTGGTGGGAGACATGGGTGGGGGCCTGGTGGTGGGTACCCCTGCACTGCTGGGGGGTGGGGGTGATGGTCGACATGGGTGGGGACCTGGTGGAGGCTGCCCCTGGTGACTGGGGGGTGTGGGTGGTGGGAGACATGGGTGGGGGCCTGGTGGAGGCTGCCCCTGGTGGCTGGGGGGTGGGGGTGCTGGGAGACATGGGTGGGGGCCTGGTGGTGGCTGCCCCTGCACTGCTGGAGGGTGGGGGTGGTGGGGAACATGCGTTGGACATGTGTGGGGGCCTGCTGGCAGGTGCCCCACAGTGCTGGGGGTGGGGGTGGTGGGGAACATGAGTTGGACATGGGTGGGGGCCTGCTGGCAGGTGCCCCACAGTGCTGGGGGTGGGGGTGGTGGGGAACATGAGTTGGACATGGGTGGCGGCCTGCTGGCAGTTGCCCCACAGTGCTGGGGGGTGGGGGTGGTGGGAGACATGGGTGGGGGCCTGGTGGAGGCTGCCCCTGGTGGCTGGGGGGTGGGGGTGGTGTGAGACATGGGTGGGGGCCTGGTGGAGGCGGCCCCTGGTGGTTGGTGCCCCTGCACTGCTGGGGGGTGGGGGTGGTGAGAGACATGGGTGGGGGCCTGGTGGAGGCTGCCCCTGGTGGCTGGGGGTGGTGTGAGACATGGGTGGGGGCCTGGTGGTGGCTGCCCCTGCACTGCTGGGGGGTGGGGGTGGTGGGTAACATGCGTTGGACATGGGTGGGGGCCTGCTGGCAGGTGCCCCACAGTGCTGGGGGGTGGGGGTGGTGGGGAACATGAGTTGGACATGGGTGGGGGCCTGCTGGCAGGTGCCCCACAGTGCTGGGGGGTGGGGGTGGTGGGGAACATGAGTTGGACATGGGTGGCGGCCTGCTGGCAGGTGACCCACAGTGCTGGGGGGTGGGGGTGGTGGCAGACATGGGTGGGGGCCTGGTGGTGGGTGCCCCTGCACTGCTGGGGGGTGGGGGTGGTGGTCGACATGGGTGGGGGCCTGGTGGAGGCTGCCCCTGGTGACTGGGGGGTGGTGGGAGACATGGGTGGGGGCCTGGTGGAGGCTGCCCCTGGTGGCTGGGGGGTAAGGGTGCTGGGGAACATGCGTTGGACATGGGTGGGAGCCTGCTGGCAGGTGCCCCACAGTGCTGGGGGGTGAGGGTGGTGGGGAACATGGGTTGGACATGGGTGGGGGCCTGCTGGCAGGTGCCCCACAGTGCTGGGGGGTGGGGGTGGTGGGAAACATGAGTTGGACATGGGTGGGGGCCTGCTGGCAGGTGCCCCACAGTGCTGGGGGGTGGGGGTGGTGGGAGACATGGGTGGGGGCCTGGTGGACGCTGCCCCTGGTGGCTGGGGGGTGGGGGTGGTGTGAGACATGGGTGGGGGCCTGGTGGAGGCTGCCCCTGGTGTTGGGTGCCCCTGCACTGCTGGGGGGTGGGGGTGGTGGGAGACATGGGTGGGGGCCTGGTGGAGGCTGCCCCTGGTGGCTGGGGGGTGGGGGTGGTGTGAGACATGGGTGGGGGCCTGGTGGAGGCTGCCCCTGGTGTTGGGTGCCCCTGCACTGCTGGGGGGTGGGGGTGGTGGGAGACATGGGTGGGGGCCTGGTGGAGGCTGCCCCTGCACTGCTGGGGGGTGGGGGTGGTGGGTACATGGGTGGGGGCCTGCTGGCACGTGCCCCACAGTGCTGGGGGTGGGGGTGGTGGGGAACATGAGTTGGACATGGGTGGGGGCCTGCTGGCAGGTGCCCCACGGTGCTGGGGGGTGGGGTGGTGGGGAACATGAGTTGGACATGGGTGGGGGCCTGCTGGCAGGTGCCCCACAGTGCTGGGGGGTGGGGGTGCTGGGAGACATGGGTGGGGGCCTGGAGGAGGCTGCCCCTGGTGGCTGGGGGGTGGGGGTGCTGGGAGACATGGGTGGGGGCCTGGTGGAGGCTGCCCCTGGTGGTGGGTGCCCCTGCACTGCTGGGGGGTGGGGGTGGTGGGAGACATGGGTGGGGGCCTGGTGGAGGCTGCCCCTGGTGGCTGGGGGCTGGGGGTTGTGTGAGACATGGGTGGGGGCCTGGTGGAGGCTGCCCCTGCACTGCTGGGGGGTGGGGGTGGTGGGGAACATGCGTTGGACATGGGTGGGGCCTGCTGGCAGGTGCCCCACAGTGCTGGGGGGTGGGGGTGGTGGGAGACATGGGTGGGGGCCTGGTGGAGGCTGCCCCAGGTGGCTGGGGGGTGGGGGTGGTGTGAGACATGGGTGGGGGCCTGGTGGAGGCTGCCCCTGCACTGCTGGGGGGTGGGGGTGGTGGGAGACATGGTTGGGGGCCTGGTGGAGGCTGCCCCTGCACTGCTGGGGGGTGGGGGTGGTGGGAGACATGGGTAGGGGCCTGGTGGAGGCTGCCCCTGGTGACTGGGGGGTGGGGGTGCTGGGAGACATGGGTGGGGGCCTGGTGGAGGCTGCCCCTGGTGGCTGGGGGGTGGGGGTGCTGGGAGACATGGGTGGGGGCCTAGTGGTGGCTGCCCCTGCACTGCTGGGGGGTGGGGGTGGTGGGGAACATGCGTTGGACATGGGTGGGGCCTTCTGGCAGGTGCCCCACAGTGCTGGGGGGTGGGGGTGGTGGGGAACATGAGTTGGACATGGGTGGGGGCCTGCTGGCAGGTGCCCCACAGTGCTGGGGGGTGGGGGTGGTGGGAGACATGGGTGGGGGCCTGGTGGAGGCTGCCCCTGCACTGCTGGGGGGTGGGGTGGTGGGAGACATGGGTGGGGGCCTGGTGGTGGGTGCCCCTGCACTGCTGGGGGGTGGGGGTGGTGGGAGACATGGGTGGGGGCCTGGTGGAGGCTGCCCCTGGTGACTGGGGGGTGGGAGTGGTGTGAGACATGGGTGGGGGCCTGGTGGAGGCTGCCCCTGCACTGCTGGGGCGTGGGGGTGGTTTGGAACATGAGTTGGACATGGGTGGGGGCCTGCTGGCAGGTGCCCCACGGTGCTGGGGGGTGGGGGTGGTGGGGAACATGAGTTGGACATGGGTGGGGGGCTGCTGGCAGGTGCCCCACAGTGCTGGGGGGTGGAGGTGCTGGGAGACATGGGTGGGGGCCTGGTGGAGGCTGCCCCTGGTGGCTGGGGGGTGTGGGTGCTGGGAGACATGGGTGAGGCCTGGTGGTGGGTGCCCCTGCACTGCTGGGGGGTGGGGGTGGTGGGAGACATGGGTGGGGGCCTGTTGTAGGCTGCCCCTGGTGACTGGGGGGGTGGGGGGGGTGGGAGACATGGGTGGGGGCCTGGTGGAGGCTGCCCCTGGTGGCTGGGGGGTGGGGGTGGTGTGAGACATGGGTGGGGGCCTGGTGGAGGCTGCCCCTGCACTGCTGGGGGGTGGGGGTGGTGGGGAACATGCGCTGGACATGGGTGGGGCCTGCTGGCAGGTGCCCCACAGCGCTGGGGGATGGGGGTAGTGGGAGACATGGGTGGGGGCCTGGTGGAGGCTGCCCCTGGTGACTGGGGGTGTGGGGGTGGTGGGAGACATGGGTGGGGGCCTGGTGGAGGCTGCCCCTGGTGGCTGGGGGGTGGGGGTGCTGGGAGACATGGGTGGGGGCCTGGTGGAGGCTGCCCCTGGTGGCTGGGGGGTGGGGGTGGTGGGGAACATGCATTGGACATGGGTGGGGGCCTGCTGGCAGGTGCCCCACAGTGCTGGGGGGTGGGGGTGGTGGGGAACATGAGTTGGACATGGGTGGGGGCCTGCTGGCAGGTGCCCCACGGCGCTGGGGGGTGGGGGTGGTCTGGAACATGAGTTGGACATGGGTGGGAGCCTGGTGGCAGGTGCCCCACAGTGCTGGGGGGTGGGGGTGGTGGGAGACATGGGTGGGGGCCTGGTGGAGGCTGCCCCTGGTGACTGGGGGGGTGGGGGTGGTGGGAGACATGGGTGGGGGCCTGGTGGAGGCTGCCCCTGGTGACTGGGGGGGTGGGGGTGCTGGGAGACATGGGGGGGCTGGTGGAGGCTGCCCCTGGTGGCTGGGGGGTGGGGGTGCTGGGAGACATGGGTGGGGGCCTGGTGGTGGGTGCCCCTGCAATGCTGGGGGGTGGGGGTGGTGGGAAACATGGGTGGGGGCCTGGTGGAGGCTGCCCCTGATGACTGAGGGGGTGCGGGTAGTGGGAGACATGGCTGGGGGCCTGATGGAGGCTGCCCCTGGTGACTGGGGGGTGGGGGTGGTGGGAGACATGGGTGGGGTCCTGGTGGAGGCTGCCCCTGGTGACTGGGGGGGTGGGGGTGCTGGGAGACATGGGTGGGGGCCTGGTGGAGGCTGCCCCTGGTGGCTGGGGGGTGGGGGTGCTGGGAGACATGGGTGGGGGCCTGGTGGTGGCTGCCCCTGCACTGCTGGGGGGTGGGGTTGGTGGGGAACATGCGTTGGACATGGGTGGGGGCTGCTGGCAAGTGCCCCACAGTGCTGGGGGGTGGGGGTGGTGGGGAACATGAGTTGGACATGGGTGGGGGCCTGCTGGCAGGTGCCCCACGGTGCTGGGGAGTGGGGTGGTGGATAACATGAGTTGGACATGGGTGGGGGCCTGCTAGCAGGTGCCCCACAGTGCTGGGTGGTGGGGGTGCTGGGAGACATGGGTGGGGGCCTGGTGGAGGCTGCCCCTGGTGGCTGGGGGGTGGGGGTGCTGGGAGACATGGGTGGGGGCCTGGTGGTGGCTGCCCTGGCACTGCTGGGGGGTGGGGGTGGTGGGGAACATGCGTTGGACATGGGTGGGGGCCTGCTGGCAGGTTCCCCACAGTGCTGGGGGGTGGAGGTGGTGGGGAACATGAGTTGGACATGGGTGGGGGCCTGCTGGCAGGTGCCCCACAGTGCTGGGGGGTGGGGGTGGTGGGGAACATGAGTTGGACATGGGTGGGGGCCTGCTGGCAGGTGCCCCACAGTGCTGGGGGGTGGGGGTGGGGGTGGTGGGAGACATGGGTGGGGGCCTGGTGGAGGCTGCCCCTGGTGGCTGGGGGGTGGGGGTGGTGTGAGACATGGGTGGGGGCCTGGTGGAGGCTGCCCCTGCACTGCTGGGGGGTGGGGGTGGTGGGAGACATGGGTGGGGGCCTGGTGGAGGCTGCCCCTGCACTGCTGGGGGGTGGGAGTGCTGGGAGACATGGGTGGGGGCCTGGTGGAGGCTGCCCCTGGTGGCTGGGGGGTGGGGTTGGTGGGAGACATGGTGGGGGCCTGGTGGAGGCTGCCCCTGGTGGCTGGGGGGTGGGGGTGCTGGGAGACATGGGTGGGGGCCTGGTGGTGGCTGCCCCTGCACTGCTGGGGAGTGGGGGTGGTGGGGAACATGCGTTGGACATGGGTGGGGGCCTGCTGGCAGGTGCCCCACAGTGCTGGGGGGTGGGGGTGCTGGGAGACATGGGTGGGGACCTGGTGGAGGCTGCCCCTGCACTGCTGGGGGGTGGGGGTGGTGGGAGACATGGGTGGGGGCCTGGTGGTGGGTACCCCTGCACTGCTGGGGGGTGGGGGTGATGGTCGACATGGGTGGGGACCTGGTGGAGGCTGCCCCTGGTGACTGGGGGGTGTGGGTGGTGGGAGACATGGGTGGGGGCCTGGTGGAGGCTGCCCCTGGTGGCTGGGGGGTGGGGGTGCTGGGAGACATGGGTGGGGGCCTGGTGGTGGCTGCCCCTGCACTGCTGGAGGGTGGGGGTGGTGGGGAACATGCATTGGACATGTGTGGGGGCCTGCTGGCAGGTGCCCCACAGTGCTGGGGGTGGGGGTGGTGGGGAACATGAGTTGGACATGGGTGGGGGCCTGCTGGCAGGTGCCCCACAGTGCTGGGGGTGGGGGTGGTGGGGAACATGAGTTGGACATGGGTGGCGGCCTGCTGGCAGTTGCCCCACAGTGCTGGGGGGTGGGGGTGGTGGGAGACATGGGTGGGGGCCTGGTGGAGGCTGCCCCTGGTGGCTGGGGGGTGGGGGTGGTGTGAGACATGGGTGGGGGCCTGGTGGAGGCTGCCCCTGGTGGTTGGTGCCCCTGCACTGCTGGGGGGTGGGGGTGGTGAGAGACATGGGTGGGGGCCTGGTGGAGGCTGCCCCTGGTGGCTGGGGGTGGTGTGAGACATGGGTGGGGGCCTGGTGGTGGCTGCCCCTGCACTGCTGGGGGGTGGGGGTGGTGGGTAACATGCGTTGGACATGGGTGGGGGCCTGCTGGCAGGTGCCCCACAGTGCTGGGGGGTGGGGGTGGTGGGGAACATGAGTTGGACATGGGTGGGGGCCTGCTGGCAGGTGCCCCACAGTGCTGGGGGGTGGGGGTGGTGGGGAACATGAGTTGGACATGGGTGGCGGCCTGCTGGCAGGTGACCCACAGTGCTGGGGGGTGGGGGTGGTGGCAGACATGGGTGGGGGCCTGGTGGTGGGTGCCCCTGCACTGCTGGGGGGTGGGGGTGGTGGTCGACATGGGTGGGGGCCTGGTGGAGGCTGCCCCTGGTGACTGGGGGGTGGTGGGAGACATGGGTGGGGGCCTGGTGGAGGCTGCCCCTGGTGGCTGGGGGGTAGGGGTGCTGGGGAACATGCGTTGGACATGGGTGGGGGCCTGCTGGCAGGTGCCCCACAGTGCTGGGGGGTGGGGGTGCTGGGAGACATGGGTGGGGACCTGGTGGAGGCTGCCCCTGCACTGCTGGGGGGTGGGGGTGGTGGGAGACATGGGTGGGGGCCTGGTGGTGGGTACCCCTGCACTGCTGGGGGGTGGGGGTGATGGTCGACATGGGTGGGGACCTGGTGGAGGCTGCCCCTGGTGACTGGGGGGTGTGGGTGGTGGGAGACATGGGTGGGGGCCTGGTGGAGGCTGCCCCTGGTGGCTGGGGGGTGGGGGTGCTGGGAGACATGGGTGGGGGCCTGGTGGTGGCTGCCCCTGCACTGCTGGAGGGTGGGGGTGGTGGGGAACATGCGTTGGACATGTGTGGGGGCCTGCTGGCAGGTGCCCCACAGTGCTGGGGGTGGGGGTGGTGGGGAACATGAGTTGGACATGGGTGGGGGCCTGCTGGCAGGTGCCCCACAGTGCTGGGGGTGGGGGTGGTGGGGAACATGAGTTGGACATGGGTGGCGGCCTGCTGGCAGTTGCCCCACAGTGCTGGGGGGTGGGGGTGGTGGGAGACATGGGTGGGGGCCTGGTGGAGGCTGCCCCTGGTGGCTGGGGGGTGGGGGTGGTGTGAGACATGGGTGGGGGCCTGGTGGAGGCTGCCCCTGGTGGTTGGTGCCCCTGCACTGCTGGGGGGTGGGGGTGGTGAGAGACATGGGTGGGGGCCTGGTGGAGGCTGCCCCTGGTGGCTGGGGGTGGTGTGAGACATGGGTGGGGGCCTGGTGGTGGCTGCCCCTGCACTGCTGGGGGGTGGGGGTGGTGGGTAACATGCGTTGGACATGGGTGGGGGCCTGCTGGCAGGTGCCCCACAGTGCTGGGGGGTGGGGGTGGTGGGGAACATGAGTTGGACATGGGTGGGGGCCTGCTGGCAGGTGCCCCACAGTGCTGGGGGGTGGGGGTGGTGGGGAACATGAGTTGGACATGGGTGGCGGCCTGCTGGCAGGTGACCCACAGTGCTGGGGGGTGGGGGTGGTGGCAGACATGGGTGGGGGCCTGGTGGTGGGTGCCCCTGCACTGCTGGGGGGTGGGGGTGGTGGTCGACATGGGTGGGGGCCTGGTGGAGGCTGCCCCTGGTGACTGGGGGGTGGTGAGAGACATGGGTGGGGGCCTGGTGGAGGCTGCCCCTGGTGGCTGGGGGGTAGGGGTGCTGGGGAACATGCGTTGGACATGGGTGGGAGCCTGCTGGCAGGTGCCCCACAGTGCTGGGGGGTGAGGGTGGTGGGGAACATGGGTTGGACATGGGTGGGGGCCTGCTGGCAGGTGCCCCACAGTGCTGGGGGGTGGGGGTGGTGGGAAACATGAGTTGGACATGGGTGGGGGCCTGCTGGCAGGTGCCCCACAGTGCTGGGGGGTGGGGGTGGTGGGAGACATGGGTGGGGGCCTGGTGGAGGCTGCCCCAGGTGGCTGGGGGGTGGGGGTGGTGTGAGACATGGGTGGGGGCCTGGTGGAGGCTGCCCCTGCACTGCTGGGGGGTGGGGGTGGTGGGAGACATGGGTGGGGGCCTGGTGGAGGGTGCCCCAGCACTGCTGGGGGGTGGGGGTGGTGGGAGACATGGGTGGGGGCCTGGTGGAGGCTGCCCCTGGTGACTGGGGGGTGGGGGTGCTGGGAGACATGGGTGGGGCCTGGTGGAGGCTGCCCCTGGTGGCTGGGGGGTGGGGGTGCTGGGAGACAGGGGTGGGGGCCTAGTGGTGGCTGCCCCTGCACTGCTGGGGGGTGGGGGTGGTGGGGAACATGCGTTGGACATGGGTGGGGCCTGCTGGCAGGTGCCCCACAGTGCTGGGGGGTGGGGGTGGTGGGGAACATGAGTTGGACATGGGTGGGGGCCTGCTGGCAGGTGCCCCACAGTGCTGGGGGTGGGGGTGGTGGGAGACATGGGTGGGGGCCTGGTGGAGGCTGCCCCTGCACTGCTGGGGGGTGGGGTGGTGGGAGACATGGGTGGGGGCCTGGTGGTGGGTGCCCCTGCACTGCTGGGGGTGGGGGTGGTGGGAGACATGGGTGGGGGCCTGGTGGAGGCTGCCCCTGCACTGCTGGGGGGTGGGGGTGGTGGGAGACATGGGTGGGGGCCTGGTGGAGGCTGCCCCTGGTGACTGGGGGGTGGGGGTGGTGGGAGACATGGGTGGGGGCCTGGTGGAGGCTGCCCATGGAGCGTGGGGGGTGGGGGTGCTGGGAGACATGGGTGGGGGCCTGGTGGTGGGTGCCCCTGCACTGCTGGGGGGTGGGGGTGGTGGGAAACATGGGTGGGGGCCTGGTGGAGGCTGCCCCTGGTGACTGGGGGCGTGGGGGTGGTGGGAGACATGGGTGGGGGCCTGGTGGAGGATGCCCCTGGTGACTGGGGGGGTGGGGGTGGTGGGAGACATGGGTCGGGTCCTGGTGGAGGCTGCCCCTGGTGACTGGGGGGTGGGGGTGCTGGGAGACATGGGTGGGGGCCTGGTGGAGGCTGCCCCTGGTGGCTGGGGGGTGGGGGTGCTGGGAGACATGGGTGGGGGCCTGGTGGTGGCTGCCCCTGCACTGCTGGGGAGTGGGGGTGGTGGGGAACATGCGTTGGACATGGGTGGGGTCTGCTGGCAAGTGCCCCACAGTGCTGGGGGTGGGGGTGGTGGGGAACATGAGTTGGACATGGGTGGGGGCCTGCTGGCAGGTGCCCCACAGTGCTGGGGCGCGGGGGTGGTGGGGAACATGAGTTGGACATGGGTGGGGGCCTGCTGGCAGATGCCCCACGGTGCTGGGGAGTGGGGGTGGTGGGGAACATGAGTTGGACATGGGTGGAGGCCTGCTGGCAGGTGCCCCACAGTGCTGGGGGGTGGGGGTGCTGGGAGACATGGGTGGGGGCCTGGTGGTGGGTGCCCCTGCACTGCTGGGGGGTTTGGGTGGTGGGAGACATGGGTGGGGGCCTGGTGGAGGCTGCCCCTGGTGGCTGGGGGGTGGGGGTGGTGTGAGACATGGGTGGGGGCCTGGTGGAGGCTGCCCCTGCACTGCTGGGGGGTGGGGGTGGTGGGGAACATGCGTTGGACATGGGTGGGGCCTGCTGGCAGGTGCCCCACAGTGCTGGGGCGTGGGGGTGGTGGGAGACATGGGTGGGGGCCTGGTGGAGGCTGCCCCTGGTGACTGGGGGGGTGGGGGTGGTGGGAGACATGGGTGGGGGCCTGGTGGAGGCTGCCCCTGGTGGCTGAGGGGTGGGGGTGCTGGGAGACATGGGTGGGGGCCTGATGGTGGCTGCCCCTGCACTGCTGGGGGGTGGGGGTGGTGGGGAACATGCATTGGACATGGGTGGCGTCTGCTGGCAGGTGCCCCACAGTGCTGGGGGGTGGGGGTGGTGGGGAACATGAGTTGGACATGGGTGGGGGCCTGCTGGCAGGTGCCCCACAGTGCTGGGGGGTGGGGGTGGTGGGGAACATGAGTTGGACATGGGTGGGGGCCTGCTGGCAGGTGCCCCACGGTGCTGGGGGGTGGGGGTGGTGGGGAACATGAGTTGGACATGGGTGGGGGGCTGCTGGCAGGTGCCCCACAGTGCTGGGGGGTGGAGGTGCTGGGAGACATGGGTGGGGGCCTGGTGGAGGCTGCCCCTGGTGGCTGGGGGGTGGGGGTGCTGGGAGACATGGGTGAGGCCTGGTGGTGGGTGCCCCTGCACAGCTGGGGGGTGGGGGTGGTGGGAGACATGGGTGGGGGCCTGTTGGAGGCTGCCCCTGGTGACTGGGGGGGTGGGGGTGGTGGGAGACATGGGGTGGGGGCCTGGTGGAGGCTGCCCCTGGTGGCTGGGGGGTGGGGGTGGTGTGAGACATGGGTGGGGGCCTGGTGGAGGCTGCCCCTGCACTGCTGGGGGGTGGGGGTGGTGGGGAACATGCACTGGACATGGGTGGGGCCTGCTGGCAGGTGCCCCACAGCGCTGGGGGATGGGGGTAGTGGGAGACATGGGTGGGGGCCTGGTGGAGGCTGCCCCTGGTGACTGGGGGTGTGGGGGTGGTGGGAGACATGGGTGGGGGCCTGGTGGAGGCTGCCCCTGGTGGCTGGGGGGTGGGGGTGCTGGGAGACATGGGTGGGGGCCTGGTGGAGGCTGCCCCTGGTGGCTGCGGGGTGGGGGTGGTGGGGAACATGCGTTGGACATGGGTGGGGGCCTGCTGGCAGGTGCCCCACAGTGCTGGGGGGTGGGGGTGGTGGGGAACATGAGTTGGACATGGGTGGGGGCCTGCTGGCAGGTGCCCCACAGTGCTGGGGGGTGGGGGTGGTCTGGAACATGAGTTGGACATGGGTGGGAGCCTGTTGGCAGGTGCCCCACAGTGCTGGGGGTGGGGGTGGTGGGAGACATGGGTGGGGGCCTGGTGGAGGCTGCCCCTGGTGACTGGGGGGGTGGGGGTGGTGGGAGACATGGGTGGGGGCCTGGTGGAGGCTGCCCCTGGTGACTGGGGGGTGGGGGTGCTGGGAGACATGGGGGGGCCTGGTGGAGGCTGCCCCTGGTGGCTGGGGGGGGGTGGGTGCTGGGAGACATGGGTGGGGGCCTGGTGGTGGGTGCCCCTGCACTGCTGGGGGGTGGGGGGTGGTGGGAAACATGGGTGGGGGCCTGGTGGAGGCTTCCCCTGGTGACTGAGGGGGTGCGGGTAGTGGGAGACATGGGTGGGGGCCTGGTGGAGGCTGCCCCTGGTGACTGGGGGGTGGGGGTGGTGGGAGACATGGGTGGGGTCCTGGTGGAGGCTGCCCCTGGTGACTGGGGGGTGGGGGTGCTGGGAGACATGGGTGGGGGCCTGGTGGAGGCTGCCCCTGGTGGCTGGGGGTGGGGGTGCTGGGAGACATGGGTGGGGGCCTGGTGGTGGCTGCCCCTGCACTGCTGGGGGGTGGGGTTGGTGGGGAACATGCGTTGGACATGGGTGGGGTCTGCTGGCAAGTGCCCCACAGTGCTGGGGGGGTGGGGGTGGTGGGGAACATGAGTTGGACATGGGTGGGGGCCTGCTGGCAGGTGCCCCACGGTGCTGGGGAGTGGGGTGGTGGATAACATGAGTTGGAAATGGGTGGGGGCATGCTAGCAGGTGCCCCACAGTGCTGGGTGGTGGGGGTGCTGGCAGACATGGGTGGGGGCCTGGTGGAGGCTGCCCCTGGTGGCTGGGGGGTGGGGGTGCTGGGAGACATGGGTGGGGGCCTGGTGGTGGCTGCCCCTGCACTGCTGGGGGGTGGGGGTGGTGGGGAACATGCGTTGGACATGGGTGGGGGCCTGCTGGCAGGTTCCCCACAGTGCTGGGGGTGGGGGTGGTGGGGAACATGAGTTGGACATGGGTGGGGGCCTGCTGGCAGGTGCCCCACAGTGCTGGGGGGTGGGGGTGGTGGGGAACATGAGTTGGACATGGGTGGGGGCCTGCTGGCAGGTGCCCCACAGTGCTGGGGGGTGGGGGTGGTGGGAGACATGGGTGGGGGCCTGGTGGAGGCTGCCCCTGGTGGCTTGGGGGTGGGGGTGGTGTGAGACATGGGTGGGGGCCTGGTGGAGGCTGCCCCTGCACTGCTGGGGGGTGGGGGTGGTGGGAGACATTGGTGGGGGCCTGGTGGAGGCTGCCCCTGCACTGCTGGGGGGTATGGGTGGTGGGAGACATGGGTGGGGGCCTGGTGGAGGCTGCCCCTGGTGACTGGGGGGGTGGGAGTGCTGGGAGACATGGGTGGGGGCCTGGTGGAGGCTGCCCCTGGTGGCTGGGGGGTGGGGTTGGTGGGAGACATGGGTGGGGGCCTGGTGGAGGCTGCACCTGTTGGCTGGGGGGTGGGGGTGCTGGGAGACATGGGTGGGGCCTGGTGGTGGCTGCCCCAGCACTGCTGGGGAGTGGGGGTGGTGGGGAACATGCGTTGGACATGGGTGGGGGCCTGCTGGCAGGTGCCCCACAGTGCTGGGGGGTGGGGGTGGTGGGGAACATAAGTTGGACATGGGTGGGGGCCTGCTGGCAGGTGCCCCACAGTGCTGGGGGTGGGGGTGGAGGGAGACATGGGTGGGGGCCTGGTGGTGGGTGCCCCTGCACTGCTGGGGGGTGGGGGTGGTGGTCGACATGGGTGGGGACCTGGTGGAGGCTGCCCCTGGTGACTGGGGCGTGGGTGTGGTGGGAGACATGGGTGGGGGCCTGGTGGAGGCTGCCCCTGGTGGCTGGGGGGTGGGGGTGCTGGGAGACATGGGTGGGGGCCTGGTGGTGGCTGCCCCTGCACTGCTGGAGGGTGGGGGTGGTGGGGAACATGCGTTGGACATGGGTGGGGGCCTGCTGGCAGGTGCCCCACAGTGCTGGGGGGTGGGGGTGGTGGGGAACATGAGTTGGACATGGGTGGGGGCCTGCTGGCAGGTGCCCCACAGTGCTGGGGGTGGGGGTGGTGGGGAACATGAGTTGGACATGGGTGGCGGCCTGCTGGCAGTTGCCCCACAGTGCTAGGGGGTGGGGGTGGTGGGAGACATGGGTGGGGGCCTGGTGGAGGCTGCCCCTGGTGGCTGGGGGGTGGGGGTGGTGTGAGACATGGGTGGGGGCCTGGTGGAGGCTGCCCTTGCACTGCTGGGGGGTGGGGGTGCTGGGAGACATGGGTGGGGGCCTGGTGGAGGCTGCCCCTGGTGGCTGGGGGTGGGGGTGCTGGGAGACATGGGTGGGGGCCTGGTGGAGGCTGCCCCTGGTGGTGGGCGCCCCTGCACTGCTGGGGGGTGGGGGTGGTGGGAGACATGGGTGGGGGCCTGGTGGAGGCTGCCCCTGGTGGCTGGGGGGTGGGGGTGCTGGGAGACATGGGTGGGGGCCTGGTGGTGGCTGCCCCTGCACTGCTGGGGGGTGGGGGTGGTGGGGAACATGCGTTGGACATGGGTGGGGGCCTGCTGGCAGGTGCCCCACAGTGCTGGGGGGTGGGGGTGGTGGGGAACATGAGTTGGACATGGGGTGGAGGCCTGCTGGCAGGTGCCCCACGGTGCTGGGGGGTGGGAGTGGTGGGGAACATGAGTTGGACATGGGTGGGGGCCTGCTGGCAGATGCCCCACAGTGTTGGGGGGTGGGGGTGGTGGGGAACATGAGTTGGACATGGGTTGGGGCATGCTGGCAGGTGCCCCACACTGCTGGGGGGTGGGGGTGGTGGGAGACATGGGTGGGGGCCTGGTGGAGGCTGCCCCTGGTGGCTGGGGGGTGGGGGTGGTGTGAGACATGGGTGGGGGCCTGGTGGAGGCTGCCCCTGCACTGCTGGGGGTGGGGGTGGTGGGAGACATGGGTGGGGGCCTGGTGGAGGCTGCCCCTGCACTGCTGCGGGGTGGGGGTGGTGGGAGACATTGGTGGGGGCCTGGTGGAGGCTGCCCCTGGTGACTGGGGGGGTGGGGGTGCTGGGACACATTGGTGGGGGCCTGGTGGAGGCTGCCACTGGTGGCTGAGGGGTGGGGGTGCTCGGAGACATGGGTGGGGGCCTGGAAGTGGCTGCCCCTGCACTGCTGGGGGGTGGGGGTGGTGGGGAACATGCATTGGACATGGGTGGGGCCTGCTGGCAGGTGCCCCACAGTGCTGGGGGTGGGGGTGGTGGGGAACATGAGTTGGACATGGGTGGGGGCCTGCTGGCAGGTGCCCCACAGTGCTGGGGGGTGGGGGCCTGGTGGAGGCTGCCCCTGCAGAGCTGGGGGGTGGGGTGGTGGGAGACATGGGTGGGGGCCTGGTGGTGGGTGCCCCTGCACTGCTTGGGGGTGGGGGTGGTGGGAGACATGGGTGGGGGCCTGGTGGAGGCTGCCCCTGGTGACTGGGGGGTGGGGGTGGTGTGAGACATGGGTGGGGGCCTGGTGGAGGTTGCCCCTGCACTGCTGGGGGGTGGGGGTAGTGGGAGACATGGGTGGGGGCCTGGTGGAGGCTGCCCCTGGTGACTGGGGGGGTGGGGGTGGTGGTAGACATGGGTGGGGGCCTGGTGGAGGCTGCCCCTGGTGACTGGGGGGGTGGGGGTGCGGGGAGACATGGGTGGGGGCCTGGTGGAGGCTGCCCCTGGTGGCTGGGGGGTGGGGGTGCTGGGAGACATGGGTGGGGGCCTGGTGGTGGGTGCCCCTGCACTGCTGGGGGGTGGGGTGGTGGGAAACATGGGTGGGGGCCTGGTGGAGGCTGCCCCTGGTGACTGGGGGGGTGGGGGTGGTGGGAGACATTGGTGGTGGCCTGGTGGAGGCTGCCCCTGGTGACTGGGGGTGTGGGGGTGGTGGGAGACATGGGTGGGGTCCTGGTGGAGGCTGCCCCTGGTGACTGGGGGGGTAGGGGTGCTGGGAGACATGGGTGGGGGCCTGGTGGAGGCTGCCCCTGGTGGCTGGGGGGTGGGGGTGCTGGGAGACATGGGTGGGGGCCTGGTGGTGGCTGCCCCTGCACTGCTGGGGGGTGGGGGTGGTGGGGAACATGCGTTGGACATGGGTGGGGTCTGCTGGCAAGTGCCCCACAGTGCTGGGGGGTGGGGGTGGTGGGGAACATGAGTTGGACACGGGTGGGGGCCTGATGGCAGGTGCCCCACAGTGCTGGGGGGTGGGGGTGGTGAGGAACATGAGTTGGACATGGGTGGGGGCCTGCTGGCAGGTGCCCCACGGTGCTGGGGGGTGGGGGTGGTGGGGAACATGAGTTGGACATGGGTGGGGGCCTGCTGGCAGGTGCCCCACAGTGCTGGGGGGTGGAGGTGCTGGGAGACATGGGTGGGGGCCTGGTGGAGGCTGCCCCTGGTGGCTGGGGGGTGGGGGTGCTGGGAGACATGGGTGGGGGCCTGGTGGTGGGTGCCCCTGCACTGCTAGGGGGTGGGGGTGGTGGGAGACATGGGTGGGGGCCTGGTGGAGCCTGCCCCTGGTGACAGGGGGGGTGGGGGTGGTGGGAGACATGGGTGGGGGCCTGGTGGAGGCTGCCCCTGGTGGCTGGGGGGTGGGGGTGGTGTGAGACATGGGTGGGGGCCTGGTGGAGGCTGCCCCTGGTGACTGGGGGGTGTTGGTGGTGGGAGACATGGGTGGGGGCCTGGTGGAGGCTGCCCCTGCACTGCTGGGGGGTGGGGGTGCTGGGAGACATGGGTGGGGGCCTGTTGGAGGCTGCCCCTGGTGGCTTGGGGGTGGGGGTGCTGGGAGACATGGGTGGGGGCCTGGTGGTGGGTGCCCCTGCACTGCTGGGGGGTGGGGTGGTGCGAAACATGGGTGGGGGCCTGGTGGAGGCTGCCCCTGATGACTGGGGGGGTGGGGGTGGTGGGAGACATGGGTGGGGGCCTGGTGGAGGCTGCCCCTGGTGACTGATGGTGTGGGGGTGGTGGGAGACATGGGTGGGGTCCTGGTGGAGGCTGCCCCTGGTGACTGGGGGGTGGGGGTGCTGAGAGATATGGGTGGGGGCCTGGTGGAGGCTGCCCCTGGTGGCTGGGGGGTGGGGGTGGTGGGAGACATGGGTGGGGGCCTGGTGGAGGCTGCCCCTGCACTGCTGGGGGGTGGGGGTGGTGGGAGACATGGGTGGGGGCCTGGTGGAGGCTGCCCCTGGTGACTGGGGGGCTGGGGGTGCTGGGAGACATGGGTGGGGGCCTGGTGGAGGCTGCCCCTGGTGGCTGGGGGGTGGGGGTGGTGGGAGACATGGGTGGGGGCCTGGTGGAGGCTGCCCCTGGTGGCTGGGGGTGGGGGTGCTGGGAGACATGGGTGGGGGCCTGGTGGTGGCTGCCCCTGCACTGCTGGGGTGTGGGGGTGGTGGGGAACATGCGTTGGACATGGGTGGGGGCCTGCTGGCAGGTGCCCCACAGTGCTGGGGGTTGGGGGTGCTGGGAGACGTGGGTGGTGACCTGGTGGAGGCTGCCCCTGCACTGCTGGGGGGTGGGGGTGGTGGGAGACATGGGTGGGGGCCTGGTGGTGGGTGCCCCTGCACTGCTAGGGGGTGGGGATGGTGGTCGACATGGGTGGGGGCCTGGTGGAGGCTGCCCCTGGTGGCTGGGGGGTGGGGGTGCTGGGAGACATGGGTGGGGGCCTGGTGGTGGGTGCCCCTGCACTGCTGGGGGGTGGGGTGGTGGGAAACATGGCTGGGGGCCTGGTGGAGGCTGCCCCTGGTGACTGGGGGGGTGGGGGTGGTGGGAGACATTGGTGGTGGCCTGGTGGAGGCTGCCCCTGGTGACTGGGGGTGTGGGGGTGGTGGGAGACATGGGTGGGGTCCTGGTGGAGGCTGCCCCTGGTGACTGGGGGGGTGGGGGTGCTGGGAGACATGGGTGGGGGCCTGGTGGAGGCTGCCCCTGGTGGCTGGGGGGTGGGGGTGCTGGGAGACATGGGTGGGGGCCTGGTGGTGGCTGCCCCTGCACTGCTGGGGGGTGGGGGTGGTGGGGAACATGCGTTGGACATGGGTGGGGTCTGCTGGCAAGTGCCCCACAGTGCTGGGGGGTGGGGGTGGTGGGGAACATGAGTTGGACACGGGTGGGGGCCTGATGGCAGGTGCCCCACAGTGCTGGGGGGTGGGGGTGGTGAGGAACATGAGTTGGACATGGGTGGGGGCCTGCTGGCAGGTGCCCCACGGTGCTGGGGGGTGGGGGTGGTGGGGAACATGAGTTGGACATGGGTGGGGGCCTGCTGGCAGGTGCCCCACAGTGCTGGGGGGTGGAGGTGCTGGGAGACATGGGTGGGGGCCTGGTGGAGGCTGCCCCTGGTGGCTGGGGGGTGGGGGTGCTGGGAGACATGGGTGGGGGCCTGGTGGTGGGTGCCCCTGCACTGCTAGGGGGTGGGGGTGGTGGGAGACATGGGTGGGGGCCTGGTGGAGCCTGCCCCTGGTGACAGGGGGGGTGGGGGTGGTGGGAGACATGGGTGGGGGCCTGGTGGAGGCTGCCCCTGGTGGCTGGGGGGTGGGGGTGGTGTGAGACATGGGTGGGGGCCTGGTGGAGGCTGCCCCTGGTGACTGGGGGGGTGTTGGTGGTGGGAGACATGGGTGGGGGCCTGGTGGAGGCTGCCCCTGCACTGCTGGGGGGTGGGGGTGCTGGGAGACATGGGTGGGGGCCTGGTGGAGGCTGCCCCTGGTGGCTGGGAGGTGGGGGTGCTGGGAGACATGGGTGGGGGCCTGGTGGTGGGTGCCCCTGCACTGCTGGGGGGTGGGGTGGTGGGAAACATGGGTGGGGGCCTGGTGGAGGCTGCCCCTGGTGACTGGGGGGGTGGGGGTGGTGGGAGACATTGGTGGTGGCCTGGTGGAGGCTGCCCCTGGTGACTGGGGGTGTGGGGGTGGTGGGAGACATGGGTGGGGTCCTGGTGGAGGCTGCCCCTGGTGACTGGGGGGGTGGGGGTGCTGGGAGACATGGGTGGGGGCCTGGTGGAGGCTGCCCCTGGTGGCTGGGGGGTGGGGGTGCTGGGAGACATGGGTGGGGGCCTGGTGGTGGCTGCCCCTGCACTGCTGGGGGGTGGGGGTGGTGGGGAACATGCGTTGGACATGGGTGGGGTCTGCTGGCAAGTGCCCCACAGTGCTGGGGGGTGGGGGTGGTGGGGAACATGAGTTGGACACGGGTGGGGGCCTGATGGCAGGTGCCCCACAGTGCTGGGGGGTGGGGGTGGTGAGGAACATGAGTTGGACATGGGTGGGGGCCTGCTGGCAGGTGCCCCACGGTGCTGGGGGGTGGGGGTGGTGGGGAACATGAGTTGGACATGGGTGGGGGCCTGCTGGCAGGTGCCCCACAGTGCTGGGGGGTGGAGGTGCTGGGAGACATGGGTGGGGGCCTGGTGGAGGCTGCCCCTGGTGGCTGGGGGGTGGGGGTGCTGGGAGACATGGGTGGGGGCCTGGTGGTGGGTGCCCCTGCACTGCTAGGGGGTGGGGGTGGTGGGAGACATGGGTGGGGGCCTGGTGGAGCCTGCCCCTGGTGACAGGGGGGGTGGGGGTGGTGGGAGACATGGGTGGGGGCCTGGTGGAGGCTGCCCCTGGTGGCTGGGGGGTGGGGGTGGTGTGAGACATGGGTGGGGGCCTGGTGGAGGCTGCCCCTGGTGACTGGGGGGGTGTTGGTGGTGGGAGACATGGGTGGGGGCCTGGTGGAGGCTGCCCCTGCACTGCTGGGGGGTGGGGGTGCTGGGAGACATGGGTGGGGGCCTGGTGGAGGCTGCCCCTGGTGGCTTGGGGGTGGGGGTGCTGGGAGACATGGGTGGGGGCTGGTGGTGGGTGCCCCTGCACTGCTGGGGGGTGGGGTGGTGCGAAACATGGGTGGGGGCCTGGTGGAGGCTGCCCCTGATGACTGGGGGGGTGGGGGTGGTGGGAGACATGGGTGGGGGCCTGGTGGAGGCTGCCCCTGGTGACTGATGGTGTGGGGGTGGTGGGAGACATGGGTGGGGTCCTGGTGGAGGCTGCCCCTGGTGACTGGGGGGTGGGGGTGCTGAGAGATATGGGTGGGGGCCTGGTGGAGGCTGCCCCTGGTGGCTGGGGGGTGGGGGTGGTGGGAGACATGGGTGGGGGCCTGGTGGAGGCTGCCCCTGCACTGCTGGGGGGTGGGGGTGGTGGGAGACATGGGTGGGGGCCTGGTGGAGGCTGCCACTGGTGACTGGGGGGCTGGGGGTGCTGGGAGACATGGGTGGGGGCCTGGTGGAGGCTGCCCCTGGTGGCTGGGGGGTGGGGGTGGTGGGAGACATGGGTGGGGGCCTGGTGGAGGCTGCCCCTGGTGGCTGGGGGTGGGGGTGCTGGGAGACATGGGTGGGGGCCTGGTGGTGGCTGCCCCTGCACTGCTGGGGTGTGGGGGTGGTGGGGAACATGCGTTGGACATGGGTGGGGGCCTGCTGGCAGGTGCCCCACAGTGCTGGGGGTTGGGGGTGCTGGGAGACGTGGGTGGGGACCTGGTGGAGGCTGCCCCTGCACTGCTGGGGGGTGGGGGTGGTGGGAGACATGGGTGGGGGCCTGGTGGTGGGTGCCTCTGCACTGCTAGGGGGTGGGGGTGGTGGTCGACATGGGTGGGGGCCTGGTGGAGGCTGCCCCTGGTGACTGGGGGGTGGGGTTGGTGGGAGACATGGGTGGGGGCCTGGTGGAGGCTGCCCCTGGTGGCTGGGGGGTGGGGGTGCTGGGAGACATGGGTGGGGGCCTGGTGGTGGCTGCCCCTGCACTGCTGGGGGGTGGGGGTGGTGGGGAACATGCGTTGGACATGGGTGGGGGCCTGCTGGCAGGTGCCCCACAGTGCTGGGGGGTGGGGGTGGTGGGGAACATGAGTAGGACATGGGTGGGGGCCTTCTGGCAGGTGCCCCACAGTGCTGGGGGGTGGGGGTGGTGGGGAACATGAGTTGGACATGGGTGGCGGCCTGCTGGCAGGTGCCCCACAGTGCTGGGGGGTGGGGGTGGTGGGAGACATGGGTGGGGGCCTGGTGGAGGCTGCCACTGGTGGCTGGGGGGTGGGGGTGGTGTGAGACATGGGTGGGGGCCTTGTGGATGCTGCCCCTGCACTGCTGGGGGGTGGGGGTGGTGGGAGACATGGGTGGGGGCCTGGTGGAGGCTGCCCCTGGTGGCTGGGGGGTGGGGGTGCTGGGAGACATGGGTGGGGTCCTGGTGGTGGCTGCCCCTGCACTGCTGGGGGGTGGGCGTGGTGGGGAACATGCGTTGGACATGGGTGGGGCCTGCTGGCAGGTGCCCCACAGTGCTGGGGGGTGGGGGTGGTGGGGAACATGAGTTGGACATGGGTGGGGGCCTGCTGGCAGGTGCCCCACAGTGCTGGGGGGTGGGGGTGGTGGGAGACATGGGTGGGGGCCTGGTGGAGCCTGCCCCTGCACTGCTGGGGGGTGGGGGTGGTGGAAGACATGGGTGGGAACCTGGTGGTGGGTGCCCCTGCACTGCTGGGGGGTGGGGGTGGTGGGAGACATGGGTGGGGGCCTGGTTGAGGCTGCCCCTGGTGACTGTGGGGTGGGGGTGGTGGGAGACATGGGTGGGGGCCTGGTGGAGGCTGCCCCTGGTGGCTGGGGGGTGGGGGTGGTGTGAGACATGGGTGGGGGCCTGGCGGAGGCTGCCCCTGCACTGCTGGGGGGTGGGGGTGGTGGGAGACATGGGTGGGGGCCTGGTGGAGTCTGCCACAGGTGACTGGGGGGTTGGGGGTGGTGTGAGACATGGGTGGGGGCCTGGTGGAGGCTGCCCCTGGTGACTGGGGGGGTGGGAGTGCGGGGAGACATGGGTGGGGGCCTGGTGGAGGCTGCCCCTGGTGGCTGGGGGGTGGGGGTGCTGGGAGAAATGGGTGGGGGCCTGGTGGTGGGTGCCCCTGCACTGCTGGGGGGTGGGGGTGGTGGGAGACATGGGTGGGGGCCTGGTGGAGGCTGCCCCTGGTGACTGGGGGGGTGGGGGTGGTGGGAGACATGGGTGGGGGGCTGGTGGAGGCTGCCCCTTGTGACTGGGGGGGTGGGGGTGGTGGGAGACATGGGTGGGGGCCTGATGGAGGCTGCCCCTGGTGACTGGGGGGTGGGGGTGCTGGGAGACATGGGTGGAGGCCTGGTGGAGGCTGCCCCTGGTGGCTGGGGGGTGGGGGTGCTGGGAGACATGGGTGGGGCCTGGTGGTGGCTGCCCCTGCACTGCTGGGGGGTGGGGGTGGTGGGGAACATGCGTTGGACATGGGTGGGGGCCTGCTGGCAGGTGCCCCACAGTGCTGGGGGGTGGGGGTGGTGGGGAACATGAGTTGGACATGGGTGGGGGCCTGCTGGCAGGTGCCCCACAGTGCTGGGGGGTGGGGGTGGTGGGGAACATGAGTTGGACATGGGTGCGGGCCTGCTGGCAGGTGCCCCACGGTGCTGGGGGGTGGGGGTGTTGGGGAACATGAGGTGGACATGGGTGGGGGCCTGCTGGCAGGTGCCCCACAGTGCTGGGGGGTGGGGTTCTGGGAGACATGGGTGGGGGCCTGGTGGAGGCTGCCCCTGCACTGCTGGGGGGTGGGGGTGGTGGGAGACATGGGTGGGGGCCTGTTGGAGGCTGCCCCTGGTGGCTGGGGGGTGGGGGTGCTGGGAGACATGGGTGAGGCCTGGTGGTGGGTGCCCCTGCACTGCTGGGGGGTGGGGGTGGTGGGAGACATGGGTGGGGGCCTGTTGGAGGCTGCCCCTGGTGACTGGGGGGGTGGGGGTGGTGGGAGACATGGGTGGGGGCCTGGTGGAGGCTGCCCCTGGTGGCTGGGGGGTGGGGGTGGTGTGAGACATGGGTGGGGGCCTGGTGGAGGCTGCCCCTGCACTGCTGGGGGGTGGGGGTGGTGGGGAACATGCACTGGACATGGGTGGGGCCTGCTGGCAGGTGCCCCACAGCGCTGGGGGATGGGGGTAGTGGGAGACATGGGTGGGGGCCTGGTGGAGGCTGCCCCTGGTGACTGGGGGTGTGGGGGTGGTGGGAGACATGGGTGGGGGCCTGGTGGAGGCTGCCCCTGGTGGCTGGGGGGTGGGGGTGCTGGGAGACATGGGTGGGGGCCTGGTGGAGGCTGCCCCTGGTGGCTGGGGGGTGGGGGTGGTGGGGAACATGCGTTGGACATGGGTGGGGGCCTGCTGGCAGGTGCCCCACAGTGCTGGGGGGTGGGGGTGGTGGGGAACATGAGTTGGACATGGGTGGGGGCCTGCTGGCAGGTGCCCCACGGTGCTGGGGGGTGGGGGTGGTCTGGAACATGAGTTGGACATGGGTGGGAGCCTGTTGGCAGGTGCCCCACAGTGCTGGGGGGTGGGGGTGGTGGGAGACATGGGTGGGGGCCTGGTGGAGGCTGCCCCTGGTGACTGGGGGGGTGGGGGTGGTGGGAGACATGGGTGGGGGCCTGGTGGAGGCTGCCCCTGGTGACTGGGGGGTGGGGGTGCTGGGAGACATGGGGGGGCCTGGTGGAGGCTGCCCCTGGTGGCTGGGGGGTGGGGGTGCTGGGAGACATGGGTGGGGGCCTGGTGGTGGGTGCCCCTGCACTGCTGGGGGGTGGGGGTGGTGGGAAACATGGGTGGGGGCCTGGTGGAGGCTTCCCCTGGTGACTGAGGGGGTGCGGGTAGTGGGAGACATGGGTGGGGGCCTGGTGGAGGCTGCCCCTGGTGACTGGGGGGTGGGGGTGGTGGGAGACATGGGTGGGGTCCTGGTGGAGGCTGCCCCTGGTGACTGGGGGGGTGGGGGTGCTGGGAGACATGGGTGGGGGCCTGGTGGAGGCTGCCCCTGGTGGCTGGGGGGTGGGGGTGCTGGGAGACATGGGTGGGGGCCTGGTGGTGGCTGCCCCTGCACTGCTGGGGGGTGGGGTTGGTGGGGAACATGCGTTGGACATGGGTGGGGTCTGCTGGCAAGTGCCCCACAGTGCTGGGGGGTGGGGGTGGTGGGGAACATGAGTTGGACATGGGTGGGGGCCTGCTGGCAGGTGCCCCACGGTGCTGGGGAGTGGGGTGGTGGATAACTGGAGTTGGACATGGGTGGGGGCATGCTAGCAGGTGCCTGTTAGGGAGAATTCTCTGTTTAGGCTGAATTTCCTAACCTAGTGAGTCCCCCAGCAGCTTTGCTGGATTTCTGGGGTTTGTTTTTTCCCTCCTGCCAAGAGTGTGACCCTTTTCCTCTCACTCTTGGACATGTATGTGTGGAATTCCTTTGAGGTGTCAATGTGTTCGATGGGCTATGGGGTCTTTTACTCCATAGGGTCTCATAAGTTTTTCTATGTGTGTCACTCTGCACCCTACGTGTCGTGACACGGGGGCGCCCTAGCAGGTCCCCCCACCATAGACTCCATACCCGGGGACTGACTACTGTCTCCCCGGGCATGTAAAGTCACCATTGGCTTTACTAGACCTAAATTTACTAACAGAACTAGTACCAACCATCTTATTGTGGACGTGCTAGTAGGGGTAATACGATTACTCCTGGATCTGTTACTCGAGGGGGCACTGTCCCGTCCCCCCTCGTCGAGTTTTGGCTGGTGGCAGTGGAAACTACTTGTTATGTTCGGCCCCGAGCATAACCCTATGGGATTCGTCCCATTGTTGAAGATTGATACTGTTTTTCGTTAATCTCCAACGTACCACCGATCTACTTATCTTAAATAAGTTTATCGAGTGGTATTTTCTGCCAGAACTCGGGTTGAAAAATGGCGTCTGTGTTTTTCTCTGTGACTCCGAAACCAAAGGTTGAGCCCTTTGTTCCACTTTTGGCAGGCCTCTGGACAGAGACCCGCGAAGGTGGCGCCATTCTGTCTGGGTTACCTCAGGGGTGTGGGAGGGGGTTTAGACACCCTGGACCGAGTTGCCTTGCCAACTCAGGTCGCACTCTGGAGTGATTGGCCCAGGTGGTGAGCCTTCCCGCTCACCACTTAGCATGTGTTGATTGACAAGCTAGGCTGAATGAATGGGGGACGTCTGCATAAAAGCAGGGCCTTTGGGACTGGATCTTCAGGAAGTCGCCACTGGACCTAAAGAATCCGACGAGGGTAACGCTGAGCCGACCTGCACGACAAAACCTCCGGTGGAGCCCTGCGGAATCGTCTCACAATCTCCCGACGACAGAAGAGATCTCCCTGCCGGAGAGGCTCTTTCCCTGGCTGGTGGGAACAACCAGTCTTCTTCTTCTTTGCGCTTTTTGGTCGCCCAGGACGCAGTGGTCGAATTGCCCGTGCAGAGCACCCAGCAACCGGATAGCCACTACTCCTGCATCGTGATCGAAAGGTGGTACCTTGTGACGAAGCACTCCGCGGCTGGTTTCTTCCCTGGTGGTGCACCGGACATCTTCTCTTCGACGACGAGAGCATCTCTTCTCTTGGCCAAGACCCGTCGTGCATCCACCACCAGGAACAACTGCCCCCGTCGGAGCTGCCTTCCCCCACAAGGTACCGTAAACCGCCTGGCTTCCCTTTTTGATCGGTTCGTGTGAGGTATCTGATTCCTCTCCGTTCCGTTGGGTTGCCTCCAATCTTTATTCACTCTTTGTTCTGAACTGGTTCAACCTGTCGCTAAACAATTTGCTAAACAAGACTTGAGTGCATCATCCGTAGAGACTTTCCAGGACATCGTGCCTTGCCTCTCACCGAGTGGGCCTGGCCGCCGAACTGTATGATCTAGTGTGATTAATGCTTTCTTGCCTTGCATTTTTACCCGCTTCAGTACGAACCGTGTTGACTTCGTTACCTGCCTTTCTCTTCTCTCCCTTCCTCACTAAAAATATTCGAGTGTCATCTGGGTTCAGGTATACACCTCTGTCTGAAAATAAGTGGTGCCGTAGAACCTAGAGTTGTCGATATAGTGTTTCGGGGGGTTGAGCTTTATTCCACCCTGCAGAGTAATTGTATTTTGATTTGTTTGCCGTGGTTCACTTTAGTATTTTTCGTAGACATTCTGTTATTAATAAATAACTTACTATCTTTATACTAAAGCCTGGTTGCGTGTTTACTCGTTTTGCTGCGAAGAATTACCCTATCTTGTATACTCCCTATACTGACCAACTTTTCTTGAGAGAAGTCTGACTGCTCAGCCACAGCTACCAATTGGATCTGTGTGGTACAGACTGCTACCAAGCGGGTTCATCGCAACACCTGTAGTCCTAAATCTTTTGCAGTGGTCCCAGAGGGAACTGCACAGGTTTCCGCCTAACACTGGTGTACAGCGGTGGGATTAGTATCGAGTATACAGTTTAGAGTGTTTTTCGACGCTGTGGGACGACTAACCACAAAACGTTACAAAAGCAACTTTCAAAAAACATGTCTACAATGGAAATGTACAGCCAAGAGTCTTTGTCGGATAAAAATACTGAGAGTCTGCGAGCTCTCTGTAGACAAGAGAATCTTCCTGTAAAAGGCAAGAAGTTAGAACTGATAGAGAGATTGCTGGCGAACCAAAGTCTGGGTACTGGTTCAGAGGAACCAAACTCTCCAGCAACTGTAGATAACAGTAATGGTGTTGATCTGAATCGTAATTCTGATGATAGCGATGAAGAGGCTGACGAGGACGGCGAGGCTAACGAAACTGTCTCACCTGTTCCTCTACCTGCCTTACCAACTGTGCCTACGGGGCCAATACCAGGTCCCACAAGTAACCCTGCTTATTTTGAACTTGAAAAAATGAAGCTCGAATTAGAATATAAACGGTTCTTGGCTCAATCTGAACGAAACCAAGAGCTCGAGTTCAGACGAATGAATGCCCAGGCTGAGCAGAAACAAGCTGAGTTAAGACTCAGGGAAATAGAGCTTAATCATGAGTTACAAATGAAAAAGTTGTCTATGGAAAATGCTTCTCTCTCCTCTGGTTCCTCTAGGAGCTCCAGTCCCAAAAGACCCCGGATGCCGAAGGAATTAGTGGGTATGTACGAACCGAGATTGGATGTGTTGGATTGGTTGAAACTGTTTGAATACAATCATGGGCTCCAGGACATCACCGGGAATGCGTTGCTTCCCTGGTTGTTCTCTAGGCTTCCTCCTGTTGCGACTGATGTGGTAATGGAATTGGGGGAGGTGGATAAGACGGATTACGAAAGTGTGAAACTAGCTTTGATAGCTAGATTCGGGAAGACCCCTTCCCAGTATCTTAAGAGGTTTAGAACCCTCAAAAAGCATGATGGTACCCCTTGGGCTACCTGGGTGAGTGAAGGGTTGAAAAACTTAGAGGGATGGATTAAGGGTTACAAAGTTGACACTTACGAGGGTATGCGAAATCTTTTTATGTTGGAGTCGATTTATGATGCCTGTTCTCCTGAGCTCAGACAGCACTTGGCTGATTCGAAGGAATTAGATTCCAGGGCTCTAGCTAAGGCTGCTGACTTATGGGTTGCCAACAGGGCTACTCACAAGGATTCTGGGGTAACTCAGAAAAAGGACGAGGGAAAACAGCCTAGAAAAGACTCAAAGGAGAATTCGAATAACTCACATTCCAAAGAGGGCCCCAAACAAAACCAGAAGGGTAAGCCACCGGGAAAACCACAGCAGAATAGTGTGTCTTCTGGTGCCAAACCGGAAGGAGGTCAGAACAAGCCACCATTCCAGAAAGCATTCGGGAAATGCTTTGTTTGTGGCTCGACTGATCACGTGAAAGGAGATCCCAGATGTAAGGGTAAACCTTCAGGGGTCCAGCTTGTCTCCTTAGCCTTCGCTCCAGAGGAGGAAGTCCAAATGGCAAGTGGAAACTTTCTACTGCTAGCTGACGAACCCATTGGAGTCTCAGCCAGCGTTTCTTTAGTATCTCTGGGGTTGTGGGAACAACAGAATTTAGATGTCTATAATTCTATCCCCGATAATACTAAAGAGTATTATAAGGACAGTGTCCAGGTGAATGGTCAGGAGACGCCTGCCATTAGGGACACTGGGGCCAGCATAACTGTGGTGGATAAATCGTTTTTTCAGGCTGAGGATGTTGCTAAGGCACCCAAACGCCTCACCAAGTTAGCTGGAGGGCCTGTGCAGATGCTTCCCCAATTACCAGTTCTCATCCAGTGTAACGACATGACTGTAAAGATACCTGTCAGCATACAGAGTGAGGTACCAGGACGCGTACTGTTGGGTAACGATTTAAAAACTCTCGGAGTTGTATCGCATACTCCCAGACCTCCTAGTAAACGGTTACAGGAGCTAACCAGACCTGCAAGAGAGAGGACCCTGCGCGGTACTCTCGGGGAGATGATGAAGAAAGAAATCACTCCTGCTCCATTGGAAATGGCGGCCGCTGTCTCTAGGAACACAGAAGTCAAAGGGAAACCTAAAACTTCTAAACCGAAACCAACAGCCCACATTCCGATGCAGCCGACACGGACTTCCCCGCGGTTGTCCAATGTCACACCCGTAACTCCACCTCCAGCTGAGGCTGAGGGGGAAGTACAACCCTGTATGGTAGAATTAGACTCTGAAGAAGAGCTAATGGAAGGCCCGGAACTCATTGGAGATCTGGATCCTGTTGACCATCCTGAGCTGCAGTCGTTACTGGCAGAAGGTGGACCCAGCAGGGCAGACTTCAGTAAGGGACAGAGAGAATGTCCAACTCTGGAAGGTCTTCGCCGTCAGGCAGAAACTCAGGCTGAAGGGCAAGAGCCTGGGAAACATAGGTTGCACTGGGAAGATGGCCTCTTCTATAGTGAACCGACCGAGTCTGCACCTGGAGACTACAAACGCCTTGTAGTACCCCAAGAGAACAGACAACAGTTCTTGCAGTTAGCCCACGAGATTCCTTTGGCTGGTCACTTGAGTTTCAAGAAGACTAAGGAAAGGCTCTCACTCTACTTCTATTGGCCAAAAATGGGGGCCGAAGTAGAAAAGCACTGCAGAAGCTGCCATACCTGCCAGATCTCTGGTAAGGTTGGGTCCAAGAATGTGGCACCGTTAGTGCCTCTTCCCGTTGTGGGAGTCCCATTTGAGAGAGTAGGGATTGATATCGTTGGTCCCCTTGATCCTCCAACCTCCTCAGGCAACAGGTTTATACTTGTTGTAGTAGACCATGCTACTAGGTATCCTGAGGCAATTCCTATGAGGACTGTTACAGCTCCGGCTGTGGCTAAGGCCCTCCTTGGTATTTTTACTAGGGTCGGATTTCCTAAGGAAGTTATCTCTGACAGGGGGTCAAATTTTATGTCCCACTACATGAAAGCCATGTGGAAAACCTGCGGAGTAACTTACAAGTTCTCAACGGCTTACCACCCACAAACCAATGGGTTGGTAGAAGGGTTCAACCGAACCATGAAGAGCATGATAGGTGCTCTAGAAGAACCCCTTAAGCGTAAGTGGGACCTTCTATTGCCATGCCTTCTTTTTGCTTATAGAGAAGTCCCTCAGGAGGGAGTAGGCTACTCTCCCTTCGAACTGCTCTATGGTCATCCCGTCAGAGGTCCATTGGCCCTGATTAAGGAAGGGTTGGAGAGTGCTCCTTCCCCCAAGCCAGTCAGAGTGACTGACTACGTGATAGGTCTCCGGAGGAGAATGTCGCACCTGATGACAGAAGCAAGCGATAACTTGAAAGCTGGACAAGCATTGGTCAAGCACTGGCACGATCAAAAGGCTAACATGGTTGAGTTCGCTCAAAACCAGCTTGTTCTTGTTATGATCCCCACAAGGCAGAGGGCCTTGCAAGATAAATGGATGGGACCCTACCGAGTAGTGGGTAAGCTCGGTGAGGTTAACTATCTGGTGGACTTGGGCAACCCCAAGGAGGCTCCGACAGTCTTTCACACCAACCGACTTAAAGCGTATGTCTCACGACCTGACGTAGGAGCGTTGCTTCTAGCATCGGTCGAGGAAGAAGAAGAGAGTGAAGCTCTTCCAGATCTCCTCAGAGGCCTACCGTTAGATGAAAAAATTGAAGGAGTAAATCTCTCCTCCAATCTGACACCCGAGCAACAAGAAGAGTGCAAGTCTATGTTGAATCAGTTTGCCTCCCTGTTCTCGCTCTCACCAGGCTTGACCCCTTGGGGCCAACACGAGATACTCACTGGTGACTGTCTGCCTGTCAAAAGCAGAGGATATCGCATGTCAGAAAACGTAAGAACCCACATCAAAGGTGAGGTCAGCAAGATGCTTGATCTCGGGGTAATAGAGCCCTCTACTAGTCCATGGTCTAGCCCAGTTGTGTTAGTACCAAAGGCCGGATCTAAAGAACTTAGATTCTGCGTGGATTATAGAGCTCTTAACGCAGTCACCACGACTGATGCCCATCCTTTGCCAAGAACAGATGAGTTGGTGGATAAACTTGGCGCCGCCAAGTTCCTCAGCACATTTGACTTGACGTCAGGCTATTGGCAAATAGCCCTGACCAACCATGCCAAGGAGAAAACTGCATTTTCTACCCCCGTTGGTTTATACCAGTTTACGGTAATGCCTTTCGGACTAAAAAATGCACCTGCTACGTTTCAACGGATGGTAAACCAGGTTCTAACCGGGATGGAGGACTTCTGCATGGCATACTTGGATGACATAGCAGTGTTCAGCAATTCCTGGGACGAACATGTAACCCACCTGAGAGATGTTTTGCAGGCTCTTGGACGAGCCAATCTGACCATAAAGGCGAGTAAATGCCAAATTGGACAGAGTAAGGTAGTCTACCTTGGGCATGAGGTAGGCGGTGGAGAAATAAGGCCTTTGCTCAGTAAGTTTGAAGCTGTGCAAAATTGGACAACACCGACTACTCAGACTCAGGTGAGAGCCTTCCTAGGCCTCACCGGGTATTACAGGAATTTCATAGAGAACTATGGGACCATAGCTTCTCCACTGAATGTCATCTCCTCGCCCAAATTCCCTAAGAAGGTTAAATGGAACGAGGAGTGCAATCAGGCGTTTGAAAACCTGAAAAAGGCTCTTTGCCAAGCCCCAGTACTCAGAGCTCCTGATTACCGCCAACACTTCATTGTGCAGACAGACGCTTCCAATGTAGGGATAGGTGCCGTACTCAGTCAACTGGATGGGAAAGGTAGGGAGCACCCCGTTTGCTACATCAGCCGTAAGCTGAAGGATCCTGAAACAAGGTGGGCAACAATCGAAAGAGAATGCTTTGCTATCGTGTGGGCTCTGAAGAAGTTTAGGCCGTACTTGTATGGTTCTACTTTTGTTATTCAGACTGACCACCAACCCTTGAGATGGTTAATGCAAATGAAAGGGGAAAACCCAAAACTACTGAGATGGTCGATCTGCCTGCAAGGGTTCGATTTCACCATTGAGCACAGGTCAGGGTGTCACCACCAAAATGCTGATGGTCTCTCTAGGATGTATATCATCGACTAGAGGTATGAGATTCATCCAGGAGTGGATTAAATCCTCCTGTCCCTTAGTCTGGGGGGGGCGAGTGTTAGGGAGAATTCTCTGTTTAGGCTGAATTTCCTAACCTAGTGAGTCCCCCAGCAGCTTTGCTGGATTTCTGGGGTTTGTTTTTTTCCTCCTGCCAAGAGTGTGACCCTTTTCCTCTCACTCTTGGACATGTATGTGTGGAATTCCTTTGAGGTGTCAATGTGTTCGATGGGCTATGGGGTCTTTTACTCCATAGGGTCTCATAAGTTTTTCTATGTGTGTCACTCTGCACCCTACGTGTCGTGACACGGGGGCGCCCTAGCAGGTCCCCCCACCATAGACTCCATACCCGGGGACTGACTACTGTCTCCCCGGGCATGTAAAGTCACCATTGGCTTTACTAGACCTAAATTTACTAACAGAACTAGTACCAACCATCTTATTGTGGACGTGCTAGTAGGGGTAATACGATTACTCCTGGATCTGTTACTCGAGGGGGCACTGTCCCGTCCCCCCTCGTCGAGTTTTGGCTGGTGGCAGTGGAAACTACTTGTTATGTTCGGCCCCGAGCATAACCCTATGGGATTCGTCCCATTGTTGAAGATTGATACTGTTTTTCGTTAATCTCCAACGTACCACCGATCTACTTATCTTAAATAAGTTTATCGAGTGGTATTTTCTGCCAGAACTCGGGTTGAAAAATGGCATCTGTGTTTTTCTCTGTGACTCCGAAACCAAAGGTTGAGCCCTTTGTTCCACTTTTGGCGGGCCTCTGGACAGAGACCCGCGAAGGTGGCGCCATTCTGTCTGGGTTACCTCAGGGGTGTGGGAGGGGGTTTAGACACCCTGGACCGAGTTGCCTTGCCAACTCAGGTCGCACTCTGGAGTGATTGGCCCAGGTGGTGAGCCTTCCCGCTCACCACTTAGCATGTGTTGATTGACAAGCTAGGCTGAATGAATGGGGGACGTCTGCATAAAAGCAGGGCCTTTGGGACTGGATCTTCAGGAAGTCGCCACTGGACCTAAAGAATCCGACGAGGGTAACGCTGAGCCGACCTGCACGACAAAACCTCCGGTGGAGCCCTGCGGAATCGTCTCACAATCTCCCGACGACAGAAGAGATCTCCCTGCCGGAGAGGCTCTTTCCCTGGCTGGTGGGAACAACCAGTCTTCTTCTTCTTTGCGCTTTTTGGTCGCCCAGGACGCAGTGGTCGAATTGCCCGTGCAGAGCACCCGGCAACCGGATAGCCACTACTCCTGCATCGTGATCGAAAGGTGGTGCCTTGTGACGAAGCACTCCGCGGCTGGTTTCTTCCCTGGTGGTGCACCGGACATCTTCTCTTCGACGACGAGAGCATCTCTTCTCTTGGCCAAGACCCGTCGTGCATCCACCACCAGGAACAACTGCCCCCGTCGGAGCTGCCTTCCCCCACAAGGTACCGTAAACCGCCTGGCTTCCCTTTTTGATCGGTTCGTGTGAGGTATCTGATTCCTCTCCGTTCCGTTGGGTTGCCTCCAATCTTTATTCACTCTTTGTTCTGAACTGGTTCAACCTGTCGCTAAACAATTTGCTAAACAAGACTTGAGTGCATCATCCGTAGAGACTTTCCAGGACATCGTGCCTTGCCTCTCACCGAGTGGGCCTGGCCGCCGAACTGTATGATCTAGTGTGATTAATGCTTTCTTGCCTTGCATTTTTACCCGCTTCAGTACGAACCGTGTTGACTTCGTTACCTGCCTTTCTCTTCTCTCCCTTCCTCACTAAAAATATTCGAGTGTCATCTGGGTTCAGGTATACACCTCTGTCTGAAAATAAGTGGTGCCGTAGAACCTAGAGTTGTCGATATAGTGTTTCGGGGGGTTGAGCTTTATTCCACCCTGCAGAGTAATTGTATTTTGATTTGTTTGCCGTGGTTCACTTTAGTATTTTTCGTAGACATTCTGTTATTAATAAATAACTTACTATCTTTATACTAAAGCCTGGTTGCGTGTTTACTCGTTTTGCTGCGAAGAATTACCCTATCTTGTATACTCCCTATACTGACCAACTTTTCTTGAGAGAAGTCTGACTGCTCAGCCACAGCTACCAATTGGATCTGTGTGGTACAGACTGCTACCAAGCGGGTTCATCGCAACACCTGTAGTCCTAAATCTTTTGCAGTGGTCCCAGAGGGAACTGCACAGGTTTCCGCCTAACAGTGCCCCACAGTGCTGGGTGGTGGGGGTGCTGGGAGACATGGGTGGGGGCCTGGTGGAGGCTGCCCCTGGTGGCTGGGGGGTGGGGGTGCTGGGAGACATGGGTGGGGGCCTGGTGGTGGCTGCCCCTGCACTGCTGGGGGGTGGGGGTGGTGGGGAACATGCGTTGGACATGGGTGGGGGCCTGCTGGCAGGTTCCCCACAGTGCTGGGGGTGGAGGTGGTGGGGAACATGAGTTGGACATGGGTGGGGGCCTGCTGGCAGGTGCCCCACAGTGCTGGGGGGTGGGGGTGGTGGGGAACATGAGTTGGACATGGGTGGGGGCCTGCTGGCAGGTGCCCCACAGTGCTGGGGGGTGGGGGTGGTGGGAGACATGGGTGGGGGCCTGGTGGAGGCTGCCCCTGGTGGCTTGGGGGTGGGGGTGGTGTGAGACATGGGTGGGGGCCTGGTGGAGGCTGCCCCTGCACTGCTGGGGGGTGGGGGTGGTGGGAGACATTGGTGGGGGCCTGGTGGAGGCTGCCCCTGCACTGCTGGGGGGTATGGGTGGTGGGAGACATGGGTGGGGGCCTGGTGGAGGCTGCCCCTGGTGACTGGGGGGGTGGGAGTGCTGGGAGACATGGGTGGGGGCCTGGTGGAGGCTGCCCCTGGTGGCTGGGGGGTGGGGTTGGTGGGAGACATGGGTGGGGGCCTGGTGGAGGCTGCACCTGTTGGCTGGGGGGTGGGGGTGCTGGGAGACATGGGTGGGGGCCTGGTGGTGGCTGCCCCTGCACTGCTGGGGAGTGGGGGTGGTGGGGAACATGCGTTGGACATGGGTGGGGGCCTGCTGGCAGGTGCCCCACAGTGCTGGGGGGTGGGGGTGGTGGGGAACATGAGTTGGACATGGGTGGGGGCCTGCTGGCAGGTGCCCCACAGTGCTGGGGGAGGGGGTGGTGGGGAACATGAGTTGGACATGGGTGGCAGCCTGCTGGCAGTTGCCCCACAGTGCTGGGGGGTGGGGGTGGAGGGAGACATGGGTGGGGGCCTGGTGGTGGGTGCCCCTGCACTGCTGGGGGGTGGGGGTGGTGGTCGACATGGGTGGGGACCTGGTGGAGGCTGCCCCTAGTGACTGGGGCGTGGGTGTGGTGGGAGACATGGGTGGGGGCCTGGTGGAGGCTGCCCCTGGTGGCTGGGGGGTGAGGGTGCTGGGAGACATGGGTGGGGGCCTGGTGGTGGCTGCCCCTGCACTGCTGGAGGGTGGGGGTGGTGGGGAACATGCGTTGGACATGGGTGGGGGCCTGCTGGCAGGTGCCCCACAGTGCTGGGGGGTGGGGGTGGTGGGGAACATGAGTTGGACATGGGTGGGGGCCTGCTGGCAGGTGCCCCACAGTGCTGGGGGTGGGGGTGGTGGGGAACATGAGTTGGACATGGGTGGCGGCCTGCTGGCAGTTGCCCCACAGTGCTAGGGGGTGGGGGTGGTGGGAGACATGGGTGGGGGCCTGGTGGAGGCTGCCCCTGGTGGCTGGGGGGTGGGGGTGGTGTGAGACATGGGTGGGGGCCTGGTGGAGGCTGCCCTTGCACTGCTGGGGGGTGGGGGTGCTGGGAGACATGGGTGGGGGCCTGGTGGAGGCTGCCCCTGGTGGCTGGGGGGTGGGGGTGCTGGGAGACATGGGTGGGGGCCTGGTGGAGGCTGCCCCTGGTGGTGGGCGCCCCTGCACTGCTGGGGGGTGGGGGTGGTGGGAGACATGGGTGGGGGCCTGGTGGAGGCTGCCCCTGGTGGCTGGGGGGTGGGGGTGCTGGGAGACATGGGTGGGGGCCTGGTGGTGGCTGCCCCTGCACTGCTGGGGGGTGGGGGTGGTGGGGAACATGCGTTGGACATGGGTGGGGGCCTGCTGGCAGGTGCCCCACAGTGCTGGGGGGTGGGGGTGGTGGGGAACATGAGTTGGACATGGGTGGAGGCCTGCTGGCAGGTGCCCCACGGTGCTGGGGGGTGGGGGTGGTGGGGAACATGAGTTGGACATGGGTGGGGGCCTGCTGGCAGGTGCCCCACAGTGTTGGGGGGTGGGGGTGGTGGGGAACATGAGTTGGACATGGGTTGGGGCATGCTGGCAGGTGCCCCACACTGCTGGGGGGTGGGGGTGGTGGGAGACATGGGTGGGGGCCTGGTGGAGGCTGCCCCTGGTGGCTGGGGGGTGGGGGTGGTGTGAGACATGGGTGGGGGCCTGGTGGAGGCTGCCCCTGCACTGCTGGGGGTGGGGGTGGTGGGAGACATGGGTGGGGGCCTGGTGGAGGCTGCCCCTGCACTGCTGCGGGGTGGGGGTGGTGGGAGACATGGGTGGGGGCCTGGTGGAGGCTGCCCCTGGTGACTGGGGGGGTGGGGGTGCTGGGACACATTGGTGGGGGCCTGGTGTAGGCTGCCACTGGTGGCTGAGGGGTGGGGGTGCTCGGAGACATGGGTGGGGGCCTGGAAGTGGCTGCCCCTGCACTGCTGGGGGGTGGGGGTGGTGGGGAACATGCATTGGACATGGGTGGGGCCTGCTGGCAGGTGCCCCACAGTGCTGGGGGTGGGGGTGGTGGGGAACATGAGTTGGACATGGGTGGGGGCCTGCTGGCAGGTGCCCCACAGTGCTGGGGGGTGGGGGCCTGGTGGAGGCTGCCCCTGCAGAGCTGGGGGGTGGGGTGGTGGGAGACATGGGTGGGGGCCTGGTGGTGGGTGCCCCTGCACTGCTTGGGGGTGGGGGTGGTGGGAGACATGGGTGGGGGCCTGGTGGAGGCTGCCCCTGGTGACTGGGGGGTGGGGGTGGTGTGAGACATGGGTGGGGGCCTGGTGGAGGTTGCCCCTGCACTGCTGGGGGGTGGGGGTAGTGGGAGACATGGGTGGGGGCCTGGTGGAGGCTGCCCCTGGTGACTGGGGGGGTGGGGGTGGTGGTAGACATGGGTGGGGGCCTGGTGGAGGCTGCCCCTGGTGACTGGGGGGGTGGGGGTGCGGGGAGACATGGGTGGGGGCCTGGTGGAGGCTGCCCCTGGTGGCTGGGGGGTGGGGGTGCTGGGAGACATGGGTGGGGGCCTGGTGGTGGGTGCCCCTGCACTGCTGGGGGGTGGGGTGGTGGGAAACATGGGTGGGGGCCTGGTGGAGGCTGCCCCTGGTGACTGGGGGGGTGGGGGTGGTGGGAGACATTGGTGGTGGCCTGGTGGAGGCTGCCCCTGGTGACTGGGGGTGTGGGGGTGGTGGGAGACATGGGTGGGGTCCTGGTGGAGGCTGCCCCTGGTGACTGGGGGGGTGGGGGTGCTGGGAGACATGGGTGGGTGCCTGGTGGAGGCTGCCCCTGGTGGCTGGGGGGTGGGGGTGCTGGGAGACATGGGTGGGGGCCTGGTGGTGGCTGCCCCTGCACTGCTGGGGGGTGGGGGTGGTGGGGAACATGCGTTGGACATGGGTGGGGTCTGCTGGCAAGTGCCCCACAGTGCTGGGGGGTGGGGGTGGTGGGGAACATGAGTTGGACACGGGTGGGGGCCTGATGGCAGGTGCCCCACAGTGCTGGGGGGTGGGGGTGGTGAGGAACATGAGTTGGACATGGGTGGGGGCCTGCTGGCAGGTGCCCCACGGTGCTGGGGGGTGGGGGTGGTGGGGAACATGAGTTGGACATGGGTGGGGGCCTGCTGGCAGGTGCCCCACAGTGCTGGGGGGTGGAGGTGCTGGGAGACATGGGTGGGGGCCTGGTGGAGGCTGCCCCTGGTGGCTGGGGGGTGGGGGTGCTGGGAGACATGGGTGGGGGCCTGGTGGTGGGTGCCCCTGCACTGCTAGGGGGTGGGGGTGGTGGGAGACATGGGTGGGGGCCTGGTGGAGCCTGCCCCTGGTGACAGGGGGGGTGGGGGTGGTGGGAGACATGGGTGGGGGCCTGGTGGAGGCTGCCCCTGGTGGCTGGGGGGTGGGGGTGGTGTGAGACATGGGTGGGGGCCTGGTGGAGGCTGCCCCTGGTGACTGGGGGGGTGTTGGTGGTGGGAGACATGGGTGGGGGCCTGGTGGAGGCTGCCCCTGCACTGCTGGGGGGTGGGGGTGCTGGGAGACATGGGTGGGGGCCTGGTGGAGGCTGCCCCTGGTGGCTTGGGGGTGGGGGTGCTGGGAGACATGGGTGGGGGCCTGGTGGTGGGTGCCCCTGCACTGCTGGGGGGTGGGGTGGTGCGAAACATGGGTGGGGGCCTGGTGGAGGCTGCCCCTGATGACTGGGGGGGGTGGGGGTGGTGGGAGACATGGGTGGGGGCCTGGTGGAGGCTGCCCCTGGTGACTGGGGGTGTGGGGGTGGTGGGAGACATGGGTGGGGTCCTGGTGGAGGCTGCCCCTGGTGACTGGGGGGTGGGGGTGCTGAGAGATATGGGTGGGGGCCTGGTGGAGGCTGCCCCTGGTGGCTGGGGGGTGGGGGTGGTGGGAGACATGGGTGGGGGCCTGGTGGAGGCTGCCCCTGCACTGCTGGGGGGTGGGGGTGGTGGGAGACATGGGTGGGGGCCTGGTGGAGGCTGCCCCTGGTGACTGGGGGGCTGGGGGTGCTGGGAGACATGGGTGGGGGCCTGGTGGAGGCTGCCCCTGGTGGCTGGGGGGTGGGGGTGGTGGGAGACATGGGTGGGGGCCTGGTGGAGGCTGCCCCTGGTGGCTGGGGGTGGGGGTGCTGGGAGACATGGGTGGGGGCCTGGTGGTGGCTGCCCCTGCACTGCTGGGGTGTGGGGGTGGTGGGGAACATGCGTTGTACATGGGTGGGGGCCTGCTGGCAGGTGCCCCACAGTGCTGGGGGTTGGGGGTGCTGGGAGACGTGGGTGGGGACCTGGTGGAGGCTGCCCCTGCACTGCTGGGGGGTGGGGGTGGTGGGAGACATGGGTGGGGGCCTGGTGGTGGGTGCCCCTGCACTGCTAGGGGGTGGGGGTGGTGGTCGACATGGGTGGGGGCCTGGTGGAGGCTGCCCCTGGTGACTGGGGGGTGGGGTTGGTGGGAGACATGGGTGGGGGCCTGGTGGAGGCTGCCCCTGGTGGCTGGGGGGTGGGGGTGCTGGGAGACATGGGTGGGGGCCTGGTGGTGGCTGCCCCTGCACTGCTGGGGGGTGGGGGTGGTGGGGAACATGCGTTGGACATGGGTGGGGGCCTGCTGGCAGGTGCCCCACAGTGCTGGGGGGTGGGGGTGGTGGGGAACATGAGTAGGACATGGGTGGGGGCCTTCTGGCAGGTGCCCCACAGTGCTGGGGGGTGGGGGTGGTGGGGAACATGAGTTGGACATGGGTGGCGGCCTGCTGGCAGGTGCCCCACAGTGCTGGGGGGTGGGGGTGGTGGGAGACATGGGTGGGGGCCTGGTGGAGGCTGCCCCTGGTGGCTGGGGGGTGGGGGTGGTGTGAGACATGGGTGGGGGCCTGGTGGATGCTGCCCCTGCACTGCTGGGGGGTGGGGGTGGTGGGAGACATGGGTGGGGGCCTGGTGGAGGCTGCCCCTGGTGGCTGGGGGGTGGGGGTGCTGGGAGACATGGGTGGGGTCCTGGTGGTGGCTGCCCCTGCACTGCTGGGGGGTGGGCGTGGTGGGGAACATGCGTTGGACATGGGTGGGGCCTGCTGGCAGGTGCCCCACAGTGCTGGGGGGTGGGGGTGGTGGGGAACATGAGTTGGACATGGGTGGGGGCCTGCTGGCATATGCCCCACAGTGCTGGGGGGTGGGGGTGGTGGGAGACATGGGTGGGGGCCTGGTGGAGCCTGCCCCTGCACTGCTGGGGGGTGGGGGTGGTGGAAGACATGGGTGGGAACCTGGTGGTGGGTGCCCCTGCACTGCTGGGGGGTGGGGGTGGTGGGAGACATGGGTGGGGGCCTGGTTGAGGCTGCCCCTGGTGACTGTGGGGTGGGGGTGGTGGGAGACATGGGTGGGGGCCTGGTGGAGGCTGCCCCTGGTGGCTGGGGGGTGGGGGTGGTGTGAGACATGGGTGGGGGCCTGGCGGAGGCTGCCCCTGCACTGCTGGGGGGTGGGGGTGGTGGGAGACATGGGTGGGGGCCTGGTGGAGTCTGCCACAGGTGACTGGGGGGTTGGGGGTGGTGTGAGACATGGGTGGGGGCCTGGTGGAGGCTGCCCCTGGTGACTGGGGGGGTGGGAGTGCGGGGAGACATGGGTGGGGGCCTGGTGGAGGCTGCCCCTGGTGGCTGGGGGGTGGGGGTGCTGGGAGAAATGGGTGGGGGCCTGGTGGTGGGTGCCCCTGCACTGCTGGGGGGTGGGGGTGGTGGGAGACATGGGTGGGGGCCTGGTGGAGGCTGCCCCTGGTGACTGGGGGGGTGGGGGTGGTGGGAGACATGGGTGGGGGGCTGGTGGAGGCTGCCCCTTGTGACTGGGGGGGTGGGGGTGGTGGGAGACATGGGTGGGGGCCTGATGGAGGCTGCCCCTGGTGACTGGGGGGTGGGGGTGCTGGGAGACATGGGTGGAGGCCTGGTGGAGGCTGCCCCTGGTGGCTGGGGGGTAGGGGTGCTGGGAGACATGGGTGGGGCCTGGTGGTGGCTGCCCCTGCACTGCTGGGGGGTGGGGGTGGTGGGGAAGATGCGTTGGACATGGGTGTGGGCCTGCTGGCAGGTGCCCCACAGTGCTGGGGGGTGGGGGTGGTGGGGAACATGAGTTGGACATGGGTGGGGGCCTGCTGGCAGGTGCCCCACAGTGCTGGGGGGTGGGGGTGGTGGGGAACATGAGTTGGACATGGGTGCGGGCCTGCTGGCAGGTGCCCCACGGTGCTGGGGGGTGGGGGTGTTGGGGAACATGAGGTGGACATGGGTGGGGGCCTGCTGGCAGGTGCCCCACAGTGCTGGGGGGTGGGGTTCTGGGAGACATGGGTGGGGGCCTGGTGGAGGCTGCCCCTGGTGGCTGGGGGGTGGGGGTGCTGGGAGACATGGGTGGGGGCCTGGTGGTGGCTGCCCCTGCACTGCTGGGGTGTGGGGGTGGTGGGAAACATGCGTTGGACATGGGTGGGGCCTGCTGGCAGGTGCCCCACAGTGCTGGGGGGTGGGGGTGGTTGGGAACATGAGTTGGACATGGGTGGGGGCCGCCTGGCAGGTGCCCCACAGTGCTGGGGGGTGGGGGTGCTGGGAGACATGGGTGGGGGCCTGGTGGTGGGTGCCCCTGCACTGCTGGGGGGTGGGGGTGGTGGTCGACATGGGTGGGGGCCTGCTGGCAGGTGCCCCACAGTGCTGGGGGGTGGAGGTGCTGGGAGACATGGGTGGGGGCCTGGTGGAGGCTGCCCCTGGTGGCTGGGGGGTGGGGGTGCTGGGAGACATGGGTGGGGGCCTGGTGGTGGGTGCCCCTGCACTGCTAGGGGGTGGGGGTGGTGGGAGACATGGTGGGGGCCTGGTGGAGCCTGCCCCTGGTGACAGGGGGGGTGGGGGTGGTGGGAGACATGGGTGGGGGCCTGGTGGAGGCTGCCACTGGTGGCTGGGGGGTGGGGGTGGTGTGAGACATGGGTGGGGGCCTGGTGGAGGCTGCCCCTGGTGACTGGGGGGGTGTTGGTGGTGGGAGACATGGGTGGGGGCCTGGTGGAGGCTGCCCCTGCACTGCTGGGGGGTGGGGGTGCTGGGAGACATGGTGGGGGCCTGGTGGAGGCTGCCCCTGGTGGCTTGGGGGTGGGGGTGATGGGAGACATGGGTGGGGGCCTGGTGGTGGGTGCCCCTGCACTGCTGGGGGGTGGGGGTGGTGCGAAACATGGGTGGGGGCCTGGTGGAGGCTGCCCCTGATGACTGGGGGGGTGGGGGTGGTGGGAGACATGGGTGGGGGCCTGGTGGAGGCTGCCCCTGGTGACTGGGGGTGTGGGGGTGGTGGGAGACATGGGTGGGGTCCTGGTGGAGGCTGCCCCTGGTGACTGGGGGGTGGGGGTGCTGAGAGATATGGGTGTGGGCCTGGTGGAGGCTGCCCCTGGTGGCTGGGGGGTGGGGGTGGTGGGAGACATGGGTGGGGGCCTGGTGGAGGCTGCCCCTGCACTGCTGGGGGGTGGGGGTGGTGGGAGACATGGGTGGGGGCCTGGTGGAGGCTGCCCCTGGTGACTGGGGGGCTGGGGGTGCTGGGAGACATGGGTGGGGGCCTGGTGGAGGCTGCCCCTGGTGGCTGGGGGGTGGGGGTGGTGGGAGACATGGGTGGGGGCCTGGTGGAGGCTGCCCCTGGTGGCTGGGGGTGGGGGTGCTGGGAGACATGGGTGGGGGCCTGGTGGTGGCTGCCCCTGCACTGCTGGGGTGTGGGGGTGGTGGGGAACATGCGTTGGACATGGGTGGGGGCCTGCTGGCAGGTGCCCCACAGTGCTGGGGGTTGGGGGTGCTGGGAGACGTGGGTGGGGACCTGGTGGAGGCTGCCCCTGCACTGCTGGGGGGTGGGGGTTGTGGGAGACATGGGTGGGGGCCTGGTGGTGGGTGCCCCTGCACTGCTAGGGGGTGGGGGTGGTGGTCGACATGGGTGGGGGCCTGGTGGAGGCTGCCCCTGGTGACTGGGGGGTGGGGTTGGTGGGAGACATGGGTGGGGGACTTGTGGAGGCTGCCCCTGGTGGCTGGGGGGTGGGGGTGCTGGGAGACATGGGTGGGGGCCTGGTGGTGGCTGCCCCTGCACTGCTGGGGGGTGGGGGTGGTGGGGAACATGCGTTGGACATGGGTGGGGGCCTGCTGGCAGGTGCCCCACAGTGCTGGGGGGTGGGGGTGGTGGGGAACATGAGTAGGACATGGGTGGGGGCCTTCTGGCAGGTGCCCCACAGTGCTGGGGGGTGGGGGTGGTGGGGAACATGAGTTGGACATGGGTGGCGGCCTGCTGGCAGGTGCCCCACAGTGCTGGGGGGTGGGGGTGGTGGGAGACATGGGTGGGGGCCTGGTGGAGGCTGCCCCTGGTGGCTGGGGGGTGGGGGTGGTGTGAGACATGGGTGGGGGCCTGGTGGATGCTGCCCCTGCACTGCTGGGGGGTGGGGGTGGTGGGAGACATGGGTGGGGGCCTGGTGGAGGCTGCCCCTGGTGGCTGGGGGGTGGGGGTGCTGGGAGACAAGGGTGGGGGCCTGGTGGTGGCTGCCCCTGCACTGCTGGGGGGTGGGCGTGGTGGGGAACATGCGTTGGACATGGGTGGGGCCTGCTGGCAGGTGCCCCACAGTGCTGGGGGGTGGGGGTGGTGGGGAACATGAGTTGGACATGGGTGGGGGCCGGCTGGCAGGTGCCCCACAGTGCTGGGGGGTGGGGGTGGTGGGAGACATGGGTGGGGGCCTGGTGGAGCCTGCCCCTGCACTGCTGGGGGGTGGGGGGTGGTGGAAGACATGGGTGGGAACCTGGTGGTGGGTGCCCCTGCACTGCTGGGGGGTGGGGGTGGTGGGAGACATGGGTGGGGGCCTGGTTGAGGCTGCCCCTGGTGACTGTGGGGTGGGGGTGGTGGGAGACATGGGTGGGGGCCTGGTGGAGGCTGCCCCTGGTGGCTGGGGGGTGGGGGTGGTGTGAGACATGGGTGGGGGCCTGGTGGAGGCTGCCCCTGCACTGCTGGGGGGGTGGGGGTGGTGGGAGACATGGGTGGGGGCCTGGTGGAGGCTGCCACAGGTGACTGGGGGGTTGGGGGTGGTGTGAGACATGGGTGGGGGCCTGGTGGAGGCTGCCCCTGGTGACTGGGGGGGTGGGAGTGCGGGGAGACATGGGTGGGGGCCTGGTGGAGGCTGCCCCTGGTGGCTGGGGGGTGGGGGTGCTGGGAGAAATGGGTGGGGCCTGGTAGTGGGTGCCCCTGCACTGCTGGGGGGTGGGGGTGGTGGGAGACATGGGTGGGGGCCTGGTGGAGGCTGCCCCTGGTGACTGGGGGGGTGGGGGTGGTGGGAGACATGGGTGGGGGGCTGGTGGAGGCTGCCCCTTGTGACTGGGGGGTGGGGGTGGTGGGAGACATGGGTGGGGGCCTGATGGAGGCTGCCCCTGGTGACTGGGGGGTGGGGGTGCTGGGAGACATGGGTGGAGGCCTGGTGGAGGCTGCCCCTGGTGACTGGGGGGGTGGGGGGTGGTGGGAGACATGGGTGGGGGGCTGGTGGAGGCTGCCCCTTGTGACTGGGGGGGTGGGGGTGGTGGGAGACATGGGTGGGGGCCTGATGGAGGCTGCCCCCTGGTGACTGGGGGGTGGGGGTGCTGGGAGACATGGGTGGAGGCCTGGTGGAGGCTGCCCCTGGTGGCTGGGGGGGTGGGGGTGCTGGGAGACATGGGTGGGGCCTGGTGGTGGCTGCCCCTGCACTGCTGGGGGGTGGGGGTGGTGGGGAACATGCGTTGGACATGGGTGGGGGCCTGCTGGCAGGTGCCCCACAGTGCTGGGGGGTGGGGGTGGTGGGGAACATGAGTTGGACATGGGTGGGGGCCTGCTGGCAGGTGCCCCACAGTGCTGGGGGGTGGGGGTGGTGGGGAACATGAGTTGGACATGGGTGCGGGCCTGCTGGCAGGTGCCCCACGGTGCTGGGGGGTGGGGGTGTTGGGGAACATGAGGTGGACATGGGTGGGGGCCTGCTGGCAGGTGCCCCACAGTGCTGGGGGTGGGGTTCTGGGAGACATGGGTGGGGGCCTGGTGGAGGCTGCCCCTGGTGGCTGGGGGGTGGGGGTGCTGGGAGACATGGGTGGGGGCCTGGTGGTGGCTGCCCCTGCACTGCTGGGGTGTGGGGGTGGTGGGGAACATGCGTTGGACATGGGTGGGGCCTGCTGGCAGGTGCCCCACAGTGCTGGGGGGTGGGGGTGGTGGGGAACATGAGTTGGACATGGGTGGGGGCCGCCTGGCAGGTGCCCCACAGTGCTGGGGGGTGGGGGTGCTGGGAGACATGGGTGGGGGCCTGGTGGTGGGTGCCCCTGCACTGCTGGGGGGTGGGGGTGGTGGTCGACATGGGTGGGGGCCTGCTGGCAGGTGCCCCACAGTGCTGGGGGGTAGAGGTGCTGGGAGACATGGGTGGGGGCCTGGTGGAGGCTGCCCCTGGTGGCTGGGGGGTGGGGGTGCTGGGAGACATGGGTGGGGGCCTGGTGGTGGGTGCCCCTGCACTGCTAGGGGGTGGGGGTGGTGGGAGACATGGTGGGGGCCTGGTGGAGCCTGCCCCTGGTGACAGGGGGGGTGGGGGTGGTGGGAGACATGGGTGGGGGCCTGGTGGAGGCTGCCCCTGGTGGCTGGGGTGTGGGGGTGGTGTGAGACATGGGTGGGGGCCTGGTGGAGGCTGCCCCTGGTGACTGGGGGGGTGTTGGTGGTGGGGAGACATGGGTGGGGGGCCTGGTGGAGGCTGCCCCTGCACTGCTGG